>NC_141136.1:38236635-38871635 GCF_053477565.2 Lygodium microphyllum | reverse complement strand
GACAATATGAAAGCAGTGCTAAGATTCATGGGCGAAATCAAATGGCACAGCAGGTATTTGAGGTAACTTGCACATATTAGTGCACCATTGACACATTTGACCAAGAAGGATGTAGAGTTTGTGTGGGGGGAGGCCCAGGAGAAAGCATCTCAAGTGATGAAGAAGATGCTAGTTATTTCTCCAATTATTCAGCCACCAAATTGGCAGTTACCATTTCATGTGTTTGTTGATGCATCAGATATTGCAGTTGGGGCTGTTTTAATGCAGGAAAAGATCCGGGGATGGTTCAGACCAGTTTACTTTGCAAGTCGGATGTTGAGGCCAACTGAGAGAAATTATACAGTAACTGAGCGGGAAGCTTTGGGGATGATTTTCTCATTAAAAAAGTTATGGCATTATTTGTTGGGGAACAAAATTATTTTTCATATTGATCACCAAGCATTAATATTTTTAGTGAGAAAGCCAAAATTGGAAGGCAGGTTGGCCAGATGGATGCTTCTGTTACAAGAATTTGATTATACAGTACTGCACACACCATGGAGTAAACATGCAATCACGGATTATTTGAGTAAGTTGGAGAATCAACAGGAAATGCCTGGGGTGTCGGATAATCTTCCAGATGTGGAATTGTTTTAGATACAAGGGCAGCAGTATGACAACTGGTATGACCAAATGTTTCAATTTTTGACAGATGGGATTTTTCCTGCAAGTATGACAACAGATCAGAAAAAGAAATTTGCGTTGACGAGTAGACAATTTCTGATTATTGCGGGTGCATTATATCGAAAGGGACCAGATCAGATTATTCGCAGATGTGTACCAGATGAGGAACAAAGAGCTGTATTGCATGAGGCACATTTTGGAGCAGCCGGAAGTCATTTTTCAGGTGAAATTACAGGAAGGAAAATCATGTAGGTTGGTTTATGGTGGCCATTGCTGATTAAAGATGCACATCAGTTTGCAAGGGAATGCTTACAATGTCAAAAGATTGGGCAGCCAAGCTCAATGGATAGAATGCAAGATCATCCAATTATGCCACTTGAGCCTTTTCAGAAGTGGGGGCTAGATTTTGTTGGGCCCATTAAGCCTATAGCAAAAAGGACAAAAGCTAGATATATTTTGGTCGCAACGGATTATGCTACTAAGTGGGTGGAAGCAATTCCGCTCAGAGATAATAAGGCGGCTAGTGTGGGTAGGTTTTTGTATAAGCAGATTATGACAAGGTTTGGATGTCCTATTGAGCTTGTATTTGATCAAGGAGTTCATTTTTTGAATTCAATTATAGAGGAATTGACATATAAACATATGATTTTGCATAAGAAGTCTCCATATCACCCACAGGTCAATGGACTTGCAAAAAGTACAAACAAGGTGCTTGTCAAAATTCTGAAGAAAACCGATCCGATTGGGATGACAAATTAGATTCTGCACTATGGTCGTTCAGAACTGCATGCAAAGTTGTCACTGGCATGACACCCTTCAAGTAAGTTTATGCCATTGAAGCAGTGGTGCCTAGTTTAAGGTTGGCAGTTCATCATTGTCTAAGCCTTGAAGATTCAGTTTTGCAGAGGCAAAGGTAGTTGTTGAGATTGGAGGAAGATCGGATTCAAAGTGCTTATGTCATGGAGGTAGCTCAGAACAGAAGGCAAGCTTGGATGGCAAGACATGTGAAATTCAAAAATTTTCAGAAAAATGATTGGGTCATGTTGTACGATTCCAAGCTTGGGCCACACCCAGGTAAGTTGAAATTGAGATACTAAGGTCCTTATCAAATTATTGAGGAGTTGTGCCAAGGTACTTTCAGATTACACGATGTCTCTGGAACCCTGATATCCAAGCCAGTGAATGGTTTCCGATTGAAGAAGTTTTATGGGAAAATACCAAACCTACCTCATTGGATGGTTAACAAAGCATCAGGTATTTCTATTAGATGGATTGAAGGAGTCTGTGATATGCTAATAGTAGTTCAAGCAGAATTATTGGAAGAGAAGGCAGTTGGTGAGTCATCATTAGTGCAAAGGTGAAATGGGATTCGCAAGGATTCCGAAAAGCCGAATATGAAAGGTGGTGAAGTGATGTGTTGGGGATTTGCAGAGCCGGTTTGTCCTTCAATAAGTCATCTTGATGGGAGAATTGGTGCACGAACGGAAAACCTCGAAGTGAGAGAAATTTTAAAAAACTGGAGGAATGGTTTTGTGCGGAGTGTGCTTTTTGAGGGAGTTCATTATGAGGGAGACACACGTAACCCACTACTTAAACATGATATATATGCATGCTGACATTTTTCTTTTCTTACTCAAGTGTGCCAAACGTCTTTGAGTGCTTCTTATTGCTACTTAGCGTTGCCACCGAAATGTTTTCTGAGAGTATTCTGAAGAAACAGGCTGAGAGCACATTAGAACTCATCAGTGAATCTATGACTCAAACCCGCTCAATGCGATCGCCATGGATGAGTTGGTAGGGCCGACTCGTGAGGTGCTACATGGCGTGGAAGAAAGCGAAGAGGCAGAACCAGGAGGTGATGGTGCAAAGGAGAATGCAACAGAGGTGAAGTTGGATGTGCATGACCATGACATACAGTCATGGCTGCGTCGTGTTGGTCTCTACGAATATGCATGTTTGCCTTGGGATCAGTGGGAGAAGAATGAGTTTGCTGAGAGGCAGTTAGCACATCTACGGGAAAATGCAAGATATATAGTGGAAGATAAGGAGGTTACCCCTAAGTTGGTGGCAGAAGTCTTCAAAGTCCTGCACAATCTGACTTAGAGGATGAAAAAGTTTTCCGACAATATTATGCGTTAGGAATTTGGGGCAGCAGAAGGAACTCGGTCTTATTACGTGGTGAGAAATTGTGGTAAGCTGAGAAGCTCACATTTTTTCTGGTACCTTGACAAGGCGTGTCTATTAGCCAAAATAGCATACATGTCCAAGGAGGCTTTTGCTCCTATATTTCATGCTGAGAGAGGGTCAAAAATAGATTGGGCATCTTTCATATTTGATCGTCTACAGTTGTCTGAGTCTATGGATAAGAGGCGTTCTCCTTCTCTTGCCAAACTATCACCATATTTGAGTGCTATCTATTCTCATGTGTTGGATGTTCCTTTGGCAACATCTGGTTCAAAAGTTAGTTTGAGTAAGAATGTGGAGCATGGATAGTCTGTGGATTACAAAAAGAGGAAGTTAGTGTGGGATACAATGTCGATGGAGAAAGGAAAGCGTCAAGTGCAGATGGGCTCTCATGAACTTGGGGGAAGTCCCGGGTTGCAGAAACCAGGGGGTAGAATTGGTAAAATCAGAAACCAAAAATAGGTCCATTACCTTGTTCTCGAAGAAGCTGGGGGAAGGTACATTGGGTATGACTCCGAGTATGCAAGGGGTTGGCTTTACCTCACTATCTAAAGGATTTTCTCAGAAATCTTTTTGTGTTTCATCAACACAAGAGAGGCAGTGCAGAGTTTGTTAGCAGTGAGTTCTTTTATGAACATCCAAGAGGCCTTGCTTGTGGCTGCAGAGGCTAAGAAGGCAGACTTTTATCGGAAGGAGGCATTGGAGCAAGAGGTGGCAGCCCTATGCATTAAAATTGATGAAGGTGCACCGGAAATAAGGGCTTTGAAAGAAGACAAGGTAAAGATGGAAGCTGATATGCAAGGGAAGTATGTGGACCTACTTACGACTGTGAATGCATTTGAAATTTGGGCGGATGGCTTAAAAGCAGCAACAAATAAGCAGTTTCATGAATTGGAGGAGAGGATGGCCGAGCTCATTGCAGAGAATAACTTCTTAAAGAATCGTATTACTCCATTAGTGGAATTGAAACAAGCTACCTTGGGTGGCCAGGAAGTCACTGGTATTTTAGTGTCTGATGCAGATGCATATGTATTGCGGGCTAAAGCTTTTGACTATGTCAAAGCTCTGTGGAATCAAACCTCATCTTTGATACAGGAGCATTTAATATCACCTATTGACAAGTTTAAGGGATGGTTTGAGGCTGTTGGAGAGCTGGTTGCCAAACAAGAGAATAAGGCATTGAAAGGTAAGATATCTGAACTGGAAGCACAGTTGGAGGCTGTAAAGCAGGAGGTGGAGCTTCAGAAGGCCGCTTTATGAATTGAGCAGATCACTGAGCAGGTGGAGGATAACAAGGAGACAGGGTTGACGGAGGATGACGTAGCGAAGGATGGTCATAAGGAGGAAGCAGTGGAAGTGACTGTGCAGTTGCGCCTAGATGAAGAACTAAAGCCAATATCTGAGGGACGGATTGTAGACAAAGTGGAGGAACCAACCATTTAAGTCAGATGAAGGGATTGTGAATTCGAAGTTAGCCAAATGGCTCAGACCACCGAGCAGTGCCAGGTGTTTAAGGCATACCAATGGGTGGATATTTAGAATATGTTTTTTTGTAATAGGCAGATTTTTGGAAGTTTTTTGGTCATGAGTTCTTGGAATGCAGAAAGGCAAGGGTTTATCTATATATAGTGGAATTACCGTTTGTTGGGATACACTTGTAGTTCTTGGCGAATGTTCTTTTGATTGTAGCTATGGCGGATAGTATATGACAACCCCGTTTACAGTTTTCTCTCTACATGATGTTTTGTCTATCTTTTTTTTTTCTTCTATTCTGTATCATTTGTTTCAAGTATCGAGCAGTAGTAGATCTCTGTGAGGTATGTGTGTACAGTTAGTAGGATTTCTTAAGGTAGAAGATGGAGTGTAGGTTGACAGTTTAGATGATAGGTAGTGTAGTCAGATCAAGAAGCGTGTGGAAACTGCATTGCTCAAGCAACAATAAACACAAAGTGTTTGACTAAGATTTTAAACTAGGGTTAAAATTATGTGTGGCTCTATGATTGCCTATGACTAGCTAGAGGCCAAAGTGTATAGATACTTATGTAGTCCTATCTATGAGTGGTCATGGTGAATGAACCCATGAGTGGGACACAAGAGTGAAGGATTGAATTACCCCAAAATTGTGTAATAATAGCCTATTGTTGCCAAGTGAATTGTGCTTAATAGTTATCCTAGGCACCAAACCCTCATCCCCTAAACAAAATATGTTGAGCCCTACACTCTAAATCCGAGTCTTGTATTTCAAAACATAAACCTTCATGCCTAAATCAATAGGTACTACATCCTTGGATCATAAATCCATAGGGACTCAAAAATCCTAAACCTTAAACTTTAATTCCTAAACCCTAAACCCTAAGTCCTATATGGCCTAAAACCTTGATGATAAACCCAAAACCTATATCCTCTATGCTAAGCACAAGCATATCAAATTGCTCATGTGCTTCTTGCATGGTACATGTAGTCTTCTTACTGGATACATGAGATCCAATGTATGGGATTTTGGCTTGGTTGGATTGGTTATCAGTTCATCCATATGGTGATCAAGTCAATAGTGAGATAGTGATTGTCAATAAAATATCCATTTTTTACCTATGCTAGCTAAAAAGGGGGCTTAGTTAGTAGCAAGAGATCCATTACAAAGAAACATATTTTTTTTTCCCATGCTAGTCATTTTTAGCTTGCTCCTCATGGACATATTGCAAATGCTCATACTCTCTTAGGCTTTCTTTAGTAGCAAAGCAATGTCTTGGGTAGTAATCCTAGATAAACACAGAAGGTGAAACCATGATTAATGCATTTAAGTTGATATCTAATGTAAGTGGCCTAAGATGTATGACTATGGTGACCCATAATGCAATTCTTATTCACAACAATGCAAGGTGAAAGGTATGTTTCAAAGGTTATGCCTAAAGGGATAATGGTTTTCTATACATGTGGAATGGAGAAGAACCCAAATAAGTCTAGGACAAAGAACTTGTTGTCCTTATGAGTGGGCTTCATGTGAATGACCTTGCTACGAGTGACCTTGTGAATTATGGAAAGTCAACTATATGGTGTGGAATGTGGACCATCAAACATGTCGAATGGACCTTTCTAACTATAACATTGAGCTCATCCAAGCTTGTGTGCTTAAAATCAATCTTTCAAAAGGGGAAGATATTAGCTTTGATAAGATACTCAACATTGGGGGAGTGTGGGACGTCTCACTTGAGACCATCTATTCTATGACTTCAATGGGTGTTATGATGGGGATCTTATAGATTAGCCATTGGCATCTAGAATTTAGTGATGGAATGGTATACTAAATGGATTTAGAATGGGGAACTCTCATGGGGGTAATGGAGGGTGTGGGGGAGCACCTTCAAGGAATAAATATTATGGTCCCATCTTTTTATGCATTCTAGTATACAAGTAGGTGCATTACCTTGAATATTGAGGCTTGTATACTCAACCAAGAGATACATTTTAGAATCTAATAAGCCTAAATAGTTGCATGGCCTTCTCTATTGAGCCTTAAAGCTCTTAAATCCATTTTGTGGTAATACAACTATCTTAAAACTCATGGTATCCTCAAAACTCATGGTACTAATGAATCTCTTTTGTAATGCATTGTACTACATTTGCCTTAAAGATCGTGGCATGTAGCAATGGTTTTTTATCATTTTATTTCTTATTTCTTTAACACATTTGTCCCATATTCTTTTTGAGCCTAGACTGAAAGCATAAACCAAGTGAAAATCCTAGAAAATCAAAACCCAAAGCCTAAATCCATAAGCTCTAAATCCTAGATCCTCAACCCTAAAGGTTAAGCTTTGGACCATGGGGCATAAATCCTAGACCCTTACACTCGGCCAAACCATAAATATTTGAATCCCAAATCCCAATTCATGAAGCCTAAAACATAAAAACCAAACCAAAGTTAGTAGACCCTAAACCCTAAAGACCATAGAATTCCAAAGAAAAATTCAAATCTTAAATTCTAAACCATAAACTTTTAACCTTGAGCCCTAAATCCTAAATTCTATGTCCTCTAGATCCTTGACAATAAACCCAAAACTTATAACCTCTATTTTAAACCCTAAACCATACACCCTAGGGCCCAAACCCTAAAACCAAAACCCTACCCCCTAAACAAAAGACGTTGAGTCTTACATCCTAAATTAGAGTCATGTAATTCAAAACATAAAACTTCAAGCCTAAATCAATAGGGACTAAATCTCCTTGGATTCTTAATCCACGGATATCCTAAAAAATCCTAGTAGTCACTGAATCTCTTTTGTAATGTATAGTAATACATCTACCTCAAAACTCATGGTATATAGCAATGACTTTTTGTTGTCCTATTTTTAATTTCTCTAATACATTTTTCCCAATATTCTTCATGAGCCTAGACTAGAGCCTAGGCCAACTAAGAATCCCAAAAACTCAAAATCCAAAGCCTAAAGCCCTATATCCTAAATCCTAGATCCTGAACCCTTAAAACTTAAGCTCTATACCCTAGGGTATAGTTCCTAATCCCTTCAGCTCTAAACAATAAACACATGAATCCTAAAGCCCAAATCATGAAGCCTAAAATATAAAATCCAAACTAAAGCTCATAGACCCTAAAAACCCTAGAATTCCTACAAGCCCTATAAACCCTAAACCCTAGAATTCTTAAAAACCTTAAAAATCCTAAATCTTGAATTACTAAACTTTAGCCCTAGGCCCTAAGACCTATATCTTGTATCCTCTAAACCCTTGACAATAAATCCAAAACCTATAACCTCTATTTTAAACTAGAAACCATATATCCTAGGGCCCAAACCCTACCCCCTAGACAAAATATGTTGATCCCTACATCATCAATCTAAGTCTTCTACTTCAAACATAAAACTTGAAGCCTAAATCAATAGGCACCACATTTCCTTCAATCCTAAATTCATAGGGACTCAAAAGTCCTAAAAAGCCTAAAAACCAAAATCTTAAACTTTAAAACCAAAACCAAAACACTAAGTCCTATATCATCCATAACCTTCTCTCTAAGATCTCTTTTAGCCAAAGATTTTCCATGTGCTCGATTTTATATTGACTCTCTCATTGAGATATATTCAAGGTAGTAGAGCTTAGCCATGTGCTCGACCTTATATCAACCATATCTTTAAGATCGATTCTCAGTAGAGCTTTGGTGTGTGCTTGAGATTGTATCAACCTTCTCTTATAAATCTCTTTGAGACAAAGCTTTACTATATGCTCAAGATGATAGCAACCATTTCATTGAGATCACATTGAGAAGACAAAACTTTGCAATGTTCTCAAGCCTATATCAAGTCTCTACTTGAGATCTCTTCAAGGATGTAGAGGCTAGCAATGTGCTTGTCTTCTCGTTGAGATCTTTTTGAGGTAGATCTTGGCCATGTATCCAAGCTAGCATCAACCTTCTCTTTGAGATATTTTTTAACTAGATCTTGGTCAAGCTTATATCAACATTCACTTTGAGAACTTATTAAGGCATATCTTTTCCATGTGCTTAACATTATAGCAATCCACGATTTGAGTTCTCTTTAAGGAGGGAGAGCTTGGAAGCACAATGGATCTTGGCCATGTACTCAAGCTTATATTAGGCATTCCTTCATGATCATTTTGAGGTAGAGCATGCACCCGAGCCTATATCTACCCTCTCTATTTGAGATCCCCCACTTTGAGATCTATTTGGGCACACTTTGGTTGTGTGCTTAAGCTGATATCAACTCCCTCTTTGAGATCTCTTTGGGTATATATTAGCCATGTGATCAAGAATATATCATCACTTTATTTATGAGATATTTTTGAGTCATTGTTTGGCCGTTACATCAACCTTCTCTCCTAGATCTCTTATAGCCAAAGCTTGCCCATGTGCTCAATCTTATATCAACCTTCACTTTGAGATCTCACTAAGATATAAGTTAATGGCCCTCTATTGAAGTTCTCTTTGAAGAGGGAGAGTTTGACATATATTCAAGCCCATATCATCTTTCTCCTTGACATCTCTTTGTAGTCGAGCTTGGCTATGTTCTCAAAACCTTCCTTCAAGATCTCTTTGAAGTAGAACATGCCCATGCACCCAATCTTCCATTTATCCTCTATCTTTGAGATCTACCCAAGATATAGCTTGGTCATGTGTTTGAGATGATACCAATTATCTCTTGGAGATCTCTTTGAGCATAGCTCAAGCTTATACCAACACTTTGTTTATGAGATATTTTTTAGGCATCATTTTTTTGTGTGGTTTAGCTTGTCATATTAGGATATACTTTGAAATCTCTTTAAGGTAAATCTCATACATGTGTTCAAGCTTATATCAAGTTTATAGTAATCTTGACTTTAAGATATCTTTGAAGCAAATCCGATCCATGTGTTTGATCAAGCTTATATCACCCTTCTATTGTTGAGATAACTTTGAGGCATAGCTTGGCTATGTGCTCAAGATGATAGCAATAGGTTACACTTGGAAATATCATTCAATCATAACTCGTCCATGTGATTAAGCTTATAGAAAATCTCTCTTCAAGATTCTCTGGGAAGGTGGCCATGTGCTCAAAGCTAGCACGGATAGGTCACACTTTGAACTCTCTTTGATGTAGAGCCTTGAATCTTGAATCCATAGGGACTATATCTCTATGAAGAGGTAAATGTTGGCCTCTGTGTGTGTGCTAGATAGTTTCAAATCTCTTAATATCTCTTTCATAGATATCTTGGCTATGTGTTGTGTCCTACTTAATCCCTCTTTATTTAGTATCTATTTGAGGCAAAGATTGCCCATGTGCTCAAGATTATAACAAATGTCTCTTCAAATCTTCTTAAAGAGATGAATCTTGGCACATGCTCAAGATTCGGTCACAAATTTGTTCACCCTTGTCAAGTGCTTCTACACTGGCACATGCTTTTAAGGCACAAATAAAGGTGACTAAAGTGGGGGAGTTTCCCTCATGTTGCATCTTATTGAAACATTTCAATGCTTCCTTGCCTTGCCCATGTTGTGCATACCTTGCAACAACTATTGCATTCCAAGTGACTACATCTTGGACAAGAAGTTCATCCAACACTCCTTGTGTTTTTCCCAATGAACCACGAGTGGCATACATGTTCACCAAAGCAGCATTACTAACAAGTACAACATATTTCTCCAACAACTTTGATCTAACAATCTCATCACAAATTCATTCACCCTTACTGAGTGATTCTACACAAGTATAAGTTTTTCTTTTGTGTTTCTCACTTTCTTATTTGTAATATCACTTGTATTGACAATTGTGTTTCTAATAGTTGTATTTTGTTTTCTTTGCAGCACTCCATCACAAACCATGATCCCACCGGCTTGGAGACTTGATAAGCAGGGAGACACGATCTCACTGCACTTCGATAGACTGTATGCACACAACAGCCTAATAATTCAATCATCTTTCTTGTCCATAGTTTATAATTTTTTTAAAATGCATTATGTATGGTGGACTGATGTGTAGTTGTTCATTTTGCAAAGTCTGTTTGATGCTCCTTTGTGTCGCGATGAGATTTTTGATGGTGAGGATTTGTAGCTCGTGCTTGGATTCATGGGGCACACACCTTCTTCTTTTTTGGTCATGTGATCTGTGCAAGTATCTTCCATGTACTATTCCTTAGATTTACTTATCATCCTTTGTATCTTACAATAATTTGATGAGTTTTCATTAGCAATCTGGTACATATTCTATGTATTAATCTTATGGGTTCAAGTACATTTTGTGCTCATCTTGATGACCATTTTGTACCCAACATGTAATTCATTTGTAAAATATTAAACAGCACATGGTGCTATATGTGAGTTGCCCTACCACAAATTTTTTTCTCTATAACCATTGCTAATGGCATCGCAATATACATCGCAAACCATCACTATTTGCATCGCAAACCTGACAAAATAGTGACACGTATAGCAACAATTTTGTAGATATGCTTATACCGACACATTTAGCCACAAAGGGGGCAATTTTTTTAATGAACATTTTCATCGCTTTGAATGTTGGTATGAGGCATGTATCTTGTAGTGAAATAGACAACTTCATATGACACAACAACTAGGTCACATGAACCTCTACTACACATGGCACAGATACTTAGAGGTTCAACTAGAAAAATATGTGTGTATCATTTATGACAAGATATGCCTTGTCTTCCTAGGGGTGGCTTCTTGCTAGAAAAGAAGCAATTGAGGAAGGTTGGAGCGAAAATAAAAGTGAGCATTAAAAAAGGATTAAGTGTCGCCTTGCGAGGGCTTGGTAGGTTCTTGGGTACTGAGACAGGACCTGAGGCCAATGCCCTGTTCTCCTTGGGTCACTACGCTTATCTCCCTCCTTTTTACACGCCCAAGTATGTTAATAAAATAAAACCCTAAAAGAAGAAATGTGCTGTAAGAAAATACCTCTTGATCAGGCTATAGGAGTCCTCGACTAGTAGGAGCTCCTGGTTGTGTTGTCCTTAGTCAGGTAGGTAGTTCAGACCACCACTTAGGGCAAGCTCTTTGATAGTTCTTTTTAGTTTGGCTGTGTTGGAGCAGTTGGTTAGTGACTAGCTTCGGACCTTTTATCAGATTATGCTAGGCATACTCCTTGTGGATGTCATGCCTTGGTTTTGTCAAGGGGTAGGGTGAGCATTGTACTGTGTTCTGTTAGATATGATCAATGCCCCACCCTCATTAGGTGCTACCAATGATCCATGGTGCTCAAAGTTGTAAGGCCCCCATTATGAGGAGAAGCCAAATGTGAGCCCAGACATTGGTTGAGTCCTGACTTGTATATCAGATGAGGTCTATGTGACCGGATGGCAAAAAGGTGACTGTTGTGGGTCTAATCTTTGGGTTAGACGGAGTGGTTAAGCTGGTAGCAACTCGAGGCACATTGCATTGAGTTGCGTGGTAAGGGAGTTAAAAGGGGCCCCTATTGTGGGATCCGGGGGCCACGGAAGCGGCCCCTGGCTGAGGGGTCCCAGGGGGGCCAGCGGCCCCCCTGGCGGGGGTCCGGGGGCAGCGCCCCCGGCCCGATGGTAAAGGGAATATTCCCTGGCCGACTAGTGGAGGCTCATATGGTAGGTCGGTCAGCAGGCCGACCTAACGACCTTCGCGGACTATAAAAGCTAAACCCCTTCGCAGCCATCACTCACTCATCTTTCACCCAGTCAGAGTTGTTGTTCCAGCTAGCCTTAAGCTCTTCACCTATCTTCTGTCTAGATTGCCATCTAAGCTTCACACAGTGGAAGCGCACGGGTGGACAGAGCCATCTTTGTATCAGTTGTTTGGAGTTAAAGAATTTATTGATTCTCCTCTTATCTGCTGTGTACTCTCTATCTCTTTCTCAGATTATGTTCGCTGGGCCGTGTATATTTTAGATGGTATCAGAGCCCAGGGGGCTCTAGAGATCGGAGAGCGTGCAAGAGGCAAAGGCTTCAAGAGCAAAGAGAAACGATGTCGACTCCGGGAAGCGGTTCTCGCGCATCAGGAAGTAGTGCAGGAGGTGGTGCTATTGTACTGGCTATTCAAACACTGAGGATTCGTCCACCAACCTTCAGCGAAGGCAAGTTAGATGGTACAAACTACACCTTATGGAAGTTCAAAATTACAACTATCCTTGATTCTTATGAGCTTTTGGAGACTGTGCTGGGGACTGACGCAGAACCACAGCCTACCCCCAACCCATCACATCCTAGTGTGATGATTTCTCCGAATGCAGATCTTCTACGAGCTTGGAAACGAAGGAATGCAGATGCATTGTGTGCCTTAGTTACAAGCTGTTCTGACATTGTTTTGACTCTGATTCAGCATATAACCAAAGCGTCAGAGGCTTGGAATGTACTAAGGAGTCAGTACGAAACGCGAAACCAAACAAGGATTCAAAACTTGGAGAATCAACTAGCAGCGGAGAAGTTTGCTGAAGGAGAGACGGTTGAAGCATTCATCACTCGGATTAAGAATCTGCGCGACCAGATGGCTGGCGCTGGGATACAAAAGACTAGCGAAGAGCTAGCTCGGAGGTGTCTTCGGATTTGTCCACAAAAGTTTGATGGACTAGTAACTGCCCTTAATACTCAGGTGAGACCTCAAGCTTTGACTTTTGAGGAGTTTTGTGCATTATTAATGGAGGAGGAGTTGAGGCTGAAAGCCCGAGAAGGAAGCAACAATGGAGATGCTGCATTCTCTGCCAATGCAAAAGGCAAAGGTGTTTCCTCCACCAAAAATAATGGTGACAAAAAGAAGAAGGGCGGCAAGAAGAAGTTTCAAGGAGAGTGCTTCTACTGTAAGAAGAAAGGACATGCAATTTTGCAGATTGTCGTGTCAAGAAGGCAGATGAAAAGAATGGTACCCTTAAAAGTAAAGGGAAAGAGACAGCCAATACGGCTGAAACAGATTTGGAATTATTCATGGCGACCATTGAGGAAGTGTGCTCCTCGGCGCAAGAAGAATCTACCACTGACTCTTGGGTGTTGGATAGTGGGGCCTCCCGTCACATGACCAACAAGAAAGGTCTATACAGTTCTATGCAGCCTCTACAAGAATCCATCACTGTGACGGTTGGAAATGATGCTAAATCCCCTGCTGCGGGCACAGTTACTATTTCTTTTGTTGCTGCAAATGGTGAAGTCAAAAAGCTTTCAAATGTGTTGTATGTTCCCAAAATCAGGAGAAATCTCTTATCAGTTGCTGCCATAACTGATCTTGGTCATGAAGTGAGGTTCAAGAAGACAGGTGCAGAAATTATTGATAGTGCTGGCACAATTGTTGGCAAAGGAGAAAGAAGGAACAACCTGTATGAGCTAAGTGCTCTTACAGCCACCGCTGGAGTGGGCACAAGGAAGCTTTGGCATGAAAGGTTTGGACACATCAGATTTGCAGTATTGAAGGAGATGCAAAAGCAAGCTATGGTTGCTCACCTACCTACAATAACTGAATTGAAGGAACCATGTGAAGCTTGTATGATGGGCAAGCAACAAAGAAAGGCATTTCCACAAGAAAGCAAGAATAGAGCACAGGCTCCTCTAGAGTTGGTGCATGCTGACTTGTGTGGTAAGATGCCTACACAGGACTTGGGGGGATCTTCTTATTTTATGTTGATTGTCGACGACTACAGTAGGAAGATGTGGGTGTACTTCCTTCATGATAAGGCTCAAGCTTTTGGTAAGTTTAAAGAATGGCTAATACTTGTTGAGAATGAAACAGGAAAAAGTGTGAAGAAATTTAGAACAGATGGTGGTGGTGAGTTCAACTCAAAGGAGTTTGAAGGCTTTTACAAGAGCAAAGGGATCAAGCTTCAATTGACGATGCCTCACACACCTCAGCAGAACGGTGTTGTGGAACGCAGGAATCGCACCATTGTGGAGATGGCAAGATGCATGCTAAAGGGCAAGGGATTGCCTAACCATTTTTGGGCTGAAGCTGTTAATACTGCAGTCTACATTCTAAATCAGAGCTATACAAAGGCTCTCAAGGGAAAAACACCTCATGAGGCTTACACTGGTAAGAAACCATCTGTCTCACATTTCAGAATTTTTGGATGTGAATGTTATGCACATGTTCCAGATGAGAAGAGAAACAAGTTACAACCAAAAAGCAGAAAATGTATCTTCTTGGGTTATAGTGATGAGCAGAAGGCTTACAAATTATATGACCAAGAGGCAAAGAAGATCATCGCGAGCCGTGATGTGGTGTTCAAGGAGGAGCCGCATACAGTGGAGGAGGAGAAGGCAAGTTCTTCCACTTTATCATCAAGCGAAGAAGTAGTCCACTATGAACCTATCCCGAGAGCTATCCCTATCCTTAAGGAGGAGGAAGCATCATCTTCAGATGATGAGGAAAAAGTTCACCAACCTGACATCACCCCATCGGAAAAGCCATTGCCGCGCTGGGTGAAGCAGCTCTATGACCACAATAATCCTATGCCTGCATCTGTTGAGGAGAAGACAGACGGACCAAGGAGGTCTCAGAGAATAGAGGAGCAAAGGAGGGCTTCTGCTCACATAGTCAATATGGCCTTGATGGTTGAGATTATGAGAGAAGTAAAGGAGCCAACTGACTTAGAAGAAGCACTTGCAGATCCATCATGGAAGGCTGCTATGCAGGCAGAGTATGACAGCATAATGAAGAATGACACTTGGGAGCTAGTGGATCGACCAGCAAAGCGAAAAGTTATTGGCACCAAGTGGATCTGGAAGGTAAAGTACAAGGCTGATGGTACCTTAGAAAAGTACAAAGCTAGACTGGTTGCCCAAGGATTTTCACAAGTTGAAGGGTTTGATTTTCAAGAGTCATTTGCCCCAACTGCAAGAATGACCACTATTCGCACGGTACTTGCAGTGGCTGCCCATGAGAAGTGGCCAGTGTACCAAATGGATGTTAAGTCAGCGTTCTTAAATGGTGACCTCAAGGAGGAGGTGTACGTGGCTCAGCCACCAAGGTTTGAGGCCCCCCATTCTGAGAACAAAGTCTGTAAACTGAAGAAGGCATTGTATGGGCTGAAACAAGCCCCCAGAGCATGGTACCAGCGGATAGATAGGTTATTTTTAAACCTAAACTTCAAAAGATGTGCCTCAGATGCTAACTTGTATGTTTACAGGGATGGTAAAAAGTCTGTAGTGATTGTCCTATATGTGGACGACCTTCTTATTACAGGTGACTATGAAGATATGATCAACCAAAATCGAAAGGCTTTGAGTTCTGAGTTTGAAATGACAGACTTGGGCTTGCTGCACTATTGTTTAGGGATTGAAGTCTGGCAAGAGCCAGAAAATATCTTCATCTCTCAGAAGAAGTATGCATGGGAGATCTTGAAGGCATTTGGCATGACCGAGTGCAAGGAGATAGCTACACCTATGGAAGTGAATGCAAAGTTATCCGTCGAGGATACATCAGCACTAGCAGACATTGGGAGGTATAGGAGGTTGGTCGGCAGTCTGATCTACTTGTGTAACACCAGACCAGATATCAGTTTTGCTGTTGGTGTTTTGAGCAGGTTCTCAAACAAACCTCATGAGAGTCATTGGAAAGCTGGGATGCGGGTGCTCAGATACTTGAAGAAAACTCTTGACTATGGTATCACATACAGTTTCGGAACTTCTCTTGTGGGGAACTGTGACTCATATTGGGCAGGAGACATTGATTCCAGGAAGTCAGTTTCTGGTTATTGTTTCTCTTTGGGTTCAGGAATTTTCTCTTAGATTAGTAAGAAGCAACCAACAGTGGCATTGTCTTCTACCGAAGCAGAGTACAAGGCAGCTTGTTTTGCTGCATGTGAGGCCATATGGTTGAGAAGGATTCTATGGCATATGGGAGTGCAGGATGAAGAACCAACTGTGCTGAGATGTGACAATCAGAGTTGCATCGCCATTGCCAAAAATCCAGTGTTTCATGCACGCACCAAACATATAGAGATCCAGTATCACTATGTGCGTGATTTGATGGAGGATGTAATAGTGGAATTGGTCTACTGTCCAACAGAGGAGAATGGAGCAGATATCTTCACCAAAGCACTTACGAAGGATTTGCTTCAAGTTCATCTTCAGAGACTCAGCATTGGGCCGAGGAGATAGTTCACTTATGGGTGGACATTGGGGGGGGTGTTAGATATGATCAATGCCCCACCCTCATTAGGTGCTACCAATGATCCATGGTGCTCAAAGTTGTAAGGCCCCCATTATGAGGAGAAGCCAAATGTGAGCCCGGACATTGGTTGAGTCCTGACTTGTATATCAGATGAGGTCTATGTGACCGGATGGCAAAAAGGTGACTATTGTGGGTCTAATCTTTGGGTTAGACGGAGTGGTTAAGCTGGTAGCAACTCGAGGCACATTGCATTGAGTTGCGTGGTAAGGGAGTTAAAAGGAGCCCCTATTGTGGGGTAAAGGGAATATTCCCTGGCCGACTAGTGGAGGCTCATATGGTAGGTCCGACCTAACGACCTTCGCGGGCTATAAAAGCTAAACCCCTTCGCAGCCATCACTCACTCATCTTTCACCCCATCTTTCACCCAGTCAGAGTTGTTGTTCCAGCTAGCCTTAAGCTCTTCACCTATCTTTTGTCTAGATCGCCATCTAAGCTTCACACAGTGGAAGCGCACGGGTGGACAGAGCCATCTTTGTATCAGTTGTTTGGAGTTAAAGAATTTACTGATTCTCCTCTTATCTGTTGTGTACTCTCTATCTCTTTCTCAGATTCTGTTCGCTGCGCCGTGTATATTTTACATGTTCTAGGATGTATCTATTTTGTATCAGCTTGATGCTTCCTTTGGTTGTTTTGTGCAGATCTATTGTGGGATTCGACGGGCTGAGTCGCCCTATCCCATGGTCACCAATGAGAGTGGAGTTTTGATGCCGAGAAGTGCTTAAAAATAGCTAAAAATTACGAATATCAAGGGAAAAATATTCAATGTTGAAGGCGGCGGCTTAACCTAGAACGATTTTAAGCGTCAAAGTGTTTTAAAGGCGCCCGAGCGACACTTGTTGGTTTTTGAAAATTTTTCAAATTGTCGTGCGGGTTGTCAAGAGTTGCCGGCCAATGCGGGATGCCGAGCGGGACGCCTAGGATTTTTCAGAGCTCGATTCGGAGTCCGGACAAGGAAATGGCCAAGAAACCGGTCAAGTTGCAAAGAGGTGGACATTAGAGTGGTCAAATGGGTAAGTGACCCTTGGGGCCCAAATTTCATGCCACATGAAATGTAGGCATGAAAAAAAACGTGATGAGGAAGAAGAAGGCATGGAGGAACAGGGCGCCGATTTTTGCGCTCCATCCTTGGGGATGGAGATGGCAGCCTACAAGCAACCTACCCAACCAACATTACCCCCGATCTACCCTCTGTATGCTTACTCTATTGCCTATCTTCGCTCCTCAAATGGTGGCCTCAATGGAGACCTCTGATTCTAGCCTTTCTCTCTCCTCACTCTCTCCCCCTTAAGGGGTTGTTCTTGTGTGGAAGAAGATAATGAAGAATGATGGAGGAAAGCTTGTCCGGATGAGACCGGATTGCTTCCGGGTGGATGAAGACATGAAGAGTGCTATTCTTGAAGATGCTGGACATTGAATGAGGGCTGACACGTAGTCCCATAGCAAAACCGAGATTCCGAGACACAAAGCCTAAGTGGTAATTCAATTTTTATGAAGAAAAAATGAGTTTTTATGCTATTTGGTTGATGAAATATTGTTCCCATGGGCTGATTATGCATTATGTTGTTGTTTCCTATGAGTTTGATCAGTTTATGCTCAGAAATTCAGAAAATCATAAGTGTTATAGCTGAAATTAATGGTATAAAACTCGTAAAACACGCGTTTAAGAGGCAAAATGGGGGTTTTTTGCAAAA
This sequence comes from Lygodium microphyllum, assembly GCF_053477565.2. NCBI lineage: Eukaryota > Viridiplantae > Streptophyta > Polypodiopsida > Schizaeales > Lygodiaceae > Lygodium > Lygodium microphyllum. The sequence continues at coordinate 38,853,455 of NC_141136.1, read as the reverse complement.
TAAAGGGGGAAGCATGAGATATAACATCAATAAAACCTGAAATTTTGCTGTCAAAGAACCTAAGGGCCACAGCCCACAATCAATCTCAATTTCTAGTAATTTTTTATTGAAAATAATAGAGGAAAAATACCAAAAATGGTGAAAATTGGGTTTTAAATGGGAGAAAATTAGGAAATGATAAAAGGAAAATTACATAAGTGTTTGTGCAATGTATAATGAAGGTAGAGCACGAGGTTAGCCTCGGTTTACCCTCGTTTTTGTGTTTTTGTCCATATTTATTGCTTTCTCTATAAAGAAATTCACATAAAATGACTCGTACACCTATCAACGATTGCAAAACATTAAACGGTAGGGTGAGAGGGGAGTTTGAGAGTTAAAGTACAATCTTAAATCTGATTTATGTGTTGCATCATGGCTATAGGACGTTGTTTTAAAATAAAGGAAAAGGCAGCATGAGCGTAAGGCTCAATGTCTCTCCTCGTTTCAATACATAAACGTTAGCATGGAAATCATGAAAAGATTGGTTTCGCACGATGCACAATGTTGATTTTATATTGTTTGTGCACTAAACCATTCACATTATGCACTATGCATGGTTCATGGTATCGAAGGAAAAATCTCTTGGACTGCATAGCAATTGTTTTCTTAGGACTTTGACCCACGATTGAGAGTGTGAGGTTATCCCTTGACGTAGGGTAGAGGGTCGGTTTCCTAAGGGACTGTGAAGTGAGGAAGCATGGTATACCTCCTCGAAATACGAGAAATATAAAAGAGAGGAGTTTGTGCTCGTTTGTGGCATATGTTTAGCAGCGCATCAAAGGGCCAATCCCTGAGATGTAGGAAAGCTACAGTGGGGCTCCGACTATTAGTCGGTGGAGTACCTCCTATATGTGTGTGATCGAGGCGTTATGCCTATGTACTTTGGGATCTCCCTCTGAGGAGTTTAAGGGAAACATTGGACTATGAACTATAAACGCAGGAATTAAGCTTTAGGGCAGTTAGTCCCTTCGCATTAGATTGACGCTACTGGTCCGCGAGGTTGTAAGGGTGTTTGTGTGTCATGAGCATGAGGTCCGGCTAGTGCTATAGCCATTGCCGGCCCATTTCAGGTCCCATCAGGTGTGTTTTAGGTCCAAATGTCTACTACACAATAGCTCTCTAACCTTTTATCCCCGAGTACGATACTATACAGAATTTTTGCTTAGCACTCCATTCTTTTTGCCTAGGGTGCATTCCACCTTAAACTTAACATCAACAATATATACGTATCTTAGGGTTTACCTAGCAAGGATTTTTGCTAACAGGACCATAGTGCATGCAATACTCTTCTTCTTCTTGGGGTTTTCCAACCTTAAGTTCTCTTAATTCTTCTTAGGGAAATCATGTTCCCTCTAGTGTTCATCTAGTTCCCCCCCTAGGAGTAACAACTGGATCCTAGATTGGCTCGATTGAATAGAAATCATCCAAGTGGTCTTGGTTTGATCCACAATATAAGTTTCCAATTTATCAAGAGTCGAGGCTATCATAATTTTTGGGTTTTTAATCCATTCAATGATTTCTTGTTCTAATCAAGTACATCAACAAGATCCTAACTTATCAGGCCATTGGTTATCACAATCTATCATTTCATGTGACTATTTCAAGGTGTCAATGTAACAACTATGATTTTATGTGAACGATTCACTAATCTAGCCACATACGGAATTTCATACGATCATCTACATCTATGAACAACTAGGAATGAAAGAATACATAACCAACATATAGCTTTTATGAGTATCATTTTCCTTCAATGGATATTAAAATGAAGATTATGACCTATGAGCATGTAGAACCATAGAAGTTCTTTCATTCAGGTTAATAGAACAATAAGCATAGATAGAAAAAGGATTTGAAAACACCGAAGTTCTTCAAGCGCCATCTCCCAATTGAAACCTTGGCCTTTCTTTGACTTGTTGATACTTTCATAATCTCCAACTCCAGATCTACCCTTGACGCAAGAAGCCCATTGCTCCAAGAGTGCTTTCCTCTTCTCCTTCTAGCATCGGCATGCCTCTCTCTCTCTCTCTCTCTCTCTCTCTCTCTCTCTCTCTCTCATTCTCCCTACTCACCTCTCTCACTCTCCCTCTTCTTCTTCTTCTCTTCTTCTCCTTCTCTCTCTCCCTCTTCTTCTTCTTCTTCTTCTTCTCTTCTTCTCCTCTCTCTCTCTCCCTCTTCTTCTTCTTCTTCTCCTTCTTCTCTTCTTCTCCTTCTCTCTCTTCTTCTTCTTCTTCTTCTTCTTCTTCTTCTTCTTCTTCTTCTTCTCTTCTTTCTATTCCTCTCTCTCTCTCTCTCTCTCTCCCTTAGCACTGATCACAGGAGGGGGGGGAGTTTTGTTGCAAACGACGAGGGGGGGGACTTGATGTCTATCGATGAGGGAGGGGAGGCTGCATGCTAACACGGAGGGGGGGCGCGCTGTTGTTGAAGCTGAGGAGGAGGAAGCCACCATTCAGACCACCAGGGGGGAGGGTGCTCTTATAAAGTGGGGGGGGAGAGGTGGTAAGGGGGGAGACGGCACCACCCCCATCTAGGGGGACTACATTCCCCCTTCTCCCCCTTTTATCCTTGATACGTGCATTTGGGGAATTCAATCCTTCGAATACTTGCGATGTATTTTATCCTTTTTAATGTCCTATTCTTTTATGGCATAATATGGGTCTAATGCATCTCATGCGTGAATCAAAGCAGACATTTATCAATTTGGATAATATGTTACTTACAACCGGTAGTATTGCAATTGGGTGGCCAGTGATATCCTCGCTCGAGGCTCTCATTGTGAGCTTTCCATCTGCGTGTGACATTTTTTGTTTGGGGGCCATTCCTGATCTTCATCTTCCCTGGATGTAAGTCGCACAAGCCTTTCACACCTTGAGCTCGATTAGTGGGGCCAATTGGGGAGAGAATTAGGCTTGCACATGATGGATAATCTCACAGAAAAAGGTATAGTGATTCGCAGCAATGGGAAAAGAGATGCGTGTGGCTACCCTCTTAGGAAGGGAAGAGAAAGAGTCTCTCTCCCTCTCTCTCTCTCCCTCTCTCTCTCTCTCTTCCCCTCTCTCTCTTCCCCTCTCCCTCTCTCTCTCTCTCTCTCTTCCCCTCTCCCTCTCCCTCTCTCTCTCTCCCTCTTCTTCTTCTTCTTCTTCTTCTTCTCCCTCTCTCTTTCTCTCTCTCTCTCTCTCTCTCTCTCTCTCTCTCTCTCTCTCTTTTTGGTAGCAAGGGGACTTTCTCTCTCTCACGACAGAAAAAGGGGGGGCAAGAGGTGGTACCCTTCCTTCTTTCACTTCTTCTTCTTCTCCTTCTCCCTCTTCTCACCTATCCCTTTATCTCCCTCTCTCTTTCTCTCAATTTCACTAGCTACCAAAGCACTAAGCCTCTTGTCAACACCCCCAAAAATAGGTAGCTAGTGTACTACCTAAACATGCGTACACCCTACAGATGGCCTTCTCCCATACGGACCACGTATGTATCTCACAATCAAGATCTCATTCACGCCAAAGATTTACTTCTTCCCAAAAATATTAAGATTCACCTTGTCTAGTCTAGTCAAGATATTTTCACAGTTAGCTCTCTCTTTCTCTCAATTTCACTAGCTACCAAAGCACTAAGCCTCTTGTCAACACCCCCAAAAATAGGTAGCTAGTGTACTACCTAAACATGCGTACACCCTACAGATGGCCTTCTCCCATACGGACCACGTATGTGTCTCACAATCAAGATCTCATTCACGCCAAAGATTTACTTCTTCCCAAAAATATTAAGATTCACCTTGTCTAGTCTAGTCAAGATATTTTCACAGTTAGCATGCTCTACAATAAATATCCTACATTTCTATTCATCTAATTCTTCATCTTTATCCTCTTTTGCATGACATCCTTTTATCAATTATATATCATCCATAAAAGGCATAGTAAGATGTGGTATGTAATCTCACAATATTCATTGCATTCATTATGTGAGCAATAAAACTTGTTGCTTCTATAGTAGAGTGAACATTCGCAAAATCCCAGTGGTATCTTCGTAATAGTAATTTTTGTTTTCTACATTCTATTGTCAAACTAGAATTGATCATAACTAGAATATAGGTCATTCTAAAGAGTGTATAGCTCTCCTAGTAAAATCCTTTGCAAATTCATCCACAAAAGGACCTACTTATACATTCTTGATGGTTGCTTTACTAATCGACTGTATATTCTAAATGAATCTCAATGTATCATTTTTCCTAGGCACTATAAACCATCACTTTGAATAAGGAATTGAAGAAGGCTCAAAATATCCATCTTAATATTTTCATTCAATAAATCAATTAGTTTAGGAAAAAGAGTCTTAGGTATTGGAATTGGTTGTCAGTGTGCTAACATGCAGAATAGTAAAAATGAACATAGGTACAATAATACCTAGATCCACAAAGACAATCTTATATGGATGAAATGCAAAAGCTCTACCATATTTAGATAACATATCCACAAAAAAATGCCTCTTTGTAGGTGAAACAAAGTCATCATATCCAATCTTTAGCTCCTTGAGAGATTCTATAATAAATTGGTATCCAATCCCTTCCAGATCTACAAATTTGATTGACGAGAAGCAAATTTAATAATCTCCTTATTGTCTAGAGAAAATCAAAGTGCAACTGGTTCAACCTTCCTATAGTCTTATACTTTGCATCAATCTTTACTTCGGTTCCATCATCATTGGAGCATATACAATCCTACTACATAAACTTTGCTATCACCTACTACATATCCAAAGAGCATGCTTGTACCATGTTATTTTTAGATTTCAACCTAGATTTGAACATAGGTGAAAGTTTAGCCATTGTGTCTAAGCCCATTATACATTCTAGATTTGTACTCTTTGCCTTCCAATAATCCATGCCCTTTTATATCTTTTTGTACTATGAGAACATACTATTTTTTAGCCTATTCATAGTTTCAACTTTTTGAAAACATACAAAATTTCCTACTAAAAATCCAACAAACCCTATAGAAAAGAACCTACATCTAGTATATGAGGCAAGAGATTTTTTTGTATTTCAATATTCTAAAAACTAGTCTTGCTTTACAATAGTACTTGGTAAAAACCCATTTTTTTGTGGGAATCTCTTAACACTTTCACATTAGGCATCAAAAAATAATTTGTTAAAATATCACAATTCCTTACATGATTCACGTAAATGGTAAGAAATTGTATAGTCCATTTGCCATCACAACTTCTAATCCTTGCATATGCTGACCCATCATGTAATATCTTTGTCTCCATATATGTGGTTGGGATATATGGCAAACCAAGCATGATAGGATAGGAAGGCAAATCTTACACAAAGAAGTGTTGGTCATCATATTGCAAAAGTTGCACCGGCATTGATGTGGCTAAAAGGAATATGCCAAAAAAAACAAAATTTGTCTAAAGCTATTCAAGTTGATGTCTATATCACGAACAGAACTACTAGAGCTACAATTCATGGGGTGACCCCAAAGATAGCTTTATAGGGAAGAATCCCAATATGTCACACTTGAAAGTGTTTGGTTGTATTGCATATATTCATGTGCTAGATGAGCTATGAAAGAAGCTTGATCCAAAGGCTTAAAAACGTATTTTTATTGAATACTCTTTTGAATAAAAGAGCATTGTTATAACCTTGTCAGAAGTGAGTTCAAAGGGAGTAGGGATGTTATTTTTTATGAGATATATAGTTAGTATGCATCTAGTGGTGATGCATTGGATGATGATGATCATCATCATCATGATCATGATGGTTATGTGTAGAAAGAAAAGCAAGAATCACAGAGTCTTGGTGGACTAGAAACATCATCTGGTACTATATCTACAATTATCCCATGATCTAGGAGACTAAGGAGTAGCCCCACATCTTCAAGGGATCTACAAGTGTTATAGGTAAAGACAAAGAAAAGAAGAAAGTGTTGGATGGTAATGATGCATCTACTAGTCATTTGGGATTCGATAGAGGTTCCAGTGATTCAAAGAGTTTGGATGATGAGTTTAGTATTCCTTTAGTCAAGACACCAGGTGTACATAGAGCATGTGGTAATGTAAAGGCTCCATTGAGTGATCCAATGGTATACATGTCTAGGAGGGTTAGATACCCTATTAAAAGATTTGGTTTTGAAGGTTATGCAACTCACCATTATGCTTATATGGTAAATGTGGTTGAGGATGTTGAGTCCACTTGTTTTAAGGATGTTTATTGGTCATGCTCATTGGGATACATCACTGGATGAGGAAATGGCTATATTAAAAGCCAATAATCTTTGGAGCATAGTCTTTTGCAACCAGCCTAGCCTTATACGTGCTAACTGAACCATCTGCATTATGATTGACTTTGTAAACCCACTTACAGCCAATAGCTTTCTTATCCTTAGGTAAGGATACCAAATCCCAAGTCTTATTGGCTTCTAATGCAGCGGTCTTCTCATCCATTGCTGCATCCCAATGAGCATGACCAATAGCATCCTCAAAACAAGTGGGCTCAACATCCTCAACTAGTTTCACCATATAAGAATAATGGTGAGCTGCATAACCTTCAAAGCCAAATCTTTTAATAGGGTATGTGACCCTGCTAGATCTGCATACCACCGGATCACTCAATGGAGCCTTTAGATTACTATGAGCTCTCGATACACTTGGTGTCCTAACTGAAGGAATACCAAGCTCATCATCCAAACTCTTTGAACCACTAGAATCTCCATCAAATCCCAAATGCCTAGTAGATGCATCATTACCATGCAGTACTTTCTTCTTTCCTTTGTCCTTCCCTGCAACATTTATAGATCCACCTGAAAATGTGGGGCTACTCCTTAGCCTCCCAGACCAAGGGCTCACTGTAGGTCTACCAAATGATGTTTCTGGTCCACTAAGACTCCATGGTTCTTGTTTTTCTTTCTACACATAGCTGTCTTGATCATTATCATCATCTAATACATCACCATCAGGTGCATACCAGCTGTCTATCTCATCAAAGATAACATCCTTGCTCACTCTGAACTCACCTGTGACAGGGTTATAATAGCAATACCCTTTTTTCTCTAAAGAGTATCCAATAAAAATACATTTTTCTACCTTTGGATCAAGATTCTTCCATAGCTCATTTGGCACATGAACATATGCAACACATCCAAATACCTTCAAGTGCTATACATTGGGATTCTTGCGAGTAAAGCATTCTTCAGGAGTCATCCCATGAACTGCAGCTATGGGAGTTCTATTCATAATGTAGATAGTAGTATGGATAGCCTCAGACCAAAAATGTTTGGGCTTATTATTTTTAGCTATTAATGCCGTGAGACTTCTGCAATATGCCTATTTTTTCTTACTGCAACCTCATTTTTGCTGTGGGGTATACCTACAACTACATTGCCTCTTTATTCCATGAGTCCTCAAGAAGCCAGTAAACTCATTAGAGAGGTACCTCCCCCTCCATCTGATCTCAAGAACTTCACTTTTAAGCTTGTTTATATTTCAACAGCTGCCTTAAAAGATTTGAAGTGCTCAAATACATCACTCTTTTCTTTTATGAAGTATACCCATAACTTCCTTGAACAATCATCAATAAATGTGACAAAGTATTTGCTGCCACCAAGAGATACATTCTATGTAGGCCCCCAAACATTTGTATGCACTACTTCAAGTATTTTTCTATTCACTTCTCTATCATGCCAGAAGGGTTGTCTTGCCTGCTTACCAAATTGGCATGCTTTCAAAGACTTTATGCAATTCTGCAACTCTAAAAGAAGGCAACCCTATAACTAATCTTTTGGACTGCATTAATTTTAGCCTTTGTACATTTGCATGTCAAATATGTTTATGCCATATTTCAATATCTACAACTACTCCTTTTCCTTTAACATACATAGCAGCATCCATTGCACGAATTCCAGTATCTAAAGTGAACATTTGGCCAACTCTACTTCCTTTTGCAATCAACCTACACTTATCATTAAAGTCTTCTACAAAACAACCTTTTGCATTGAATCGGACCTGCAACCCATGCTCTACCATTTGGTCAATAGACACTAGATTCTTTGTTATTGATGGCACATGTAATACATCTGTTAGACTCTTTGTCTGGCCATCATATGTTAAGGACACGGGAACCTTTCCAATGTGTGAAATTGGGTGGCATGAATCATCACTCGTCTGCACATAACCTGGATTTTGTAGATCTTGCATCTCTCCAAACCATTCAATATGGCTGGTCATATGATTAGATACACCCGAATCGACATACCATACATCATCATGTGTCCCCTTTCCTGTAACTGCATTCATCATATGCTGCATAACAAATAGATGCTCATTTTTGTCTTCATTCTATTGTGAAGAAGATGCATAGTTTCCTTGCTGCAATTTACCACTGTGAATATCATCCTTCTTAGCATAGCAATGGGCTACAATATGGCCTGTTTTGCCATAATAATGGCAAACAGTAGTAGAATTTCCAAAACCTCTATTCTGCCATCCACCTCTTCCTCTAGAGCTCCCCCTGCCTCTAAAGTTTCCTCAGCCCATTGAAACCTGCATTTTACCAAATTGCTGATTGAACATGTTTTGATGGTTATCGCCATCACATCCCATACCACGGCCTCTCGAAGAGGATATACCACGTTCCCTTCGTGAACTTGAGTAAAATGCTTGAGCCTGTTCACCATTTTTTTCAAATGAGTCACACTGCATATTGATCTCTTCAGTAATCATGAGAGAGATCAACTCATCAAAATCTGGAAATGGCTTCCCTACATATATTGAAGTAACAAATGATTTCCATGCCTTCTCATTGTTAAGGCCACTCAAAGTGGATGAAACCAAATCATCATCATCAAGCATTGCATTAATCGCTGCTAAAACATATGCAATGCTCCTCACCTTTAACACATACTCATTGATAGACATTTTCCCTTTCTTCAAGGCATACAACTCTTGCTTGAGTTGAATCTTTTGTGCCTTTGTATTTACTGAAAACATGTTTCCAAAAATTATCCAAGCTGCATATGAAGTTTCTACATTCCTGATATGTCCCAACATCGTATTATCAATGATTGCAAATAACCGATACATCACCTTTTTATCTTTCACATTCCATTCTTTCCATGCTTTTAATTCATCTGCAGTCCGGGGAGGGATACCCAGCTCTGGCTCCTTTTCTTCACCTGAAACAAACTCATAAAGGCCCTTTCCAATGAGGAAGTTCGTCACACGGAACTTCCATGAAGGATAGTTGTTCTTCTCGAGCTTCTCAATAATGGGATTTCCACTGTTCTCTGCCATTATCACAAACAAGGATACAACACAGCAAGCTAGTCTTTTGCAATCTTCTACAACACGTGCACAGCAATACACCAAGCAACCTTTTTCATTGATTGCTCAATAGTACATGTAATCTGAAACATGTTTGCAGATAAAATTCATGTTTGCTTCCTGCAAACACCTCAAAAAGTACATATTTAAAATCTGTAACCTGTGCACGCACTTTCGGTCAAAACAGTCGAAATCGCAGTGTACCACCCTGAAATTGTTGTCCACAACCTTGCGGCTCTAAAACGGGGCCTGAAACGGCCTCAGACACCCAAAATAACTATGCGAATGCCCTGAAGGGCATATTTGCAAAATATATAGTACTCTGCTTGCACGCTAAATCTCACAGCAATCTGAGATTTTTGGTCGACCCTCCTTCCGGTGCCTCCACAGGCACTATCCAAGAGAGAGAGAGTGGAAGAATGGGAGAGCTTCTTACCCATTGCTTGCTTGCTCAAACCTTGCTTCTTCTCCTTCACTTCAGCCTTCAAAATCAGCCTTTCTCAGTGGCATGGCTCTGATACCATGTCAAGAATCGCGTGATGGGGGGATTTGCTTGAGCTGCTGCGCCAAACACACACTGTATACACAAGAGGAAGCTCACTCAAGTACACAAGAAGAGAGATGGAGGCCAAAACATTTTCGTGCTGATTTTTCTTCTTCTTTAACACACTATATAATGTACACAAAGTATAGATAAGATACAATATAAAGGAAAGTGGCCTTCTAATTCAAACAATGTGTAACCGACTACACTGATCGAATGGCGTTATATCTTTGCCAGTTGTAGGTAGGTGTAACAAACTAAATATAATAAGTGATAAATCAGTGGCCATGTGAGTATCATAATGAGCACCAACGAGTGTAGACGTGCAGATTCATCTAGCCAGGCGGTCCATCATCAATGTCTACACCTGTTGAGCTTGCCATCTCAACATAGGATGCATCCATGCTTCACGCAGAACTCCTATTTCAAGGGGTTCAATGAGAGGTGGTATAGCCGACATCGTTCAAAGGATGCTTGGAGCCTATCTAAGTGTTATTGCCAAGAAAAGTGAATGCACAAGTCATCCATGAAGACTTGTAACTCCTTTCTCAGCATGTCTTTGAATATTGCACACATCAGTCATTGGAAAGTGTCTGGTGTATTAGTCAATCCAAAAGGCATGACTTTATAGGCAAAGACTCCCCATTCAGTGGCAAATGCAGCCTTCTGCCTATCGTTAGGATGCACTTGCACCTGATTGTATCCCGAGAAGCCATCTAGGAAACTGTAGACCTCTTTGCCAGCCACTCTCTCTAACATTTGCTTGATGTACGACAGTGGATAATTATCTTTTTTTGTAGCTGCATTTACCTTCTTGTAATTGATACACACTCAAATCTTCCCATTTCTCTTTAGGCTGATGACTATGGGCGAGACCCAATCTATGTGTTCAATTTCATAGATAAATCCCGCCCTCATCAATTTGTCAATTTCTTCCTTAATAGCATGGGCCTGCTTTGGATTCATGGGATACAATCGCAGCTTGGCAAGCATTGTGTGAGGTGTCATGGGTATATTGTGAGTCAACACACTAGGGCCCACCCCTTTAAGTTCTTCTAGGGAGCAAGCAAATACGTCTATATACTCCCATAGGAGAGTAACGAGACTTACTTCATATTGCTCAGTCAAGTTATCTACTATAAAGACATGTCGTGGGGTCTCCCTGTCTTTAGCTAAATTGACCTCTTTGACCTTGGCGGGTCCCTCGATTGGTTTACTTGCTTGCCCCTATCATTTGGCTCCTAGTAAGACCACCACCCTATCCCCCTTTTTGAACTTCTGAATCGTTTCGGTAGGTCTTGCGGTTTTCATTGTTCTTTTGTATGCATCTCTTTAGATAGCCTCTGTCATTCCTCTCTCAACTATTGGTGCTTTAGATAGCCTCTGTCATTCCTCTCTCAACCGTTGGTGCTTTAGGTGGACGGGTAGGTCCCCCTTGGTGCATCTAGTCTTGGGAGGTCGAGGTATTTCAAGATCACTATCTAAGCTGACTTCTAATTTAGAATCAAATTCTCCGTCTTTGCTAGAAGAGGGGCTCTCCCCTGGCAGTTGTAGCTCAGAAGGTGAGTCCGTTAGCAATAGTGGTGCATCATGTGGTGGGGCTAAGCCTGCTTGCTCGTAGTCAATTGCACTCATGTGCTCCAACTAGGGTCGATCACAACCCTTGTTTCTAACTCCTTTCTCTACTCTAAATGCACTCTGCTTGTCTGGTCTGGGGTCTACTTGTATTTTTTTTATGATATGTCCCCCAGTGTCGCACTCTAGGGTATCGACTTTCTCTTCGCTCGCATCACTGAAGGAACAACAATCCTCATATTCTTCATCAGAGTTGTCTTTGTCCAGTTGCTCCTGATTCTCCTAGTTCTCCAACCATTCCCTTCTTGTTGGTCGAGAAGTAGAGCCCAATTGTACTTTAAGTTCAAGTCGTGCACATTGGACCATCGCCATTTAGGCTCATCCAAGAGATCGCGGAGTGGCTTAAGGTTCGTCGTTGGATTACCAGCCAACTCATCAGTTAAGTATCCTAGGATCTCCTGGAGCTCACATCTATTGCTTGGGAATTGGGATGCAATCTGAGTGGGTCTTTCCCCCGTATACTCTCGGCCATCATGCAAACTGGCATTGAAGGTGTATCCTTGAACCTATTGATTGCCTTTGACCATTTGTTCGTACTCCTCAATATCTGAAAATGGTAGGTCGATGGTAGTGAGCATGTACATCCAGACTTGCTCGTCCTCAGGGCATGGGATATACTTGGTAAGAGCTCCATAGAATCCCCTAGTCTGTGCATCACCCTTCAACATGGTAGAGATTGCGTCTAGGTCAACTGGCGTAGTCTTGCATGTGTCCATATCTCCTCTCATAGCTTTTTTTTTATTGCCTAAGAAGATAAGACCATTGCCCAGTCTTCTATGACTCTCGTGTTGCCCATCTAGGGTCAGCCTAGCAGGATGTCATAGTCTAGTCCCTTCATGAATATGAAGTCAACAAAGAACTGGATCCCTATGATCTTTACTAGCCAATTTTTTAACACTCCGAACAACTTCATATTCATTCCATTCACTAATGTGACATTAAATCTAGCAGTCTCGACTAGTGGGTTGCCCCAAGTTTGGAATACCGCATGGCTTAGCATATACTCACTCCTGCCCCCGTGTCCAAGATCCCCTTCCTGGTGACATCCCTTAGTGCTAAGACTAGTAGGACTGCATGCATTTCCATGTCTTCCCAAGAGGCATTGATGTGTAGGGATTTGGGTATGGAGTGTAGCATCAAACTCAGTATTTGAGTTTCTGCATCATGCTCAGGAAAATCTATGAAAGATGGCTTGTTTGATTCCTCAACCCACCACTTCAGCTCCAGCCATAGCGTCGATGCTGCCTAAGTAGGTCGCCTAAGCTTAGGGTTACAGGGGTGCTGGCTAGTTGCCTACCTCTCTTCTAGATCCATGGTTCTTGGCCAATGGCCTTGACTGGCTTGGTGGCCTGAAGCATTTAGGCTTTGTTTGGGTGGCCCAGCTTGTGGTGCCATCGCCTCCTTTGATCTTGGTCATGGGGGAGAGATTGGCGTGCTTATGCTTGAGAGATCCTTGACCTCGTTTGCTAGTATAGGTTCAGCGTCCTTTAGGTGTTCTTGGGCCTCCTTCACCTTCTTGATGGCTTTGAGTTGGCACTTCGGATTGAGATACTCCCTGACCTTAGCACTTTCCTTCTTAGCTGTTCATGGAGCCAAAGTTTCTTCCTTTGCATCAATAACTTCCCTTCTAACCAGTAGTGTTGTGGCACTTTCGGTTTTGAGGGTGGCCTTGGCATCTAGTCTCTTCTTTCTTCGTCTCCGACTCTTTTTCCCAACTAAGGTTGCATCCATGTTGCTAGGCCCTTGTAATGATAAGACAGTCTTCTTTGTCTGTGCATGGGTCATGATATGCAACGGGATAGGGGTGTCCTCCCCGTCAAATGTCTCAACACCAAACAATCCCAATGGAACCGATGGTTCTTTTGTTGAGCTAGAGGATGGTCTCCGCCTAGGGCAGTTGACAAAGAGATGAGTGACTCCACACTCAGTGCATCTTAGGTTAGCCTTATCTCTGTTTGCTTGCTCCCTCTTGGGGTAGCACGAAGAAATATATCCTGGGTGACTGCAACTCCAACACATGATTGGTTCTTGGTTTTGCCCTCCTAGGCCTCTACCTCTTCCTCTACCCAACGCCATCACTGGTACTAGTCAATAGTCCATAAGGATGGCGTTGCCTTCTTCCTCATCATACGACACGTACAGGTTTACATAAGGCTCATCATTGCTAGGCTCATCCACATCGTGGATTGGGGCATCACTCGGTGAATGGGTCACATAGGGTCCAAGAGGTCCAGGAATGCCTATAGGATTTATTTCCATCCTAGGGGTGGTTGCTTTAGCATCATTTGGTGCCAAAAGAGCTAATGGGGCTCCCCTTTGGTGGCCTATTTGCAAGATGGAGTTGACCGTAAGGCTCAGATACGGGAGCATCCGAGGTAATCGACAATGCATGGTGTCATGGCCGAACCTACCACAATTAGCACAAGGTTGTGACCTAGGGTCCTAGCACTCAGCTGGCAAGTGGTTTCCACCACAATTCACACATTTGACATGTGGGCTTGTCAGTTCTCTCATCATCTCCTGTAGTTTGGCTATGTCCTAATCTCAGCTAGCTCTTATCCCGACTCAGTGCCCTTCCCTTTGTCCTGAGTGCTTGAGCCTGCTCTCTCACTTAGTGTTGAGGCTTTCTCAGAGCTCCTGGCACTGGACTCTTCTTGATTTGAGCCTTTGTAGCTTCTTTCCTTGAGTTAGTCATCCACCCTAATAGCTTCCTCAGATACCCTTGCCAGTGTGTCTCGCTGCAAGCTTGAGTTGATGGCCAAGGCTTTGTAGAGCTCCTTGCTTTGTATTCCATTGACGAATACAGTGGATACCGCCCTTTCGGTTGGTCTCTCACCCATGGGGATTCTCTTGAAGAGGCTCCTCACATGGGTCACATAATCTCAAATATCATCTTTCTCCCTCTGCTTTTGACGTTCATGAGTTACACTAGCAGGTTGTCAGAGTATCCATACTCAAAAAATCTCTTAATGAATATATTTTTCAAACCATTGAAATCGACACACTCTGCAGCATCCAGACTTGTGTACTAGATCCAACCCTTGTTGCCTAAGCACAATCCAAAGGCTTGGGAGCATTGAGTAGGATTAGTGAGGCCGTTGGTCTTGCAGACCTGCTCAAAGAGTGCTCAAACTGCTCCACAAAGCTATATGGGTCGTCGATAGCTTGATATTTGTCCAGTTGTTCTGCCACCACATGGATTTTTGACTAACTCTTAGAGCCTTGGTTGACTCCCAATCCCGTTAGTAGCGATGTTACTAGCGATGTTGCCAATGCTGCCACGCTTTGTTCTGTGGCTGCGTTATCTAGCAACCGCTTTGTCAGAAGCTCGCTCAGCGTGAGATCTCGCTCTAGCACTCTCTCGCTCTCTAACCTATTTCTACCTGCTAAGGCTACCACTCTTTGGATCTCTTGCATTTCTAAGCTCAGGTGCAAGTTCTTGGTTTTCTGATCCTAGTTGTATGCAACCAAGCCTTGCAAATCCCTACAGGCTTGTTTTTTCTTTTCATGTAGGTCTGCTATGATGTCCTCTACTAGCCTACCGCGATGTCCTAGCCAAGTTTGAGCGTCATATTGGTTCACTAAATGTTAGACAACCTCAGGAAAGACTCCTAGGTTAAGTTTCTCGTTGTCTTTACGTCCTTAGAGCTGTCTCCTTCCATATCTAGGACTTTTTGTTCTGCCAAGTTGCCGATCAAGTTGATAAGGTTGGGCTGATCCACTTCCGCGGTATTGTCTGTCCTTGTTGCATACATTCAGATTTTTGGCCATATTCTCCACTTGGTCCTACCTTTGTGGATTCGATATCCCTTCTATGTCAATAAGTCTTCTCTTATTGGTGGGTTTCTTCAAGTCCTTAGGCTCAAGTGTGTTCCTTGTTACTTACAATCAGCCCTCAACTTACCCTCACTCTATGCGTGGGTGCACATGTGTGCTCTTTTCCATGCACTATGCAAAATCAGGCTTTTAACTTTCCTTAATTGAGCTTTGAGTGGTGGAATTCAGAGTGAGTGAAAAAACAAAGTGTACGTGGCCCTGGTGCTCTTGTCCATGGGTTGGCTTGATAGGGTCATGTGTTTAGTTCCTACGCTATCTCGTTAGCTGCTGGGGCTCATCGAATTCCCATGTTTTCCTTCTCAGGCTGTGTCCGATTCACCAGTGTTTGATTGTGGGGATCGGACAGCCAATTCTCACAATTAGACAAGGTCTGTCTGATCGAACACCTTGGGTTAATCCAATTCTTAAGATGGTCTGATTGTCTAATTGACACAGGTCCTGTTGGATATGTCTAATCGGCCCAAAAGGTATGGTCCGACCCTTGTGGTCAGATGGTTTGATCATACTCTGGGAGGCCAATCCTAGAAATTGGACATCTGATTTGACAAGTGTCCGATTTTGGATGGTCTGATTATGGAATCAAACAAGATGGGTTGGTCCAACTCTGTGGTCAGAGCATCATGATTGGATGGGTCGAGCATCCAATCGGATGGGTTGTGTGTCCGATTATGGGTTGTTTGATTTTGAAAAGTAGATGGGGTGTCCGATCGGACCAGGTAGGTTTGTTAGAGTGATCCGACTCTACGAGTCGGATAGATTACTTAGTCTGACTTTGGGAATCGGATACTGTGAGGGGGCATTTGATTCTATCAAATGAAACATGCATTGATCACTTATTTGCCCAAAAATCGAAAGATAGTTGTTGCTAGTAGCTACCAAGACTCCCAAGAATCAAGGAGGAGTGTAGGTCAAGGGCATTCCATACCTAAATGTCATTGAAAATTCCGATGTGCTCCGATCGATCTGATGCAGACTTGGACCTGCAAGCTCCCTCTCTCTCTCACACAAAGCTAGAATGGTAAATGAAGTTTTTCCTGGTCACCCAGGACCTTAAGCCCTCACGGTCTTGCACCTTAGCCTTCCCAATCACTCGACCTTGGACCTCAGCATGTCTAAGCACTCTTTCGTTTTCATTTTCCCCTATTATTTCCCTATTCAGGACTGTTTTACAGCAGTGAACTTCAAGCTTCCCTCTCTGATTTCTCCTACTACCTATCCTATTCTAAATGCGACAAAAATCAAAAAGCAGGATATTGAATGGATTTCTCCCACTCAACCAATCATCAAAAAACAAAAACCTCCTATCTATCTCAAGCGTTGGTTCGGGGCTGAAACCCTTACTTCGATGCTTGATTTGAAGTGTGCAAGCACTCAAGCTTGAATTGAATGGCCTCGACAACAGAACCAAAATATGGAGGCGATCAACCTCCAAGACCCATGGACCACTCATTATTCAAGTGTTTCAAGCGAGCGCTAATGGCTACCTCTCACATAGCCAATGCGCTATCCCTCTCTATTAGTGTAGTGAGCTTACCTTGAGGCCCGATTGAGTTGCTTCCTCTCTCAAGCATCCTAATAGCTCCACGATTCTTGATGCAAGCTCAAGCATCCTCAAGCCTCCACCTCCATGCTCCATTCTCCATAGCCATGCGTGGAGCAAGAGAAGAGAAGAGAAGAGAAGAGAAGAGAGAGGATGGTGGAGAGCTTCACCTCCTTGATCCCTCACCCTCACCCTCACACACACTTCCTCACACTCTCAAACTCTTTCCCTCAAGCACACACAAGCAAGAAAATAGAAGAGAAAGGGAGAGGAAGAAGAGTCCACTTTGCCACAAACCAAAGAATGGCCTCTCATTCATCTTTTGAACTTTATATACAAAGCCCTAAATCCCATTTGGTTGGTCATCCCCTTTTTACATGGCCGGCCATAGCCTAGGCCCTTTTCTCCATGGTCCTCCTATCTTCCTACTTTCCTTCCTACCGTCCATCCACATTTATAAGTTGCATAGGTGGAAACCTGACACTCTTGGAATAAATCGTGGTACACCTTGTGCTCTTTTACAAAAGTGTTGACTTGAGCCTTTTTCTTGTGCACCTTTCTCCTTGACTTAGGACTTTTCTGCATGGTTGTGTTTCCATATTCCTCTTGGCGCCTTCGTCTTCTATTTCACTCTTGCCTGGCCTTATCTTCTTCTGCTTTAGAGTTTTCGGATTTTCCACCTTATTCGTCCAGGGGTTAACATCGTGCCACTACGCAGACATAGTGTGAAAAACTCTAGAGTACATCATCATCTGAATTTCTTATTGATCTAGAGAGTCAATGTCATCTGAGTGATTACTGCTAGTGTTTGTGGTATGGATGGTTCAAAAATACTAGATTTTTTGATAATTTTAGCCTATTTTTGATATTTTGGATATTATTTATTGTGAATATCATAAAAAGCTATGGAAACTTCTAGAATGGGATGGCATGCAAAAAACAAGTGGCTTTTTCAGCCAGTTTTGGATTTTTCATGAAAAAGGAAAGATGGATGAAATGGTGCGTGTCACGATCGTAGTGAACAGGCATAAAATAGCACCTTGAACTAGGAGAAGAAGAAGGAGTGATCTAGGAGATTCCTGAGCATGTATCTGTGAGTTTTACCCCCCTTTTGGAGCGAGCAGAACCATCAAATTTGGGTTCTGAGTAGTAGAGAGGAGGTTGATGTTTTGATGCACGTTTTTGGTCTACGAGAGAGCTCCATGAGATATAATGCTTGGAGATTGCTTTTGAGTAGAGCCAGACAAGGGATTTCAGGTTCTATCAATACATAGCAATTTGATTCATTGTTCTTTGTCTTTATCATGTTTACCTCTTGTCTATTATTTTTCTTCTCTTCCATCTCCTATCCTCTACTTCCTTCTATATCTGACCCCCGGTGGATACGACCTTTCGATTAAAACCCCTCCGACATTGGTGGACCGGACGTGAAAGGTCATCAAAAGGAAATTAAAGATGGGAGAGCCTTCGAGCTTAATTCCTAGTGATGTTTTGCAATAGGTTAGTGTAGAATATGAATATGCTTATTTAGGTACAACAGCAACAACAAGAAGTGATGCAGGCTTCAGCTCAAACAAAAACTGTTATGATATAAATGCTCTGAAACAAGTAGTTGAGCATGAGATGAAGTTGTTTAATGGTAGGAATGTATTTGCATATTTGCATGTCTATGCTAAAAAGATGGATTTTTTTGGGGTGGCTCCACTTGCATAGAGCTGATATTTTGTACGAGTTACTATACACGAATTGAAAGCACGAATTATTGAATTGTACATGCAGGATATTGACCAGGTAGCTTTCAAGAAGACACTCAGGGAATAATTTTACATTGAAGACACTAGTTTGATTGTGCATAAGACTTTCTAGGAGTGGGTTCTACAATCCAAAAAGGGTCTTGTGGCTACTGACTTATTAAGAGAATTTGAAAGTTGATTTGACTAGTTAGATCTTGCAGAATAGCAAGCTCTTGCAAGTCTAAAAATTGAATTATTTCTACATGCAGTAGATTTTGAGCTTCAAGAGAAGCTTGATGATTTGCTAGAGGATCAGAATCTGATCAAACTATAGAGATAGGTTTTCAAACAGAGTGGAGGCATGTCAAGGAAGCTGTTACTACACTTGTAAAAAAGCATAGAAGAAGAGAAAGATTGCATGTCTCTAGCTTGCCCACTGTTATAAGAAAAGCAGTTGATGTATCCAATAAGCCACCCACTTCTGTGGCTAAGCCTATGGCTGCACCTACTCTTCCCAATGTTAGGGAGAAAGATGTATTAGATGAATTGATCAAGGGCATGAGAGATCTTCAGTTGAAGGTTGCGAAATTGGATGAGAAAGGACAAGAGGAAAGGGGACGGGTAGCAACCCCTAAACCAAGAAAAAGATGTATATGGTGTGATAGTTTGCAACATGAGAGAAAGGATTGTGCTGAATGTGTTGAATGTGTTGAATGCAAGTGAGGCTCATTTTATGTTGGATGTGGAGCAAAAAGGTTATCAGAAGCAACTTCCCATGCAATGGACTTTGAAAGAGCATGCATGTTGCTATGTATTTGTTGATGGGTGTATTGATAGCATGTATATGAAGATTCAATAACGTTTAGTGTATGATATGCACCCAAGGCCTTATGACCCTAGAGGGGGTACTAAGTATGGCTCAAGAGTTATGCCGATGCTGAGTATTTTGATCTATGATCTAGGGGGATGCCTTCTTATATGCATGATAAGCAACACGTTGACGCTATGGATGTTTCACTCGGGTGGTGCATCGGTGGCACATATTGGAGGATGTGCACGTTTAGAGGGGCTGGATATCATGCCACTATGCGGACACAGTGTGAAAAACTCTGGAGAGCATCATCATCCAACTTTCTTATTGATCTAGAGAGTCAATGTCATTTGAGTCATTAGTACTAGTGTCCATGGCATGGATGGTCCAAAAATACTATATTTTTGGATAATTTTAGCCTATTTTTGATATTTTGGATATTATTTATTATAAATATCCTAAAAAGCTATGAAAAATTCTAGAATAGGATTACATGCAAAAAGAAATTGGCTTTTTCAGTCAGTTTTGGATTTTTCATGAAACAGGAAAGATGGGCGAAATGGCGCACGTCGCAATCGCAGTGGACAAGTAGAAAATAGCACTCTGAACTGGAAGAAGAAGAAGGAGTGATCTAGGAGATTCCTCAGTAGGTGTCCTAAGGTTTTACCCCCCATTCAGAGCCAACGGAACCATCAAATTTGGGTTCTGCGTAGCAGAAAGGAGGCTATTGTTTTGATGCAAGTTTTTGGTCTACAAGAGAGCTCTAGGAGATCTAATGCTTGGAGATTGCTTCTGAGTAGAGCCAAATAAGGGGTTTCAGGTTCTATCAATACATAGCAATTTGATTCATTATGCTTTGTCTTTATCGTGTTTACCTCTTGTCTATTCTTTTTCTTCTCTTCCATCTTCTATCCTCTACTTCCTTCTATATTTGATCCCTAGTTGATACAACCTTTCGACTAAAACCCCTCCAACAATGTGAAGCTAGATTGGCTAAGTTGTAGGAGATGATGAGAAGGCCTATGCGGTCTCACGCCCAATGTGTGTATTGCAGTGAAAACCACCTTTGAGCTGAGTGTCAGGATGACCTAAGATCTTGATCTTGCACCAACTATGGTAGGTTTCGCCACGATGCCATGCACTGTAGACTGCCATGAAGACTCCCATATTTGTAGCCTTATAATCGGCCCTACCTAGAGAATATACCCTCAAATTTCTTTAGGAGAGGAGTCCCATTGGCCCTCGTAGTACCTAATGATACAAAGCCACCCATCCCTAGGATAGAGATCAATCCCACAAGCATACCTAGGTAGCCCGAACTCTACATAACCCATCCACTATGAGCGATGCTCTAGTCCACTACGTGGAGGAGCCGTATGTGAATCCTTATGTCTCATACGACGAAGAGGGAAATCTAGTTCTCAAGGACTATTGGCCAATGTCGGTGATGGTGTTAGGAAGAGGGAGCAGCAGAGGCTTCAGACGGTAGAACCAAGAACTGATTTCTTGTTGGACTTATGGTCACCCAAGATACATCTCCTTGTGTTGCCCCAAGAGGAAGCAAGAAAATCAAGATAAGGATGATCTCAAATGCACTGAGTGTGGAAGAGATGTGAAACCACTCACCTTTTTGTCGATTGCCTTAGGTGGAAGCCATCCTCTAGTTTGGCAATTGTGCCATCAGTACCACTCTGCATGATAGCCACGAACTCTAGTAATCGACCAACACTAGTGCACTTACCACAAGTGCCTCCAATGCTAGAACCCCCTGAAAATGTAAGGGTAGCCACCATCATTGAGATTAAGGAAGAGGGTGAGGAAGTGGTGGCACCTGCCTATCTATACATATCATTGTGACTGCTCAGAAGATGCACACCTTTGATGCACTCATTGACGAGGGTGATGACTGTAACATCCTTACGCATGATTATTGGACCCTCATTGGTCAGCCCCAACTGCAACCGACCAACACTAAACTCAATCCATTTGGAGGACAATCCTACTCCTGTTGGAAAAGTGCAAAATAGCGGTCTCTATTGAGACTAAAATCCTACCTATGATCTTCTACGTGATTCCTAACACCAAGGTTGTTGGCAAGGGATCACTGTTGCTCCTAGGATGGACATTCAAGAAACAAGTACACTGCAATGTTGACTATGACTTGCAACACATTCACCTTGCCATTGGCAATGTTTGGATAGTGACAGCTTTCAGCAAAGGCAGCACAACTCTATCAAAATGTACGATCTCACTGGTGGAGGAACCTAATGCAAGCTCTAAGTAGGGGGGTTTTAACTTGACCCATCCTGCAAAGACAAGTTGGCTACTATTGTAGCCTAAGGGAGACACACCAAAGATCACTGAGAAGAAGCTCAAATGGGTGCCCAAACAACAAGCACAACCACCTAGAAGCCTACCTACATGAATTCGTGGCCCCGCAAAATATCACGTCCTAGGCCTAGGAGGCAAAGCTGGTGCTATCGAAGTATACGAATGGTCAAGCCGTGATGGGTGCCCAAAGCCCTATTGCATGCTCAAGGCTACTACAAAGGCAACAACTAGATTTGGATACCCAAGTCTAAAAACTATATGGGTGCTCCTCAATCCAAGTCCTCCACCACTCCATCTCCACAAAGCAATGAGCCCACTAGGGAGGAGAAATCCATTACCTCAAAAAGCATCAAATCCATAGAACCTCATGGAGCTTATCAACCAAAGATGTAATTATCCGGCCCTTTGCCAACTCAACCTAACACTTTTAGTGTCCCAAGTGCTCCACAAGCTAGGAACAACACGTCAACCGAGCTATAGGACCAAGCCATCGCACAAGCGGTCGACAGACACCCCATTGAACTACCCATGAGGCAGGCCATGAGGCAGGCCATGAGGCAAGCCATGAGGCAGGCATCAGTAGTTGAGCTATCCAACTCAACCAAAACCCAACCTCCCATAGGCCTTAGACCCTCCTATAGGCATCAATATATCCCTATGTTGGCCATGGACCTAGCCATGAATACGGGGGATGACTTAGTCACCTGTGTCAAGTGTTTGGATGCCACATTCACCACACTAGGCTAGAAACTATGAACATCTGCACTTAGGCCTCCTTGATGAGACATCATGCACTTGGGAGAACTATGAGTTTGTGTTTGTTAAGATTTGTAAGGTAGCCAAGGAATTTATTGACAATGAGATCTCTCGAGAGTAAGCTTGCACACAACGACAGCTAATCACATCATATCACAAGGGCAAAATCCCTGCAACAAGCCAAAAACTAGAAGAGGAGCTCTGACAAAGCTATCCGACTCTGGCTCTTCCTTTGTACGGAAGTGGTATGATCTCTGCGTCTCCAATGGGAAAAAGTGGGCTCCCAAATCATGACCAATGCCAAGCAGAGACACACAATCAAAACCATTGAGTACGACCCTACCTATGTGGCTCCTACCTTGCTCTGAGTCTTAGCTATCATGTGCAAATGACCTCTAGAGGAATATGTCATAGCCCACCCCTATTTTTATCGAATCCTAACTGAGGAAGAACTGCATGTTGCTAGCAGGATGAACTCTGATGACTTCCTCATTGATGTCCTAACCTACATTACACACATAGGCATTAGACCTCATGACATGGACTATCACACCCACTTGGAGTATAACCCAAACTTTTACGATTGGATCATGACAAAGTAAAGCACATCAAGAACATGCTTAAATGCCCTTCACCCTTCATCCTCCAATCCTAAAATAATTCTTATCATTCCCCAGGGGGAGCGGGTAAGATGGAAAAGAAAACGAGAACATGACTTGAACTTCAAAACTTCAAACTGAGTGCTAAAAGCATATGTGAATGGTATGAAACATCATGAAACATAAAAGGTGTGGAACTTAAAAACATACCCTAAAACCTCAATCAATGCTCAAAAGTAGAAAAGAATGTGTAAAAATCAACTCATGATTGAGTAAAAGCATAAAAAAATTTTGAGGAATGCACAGACTATTGAAATGAAAAAAATTATCTTCCTATTTAAGCATTTCAATGTCCATAAGCATTTCTTCCATTGCCTACATGTCTTTCCACAAAAATGATTTGAAGAATAATGATGGTGAGCTGTGGTGTTGTGACAAGCACCCACAATAGTAGGACAAGAGAAGAGCAACAAACTCCCATTCTCCGAAGACAAACAGACTAAATATGCTCTCTTGATGGAGACAAGGGCCTTCAACCACTTCAAGTTTAGGTATATCTTGAACCTAGAGGATGTGGCCATGGAGGAACTAGCCATAAAACAACTTGTAGAGCAATGCAATTTGTAGAAGTACCTGTTGGACAAGCTGTGGACTACAAGAAATACACAGAATTCCTCTGAACTTTCCACAAGAATCGTGGCATCGTAACAGTGTGTGAAAAAATGAACTTGTGAGGTGGAGATCGAGCTGAGCCCTGAATCGGTACAGAGAGTGTTGGGCCTACCCAGCAAGGTCGAGAGATGGCCCAAAAGAGACATATATGATACGCTAGGGATGGATAAGATCTTAGTCCACACCAACAATGGTATCAGTCTTGCAGAAGTCCAACTATAGGCAAAGATTGTCCATGTGTTGTTCCTGAGTCATAGGTACAATGCATTGATGAGCCGAATCAACGTGCCTATGTTAGAGAGCATCACCGCCAAATCACTAAACAAAGTAAACCTAAATGGGTTTGTGTGGAAAACAATAGAAACTTCAGCAAAAGCACTAGCTACATGAGGAATACCCGCAAGAGAGTCCCTAGCCTCCAAAGCTAGGAAATCATGGTCGTCAAAGGCCTCTACCATTGGCTTCAGAGGGGTCTTGACGACCATCATAAGAGAGGCATTGGGGAAAGCACAAGAAGATGAGGAAGTCAATGAGACACCAGATAGGTCCCCTTTGTATGCCAAGAATAGGAGTAATCGAGTGAGAGGATGGAGAGCAATGAAGAAGAAGGGCGAGAAGTGCAATCTAGCCGAGGAGGGGCCAAGAAAGCAAAGAAAGAGACTCCGCAAAAGAAGGCCAAAAATGAGAGTAGGAGGCAAGAGAAAGCAGACTTATGAAGAGCCCACAGGGAATCCAAAAACATTGAAAAACAAAGAAAGAGAAAAGAAAAGAATGAGGCAAAAAGAATAAAAGAGGAATCCCAGAAAGCCAAAGAGGAGAGAAAGAGAAAAGCTAAGGAAGAAGACGAGGAGCTCAGGAAGAAAGAGAAAGAGGACATAGCCCTAGCCATCTACCTCTTTGTGGAGCAAGCTGCCATGAACCCTCGTGAAGAAGAACACCCAAGCACAAGCTCCCAAGCACCCAAATTCTTGCCGCCCCGAAAGCAAAGGGCAAGGGAAAGGGTCCACTTAACCCCTTCCCACCTGGCTTAGTGCCCACCACCCCAGTCTCTACACATACCCAAGGCTCTTCCACCATGGTGGATGCTAGCAACCTTGTGGCCTGGGTGTAGTTTCTTGTCAATAAAGAGACAACTCAAGGTGCAAGTAAAGAAACCCCCGTGACAAGAGCAAAAAGACAAGTAGCTGATGCAGAATCTAGATGGGATCCCAAAAGGTAGAAGATAGAAGCATCTACAACCACTGGCCCCACCACACTGCCCTTGTCTACAAACTATGATGACTGTGTTCAGGAACTCCTATCACGGGTGGAGTGGGTGAAAGAAGTCAAGAAAATAGCCAGCGCTGACCTCTTGAGGCCAAAAAGGAGACAATGGTAGCCTCTCAATTAGAAAAAACCCGTCATGTGGCCATGTATCAAAGAGGGATGAAGGAGCTAAAGGAGAAGCTCGAGGCCAAGGGAGGAGAAGAAGAGAGATGGCAAGCAAAGCTTGCAGTAGAAACACAAAGCCTCATGAGCCTACAAAGCCATTATGATGAGCTAGTAGTGCTATATAAGGGCAAGCAAAAGGAAAATGAAAAGGTACATAATGCCATGGAGTAGCTAGCAGTGGCAAAAGAAGAGAGAAGCCGACGGCACCAAAGCACATAGAAGATCTGGAAAAGAGGATGGCCTCGCAGCTTTAAGAGCAACAACACTTGGAAAGAGAAATTGAGGAACATGAGAGAAGGCCAAGGGCGTTAGCCTACATGCATAATGAAAGCCTGGAAGAAATGAATAAAAAAGTAAATGAATGGATGGACAAGAGTGAAGGAAGGGTGAGAGACTTGGTGTGCCAGCTAGCCCTTGTGGAAGGTGACAGGGTGTTAGCAGAGAGTAGGGCAAATGCCACACAAGTGACTTTGGAAGCCCAACAATGCGCCTTCCTCAACACACTCTTGGATGCTGCACAATCTGAGGAGGAGGGGGCCGTTGAATAATTGAGAAGAAACTTGGAGATCACTCGCAAGGCTTAGACACAGACTGCACGTCCAACTACAAACTGTAGGGCCCAAAGAAGCTGAGCCACCATAACACAGGGGGAGAAGAGAGGCAAAGGCTAATTGAAAAAATAGGGCCAATATTTGAAAGGGGGCAGCAAGACATGGCTCCTTAGTGGAAGGTTATTAAGACAAGACCCTACTTCGCAAGAATATCACCTCTTTCCACTCTTTTTTTATCTCAACGTTGGCAAAGATAGCTGTACAATAGCTAGGTCAATGATGCACATGGCCCTCTTACCATCCATTTTGCAGGGCCCTTTAAAAAAAAGGGATGGCAAACAAATAAGAGATCACAAAAGTAGAAGATCACAGGAAAAGCAACCAAACGATCTTGCTCCATGTAGGCCATAGTCATTGCACCTAGGGGTCCTCAAGTTAGAAACGTCTAGTGGCTTCAGTCGGCCAGCTCCATCCCTAACCCCCTAGCCCATTTTGATTCCCCACATCACGCTTAGGGCAACTCAAGGGCAGGACATACCTAGGGAGGTCACCCTCACCTATGGTTAGACATGTCTCCCTAAGCCACACTCATCACACCACCCTTATGCATGAATTGGATCCTCAAATTTGGGATAACACCCAAGCTTTCGACCCAACTTCCAATTCCACCAGCACATGCACAAGGCACCACAGGAGAAGATAGA
The DNA here is from genome assembly GCF_053477565.2 of Lygodium microphyllum. Lineage (NCBI taxonomy): Eukaryota > Viridiplantae > Streptophyta > Polypodiopsida > Schizaeales > Lygodiaceae > Lygodium > Lygodium microphyllum. The sequence continues at coordinate 38,826,960 of NC_141136.1, read as the reverse complement.
CACACCCTCAAGTAGTGCACCTTCTTTTCTTTTATAGGTAACTCCAAACAATGCAAGCCACCAACTTCAGAGGCCCCCTCATCATTGATACACACGACCGCCTATCAACTCATCGAATTTTCCTCAGTTCAAATCTGCAAGTGCCATGGGACTAGCACTTGTTTAGGAGGGGATAATGTTACAATATTACAAGACATGTCACAGACAAGAATCATGTAGCCAAGAGGAAGTAGAGAAAGGCTGAGGAAGCCCAAGTCAAAAAGTGAATGAAGAAGCTCATTCTACCTAGGTAGAAAAAGTGGAGGAGAAGGCAAGCTCAAAAAAATGTAGGAGACCCACTGAATATTCTAGCACAATGCTCTCAAAGATGAAGGAAAGCACTGAAGATTCTAGCAAGGTGCTCTCAAGGATGAAGGAGAGCACCAAATATTCTAGCAAGGTGCTCAGAAAGAATGACGGAAAGCACCGAATATTGTAGCAAGGCTCTCTTAAGGATAAGGGAGAACCTCTAAGGGCTGTCACAAGAAAAGTGCAGGGCACAATGTAATTCATTTTATAAGAGAGCTAGGCTCCCTCTTGTGCAAGTTGTAAGGTCTAAACGGACATGGGTGAAGGGATAAGGCAACTAGAAGGGAATGGAGAAGGAGGACCTTCGCAAGTTGCCATGTCATGTAAAAAAGGGGATGGGTGCCCAAGGGATTTCGGATTTTGTATATAAACTCAAAAAGTGAATGAAAAGTTCATTATTTGATGTGTGGCAAAAGTGATCTCTTCTTCTTCTCTTCTTCTCTTCTTCTCTCCTTCTTACTTGCTTGTGTGTGCTTTGATAGAGAGTGTGTGAGGAAGTGAGTGTGTGATGGTGAGGGATCGTGGAGAAGAAGCTCTCCATCATCTCCTCTATTCTTGTTCTCTTCTCTTCTCTTCTCTTGCACATGGCTATGGAGGATGGAGCTTGAAGGAGGAGACTTGAGATTGCTTGAGCTTACATCTCGAATCATAGAGCTACCAACTTACTTGAGGGAGGAGGCTACTCATTTGGACATCAAGGTAAGCTCACTACACCCCGTAGATCGAAGGTGTGTTGGCTAGGTGAGAGATAGCCATTTGTGCTTGCTTGAAATACTTGAAGCAATAAGCGGTCAGTGGGTCTTGGAGGTTGAGCATGAGCTCCCACTACATTCAAGAATACAAGAAGAGAGATGGAGGCCAAAACGTTTTCTTGTTGATTTTTTTCTTCTTGTTCCATACACTATACAATGTACACAAAGTATCGATAAGATACACTATAAATGAAAGTGCCTACTAAGTCAGATAGTGTATAATTGACTATACTCATTGACTGGCACTATAACTATGCCAACTATAGATAGGTGCAACAAACTAAATATAATAAGTGATAAGTTAGTGGCCATGTGCAGATCATAATAATGACCATCGACGTGCTAAGTGTAGATGTGTAGACCCATCTAGCCAGGCGGTCCATCATCAGTAAGCTTCAACCTCATTAGTCCTCATACTTGGAGCTGCTCTAAATCCTTATAACTTGTTGGTTGCTATATATATACCTCTTCTTACAATTCACCATGCAAAAAGGAATTCTTAACATTCATTTGCTACTGCAAACTCCAACCTTTGGCTACTACTACCAAGCCAATCACACATCTAATAGTTACCATCCTAGCAACTGGATTGAATGTCTCTTCATAATATATGCCATATGTTTAAGCATAGCCTTTTGCAACTAGCCTAGCCTTATACCTGCTACTTGAATTTGTAAAGCCACTTACAACCAATACCTTTCTTGCCCTTAGGCAAGGGTACCAAATCCCAAGTCTTATTTGCTTCTAATGTAGCCGTCTCCTCATCCATTGCTGCATCCCAATGAGCATGACTAACAACATCCTCAAAAAAAGTGGGCTCAACATCATCAACTACCTTCACTATATAATCCTAATGATGAGTTGCATAACCTTCAAAATCAAATCTTTTAACAAGATATTTGACCCTTCTAGACCTATTCACCAATGGATCACTCAATGGATCCTTTACATCACTATGTGCTCTCTTTACACCTAGTGTCATGACTGAAGGAATGCCAAGCTCATCATCCAAACTCTTTGAACCACTAGAATCTCCATCAAATCCCAAATGACTAGTAGATGCATCACTACCATCCAATACTTTCTTCATTCCTTTGTCTTTACAACTTGCATGTGGGGCTACTCCTTAGTCTCCCTGTCCAAGGTCTAAGGGTAGATATAGTACCAGATGATGTTTCTTGTCCACTAAGGCTCCATGATTCTTGCCTTTCTTTTTGCACATAGCTATCATAATCATTATCATCATCTAATACATTACCAATAGATACATGACAACTACTCATGTTATAAAAAATAACGTCCTTGCTCACTCTGAACTCACGTGTGAAAGGGTTATAACAATGGTAATATTTTTGTTCTAAAGAGTATCCACTAAAAATATATTTTTTAACCTTTGGATCAATCTTCTTTTTGTTAGAAATCAAGCTCACCGTCACTGTGTCTTCATCTATGACTGACATCTATGACAGCTAGTGTGTACAGCTGTCTACATGTGACTACATTAAATAAGTCGGGTTAGTAGTCAGTCAGTGACCTGACTAGAGTTAGTCAGTCTAGTCTACATTTACACTAGGTCACTTTATCTTGTAGTGTGTGTGTGCTTTTCAGTGTAGTGTGTGGAAATGAAGGAATGAGCTTGAGAGCCTGAAGGCTCATGGATATGGAGTCTTTCCCTTTCTCTCTCTCTACTCTTTGAACATGGTATCAGAGCTTCATCCATGAGGCTGTGGGAGAATGGGCATGACAACTTGCAGTGCAAAGGAGATGGAAGTAAGAAATGAGGAAGAAGCTGGACACTTGCAAATGAAGCCATAGTCAAAGGAAGGAATCAGCGCGGACTGCCTTCTAAAAATCGTGGACTGCCTCCTGAGTCTGAAAATCGTGGACTGCCTCCTGAAACCTATGTCTGAAAATTGTGGACTGCCTCCTGAAACCTATGTCCTGAAATCGTGGACTGCAACCTGTGTCTGAAAATCGTGGACTACCTCCTGAAAAACAGCAACCTGTATCTGAAAATCTGCGCGCCTACTAATCTGAATGGACAGCAACCTGTATTAGAAAATCTGCGCCTGCTGATCTGAGTGGACAGCAACCTGTCAATCTTCAGTGGGGCACCTGGACAAGGTTCATAGAGCATGTATGCTCACTATTGAAGGTATTTGAAGTGTGCAAGGAGTAAATGCTTGTGTGGGAGCCTTGTTATGAGCTGGAGTGACAGACACAGACCTGTAATCAATTCTGAACTGCTGTAAACCTGAATGGACAGCATGCATTCAGTCATTACTGACACACAGGAGCCTTGTACTACACTCAAAAGGCATCTTTGGAGCACAAGAATGTGTCAAAGCATGTATACATTGGATCAAATGTCTTGGAGCTGAGATCTCTTGCTCAGAATACTCAAATCTGAAAATCAATGACAGGCTGAAAACTGTCATACACAGTCAATGACAGAATACTCAGATCTGAAAATCAATGACAGGCTGAAAACTGTCATACACAGTCAATGACAGAATACTCAGATCTGAAAATCAATGACAGGCTGAAAATTGTCATACACAGTCAATGACAGAATACTCAGATCTGAAAATCAATGACAGGCTGAAAACTGTCATACACAGTCAATGACAGAATACTCAGATCTGAAAATCAATGACAGGCTGAAAACTGTCATACACAGTCAATGACAGAATACTCAGATCTGAAAAATCAATGACAGGCTGAAAACTGTCATACACAGTCAATGACAAGTAATGTGCATTACTGAAGCAATACAGGTCATCTTGGGGGTTCCATCATCTATATGAACTGGCCTATACATGCTGAATGCATGGAGAATTGAAGCAAGCAATCAACATCATTGAAAACTAAATTTTGAAGCTGAAATAAATGCAGTTACACTGTCCTGGTTAATTACAAACAGCTCATGAGTTTTATGCCATTGGTCAATGAAGACAGGTTGTCTATGCCTACTCAGATGCTCATGTATTGAACTTGCCACTACAAAGTAAATGTATGACATGGTCAAAAGACATTTTGGAGCTGCTTGAAGCTTGGTATGCTGAATTCTGGTTGACTGCAACCTGAAACTGAATTTGTTGACACACTCAATTTTGGACTTGAAATTGCTGCTGGTTACTCACAATTTACAGTTTTCAGACTGCATGTATGTACCCTGGCAGTGAGGTTACAAAAGCTTAACCTGAAGCAAACACATAGCTTATGTATTGACAGTTATATCCACAGTTGAGACCACTTATTTGTGGAGTGTTTTGGGGTGTTAGTGGGCTGAAATACCCTGGTTTTTTTTTTCTGCAATTTAGTGCAGAAAACTGTCATAAACTGTTACGGACTGAACTTAGTCAGTTATACTTATTGGACTGCAGGGAGTTAGGCACTTGATAGAAAATCTATTGCATCATGGCTAATGCACATGGGACTGACAATATCACTTAGATAGTTGGAGAGAAGTTGGATAATAAGAACTTTACATTATGGAAATTTAGAATGAAAAACTTTCTGGTTGGCAGAGGTTATTGGGATTTTTGTACAGGAGATGAAGTTGCTCCTGAGTTGCCTGCACACAATCCAACAAATGAACAGAAAAGAGCCTACAAGCTATGGAATGAAAGAGCATGCAAGGTGCTGCATTGGTTTTCCTTATGTATATCTGATGCTATGGTAATTCAAATCACTGGATGTGAGACTCTGAAGGATGCTTGGGACATACTGATGAAAAATTATGGAACCATGACACATGCAAGAAAGATCCAGTTGAAACAGCAGTTCAACAACATGTCTAGGAATTACAAGAGCATCCAGACGTATACCACGGAGATTAAGACCATAGCTGGTCAACTTGCTACTATTGGCTCAAGTGTATATGATTGCTGTTGCTTTGAATGGCTTAGGCAAAGAGTACAAAGCTTTTGACACTTCCATTTCTGTCAGAGAAGAGCCCCCTAGCTGGGAAGAGCTAGTTGCTTTGTTGCTGTATGAAGAAGTCAAACTTGGTTTGAATACAGGTTCTAGTGCATCTCAGAGTAGAGACACTGTGTTGTACTCTAGCCAGCGTGGCAGAGGATCTAGAGGTCGTGGTTCATTTCGAGGTCGTGGTGACACTCGTAATACTTATGGACAACAGCAGTAGCAGAGTAATTGGCATGGTGCAAATACACAAGGCCAGCGTGGGTCTGGTGGGTTTAGAGGCAGGGGGAGATCACCCCGAGGTAGAGGTGGTGGTTCTGGTCCATGGCAGTCGTCTGATCAGTCCAACAGGGACAAGGACTGCCATTATTGTGGCCGGTATGGGCATATTGCAAAGGATTGTTACAAGAAGCAAGGAGATATGAAGGCAAAGGGCAGACAGCATGGGCACTATGCATCTTCTAGTGGTGCTCATGATGAGTCAGTTGATAGACTCTTTGCCATGCAGCATGTGTCCAAGACTGCGTCAAGGCAGAACAGAGATGACAGGTGGTACATTGACTCTGGTACGTCAAACCACATGACCCTGCATGGAGAGTGGTTTGATGAGATGGTTGCAGGTACACATGGTCATGTATGTACTGGGGATGATACCCAACATGACATAAAGCATAAAGGGATTGTTCCATTGATGATGCCTGATGGCAAGAAGAAAGGCCTGCATGATGTCTTACATGTACCGACCATAACAAAAAATTTGTTGTCTGTGGGTCAAATGGCAGAACAGGATCTGCAAGTGAGGTTTAACAAGGATGGATGTTTCATTGAGGAGTATGGAAATGGCTGCAAGCTAATTGCCAAGGGCAGAAGGGATGGCAGGATGTTTACTTTGGAAGCGACCATTCCTGAACTTAAAGCAGCTATGTTTGCTCATGATGAGAGTGCCATCAGAGATGTAGAGATCTGGCACAAGAGAATCGGACATGTCAATGTACAAAAGCTGAAATCTATGCAGCAGAAAGAAGTAGTACTTGGATTACCTAAATTCAAGTATAATGATTTTGGTCATGTATGCCCTGCATGCCAGTTTGGGAAGCAAGCACGGTTTCCTTTCATGAGACATGTAAAAAACAGCAGTAGACCTTTATAGTTGGTACACTCTGATGTCTGGAGTCCTTCACATAATGCTTCCTTTGGCGGTGCACGATATTATGTCTCATTTATTGATGATTTCAGCAGGTACACTTGGCTTTATATCTTGAAACATAAGGATGATGTGTTTGATGCATTCAAAGACTTCAAGAAACATGCTGAAAATGAATTGGGCTATTACATATCATGTTTGAGATCAGATGGAGGAGGTGAATATGTCTCAAACTACTTTGACAGGTATCTTGCTAAACATGGGATCAGAAGACAACTCACATGCAGTTATACACCGCAGCAAAACGATGTTGCAGAGAGGAAAAGCAGGGTTTTGATGGAGTCAGCTAGAGCTATGCTGAATGAAAAATGTCTGCCAAATGGTTATTGGGCTGAAGCAGTGGTGACTGTTGTATATGTGCTGAATCAAACCCCTACATCAGGGAGTCATGAGGTCACTCCATATGAACGGCTGTATGGTCATAAACCTGATATTTCACACTTGAAGGTATTTGGCAGCATTGCATATGTGCATATACCTGATGAGAAGAGGAAGAAATTGGATCCTAAGGCAGTGAAAAGTGTGTTTATTGGATATGCACAGGAACGGAAAGCTTATAAGTGTTATGTACCTTCTACGCATAAGACACTCATAAGCAGAGATGTGGTATTTGATGAGTTAGCATCTTGGCATGGGAATCCTGTTGTAGTGCCTACTGATGGCTCACCCAGTATGAGTCATGCTGAAAATACTCCTGCAGAGAGTACTTCCATGACTGGTCAGACAGGTGATGTATCATCTACAGTGAGTCCTTGGACAGGATGATTACGCAGTCGCACTACTGCATCCACTGACATGGATATGTCAGTGAGGGGCAGAACAGATAAGGAAAAAGAAAAGGTTTTTGAAGATGTAACAGGTCCACTCACTGCAGGTTATGATTCATCTAGCAGTGACAGCTTAGACAGTGAATTGGGGATTCCATCTGTTATGACGCCAGGTGCTAGGCAGAGCCGTTATGTGCCGCCTCATGAGAGGCAAGCTGACAGTGAGCCACAGCTCAGGAGATCAGAGAGGGTCAGACGACCTGTTGACCTGTTGACAGGTATACTTACACTTGATATTCAGCCCGTCATTATGCTTATATGACGAAAGTAACAAGTTTTAGAGAACCAAGTAAGTTTGATGAGGCAGTTTCAGATGAGAATTGGCGTGCTGCTATGGATGAGGAATATTTAGCTTTGGCTGAAAATTGTACATGGGATTTGGTACAGTTGCCTGAGGGAAAAACACCTATTGGATGCAAGTGGGTGTATAAGGTAAAATCTAAATCAGATGGATCATTGGAAAGATATAAGGCCAGGCTGGTTGCAAAAGGGTATGCATAGCAGTATGGTCTTGATTATGAGGAGACTTTCAGCCATGTAGCAAAGATGGCTACAGTTAGAACTGTGATTGCTTTGGCAGCACAGCTAGAGGCTGGAAACTATGGTAGATGGATGTAAAGAATGCATTTCTCAATGGAGAATTACAGGAAGAGGTTTACATGGAACAGCCTGAAGGCTATGTACATCCAGAATTTCCAGCACATGTGTGTCGCCTGAAAAAGGCATTATATGGGTTGAAACAGGCACCTAGAGCATGGAATGCTCACATCAGCAGTTATTTACAGCAACATGGTTTCCGATTGGGAGATGCTGATCATAGTCTGTTTGCGAAGAAGACAGATAGTGGCTATGTTTTTCTAGTTGTCTATGTTGATGACTTAATCATTACAGGAGATGATGAAAATGGGATTGTAGAAATAAAGACATGTTTACAGGCTGAGTTTAAGGTCAAGGATCTTGGAGAGCTGAAATATTTTTTGGGGATTGAGGTTGTCTCTACACCTCGAGGCATATGGCTGCTACAGAAGCAGTATGCTCATGACATGTTACAGAAATATGGTATGGCTGATTGCAAGCCTATGGATACGCCTTTGGAGCAGAATGTCAAGCTGCAGATTGATGTTGGGACAGAGATTGAGAATGTTACTATGTACAGACAGATGGTAGGCAGCTTGATCTATCTCACGATCACTAGACCTGACTTGAGTTATGCTGTGGGGTTGATCAGTCAGTTCATGCAGAAGCCTCGCAAACCACACTTGGATGCAGTCAGAAGAATTCTGAGATATGTAAAGGGTATCATAGATCATGGGTTGTTTTATGCATATGGGAAAACCCTTGACTTGATGGGGTACACTCATGCTGACTAGGTTGGTTGCACATATGACAGGAGGTCAACCAGTGGCTATGCATTTGGATTGGGAAGTAGCATGATCAGTTGGCAGAGTAAGAAATAGCCTACAGTTGCATTGTCTAGTACAGAAGCAGAGTATCGTGGTGCAGCCTTAGCGGCCTGTGAAGCTAAGTGGTTACAGAAGTTACTTAATGACTTGGGAGTACACTTGGACAGCAAAGTCAAGCTGTACTGTGACAATTTGAGCAGTGTTATGTTAGCAAGCAATCCTGTTTATCATGCAAGATCAAAACACATTGAGGTTCACTACCATTTCATCAGGGAAATGGTTTTAGCATATCAGATTGACTTGGAGCATGTGAAGACTGAAGACCAGGTAGCAGACATCTTTACCAAATCACTTGGTAAAGATAAGTTCATTCACTTTAGATGGCTACTTGGAGTGATGCAGATGATTTGAGTTATGTTTTTTAGCTTGAGGGGGAGTGTTAGAAATCAAGCTCACCGTCAGTGTGTCTTCATCTATGACCGACATCTATGACAGCTAGTGTGTACAGCTGTCTACATGTGACTACATTAAATAAGTCGGGTTAGCAGTCAGTCAGTGACCTGACTAGAGTTAGTCAATCTAGTCTACATTTACACTAGGTCACTTTATCTTGTAGTGTGTGTGTGCTTTTCAGTGTAGTGTGTGGAAATGAAGGAATGAGCTTGAGAGCCTGAAGGCTCATGGATATGGAGTCCTTCCCTTTCTCTCTCTCTACTCTTTGAACACTTTTGCAGCTCATCTGGCACATAAACATATGCAATACAAACAAATACTTTCAAATGTGACACATCGGGCTTCTTGCATGTAAAGTATTCTTCGAGGGTTATCCCATGAATTGCAATTGTGGGAGTTCTGTTCATAATATAGATAGTAGTATGAATAGCGTCCGACCAAAATTGTTTTGGCATATTCTTTTCAGCCATCAATACCCATGCAACTTCTGTAATATGCCTATTTTTTCTTATTGCAATCCCATTTTGCTGTGGGGTATACCTACAAGTAAACTGTCTCTTTATCCCAATGAGACCTCAAGAAGCCACTAAACTCATTAGAGAGGTAATCTCCCCCTCCATCTGATCTCAAGCACTTAACTTTCAAGCATGTTTCTTTTTCAACAACTGGCTTCAAAAGATTTGAAGTGCTCAAATGCATCACTTTTTTCCTTTATGAAATATACCCATAGCTTCCTTGAATAGTCATCAATAAACGTGACAAAGTATTCGTTGTCACCAAGAGATATATTCTTTGTAGGTCCCCAAACATATGTATACACAACATCAAGTAAACTTTTGCTCACATCTCTATCATGCAAAAAGGGTTGTCTTTCCTGCTTACCAAAGTGGCATGCTTTACATACTTTATGAAATTTTGCAACTCTAAGAGTAATCAACCCTGTAAACAATCCTTTGGATTGCATTAATTTCAGCCTTTGCATGTCCAATACATTTATGCCATATTTCAATGTATGTAACCACTCCTTTTCCTTTAATATACATAGCAATATTTACTGCAGGAATTCTAGCATCTAAAATGAACATGCAGCTAACTCTACTTCCTTTTGTGACCAATTTGTACTTATCATTAAAATCTTCTACAAAACAATATTTTGCATTAAATCCAACCTGCAACCCTTGCTCTATCATTTGGCCAACAGATACTAAATTATTTGTGATCGATAGCACATGTAATACCATTAAATCCAACCTGCAATCCTTGCTCTATCATTTGGCCAACAGATACTAAATTCTTTGTGATCGATAGCACATGTAATACTTCTGATAGACTCTTTGTCTAGACATCATGCAAGGACAAGGGAACCTTTCCAATGTGTGAAATTGGGTAGCATAAATCATCACCCATCTACACATAGATTTTGCAAGTCATGTCTCCAAATTATGTTTCAGCATAGTATTATAAATGTGACTGTAGATAGCCAATACATCACCTTTTTGTCGTTTGCATTCTATTCTTTTCATGCCTTTAGTTCATCTAGAGTTGCAGGGATACTCAACTCTCTCGCTTCTTTTCTTCACTTGAAATGAACTCATAAAGGCCCTTTCCAATGAGGAAGTTTGTCACATGGAACTTCCATGAAGGGTAGTTATTCTTGTCCAACTTCTCAATGATGGGGTTTCCACTGTTCTCAACCATTATCACAAAAATGACACAGAACAGCAAGTAAGTCTTCTACAACCTTTTACAACAAGTGCATAGCAATACACCAAGTAACCTTTTTCACTGATTGCTCAACAGTATATGTAATCTACAACTTGTTTGCAGATAAAACTTATGTTTGGTTTTTAGAAAATGCCTAAAAAATTACATATTCAAAATTTGCAACCTATGCACCCACTTTTGGTCAATACAGCGAAATCACAGTATACTATGAACTACTATATGCAACCTTGCGGCACTAAAACGGGGCCCAAAATGGTCTTAGATGCCCAAAAAACAGCAAAAAATCCTAAATGACTTATCTACAGAATATACAATACTCTTCTCGCATACCAAACCTCACATTAATCTGAGATTTTTACTCTATCGTACTTTTAGTGCCTCCACAAGCACTATCCAAGAGAGAGAGTGAAAGAATGGGAGAGCTTCTTACCCATTGCTTGCTTACTCGAATCCTTGCAACGCCAATACCGACTGTTCTATGGCGTCGCCAATAACGACGCTTTTTGCGACAACGGGGACAAATTTTGTTGTTTGTATTTTCGTCGCTTTAAACGTCGGTATAAGACCTATATCTTGTAGTGTAGCTGTAAACTCAGAACATCTAAACTTAAATATTCTACCTATAATAAAGAATTGCTAGCTATAGTACAAGCCTTACGTCAATGGAAACATTATTTAATGGGATCTGAATTTATGATCAAAACTGACCAACAAAGCATTAGACATCTCCTTAGTCAACCACAAATATCTGACTGACACATTAAATGGGCCGCTTTTATTCAAAGTTTTCATCTTATCCTTCACTTTAGCCTTCAAAACCAACCTCTCTCAGTGGCGCTGCTTTGATACCATGTCAAGAATCGCATGTTAGGAGGACTTACTTGAGCTGTTGTGCCAAACACATTGTACACACAAGAGGAAGCTCACACATAAGAAGAGAGATGGAGGCCAAAAATTTTTCTTGCTACTTTTTTTCTTCTTCTTCCACACACTATACAATGTATACAAAGTATAGATAAGATACAACATAAAGAAAAGTGGCCTACTAAGTCAAACACAGTGCATAATTGACTATACTAATTAACTCACACTATAACTATGCTAGTTGTAGGTAGGTGCAATAAACTAAATATAATAAGTGATAAGTTAGTAGCCATTTGAGGATCATAATAGCCACCGATGTGCTAAGTGTAGATGCAGACCCATCTAGCCAGGCGGTCCATTATCAATGTGTTCACACATGTTGAGCTTGTGAATCTCAACAAGATCTGTTTCCCCCCAAGCACCCCCCCCCATGGTCAATGGGGGGCGAGGGGAGGGATAGGGGGAACCTCTCACATCTACACCACCTCTTCCCCTCCCTTCCCTCCCAGTCAATTGGGGGGGGGGAGGAGGAGGGGAGGGACCTCTCGGCACCTCTCCCCCTCCCTTCATCCATAGTCAATGCAAGGGGTGGGGTGGGGTGGGGGTGGGGGAGAGGGGAGAGCAAAGGGCCCTCTCGAATCTGCACTGCCTCTCCGCTTCCCTTCCCCCCTCCTCCCTCCCCCTTTCTCCTGCCTTTTTCTATAGTTTTTAAAAAAATATAATAAACCTTAAAAACATCCCCACCCCTTTAACTTAATTTTAAAAATCTCTCTTTTATATTTTTAAAGGAAAGTTTTAACAATTATAATAAATTAATTAAATATTTAAGTCTATAAATTAATAAAAACATCCTTTGTAATTCAAAAAAATAGTTTTCTCTTAGTAAACCCATAGAAAACTATTTAAAGAAGGGCCCCTCTTCTCAATTTTAACACACAATGATGATGAGTCTACCCTTGAGAGGGAGAGAGAGAGAGTGTGTGTGAGAATTAACAAGTTAGAGGTGAGGAGATCCCACAAAAAAAGTTAGCGAATGTTCACTTGGCAATCCCCTAGTATCCCAAAATCCTTTACTTTCTTTCCCTTCTCATCCAAAATGGCCCCTCGCTAAGTGTATTGACATGGCCAAATCCTCTAGTATCCGTGACATTGAGAATGCGATGTTACTATGGCCAAGGTATATTATTTATTTCTAATAAACATATTTCTAATTATTTTTATAATAATTTTATTTTAAAAATTCTTTTAATCCTCATTCTATTTTCTTTAAATTATTCATATTTTAAATATATTAATATAGTCAAAATAATACCAAAATTTAAAAAATCACAAGGTAAAAATTAATATTAAACTAGCTTTCTAATTAATATTACTTAAATACAATTAGAAATATTATTGAAATTATAAGTAGAACAATTGTGAATTAAAAAATTAATTAATAATTTTATTCATGCTTAAAATTACTAAAATTTCTTTTAAAAAATTAAGTATTTAAGATGGTTATTGAAACGGTTAAATTTTAATTTAGAAGAAAATATATTTTTTATATTCGATAATAGAAATATATTTTTCTAGATAAGGTCATTTTTAAATTTTATTTTATTTATTCACTTAGCGAATATAGGATAAATGGACCAATTGGAATAATTTTTAGTTTTTTCCACAAGAAATTACATTAGTTTCCTGTTATTTTTTAAGAGTGTGTTCATACGAATAAGGTACTAAAGTATGCTTTCACTAATGGAAAAAGGAGAAAAAGAGTGCGTTCGCATGCACATAAAGTTAAAGTATGACAATATTGCACCTTCTTGGGATCAGCATGTATTGCATTTTTACTAATAATGTAGCCTAATTAGTCCACTACTCTCTACATAAGTACACACTTGCTCTCCTTGGCACACAATTTATGCTCTCTCAATATATCAAACACCTTATGACATGTGCCAAAGTGCTCTTCTCATAAGTTAATGTAACTAAGGATATCAGAATATGAGCAAAAAATTGAAAAGAAAATGGTGTAAAATTTTATTCCTGGCACTTTTGAAAGTGACAAGGATATTCTTAAATTCAAATGGCATCACAAATAAATGATAAAGCCCTTGATTAGTCCTAAATGCTATCTTTATCTCATCACAATCTCTCATGAGAATCTAATGGTAGCCAAATATGATATCTATCTTAGTAAGATGTTTTGCGCCTTGTAGCTCATCAAGCATGTCATCATTCCTGGGGATGGGATACTTGTTCTTGAGAGTGATCTCATTGAGCTCTGTATAATTAATACACATTTTGAAGAAACCATCTTTCTTCTTGCTTTATGAGAACATGGATGCATAAGGAGAAGAACTAGGCTCCATAAATCCCATCTCTAACAACTCTTTGATCTACTTAACAACTTCTTCATACTCACATTTTGAGATCCTGTAAGGTGGGTTATTCATTATCTTAGAATGGGACTTGAAATCAATAGGGTGATCCACCTACCTCTTAGGAGGGAGGGCCATAGGCATACGAAATAAGTACTCTTCTAAACAAAGTTTTCAATGCTGAATTCTTGGCCAAGTTTGATGGCTAATCTATGAATTATTTATTCAACTTTAGACAAAATTTTGTGAGTGTTACTTAAATTCCCTCTTAAGTTGCGTTGGTGTAATAAGTTGAAAATCTGTATAAGAACCCCCTCTAAGCTATCAAATGCCCCTCTATGACTATATATATATATATATATATATATATATATATAAAAGAATTCCATAGCAATCTTGCCCAATTGTTTTAGCTAATCATAGTCCATGTCAACATCAATGGGCTTCATTTCTAATGCAATCAAATCCACTAATGCCACATAATTTTCAACCAAACATATAGGCACCTTAGAGTATATTTAAGTGCTAGTTTTCTCATTACCATCAAACACTTGTACTTTAATGGAGTATTGTAGTCTCATGGGAAAGTATTTGAGCCTATCCATGGTTGGATCTATTTACAAAACTATGGGTAATGCCATTGTCTACTAAGATAACAACATTCTTTCCCTTGATTCTTCCTTGAATGGTGGTATACTAGGGCTCTTAGAGATTGTCCATGCATGCATAGATATGGAGAAAATAGAAGTGGCAGCATGTGAGGGTATAGTAGAAGAAATCCCATCGGGATCACAAGGCAAGCATCCACTCGAGTAAAAAGGGAAATGATAAAAAATTCATAGAGTTGCTCTTGCTCAATATCATCCTGATGCTCATCATTTTCAACATGTATCATTGTATTCATAGGTTTCAAGTTTGTATCCTCATTTTTTCAATCTTCTATTATATACATAATGTGAACCTTAACCTTGGCTATCTTATAAGGGCACTTAGAGGCATGTTCTGTTGTATACTTGTCCCCGCACTTGAAACATAGGCATTTTCCTTTCTTTCCTTAACTGTATTTGTCAAGATGAACCTCTAACCACATCCTAGACTAGGACATTTATTGGCATTTCTTCTCTTTTTATCTCTGCTTTTTTTATTGGTAGTTTTTGTCTTTGAACTTTTTAGATCTTAAAATCACTTGGTTCATAACTATTTTTAGAAGCCAAGTGTAATCTTTTATAACTTTTAGCATACTTACTTTCTCCCCTTTTGGGTTCAATGATGTCCCAAAATTGCATCATTTTCTTTCAGCATTAAAGGTGGGGTACGTAGGGATTTTTGGACTGGTATTGGGCAAGTTACTTACTCTATAAATATTGACCCTTCCTCATTGGAGCTCTTTGCTATCTAAAACCTTTCTGCACATTATTATTCTTGTGTTACTTATGCACATATCTTTCAAAAAACTCTATCACATGAAATAAGGTGCATGATTTCTAAGCCATTACATTAGAAAAGAGGCTTAGTTCCATCCCATAAATGTATTTATGTAACTTTGCATCATCACTAATACCTTACACATACATTGTCAAGTTCATAAAGTTATTTGTGTACTCCCTCAATGTGAGGCTCCATTGATCAAGTTGGTATGATGGTCTAGCCAATTGCTCTTTTTCCACAAGCACCTTTTTCTTTTTAAAGCCATCCCAATCAATGAATTGTTGATTTTTCCCACCATATGTAATGCTACCATGTATATGCCATGATGTCTCTTACCATGGTAAATCTCATGTTGACATCAAGTCTGACTCAACAAGCTGTAGGGGCCAATTTCAAGTACCTCTTCATGGACCTAACTATGGTACTCTTGGATGGAGCTAGGATCATTCATAGATGCTCAAGAGTCTCTTATTTTCCCCTAAATTTTCTATTGGGAATTCCCTTTTCATTTATACCTTGTCATTTTAAGTGTAGTCCATAAGACCTCCCTGCACTAAAACTACAATAACTTTTAGCCCATAACTCTAATTGGGGAGCTTTCTAATTCAAAACAAAGGAACAATGCCCTCTTCATGAGATATATATTTCTCTCACAACAATAATAAAGAAATTTCTATGAACAATTTTCTATGATTGTCCTAAATTTTCTACGCCGCGTCTAATAGTTGTCTTGGGACAGAATTTCATTGTCTAACCTCTTTATGGGCTGAAATATTGTCGGACCCATTGTATGACATCATACATATAACTGCAATATCTTATAAATACCATACATGGTTTGCAACTTCTTGAAAATCATTGCACTATCTCTACACGAGTTTGGAATACCAAACATTCAACCACTTCTTAATTTATTTGTAGTGTACATCCAATCTTCTTCAAATGGGTAAAGGGTAATGTACCTGCACCTACAAACAAGTTTTGAGCTTGAATACTTGAGGGTGTGCAATTTTCCTCCTCGATATTGGTTGTGCACCCCTTCAGGGTTGTTAGTGGCAAGGAAGGATCACCTCATTATTATCTTGCCACCTCACCTAGCATCGACCTTTTTCTTAGCTAAAAAAGACATGGAAGTGGCACACTAGTCTAATCAAACAGCATGCAATGCAATTATTGATCAAATGAGTGATTTTGATTTTAATGAGATGTAGTAGCAATAATGGAAGTAAGCTAAGGAAGGGATTAGCTTAGTAGCTTAGTGACTCACTAGCTACAAGCTTACCACTTTTACAATTTTTTCTTTTGATTTGCTCAAGAGTGACACAAATCAAAGATGGTTATGGGTTAGGATTCCAAATCTTAGATCAAGAAATAAGGCTAGATTAATCTACAACACTATAAGGATATGGAGGTATAGCGACGGCATTTTCTGATGCAAAATAGCAGCGTCATTATTTGTGTTGTTATTAGCATCGCAAATGCGATGCAAATAGCGACGGTACTCAGATGAAAAAAACGCGAGCCGAAACCCAAGCACGTTATTTTGCGCACATACACAAAAGAGAGAGCAAAAGGGAGAGCGAACATCTTGCATTTGAGAGGGATAGGGAGAGAAAGAGGAAGAAGAAAAGCTTCTCACCACCACCGCTGCCATTTGCGAAGAAGAGGAGGAAGTGTACGGACGGCGAAGAGGAGCCGCTGTCGCAAAGAGGAGCCGCCGAGCCCTTCTTCAAGCCTTTACGGTGAGTGCATTGTTCCTTCTTGCTTTGTTTCTATGTTTTCTCTTTCTCTTTTACTTGTTTTTGTTAAAATTCATGTGTATTGAGAGAGAGAGAGGAAATGAGAGAGAAAGAGAGGGAGACAGAGAGGGAGGGAGAGGAAGAGGGAGAGGGAGGGAGAAGAAATTAGAGAGGGAGGGAGAGAGGGAGGGAGAGGGAGAGGGAGGGAGAGGAAAGAGAGGGAAACATTAAACATAATAGCGAAAGAGAGAAAGAGAGGGAGAGGGAGAGGGAGGGAGAGGAAATGAGAGAGGGAGAGGAAGAGAGAAAAGGAAATGAGAGAGGGAGAGGAGAGAGAAAAACATTAAACATAATAGGGAAAGAGAGAAAGAGAGGGTGATGGTGAGGGTGAGGGTGAGGAAGGGAGAGGAAATAGGGAGAGGAAGAGAGAGAAGGAAATGAGAGAGGGAGAGGAGAGAGAAAAAAATATTAAACATAATAGGAAAAGAGAGAAAGAGAGGGAGAGGATGAGGGAGGGAGAGGAAATGAGCTAAAGAGAGGGAGAGGGTGAGGGACGGAGAGGAAATGAGAGAGGGAGAGGAAGAGAAAGAGCGCGGGAGAGGGAGAGGGAAGAGAGGGAAACATTAAATATAATAGGGAAAGAGAGAGGGAGAGAAAGAGACAAAAAACATTAAACATAATAGGAAAAGAGAGAAAGAGAGGGAGAGGGTGAGGGAGAGAGAGGAAGAGAGAAAAGGAAAGAAGGAACGAGACAGAGAGGGAAAAAACATTAAACATAATAGGGAAAGAGAGAAAGAGAGGGAGAGGGAGGGAGAGGAAATGAGAAAGGGAGAGGAAGAGAGAAAAGGAAATGGGAGAGAGAGAGAGGAGAGAGAAAAAAAACATTAAACATAATAGGGAAAGAGAGAAAGAGAGGGAGAGGGAGAGGGAGGGAGAGGAAATGAGAGAGGGAGAGGAAGAGGGAGAGGGAGGGAGAGGAAAGAGAGGGAAACATTAAACATAATAAGGAAAGAGAGAGGGAGAGGAAGGGAGAGGAAACATTAAACATAATAGGAAAAGAGAGAAAGAGAGGGTGAGGGTGAGGGAGGAAGAGGAAATAAGAGAGGGAGAGGAAGGAAAAAACATTAAACATAATAGGGAAAGAGAGAAAGAGAGGGAGAGGGAGAGGGAGGGAGAGGAAATGAGAGAGGGAGAGGAAGAGAGAAAAGGAAAGAAAGAACGAGAGAGAGAGGGAGAAAACATTAAACATAAGAGAGAAAGAGAGAAAGAGAGGGACAGGGTGAGGGAGGGAGAGGAAATGAGAGAGGGAGAGGAAGAGAGAAAAGGAAAGAAAGAACGAGAGAGAGAGGGAGAAAACATTAAACATAAGAGAGAAAGAGAGAAAGAGAGGGAGAGGAAGAGGGAGGAAGAGAGAGGAGGGAGAGGTTGTTGTTTTCTTGTTTGTTGTAGTAGTAGTAGTAGTAGTTTTTTTTTCTTTTCTTGTTTATTTTTGTTTAGTTTTCTTATTTTTGTTGTTGTTGTAATAGTAGTAGTAGTAGTTTTTTCTTCTTTTCTTGTTTATTGTTGTAGTAGTAGTAGTAGTTGTTGTTGTTTTTTCTTCTTTTCTTGTTTATTATAGTCGTAGTGGTAGTAGTAGTGATAGTGGTAGTCGTAGTGGTCGTCGTAGTCGTAGTCATAGTCATGGCCGTGGTCGTGGTCGTGGTCGTGGTCATGGTCGTGGTCGTGGTCGTGGTCGTGGTCGTGGTCGTGGTCGTGGTCGTGGTCGTTGTAGTAGTAGTAGTAGTAGTAGTACTAGTAATAGTTGTTGTTGTTATTGTTGTTTTTTCTTTTTTTCTTGTTTATTACAGTGATAGTGGTAGTGGTAGTGGTAGTCGTGGTCGTGGTCATCATCATTGTAGTCGTGGTCATGGTCGTGGTCGTGGTCATAGTTGTAGTCGTAGTCGTAGTTGTGGTCATAGTCGTAGTCATATTCGTAGTCGTAGTTGTAGTCGTGGTCATGGTCATGGTCGTAATCATAGTCGTAGTCGTAGTTATCGTAGTCGTGGTTGTAGTAACAGTAGTAGTTTTCTTGTTTATTATTATTATTGTTGTTCTTGTTGTTATTGTAGTAATAGTTTTTTTTATTTTCTTGTTTATTGTTGTCTAGTTTTCTTATTTGTTGTTATTATTGTAGTAGTGATAGTAATAGTAGTTTTTTTTTTCTTTTCTTGTTTGTAGTAGTAGTTGTTGTTGTTGTTGTTGTTGTTGTAGTATCAGAGAGAGAGATATGTTTTGTTAAAGAAAATGAGAGAGGGGGAGGAAGAGAAAAAAGAAAAAGGAACGAGAGAGAGAGAATAAACATACAGCATAATAAAGAAAGAGAAAAAGAGAGAGAGATGGAAGGAGAGGAGATAATGAATGGATAAAAAACAAAGAGAGAGTGGTGGTGAGGTCCGGTGCAACACCACGAGACGGAAAATACTCCGACATACGTTAATTTGTGAGTGGGTGGATGGACATTTTACATACGTTAATTTTTGCTGAGTTACAAGAGAAGAAATCCCTTCTCAAACAATTTAAAAAAGAAAAAAAGAATGATAACAAAAACAAATTGTTTGTCGTAACGTAGACAAAATGGAAAACGATGAAGGTCTTAATGTTCAAGATCGCGAGGCATATCTTAATTAGAGTGTCCAATGTCCTTACTCTCAATGTAAGCTGGCAATTAGATGAAAACATCAATTTTCTATAAAACACATACGACGCTTTGGCAAGTTTCAATCTGAGATCATTGATCAGGCAATCTTGGATTTTCTTCTTCCTGCTTCCTCTTCCTCTCTCTCTCCTCGGCCTCCCTGAGAAATTGTGTTTTTGGTTTCTCCAAATCTTCCTTCTCCTTCCTGCATCCTTCATCCGGTTTCTTTTTCTTTTGCGTTGCCTTCTTCTTGGTTTCCTTGACCAGCTTTTTGCTTGATTGCTCTTTTTACTGTGTTTCCCACAGCACATAGGAGCGGAAAATGGAAAAAAAAGGGAAATAGCAAAAAAGGCGCAGGATAAAAGTAAAAAAAGGTGCCTTGACCGGTAACCAGTCCCTGAAAATTTTAAATGTTTGGGCACGACCCTCAGAAAGCCTCGTGTCGCCCTGAGACAACAAAAGACAAAAAGGTCGCACCATTAAAATGTGGGAGCACCCCCGAATCTTTGTAAAAGAGTGCCAGGCTCGCTCCTGTGCAAAGTGTATGCATTAGTTGGGGATAGGATAAATTAGAATGGTGAGAAATGGGAAAAAGGGCCTAGGCTATGGCCGGCCATGTAAAAGAGGGAAAAGGGGATGACCGCCCAAAAAGGATTTAGGGCTTTGTATATAAAGTCGAAAAGTGAATGAGAAGCTCATTCTCTGGGTGTGGAAAAGAGAGTCTTCTTCTTCCTCTCTTCTTCTCTCCTTCTTGCTTGTGTGCGCTCTTGAGAGAGGGAGTGTGAGAGTGTGAGGGAGTGAGTGTGTGTGGGAGTGAGGGATCAAGAGGGTGAAGCTCTTCACCATCTCCTCTTCTCTTCTCTTCTATTATCTTCTCTTCTCTTCTCTTCTCTTCTCTTCTCTTATGCGCGCGGCTATGGAGAATGGAGCTTGGAGATGGAGGAGGCTTGAAGATGCTTGAGCTAGCATCAAGAATCGTGGAGCTACCGAAGTGCAAGAGAGAGGAGGGTACTCGATCAAGCATCAAGGTAAGCTCACTACACTCGTAAGATCGACGATGCGTCAGCTAGGTGAGAGATAGCCATTAGAGCTCGCTTAGAACACTTGAAACAATAGGCGGTCTGTGGGTCTTGGCGGTTGAGCGTGAGCTCCCACATTTTGGTTCCGTTGCCGGGACCAATGGATTTAAGCTTGAGCACTTGCACACCTCATATCGAGCATCGAAGTAGGGTATTCATCCCCGAAACGGAGCTTGAGATAGGTAGGAAGTTGGGTGTTTCTAATCTTCAAAACAAGTAAGCATTTTGGGATATTTTGGTTGTTTGATGATTGGAAAGCATGGAGAATCTATTTCAGGTTTTTGCCTTCAATCTTTGTTGCATTTAGCGTAGGTTAGAGTTAGGAAATCGAACCGGAAAAGGGTAGGGTTTACTGTTTCAAAACAGGGCAAAACAGGGAAAAAATCATGCAAAATGTGTAAAATGCTCGCTAATGAGGCCTAAGATCGGCAAGTGAGTGATTGGGGGCATCAACACCACATTTGGGAAGGCATATAAGAGCCAGGAGGTCAAAAGAGAGCTCATTTGTGCCATTTCAGTGAGAGAGAGAGAGAGAGAGAGATAGAGATAGAGAGCTCCAGCCCGTGTTGATTCAATCACATCACCGACACACTTACAGGCCCATTCAGGTATACAAACCTCTCCCTCTACTTCCCTAGATAGGATCTGGAAGTGCATGACCATGGCACCGGCCTACATTGGATGAAACGATCAAAATCGCATTCGTGCGGGTTACGTGTGCCGCATTCGGCCCGTCCGAGTGGCCTCTCCTGGGCCGAGTCCCAGAATCGACCCGCGGTCCTTGTCACTCGGCCCACTTGGCGAAACCCTAATCGGCCCTTGGACTGACTGTCCGAGGCAACTGTCCAAGTCAACCCATTTGGCCGTCCGAGTCAAAGCTCTTTGCCACGTGGCACATCCAGCCTCGGCCCGTCCGAGCTACCCATCCGAGTCTCAAATTCGTCCCTCAGCCACACCCGGGATTCGGCCCTCGGCCAAGCGCTGTTCGGCCCGTCCGAATTACCCTGTCCGAACCCACCATTCAGCCCGTCCGAATCAAAATTGTCCGAGTCAAATCCGGAAATTTGGCCCTCGACCCCGTGCCTCGGCCCATCCGATTAACCTACTCGGACCCTGCAATTCGGACCAGTGGTCCGAGTGCAACTTTTTGTCAAATCTATCAGAAATTCGACTTGACCCGTCAATTATGCATTAGTGCAAACTATCGAAACCCTTCGGGCTCTCAGAACTTAATTCTGGCACACGTGATAAGAGAAATTGTAGTGTGCGGCCGCTTAGCGGCTAGAACTGGGCCGTTGCGAGACCCCATGACGTAGATGCAAACCGTTGAGCCGTGAAACCTGATCGAACGAAAGCGAACAAGGCAACATACAAGGAGACCCTAAACCCTGACAAAACTGCCAAAAAATGGACCTACAAGCCTATTAGGCCTAAACAAGCGAGAGTGTGTAAGACGTTGAGGAATTGCTTGTGGCACTCACATTGAATTTCCGCACTTGAAGTACACTTAAGAAAGCTGAAAGCCTGATTGGGCACAAGTGCACAAGGAACGACACACTCACCGAGTGACCATAAATTGAGGATTGCATTCAATAACCAAAGGAACTTACTTAGATAAACCACTCAAGGAACCCACCAATAGGAGAGGACCCAAGACATAGACAAACAATTGAAGCATAGGGTAGGACCAAGCAAGGAGCACCAATGACGAGGATCTGTCAAGATTGTTCAACCTGATCGACAGCGCAGTGGAGCGCAAGAACTCGACCATGACGAAAGAAAGCTCAGACCATCGGTCTAATGAGGAGCTCGATTTGAGTGTATTCCCAGATGCTATCCAGCAGATGGTGATCAGTTACGACGTGCATGCCCGGTACGAGCACCGTGACAAGACAACGGACGCAATCATTGCGGATCTAGAGGAGAAGAGAAGGCTAGCCAGCAAGGCATTGCAGGGAATAGCTGATTATAATAGGGATCAGAAGGCTAGGAGCCAAAGGCAAAGCATGGAACTGCATGAGATGCAGGAGTGCTAAACTTGGCTGGCCGAAACCGAACCGACCATGAGAGAGCACTAGAAGGAGACCTGACATTGAGCAAGCTCCTCATGAAACGGCTGCTCAATAACACCGCAGTAGAGCAGAGTGCCACCGCACTAGCGACGTCTCTGCTTGCAGGATTAGGGGCAAACCAAGGCTCAAAGAGCCAGGCCAAAATACCCATTGTTGCCAAGCAGCTCGATAAGTACCAATCGCATGACGATCCATACAGCTTTGTTGAGTAGTTTGAGCAAGTCTACGAAGCCAACGGCCTCAATGACCAGACTCAACATTCGCAAGCGTTCGGGCTTTGCCTCGGCGACAAGGGTAGGACGTTCTTCGGAAGGGGAGCCCCATTGGCTCTTCCCGTGCCTAATGATATGAAACCAGCCGTCCCTAGAATGGACATAAATCCTACAGGCATTCCTAGACCGCCTGGTCCTTACGTGACCCACCCACCACCGAGCGACACTCCAGTACACTACGTGGAGGAGCCGAATGATGAAGAGACCTACATATACCCTTACGTCTCGCATGACGACGAGGGCAACATGGTCCTCATGGATTATCGACCTGTGCCAGTGATGGCATTAGGACGAGGATGAGGTAGAGGCCTAGGAGGGCAGCGACAGGATCTAGTCACTTGTTGGACTTGCGGACACCCCGGTCATGTCTCATCTGTAAAATATTACACGGCGCAGCGAACAGAATCTAAGAAAGAGATAGAGAGTACACAGCAGATAAGAGGAGAATCAGTAAATTCTTTAGCTTCAAACAACTGATACAAAGATGGCTCTGTCCACCCATGCGCTTCCGCTGTGTGAAGCTTAGATGGCAATCTAGACAGAAGATAGGTGAAGAGCTTAAGGCTAGCTGGAACAACAACTCTGACTGGGTGAAAGATGAGTGAGAGATGGCTGCGAAGGGGTTTAGCTTTTATAGCCTGCGAAGGTCGTTAGGTCGGCTTGCTGACCCGACCTACCATATGAGCCTCCACTAGTCGGCCAGGGAATATTCCCTTTACCATCGGGCCGCTTCTGCGGCCCCCGGACCCCACAATAGGGACCCCTTTTAACTCCCTTACACCGCAACTCGATGCAATGCGCCTCGAGTTGCTACCAGCTTAACCACTCCGTCTAACCCAAAGATTAGACCCACAACAGTCACCTTTTTGCCATCCGGTCACATAGACCTCATCTGATCTACAAGTCAGGACTCAACCAATGTCCAGGCTCACATTTGGCTTCTCCTCATAATGGGGACCTTACAACTTTAAGCACCATGGATCATTGGTAGCACCTAATGAGGGTGGGGCATTGATCATATCTAACATCATCATGATGCCCTGAAAGAGAGTAACAAAACAGGGACAAGGCTGACCAAAGGTGCACAGAGTGCAGAATCACCCATCTTTTCATAGACTACCCGAAGCGGAAGCCGTCCTCTAGCTCAGCCAACTTGTCATCCGTCCCATTGGGGCTGTTTGGTGTCGAAAACCCCAATGGGGAGGCCACACCTATTCCCTTACGGGTTATGACCCGAGCCCAAACGAAGCAGTCCGGTATCTCTCTACCAGGACCTAGCAATCTTGACGCAACCTCAATAGGAAAGAAAAGCCACAGTCGGAAAAAGAAGAGATCGAAAGCTAAGGTCGCACTAAAGACCGAGAGTGCTACGACTCTACCTACGGGGAAGAAGGTCTCAGATGCGGAGGCAAAGACTTCAGCCCCTAAGACAGCCGAAAAGGGAAGCGCAAAGGTAGAGGAATACCCACATCCAAAGCGACAATTAGAGGCCATAGAAAAGGTGAAGGAATGGGTAAGGGAGGCTCAACAGCATCTCAAAGACGCTGAGCCCATCGTAGAGGACGAGATCGATGATCTCTCCAGTGTGAGCACGCCAATATCACTGCTTCAACCTAAGTCGGCAGAAGCAACTGTGCCGCAAGCAGTGCCGCTAAGACCAAGCCTAGACGTAACAGAGCCGCAGATCAGCCGCGGCCATTGGCCCGGACAGTCTAGGCTAAAGGAAGGACGAGTACCTAATGATCTCCTGACCACGCTAGTGACCACCCCTGTAACACTTAGCCTGGGAGATCTGCTTAAGCAGCACCCTGTCCTATGGCAAGACCTAAAGCAGTGGATCGAAGGATCACAAGAGCATGTCACGGTAGACTCTCGAGACCAAGATGCAAAAACGCAATTACCAAGTTTGATGCTGCACTCTGTGCCTAAATCCTTGCACGTCAACGCCTTTTGGGAAGGCTCCGAGATGCACGCGGTCCTGCCGGGTCCTAGCCCTGGGTGACACAACAAGGAAGGGAATCGTAGACACAGGAGCCGGGGTTAGTGTGCTTAGCCACGCAGTGCTTCAGACTTGGGGAAACCCGCCTGTCGAAGCTGCTAGGTTTAATGTCACGCTAGCAAACGGTATGAGAGTGAAGCCATTCGGGGCACTGAAGAATTGGCCAGTGAAGATCGCAGGTGTCCAGTTCTCTGTCGACTTTATAGTCATGAAGGGAGTGGACTATGATGTAATATTAGGCCGACCCTGGATGCACAACGCTAGAGTTATCGAAGATTGGGGTAACGGCTTGATCTTCCTTGGCAATAGAACGGACGCCGTAAGAATAGAGATGGACACTTGGAAGACCTCACAGTCGACCTAGACGCCATCTTTGCTATGCTCAAGGGGAATACTCAGGTCAAGAAGCCCTATGGGTCCTTGACCAAGTATATCTCATGCCCAGAGGATGAGCGGGATTGGATGCATGTCCTCGCTACAATCGACCTGCCATTCTCAGACCATGAGGCATATGAGCAGGCCATCAAAATGATCAGCAAGACCAACGAAGCACTCTCTACACCAGTCTGCATGATGGCAGCAAGCCTCCATGGAAAGCCTAAGTCTGTCACCTTCCATGTACCTTCCAACAAAAGGGAACTCCAGGGGGTACTGGAATACCTAACAGACCAGCTAGCTGGCAACCCAGCTGCAAACTTCAAACCACTCCAGGATCTCTTAGAGGATTCAAGCCGATTTTTGATTCCGAGAAGTGCTTAAAAATAGCCAAAAATTACGAATATCAAGGAAAAAATATTCAATGTCGAAGGCAACAACTGCAGCTAGGACGATTTTAAGCACAAAGTGAAATACGACTCTTAAAAGGCACCCGAGTGACACTTGTTGATTTTTGATAATTTTTCAGACCGCCATACAGGTTGTCAGGAGTTTCCAGCCAATGCGAGATGTCAAGCGGGACGCCCAGGATTTTTCAGAGCTCGAATCGGAGCCAGGATGGAAAAATGGCCACAAAATGGGCAAGATATGAAAAGGTTGACACTTGGGAGGCCAAAATTGGGCATGCCTTTTGAGTTTGGACCCCCCCTAAAATTTTATGTACCTTATGAAGCAAAAAACATGGAGAGAGAATGAGGGATGAAGAAAAAGCGTGGAGCAACATGGCGGCCGTTTTTTGCGCCCTCTCATGATGGAGATGGAGTATGCAGGCTGAAAGCAACCCATACAATCGATCATGGGGCTGATCTTCTCCTTTCTTGCTGGTCTTATCGCCTGTCTTCGCCCGTGAAATGGCTGTGGGAATGAAGAGATGGAAATCTAGTCTTTCTCTCTCCTCCCTCTCTCTCCCTTAAGAGGTTGTTCTTGTGTGGAAGAAGACAATGAAGAATGGTGAAGGAAAGCTTGTCCGAATGAGACCGGATTGCTTCCGGATGAATGAAGACATGAAGAGTGTTGTTCTTGAAGATGATGAGCATTAATGGCTGCTGGAAATCAGTCCCGAGACATGGCAAATAAAAACCCGTAACCTGCAAAGAACGGTAATCTCATTTTTACAAAGGAAATTGATGTTTTATGCAATTTGCTTCATGAATATTTGTTCCCATGGGATGATTATGCATTACAATGTTATTTGCTATGAGTTTGATCAGTTTATTCTCAAAAAATCAGAAAATCATAAGTGTTGTTGACTGAAATTAATAGTGTAAAACCCGTAAAACACGTAAAATATGGGAAAATTGGGTGTTTTGGATATATAAATGGAAAATATAATAAGACACACCAACTAAATTTGTTTTTTTGTTGCAAATGAACCTAAGGGCCACAACCCACAACTCATTTTGTATTTTCAGTCATTTAATATTACGAAAAATATAAGAAAAATGAAAAAAATAAGGAAAAAATGGATTTTGAGTGTCGAAAATTAAGAAAAAATAAGAACCATGTTTGTGGATGCATGGGGGGTCTGAAGTATGAGATTTAGCCTCAGTTGAGTCCTACCTTTATGTTTTAGTGAGTTTTTATTGCTTTTTATACAATAAAAATGTGGAAAATGAACCCTAAACCGGTCAATAATGCACAACCTGAACGGGTGAGGGGGTTAGAGTGTATAAAAGGTGTTTGAATGCTGAATGAAATGATGAAAATCTTGTTGGTTTTTTATTCATACCATTTAGGCTGGTCGATAATAAAAAATTAAGAACCTAGTAGCACGAGGGTTCCTCAGTGCTAGATTCATGCAAGGCCGCATACGAGTGATAGTCAAAATCATTGAAAGAAATGTTTTCCACATGTGTACAAATGTTGATTTTCTTAATTGTTTGAGCACATGGACATTCACAATTTGCATGAAGCATAAAATGATAAAAGGTATCAGACAATACCTCTTGGATGCATAGCACCTGTATTCTCTAGATCGTGACCAACGTTGAGTGAGTAAGGTTGTCCCAAATTGTAGCTAGGCGTTGGGTCTAAGGGGGAAAGTAAAGTGAGGAAGCATGGTATATCTCTTGGAAATACGCGAATCATAAAAGAGAGAAGTTTGTGTTCGTATGTGTTGTATATGTTTAGCGACGCATCGAGGGGCCAATCCCCAAGATGCAAGAGAGTCACAGTGAGGTAGCAGCAGTCAGCCGTGGGAGGACCTCCTATGTTTGTACTTTGTGCTATTTGGCAATGTGTTGGGACTCCCTCTTAGGAGTGTTAATTGGGTTAGAGTTGGACTACGAGACGTGATACAAACGCAAGATGTTTAGGAAGATGATGTATGTGTCATCCACGCTCCTGGCCGCGAGGCCATGGGGTTGTTGAGCGCATGATAGAGGTTCGGCTAGTGCTATAGCCAGTGCCAGTCCATTTTAGGTCCCATCAGTGGTGCGTCTGTCGAGAGCCACTTATAAGTGGTGGTTTTCAGATTTAGCGTTTCTAGGGACCAAAAGAAAGCTGGTTTATGTCCTCTAACAAGGACCATCAAGCCGAAATCCAAAAAGCTGAACGTGTTGAGAGGGCTAGACGGCGGTTAGAGATAGTAAGCCATTATTCTCTTCAAAGGAGTAGTCCAGTACGTATACGAAGCAGTGGTCTTAGTCACTTAACTGCTCCACCTATTCCATTAGGGACAAGAGGAAGCATAAGTTCTTCCTCTTCTCCACCAAGTCTGCCCACTTCAAGTGGGGGTGTGAATCCGTCATTTCAAGCTCGTATTGCTAATCCGATTGTCACCATGGCACATCCTATTGTGATTCCTGCAAGGACGCCGGATTTATCAGCCTTAGGAGTTTCCTTGCCCATTTTTAATGGGTTAGCGGAAGAGGATGCTGAATTTCACATTTGTGAATTTCAGAGATTGATGTTCAATTATCGCATCCAAGACGAGGGACATCTCATGATGTTCTTCAATATGACGTTAAAAGGAAGGGCTGCGGTATGGTATCACATCATAGAGTCTAGAACCATAACCACCATTGATCAATTCTATGCAGCTTTCCGAGCGGAATATGCCCCTGAAAGAGGTGGCCAATATTGGTTGCGGGTCTTGAATGTGACACGTCAAGATCCTCACGAGAACGTGAAATCATATGCTAAGAAGTTGAAGGAAGTATTCCGTAAGTTGCAAACTTACATTCCCATTCCACCAGCTGCCTAGTTGCAATACTTTTTGCATGGTTTGGACTTTAATATCCAGTTGCAGTTGAGTAGTGTCCCTTTGGGGGATATAGATACTGCCATTACACGAGCACAAGAAGTGGCATCCTGACTACAAGTAGCCTATGCCCCTCGTGCCAATCCGAATATGGGTCTAGCATTGGGAAATAATATGGCAACGACCAATGGCAGTAGTAGCCAAGGGATAGCGATGGCTAATCCTAATGGGAGAGGGAACATGATGCAGAATGTGCCTTTATTACTAGCTCCCCCTAGCATGTCGATGCCTACGGGCAGTCAGACGGCTCCAAATGGTGGAGGCCAGGCAGTTAATCCTAATACCATGCCTGTGGTTCAACAACCAGTGCCTAATCAAATTGTTAGGCCGATGGAAGGAGGCATCGAAACAAGAAGCAGAAGAGAAAAAAAGAGGGAAAAAGAATAGAAAGGGAAAAAGAAGGAAGATCAGAGAAAAGCGGAGGAGGAAAGGAAGAGAAAAGCGGATGAGTAAGAGGAAGAACTATGAAGAAAGGAGGAAGAGGACCTAGCGGAAGCCACCCATCGGTCCATTGAATAACAGAGTCGAGCAGATGAACTGAGGAGCCTAAGCCCGCGTTGAGAAGAGGGGCCAGGGTCTAGCACACAAGTGCCAGAGTTTGTGCCACCTCCATTCCCTGAAGGCAAGGGCAAGGCCCCACTCCATCCGATCCCTACCCTCCTGGTGCCTTCCGCTGAACTCACCACCATCACCCCCGGCATCCCGACCCAGTGCAGATGTGTCAAACTTCATGGCGTGGATGCAGTATTTCGTCAACAAGGAGATGGGCCAGAGACAGAGCACAGAGACTATGGCCATAGGACAGAAGAGGCCACCCACGGATGCAGAGTCCAGGCAAGAGCCCAAAAAGCAAAAAGTCGAAGCCTCAACCTCGCCCATCCACACAATGATGACGCCATCGGCTAATTATGATGAATACGTCGCGGAGCTGCTCTCCCAATTGGAGAAAGCTAAGGAGGAACGCAAGATAGCCGTGGCTGAGTTGGCAGTCGAGAAGGAATCAGTGGCCTCCTTCCAGCTGGATAAAACAAGAATGATAGCCTTGCAGCAGCGGGAGATTGCAGATCTTAGACAAGAGCTGAAGGCTAGGGATGAGAGGAAGGAACACTGGAGGCAGTTGCTCGAAAATGAGACACAGGAATTAGTAAAAATGCAAAGAGAGCACAAGCTCCTAATAGCGCAATACCAGGAGCTTGCTGCGAAATCTGCTCAGATTGATGCACTCGTGGCAGAGCTGAATGCCAAGGATAAAGAAAGAAAATGAGGCATGGAGGAACTCGAGCGCCTGACAGACCAGCTGACCTCTGAAAGAGAAGAACAAGAGAGGCTAGTCAGGGAATTGGAAGATTATGAGCAGAAACTTATGATGCTAACCCTAAGACAGGGAGAGGGCTTGGAAGTGATGAATAAAAGAGCAGAGGAGTGGGCTGCGCACAACGAAAAGAGGGTGAAGACACTGGCACGGCGCCTTGCTCTGACAGAAAAAGAGAAAATCATCGCAGAGAGCAAGGCAGAGGCAGCCCAAGTGGCCTTCAGTACTCAACAGAAATCCTTCCTCGACACCATCCTCGATGCCACCCACGCAGCGCAAGGAGAGCCATTGGAGGTGATGCAAAGAAAGCTTAGCATGGCACAAAGAGCCCTACACGCTGGACTGTAGATGCCACCATTACCTACGGAGGTTAGGCTGAGCTTGGATGAACATCGAAAATACCTAATGCTGGCTAGCCTAACCCCCCAGGAGATTGACGCCCTCAGATTCGAGGAAGAAGCAGCACACGCAGAACGGCAGGGGGAAGAAGCAAAACTGAAAATCGATATGAATCGATTCAGGGAGGATGTAGTCCCATAACCCCCCTCACCGTAGTCTCAAGAGCCGCCACAAGAGGACCCATTTGCGGAAAGAAAAGCCGTCTCTAGGGAAAGACGCAAAAAGCTGATGGAAGAAGCCAGAAAAAAACTGAGAGCCAAGCTAGCCATGCTACCGTCTACACCTCTCCCACCGTGCCCTGATGATCTTCCCGCAGGATTCCACGCAGAACTAGTGTTGTGGGAGATATAGAAACTAGGAAAGGATCCATTCCCCTTCAGATTCTTCCTACCCAATAGTCTGCGGAGGGTCCTACCACTCAATATGATGGACGAGGTAATCGCGGTCGGTGGTCGGTTGGGGAAAAAATGGCTGGAAGAGTAGGAAAAGACCCCGAACTCTTGGGGCACAGAAGCGGCCGACTACTGGCAAGATAAGGTTTTTGAAATCCCACACACTGTACAAAACTACAAAAGCCAACCCCTGTGGAGGAGGCGAGTATGCGACATCAGCATGCTCGCCTGGATGGCGTTTTGTAACACCCTGCCATTCGAGCGGAACAACCCTACCTACATGGCGTACCCTCGAAGGGTAGGGGTAGATTTTGATGGCACCCTCCATGGGCGGTATGACTTTCCCATTATTTATAACTCCACTATAGTATCCTTTGAGCATGCCCTTCTTTTTACCCGCAGAAAGCCTAGATGAGTCTATGATGCACTTTCTTGCGGATTTCTCCTCATGTCCTGACCCCGCTTTTGTAACAACTTGTAATTATCTTAGGCTACTTAGGCTACTTCTTAAGCAGGACCCGACTCCACAAGAGCGCGGCCTACCTCCCCTTTTCTTTGACCCTAACGTTGTAATTATCTTAGGTTACTTAGGCTACTTCTTAAGCAGGACCCAACTCCACAAGAGCATGGCCTACCTCCCCTATTCTTTGACCCTAATGCTGTAGACAACTGCGCCATGGCTCGTCTCATGATGAGGGCTAGTCTCCTTCCCTCTTTTTGCCTAGTCCTCCTAGAAGACATGGATGACAGCCAATTCACTAGATGCAACCACCACTTCCTCTCCACCACTTCTCTTCATGTCCGCATAAATATGAAAGATTACATGCAAAGTCACCAGTTTTTGAGCAAATCTATCCAACCCCCTTCTCCTCCTCATTCCGATGAAGACAATTAGGCCTATGTATCATTTCAAAAAAAAAAAACAAACAAAAGAAGCACCACAGTCACTGCACCTAGGGTTCTCCCTAGCCCCCTTCCCACTTCACACTTAGGGCACATCAAGGGCACGACTTTCAGACCTGTCACCCTAAGACTTGCACCGCACCTCCAACGAAGCACGAAGTGGGTCCTCAAGGGTGGGACGTTACCAAGGGCTTGCCCAAGGTTAGACCCATCTCCCAGTTCCACTGCCACGGGCACCATACACTACACGGTGAGACAGACACGCCTCTTAGGGAGTGCACAACTTTTCTTGCAGGTTATGTTTGAGTTTCAAGAAATGGCTACTCTGCGGAAGAGGATCACCCACGGTATCCTTTAATGACCAAAACTTCTTTTCATGTGCCGGCATCTAGCCATCTGCCTGTTGATGGCTACCATGATTGAACCAAGTCAAGGTAGAACTGCCATTGGCATAGATCTTGGAACCTCGTCTTCCAATGATCCATGCCCAACGCCTCAAGATCTACAGATCGCTTATTGATTCCACAAGCCTGAAGACCTTCAAGTCAAAGATGAAGACCTTCAACTCAAAGACAAGGATCCTCAATCAAAGCCACGGATTTTCAAGGCAAACAGTATTCGAGGGGTTTCTCCAGAATAAATCCCTCCAATACCATCCTCCTAAGGAATTGCTTATTGCTTCAAGCGTTTCTGAAACTCAAAGGACGATCGGCTACATAAGAAGAGCCACAACAGTGTGAAAGATGCCGCGTATCTTCATGGAACCTAAAGCACGCCGGAATCTCTCCTGGTCATCGTCCTTAAACTCCATCACCTGTCATTCACCCAACCACCTTGAAAAAGTGTCATCCACCTACCTGTTCCGCCTAGCAGCCGACCTAACTAGCCACTACGTCCCACCGTAGTGCCATGGGACTGTCACTTGGCTAGGAGGGGGGTAATGTTACCGTGTTTCATACAGCACAGAGGAGCGAAAAATTTAAAAAAATGAAAATAGCAAAAAAGGCGCAGAATAAAAGCAGAAAAAGGCGCCTTGATCGGTAACCAGTCCCTGAAAATTTTAAATGTTTGGGCACGACCCTCAGAAAGCCTCGGTGTCGCCCCGAGACAACAAAAGAGAAAAAGGGCGCACCATTAAAATGTGGGAGCACCCCCGAATCTTTGTAAAAGAGTGCCAGGCCCGCTCTTGTGCAAAGTGTACGCATTAGTTGGGGATAGGATAAATTAGAATGGTGGAAAATGGGATATAAAGTTGAAAAGTGAATGAGAAGCTCATTCTTTGGTGTGTGGCAAAGAGAGTCTTCTTCTTCCTCTCTTCTTCTCTCCTTCTTGCTTGTGTGCGCTCTTGAGAGAGGGAGTGTGAGAGTGTGAGGGAGTGAGTGTGTGTGGGAGTGAGGGATCAAGAGGGTGAAGCTCTTCACTATCTCCTCTTCTCTTCTTCTCTTCTCTTCTCTTCTCTTCTCTTGTGTGCACAGCTATGGAGGATGGAGCTTAGAGATGGAGGAGGCTTGAAGATGCTTGAGCTAGCATCAAGAATCGTGGAGCTACCGGAGTGCAAGAGAGAGGAGGATACTCGATCAAGCATCAAGGTAAGCTCACTACACTCGTAGGATTGACGGCGCGTCGGCTAGGTGAGAGAGAGCCATTAGAGCTCGCTTGGAATGCTTGAAACAATAGGCGGTCCGTGGGTCTTGGCGGTTGAGCGTGAGCTCCCACACTCTTCTTGCCCCTGTCCTTCCTTATCAGTCTCAGTCCTGTCGCTAGACCTCTCCTGGTACTGATGAGGGGGTGACATGTCAGGTGTTTCCCCTTCCCCCTCTTCTGCATCCTGCATCTCTTTCATGACCTCCTGGATGAGCACTGTTAAGATACTTCCATAGGCGATGAATGAGGCCTTGGAGGAGGCCTTCTTTCTTTCTATGGCCTTAGACACTAGAGACTCTCCTCCTGCGGGCATGCTTTCTAAAGCCAGCGCTTTAGCCGCCTGGTCGATGGTCTTGTGCACATAGCCGTTCCAATTGACTTCATGCAGGGTATGAGCCGCCACATTCTCCAGTACCGGCACACTGATTCTGTGCATCAATGAGTTGTAGCGCTGGCTGGAAAAGAGCGCGTGTATCAATTTTGCCTGCAATTTGGTTTCTGCATTGAAGATATCTTGGATGCTGATGCCGTCGTTTGTCAGCACGTCCTCCTTTCTCATCCCCAGCATGGCGTACACATCTCTCTCTGCTTCTTTTCCAGTTTTGGTTCTAGTCCCAGCGCCTTTTCCACCGAGGCGGGGGTTAAGGGAACCAACACTTGCTTGGCATTCTGTCCCCTTCCTATTGTGATGGTGCCACATTCGTTATCGGGGTTGTAAGACGTGAGAAATTCCACGCAGCTTGTGTGGTTGGGTTCTTGTGCAAATCTTTCCAGGTACTTGGTGAAGTTGCAGTTTTCAACAACTCTCCTGGCCTCCTCTTCCTTGGCCACTAATCCTTCTATATTATAAATAGTTTGGAATTTTAGTTGGTTGTAGGTGCGGCTCTCCAAGGTGATGTTGTACTGCGCTCTCTCCTCTTTCGTGAATGGAAGCCGGTGGACACGGTCTTGTTGCGACATTTTTCATTCCTGTCATAAACCAAAATTTTCATTAGTGCTTTCCACATGGTAATTTGCTGATTGCTGAAAAAGAGAAACTCTATGCTTTTTGAATGAATTCATTAAGAACCACTGTAGATTTTCCTTTTCAACCTTTGAATTTTTGCCCTTTACTTCAAAGTTTCCATGCCCTTTTTCCTACCCCATCCATTTTTCATAATATATGTTTATGTGTTTCACTAATTTTGATTTGATTGGCCTCATTTGATTCACCTCATCCTCTCCCCTTCCAGCTTGAGAAGAATCCTTCCTAAGATTTAGGGTCAAAAGGGCAAGGGCATTTGGCATGGTGGCGTAGGAATTACTTGTGAAGGAGCCAATCATAGAACTGGGGGTTGTATTCTAAGTGAGCTTTGCAGCCAAGATCAGAGGGTTGAATCCCCACTTGTGTGATGTATGTGAGAACATCCGTTAGAAAGTCACCAGAGTTGACACGGCTAGCAATGTGTAACTCTTCCTCAGTCAACAAGCGGTCAAGATAGGGGTGTCCTTTGATGTGTTCTTCCATGGGTCAGCCCCGAAGAGTGGTTAACACTCTATACGAGGTTGGCGCAACATATGTGGGTTTGTATTCCGCTGTTTTGATAGCGCGGTGCTGCTCAGCGTTGGTCATTATACGGCACCCTTCGACTTCCCATTGCAGCCTAAGAGTGTACCAATGCCTCAAGAACCGGGAGTCAGTATCAACAAGCTTTGATAACACAGTGATTTCTTGATTAGTGATAGCAGAAGTGGTTCGCTGATCGTATGATGTGATGAGGTTCTGTTTGATGGCTTGCTCCTTAGAGATCTCGTTGTTGAGCCATTCAGCAGCAGCGGAGCGAGAAGCGTTTGCAAATGCAAATTCAAAGGTCTCCCAGGAGCATGGCATGATTTGAACTTTAGTTGCAAAGGGTTCCTTCAATAGTCCTAAGTCCAAGTGATCGTAGCTTAGTGCTAGCGACATGAAGGTGGTGTCTATTCGTTTAATGCATTCCACCACGTCATCCCCGATGTGCTCAGTGAGGTCAGCGGCGGCCAGCGCTAAAAAGGATTTGTGTTCATAGGAGGGGGTAAGGCCGACAGGTGGTTGAGGTTTGCTAGAACTAGAGCCGGTGACAACGAAGAGTCGCGGTTGGGGGGGTGTTTGAGTCTGCGGTTGGGCTACTTGGATTATGGGTGGATTAGGAGCAGCCATGATGGACGGACTGCCGCATTCAGGGTGGATTTGGGGAGTCGGGTTGACTTGGTCAGGTGATGACTCATGTGACGGAGTCTGTTGTTTGGGCCGATAAGCTTGTGTGACTTTCATGGGTTTAGGCGTGGATAAGTCGGATGGCTGTGGTTTTGGAGAGCACTGTGGCAAATGGTTTGGAGGGTTTATGGGACTTGGGTTGATCAAGCTTGAGAGCGGCGTATGAGTAATGCCTTTGGCCGTGTAGGCCTTAGGAATCCACAGCCAGGTGTTGCCCATGTAGTAGCCTTGCACATACAAGAGGGTTTTAGGGACCCATCTTTGCTTGATCATGCGGCGCTTGTTGTGACTGCGTCTTGGCCTCCTAGATTTAGGGTTTTTGGTTTTATGAGGATAGGAGCCTCGATTCCTAGGCAGCGGTTGCGGCTGCTTAGGTTTCCATTGAAATCTAGGCTGTTGGGATTTAGGTTTTGCTGTTAGGGGCTGTGATTCATGAAATCTGGGAGGTGACGTTGCAGACAATGATGAGGTCGCGCAACCCTTGCTGAAGGCTGTGATAATGCGAACGTTGCCTATTGCAAGGTGGATGCGCTATGACTCATAATCAACGTTGCAGTGAGTCTACTTTTTGAAAGTTCGCCCCAGCAGTGACTCTGTGCCTGCGTTTTTAGCATTTGGAAACACGTAAAAAATCATTGGGACAGTCTCAGACTCCATAGAAACAGCGGCTCTGCACTTGCCGAGAAGTGCATAGGAATGGGCCCCATATGGGCTTAATTTCGCATTAGTGGGTTGAAGTGGTGGTCTGTCAAGTTGAGTCCAATGATCGTGAGCTAAGACATTGAAGTCTGCTCCCTCGTCGATCAAAGCGTTGAAAGCGCATATTTGTTTTGCAGTGACCGTGATATGGAGATATGCAGGCTCTACGGCTTCCTCATCCTCATCATCAATCTCTGTGATTGTGGCCACTCGTATCTTGACAGGCGGTTCTAACATCGGGGGCTCATGCAAAGGATGGGTAGGAGGGTAGTACTTCTTGACACAACTGCAATTGAAGAAGCCTATGCCCTCCCCCTCTAAGGTCTCGAGCTCGACATTGCCTGCGCGGCTGATCGCACAAACTTTGAAAGGTCCAAGACCTCTAAATTTCATTTTTTGCTTATGCTCCTTAACTAAGTAGAGAAGCACTAAGTCGCGCTGCTTGACATGCTTGTCAAACCAACTCTTGCATCGGGCCTTCTCACATATAAGTGCATGGGTGGCTAGAAGGCGAGTCTCTGAGAGGCGCTTGAGTTTGACCAAGCGTTGCGTCCATGCCTCTTTCCCTTCCCATCGTTCTTGAAGTGCTATTCTCAGGCTAGGAATGAAGAATTCTAATGGTAGAACTACTTCAGTTCCATAGGTTAGCCGGAAAGGGGTTTGACCGACAGTCATTTTATAAGCTGTGCGGTAAGCCCACAGAGCTGCCATCAGCTTGTTGTCCCAGTCATCGCTGCGTGAGGCTGAGACCACCTTGGTCAGGACATTGATAAGAATCTTATTCGTGGATTCTCCTTGACCGTTTGCCTGAGGGTAGTATGGCGAGGATTTGCGATGGATAATGAGAAATGTGGACAGGAGATGCGCTATCACTTTGTTGATGAAGTGCATATCTTGGTCACTAACCAATTCGATGGGGCAGCCAAATCACGAGATCACCTACTCCCATAAGAACTTGGCAGTCATCCTAGCATCGTTTTTTCGTGTCACTCTTGCCTCTGTCCATTTCGTGAGGTAGTTCGTGGCCACAATGATGTACTTGGCCTATAAATAGTGGGCCGCATGACTAATGGGTCCTATGAAGTCAATTCCCCATTTTTCGAAGGGTTTTCGTGCGATAACTGGGGTCAACTCCATCTGATCCTTGCGAATCGGGACTTTTGTCCATTGGCACTCGTCACAATGCTTCACGAATCGCGCTGCATCGCGGAAAAGCGTGGGCCACCACAGTTGAGATTACAACACCTTTTATGCTCTCGTATCTCCGCTAAAGTGCCCTCTAGCAATGCTGTTGTGTACCTCTGAGAGCACATCGTGCATCTCATACTCGCGCACGCATCTGCGCAGCAATCCGTCTTGCCCCAGCCTATAGAGTTGGCCCCGATCAGCTGATAGGGTTGGATCTTAAGGATTAATCGCCTAAGTCGGGCTTTTTCTATCGGTCGATCAGGCAGGCACTTGGACTATGTCATCCGCCCAATATGGCATTATGTCAGCCTTGAATAAATCTCTCTCGCTGGATAGGTTAAAGAGATGGGCGTCGGGTAGTTCGTCAACAATGCCTTATCCAACGGCTTCTCCTGTGGGAATGCGTGACATATGGTCAGCCATGTAGTGATGTTTTCCTTTTCGTACAACCACGGAGAAGTCAAATTCCTAGAGCAAAAGGAGCCACCGAGCTATGCATCCTGTAGCACAAGGTTTGTTCACTAGATAGAGCAAGGCTTGATGGTCCACAAAAAATGTAAAAGGTGTGGCCAATAGATAGTGCCTAAATTTCTTTACACCAAACACCATGGCTAATCCTTCTCTTTTTGTCGTCGAGTAGTTCATTTCCATCTCAGTGAGTTGTTTACTAGTAAATCTCACTGGATAGTCTAAGTTGTGTTCGCCAGGTTGGCACAACACTGCTCGAACGGCAAACTTAGAAGCATCGATATGCACGTGGAAAGTAATGGTCCAATCTGGGGCGCGTAGAATTGGTGTTGTGGTTAGAGCCTTTTTCAACTCTTCATATGCTCGTTGGCATGCCTCAGTCCATTCAAAGACGATCAGCAGCTTGTACAAAGGTCTAGCGATCAATGCATAGTTCAGTACAAACCGCCGATAGTACCTCGTATGGCCTAGGAAGCATTGAACTCCCTTGTAGTTGATTGGGGGTGGAAGGTCAACAATAGCCCTGACTTTCAAAAAGTCAGTGGCAATGCCGTTCTACGACACCACGTGCCCTAAGATGCATCCATGCTTTACCCAAAACTGGCACTTTAAGGGGTTCAAGGAGAGACGATATATGCAACACCGCTCAAAGACTGTGTGGAGTTTATCTAAGTGTTTGATCCAAGTCGAGTGGACACAGAGGTCATCGACAAAGACTTCCAACTCCTTGCGAAGCATGTCTTTAAAGATGGTGCACATGAGGGATTGAAAGGTGGTAGGGGCATTAGTCAACCCGAAGGGCATGACTATGTTAGCAAAGATGCCCCACTCAGTGGCAAAGGCAGTCTTGTACCTGTCCGCAGGATGCACTTGCACCTGGTTGTACCCTGAGAAGCCGTCCAAAAAACTGTAGGCTTCCTTGCCTACCACTCTCTCAAGCATATACTCGGTGTATGGCAATGGATAGTTGTCCCTCTTAGTAGTAGCGTTCACCTTCTTGTAATTGACGCACACTTGGATTTTTTCATTCTTCTTCATCACGATGACTATGGGTGATACCTAGTCTGTGTGTTCAATTTTATAAATGACTCCCACTCTCATCAGCTTATCAATCTCCTCTTTGATAGCATGAGTGTGTTTTAGATTCATAGGGTACGGTCGCTGCTTGACCGGCGTTGCGTCTGGCGTCATGGGTATGTTGTGAGTCACGACACTCGGATCTACCCCCTTAAGCTCTTCTAAGGACCAGGCGAGCACGTCTATGTACTCTTGCACGAGAGCGACAAGACTCGTTTCTTCTTCCTCAGTCAAGTTATCGGCAATGAAGACTGGTCGGGGTGTTTCCCCTTCCTGGGCTAGGTTCATCTCCTTGACCTTGGTTGGTCTCTCAATTGGTTTGCTTGTTTGCCCTTGACGCTTGGCACCTAATAGAACTACTACCCTATCCCCTTTTTTGAATTTCGTAAATCCTTTAGGGAGGTCCTGCGGTTTTCGTTGTTCTTTCGTTTATGTATCCATGGGTTGTTTTGCCTTTTTCTGCCTTAATCGTCTGCGCCTCAGGTGGGCGGGTAGGTCCCCTTGGTGCATCTGGCCATGGGCGGCCTAGGGATTTCTGGATCACTATACTCAGAGTTGAACTCCCTGCCGTCGCTAGAAGAGGTGGTTTCCCTTGGTGGGCGCAGTTCGAATGGTGACTCTGTCCTAAGCAGCACTGATGTCGTTCTTGGCTGGGCTAGGCCTGCTTGCTCAAGATCTATGTCCCCTACATGTTCCAACCAGGCACGATCACATTCCATGCACATGACTCCTCGCTCTATCCTGAAGATACTCTTTTTCTGCGGCTTGGAGTCTGCTCGTATTTGCTCTATTTCTTGCCCTTCAGTGTCGTACTCCATGGTGTCTACCTCACCCTCACTTTCGTCACTGAAGGATTGGCACTCTTTGTATTCGTCGTTAGAGTCCTCTTTGTCAGACTGCTCGTCGTCTTCTAGGGCTTGGTATATCTCTTGTCGTTGGTCAGGAACTAGAGCCTAGTTATACATGAGGTTTAAGTCATGCACTCTGGTCCATTGCCAGTTGGATTCATCTAGGAGATCCTGGAGTGGTTTGAAGTTTCCAGCTAGATTGCCAGCTAGCTTATCCATTAAGTATTCCAGTATCTTTTGGAGTTCCCTTTTGTTGGTTGGGACCTGGAAGTTGACAGGTTTAGGTTTTCCACAAAGGGTTCCTGCCATCATGCAGACTGGTACGGAGGGTGTGTCGTTAGACTTGCCGATTGTTTTGATGGCTTGCTCATATGCCTCGTGATCAGAGAATGGCACATCGATTGTAGCGAGAATGTACATCCAATCCCGCTCGTCCTCCGAGCATGGGATATACTTGGTGAAGGGCCCATAGGACTTCTTGACCTGGGCATTACCCTTGAGCATAGTAGAGATGGTATCTAAGTCGACTGGTGAGGTCTTCCAAGTGTCCATCTCTATTCTCACAGAATCCATTCTATTGCCAAGGAAGATCAAGCCGTTACCCCAATCTTCGATGACTCTAGTATTGCATATCCAGGGTCAACCTAATAGGATATCATAGTCCACTCCCTTCATGACTATAAAGTCCACAGAGAGTTAGACACCTGCGATCTTCACTGGCCAATTCTTAAGCACCCCGAATGGCCTGACTCTCATACCGTTTGCTAATGTGACATAAACCTAGCAATTCCGACAGGCGGGTTTCCCCAAGTTTGAAGCACCACGTGGCTAAGCACACTAACCCCAGCACTCGTGTCCACGATTCTCTTTCTCGTTGTATCACCTAGGGCTAGAACCAGTAAGACCGCATACATCTCAGAGAACCTTCCTGGAAGGCATTGATGTGTAAGGATTTAGGCATGGACTGCAGCGTCAGACTCAGTATTTGCGTCTCTGCATCATGGGGTCCTAAGGGTCTGTCGTGACCTGCTCTCTTGACCCTTCAACCCACTGCTTAAGATCTTGCCATAGGGTGGGATGCTGCCTAAGCAAATCTCCCAGGCTAAGTGTTACAGGGGTAGTCATCAATGTGGTCAAGAGATCGTTGGGTGCTCGTCTTTCTCCTAACCTGGATCATCCTAACCAATGGCCATGACTAATCCGCGGCCCTGTAGCACCAAGGCTTGGCCTTAGCGGCACTGCTTGTGGTGTAGTTGCTTCTCCCGACTTTGGTTGAGGAGGTGAGATTGGTGTGCTTATGCTAGAGAGATCATCGATCTAGTCCTCTATGATGGGCTCAGCGTCTTTTAGATGCTCTTGAGCCTCCTTCATCCATTCCTTCACTTTTTCTATGGCCTCAAACTGTCGCTTCGGATGCGGGTATTCCCCTACCTTAGCACTTCCCTTTTCGACCGTCTTAGGGGGGGCTGAAGTCTATGCCTCTGCATCAGAGACCTTCTTTCCAGCAGGCAGAGTTGTATCACTCTCTGTTTTTAGTGCAATTTTAGCTTTCGACCTCTTCTTCTTCCGCTTGCGACTTTTCTTCCCTATCGAAACTGCGTCAAGGTTGCTAGGTCCTGGCAGTGATATGCCGGCCTGCTTTGTCTGGGCACGGGTCATGACCCGTAATGAGATAGGTGTCGCCTCCCCATCGAGGTTCTCGACTCCAAACAGCCCCAATGGGATAGATGGCACATTGGCTGAGCTACAAGACGGCTTTCGCTTTGGGCAATCGACGAAGAGATGAGTGATTCCGCACTCAGCACACCTTTGGTCAGCCTCGTCCCTGTTTTGCTGCTGCCTTTCAGGGAAGCGCGATGAGACATGACCTGGGTGACCACAAGTCCAACAGGTGATTGGATCCTGCGTCTGCCCTCCTAGACCTCTACCTCGTCCTCTTCCTAACGCCATCACCGACATGGGGTGATAATCCATGAGGACAACATTGCCCTCATCGTCATGCGAGACGTAAGGGCATATGTAAGTTTTTTCCTCATTTGGTTCTTCCACGTAGTGGACTAGAGCATCGCTCGATGGATGGGTCACGTAAGGACCAGGTAGTCTGGGTATGCCAGTAGGGTTTATGTCCATCCTAGGAACAACTGGCTTAATGTTGTTAGGCGCAGGGAGGGCCAATGGGGTTCCCCTTCTGAAGAATGGCTGCAGCTTGTTCGCTAGGTAAGGTTGGCCGTAGGGTTGCGAGTACGGAAGTCTTCTTTGTAATCTACAATGCACGACATCATGACCAAACCTACCGCAGTTAGCACAAGGTCTTGATCTAGGGTCTTGACACTCAACTGGCAAGTGGTTTCCACCACAGTATACGCATTGGACGTTTGGGTGCATTGGTCGTCTCAACATGTCTTGCAACCTAGCTAACTCCATCTTTACATCAGCCAAGTCTTGGTTCGTCTCGGTGGCCTTCCCCTTATCTTGGGATGATGGGACTGATCGCTCACTAGAGGCTAACGCTCTCTCTGAGCTTCGCGAGTTGGTCTCTTCTAGGTTCGAGCTCCTGGAGCTCCGCTCGTTCAGCTGATCATTGACTCTGATGGCTTCCTCAAACACGCTAGCTAGCACGTCTTGCTGCAAGCTCGAATTGCCTGCCAAAGCCTTATATAACTCCTTGTCTCGAATTCTGCTGATAAATACAATCGAAACTGCTCTTTCAATCAATCGCTCGCCCATAGGGATTCTCTTGAAGAGACTCCTCACGTGGGTTACGTAGTCGCGAATGTCCTTCTCTTTCTGCTTGACGTTCATCAAGCGTACTAGCAGATTGTCGAAGTATCCATGCTCAACAAATCTCTTAATAAAGAGATCCTTGAGGCCACTGAAGTTGGCTCGTTCTGCGGCATCTAGGCTTGTATACCAAGTCC
The DNA here is from genome assembly GCF_053477565.2 of Lygodium microphyllum. Lineage (NCBI taxonomy): Eukaryota > Viridiplantae > Streptophyta > Polypodiopsida > Schizaeales > Lygodiaceae > Lygodium > Lygodium microphyllum. Next base: position 38,784,050 of record NC_141136.1, on the reverse strand, counting down.
TTCCCTTGTTACCTAAGCAGAGCCCGAACTCTTGAGAGAGTTGAGTTGGGTCGTTGAGGCCTTAGCTTCACAGACTTGCTCAAACTGCTCTACAAAGCTATATGGATCGTCGTGGGGTTGGTATTTGTCGAGTTGCTTGGCCACAATAGGGATTTTAGACTGGCTCTTTGAGCCTTAGTTCGCTCCTAATCCTGCAAGCAGTGATGTCGCTAGTGCCACAGCACTTTGCTCTGCTACCGTGTTATCTAGCAGCCGCTTCATGAGAAGCTCGCTCAACGTCAAGTCTCCTTCTAGGGCTCTCTCATGATCTGTTCGATTTCTTCCTGCTAAGTTTAGCACTCACTGTACCTCATGCAACTCCGTGCTTTGCCTTTGGCTCCTAGCCTACTGGTCCCTATTGTACTCGACTATGCTTTGCAAAGCCTTGCGGGCTAGTTTCCTCTCTTCTTCTAGGTTTGCGATGATAGCATCTGCCGTCCTGCCGCAGTGCTCATACTGGGCGTGTGTATCGTAGCTGCTGACCTACTGAATAGCCTCCGGGAAGATGTTCAAGTCGAGTTTCTCATTAGACCTATGGTCTAAGCCTTCTTCTGCCATAGTCGTGTTGTCGTGCTCCACCAAGCTGTCGATCAGGTTGAGTAGATTTGTCAAATCCACATTGTTGACGCCACCTACTTGGTCCTACTTTGCGCGTTAATGGTTTGTCTACGTCTTGGGTCCTCTCTTACTGATGGGTTCCTTGAGTGGTTTATCTGACTGAGTTCCTTCAGTTATTGAATACAATCCCCAATTTATGGTCACTCAGTGTGCATGTCGCTCCTCGTGCACTTGTGCTCAATCAGTCTTTCAATTTCTTTAAGTGCATTCAAGTGCAAAAATTCAAGGTGAGTGCAGCAAACAATCTCGAAGCATCTTATGCACTCTCGCTTTGTTTCGGGCCTGATAGGCTTGTTGGTCGATTTTCTGGCCACCAGGGTTCAGGGTCTTTCTAGTATGTTGCCTCATTTTTTCTTGACCAATCAGGTTTTAAGTGCTCAGCGCTTTGCGTCTAGGCCTCTAGGTCTCCCTACTACCTACTTCAAGCTGCAAAGCAGCTGCTGCCTACGATTCCGTCTATTCCATGTGGCCAGAATCAAGTTCTGAGCGTTAGAAGGACTTTTGACAGCTTGCGCTGATGAGCTCCAACCGGGTCAGGTCAAATTTCTAAGAATTTGATAAAAATTTTCACTCGGCCCAGTTGGTCTGAATTGCAGGGTCCGAGTGGGTCACTCGGACGGGCCAAGGTACATGGGCCGAAGGTCGAATTCGGGACACGAACAGGGTAGACTCAAATCGGTTGAGGGGCAGACTCAGACAAAGTCGCTCGGACAGGTTGGCTCGAACGAGCCGAGTGGTCAATTCGGACGAGGTCACTTGGATGGGCCGAGGCACTTGGGCCGAGGACCGAATATAACACATGGTGGAGGCTGAATCCTATGGCTCGGATGCTTTGGCTTGGATGGGCCGAGGGCCAAATGGTTCGAATGGTCAACTCGGATGAGCTAAGTAGGTATGGGCCAAGTGGGCCGAATGAAAAAGGGCGGAGGGCTGATTCTGGGACTCGGTCCCGACTTGACCACTCGGACGGGCCGAACGCAGCGCGACGTTGACAACGAGAGTTTGATTTCGCTCGATTCCTGTGATTTAATCAATCGTAGCAAGCATAAACCTCCAGATCCTATCTAGGGTGATAGGGGAAGGGATTCATATACCTGAATAGGACGGTAGGCTCGTCGATGGTGTGATCGGATCGAATCGTGCGATGGCTCCCTTTCTCTCTCTCTCTCTCTCTCTCTCTCTCTCTCTCTCTCTCTGAAATGGTCACAAATGAGCTCTACCTTGGCCTCTTGGCTCTTATGCCCCTTTCTGGGTATGGTGTTGATACCCCCAATCACTTACTTGCCGATCTTAGGCATCACAAGCGAGCTTTTTACCATTTTTTTGCACGATTTTTGGCATGTTTTGCCCTGCTTTGCACCAGTAATCCTACCCTCCTCCGATGTGATTTCCTAATCCTAACCTACTCTAAATGCAACAAGAATCGAAAGCAAAAAAATGAAATAATTTCTCAATGTTTCCCAATCATTAAACAAACAAAATATCCCAAAATACTTACTTGTTTTGAAGATCAAACACCCAAACTTCCTACCTATGTCAAGCTCCGTTTTCGGGGATGAATCCCTTACTTCAATGCTTGATATGAGGCATGCAAGTGCTCAAGCTTGAACCCGTTGGTCCCAACAACGGAACCAAAATGTGGGAGCTTTTGCTCAACCACCAAGACCCACGGACTGCTTATTGCTTTAAGCATTTCAAGCGAGCTCTAATGGCTATCTCTCACCTAGCCAAAGCACCGTCGATCCTATGAGTGTAGTGAGCTTACCTTAATGCCGATACGAGTTGCCTCCTCTCTCCCACACCCCGATAGCTCCACGATCCTAGATGCGAGCTCAAGCATCCTCAAGCCTCCTCCATCCCCAAGCTCCATCCTCCATAGCCGTGTGCGCAAAAAGAGAATAGAAGAGAAGAGAAGAAGAGAGGAGAAGATGGAGAGCTTCACCCTCTTGATCCCTCACTCTCACACACTCACTCCCTCACACTCTCACACTCCCTCTCTCAAGAGCACACACAAGCAAGAAGATGAGAAGAAGAGAAGAATAAGAGAGCTCTTGTTAGCCACACACCAAAGAATGAGCTCTCATTCACTTTTTGAACTTTATATATACAGACCCTAAAATCCCATGGGCACCCATCCCTTTTTTACATGACCGGTCCTTGTGGCAAGGTCTTTTTTCCATTTCGCTCTTCTAGCCTTATGCCTCTAGCCTACACCCGTCTAGTATTTTACAATTGGCACAGGAGAGAGCCTAGCGCTCTTTTACAAGAGTTTTTCAAGTTTTTGAGACGCCTCTCATTTAAAATTGCGCTTTTTGCTCCGGCTTAGCTTTGGAGGTCACCTGCTTTTACTCTTTTTCCATGATTTTTCTGCTTTTTCCTTCCTTTTTCCACCATCTCGACTTGGGGTTAACACTTGTTCTTGGGAGACGTTTGAACTTGCCTTCGCAAAGGCAACTAACTCCGTTGTTGTATTGCTCAACAACGAGATCTCTAAAGAGTAAGCCCTTAAACAGCGCCTCATCACATTATATAATCAGCGAACCACTTCTGCCATCACCAACCAAGAAATTGCAGAATTATCCAAACTTGTTGAGAGTGAGTCCCCATTCTTGAGGCACTGGTACACTCTTAGGTTGCAATGGGAAGTAGAAGGGTGCTGAGTCATGAAAAACGCTAAGCAGTGCCGCGCAATCAAAACAGCGGAGTACGACCCCACTTATGTCGCACCAACCTCGTATAGAGTGTTAACCACTCTTCGTGACCGCCCCCTGGAAGAGCATATCAAGGGACACTCTTACCTCGATCACCCTACTGAGTGAGGAAGAGCTACATATTGCTAGTCACGTCGCCTCCGATGACTTTCTAATAGATGTTCTCACTTACATTACATACGTGGGCACTCGACCTTTTGATCTAGACCGCGAAGCTTAGTTAGAGTACAACCCCGATTTCTACACTTGGATCCTACGCCGATAACTCCTAGGCCCATTGCAGAATATCCTCGACCTCCAAAACCTTCAATCCTAGGAAGGATTCTTCTCAAGCTGGGAGGGGAGGGGAGGGGAGTGAGGTGAATCAAATTAAAACCAAGGCAAATCAAGCAAAACATATAAACACATAAACAACGAGCGAGGTTGAAAAATGGCAAGAGAACTTTAAAATAAAGTGCAAAAAGTTAAAGTCGAAGGAAAAGATTCTACATTGGATGGGATTTTAATGCTTTCATTCAATAAACATATAGAGTCCTTTTTAAATTATGACTTTTCTTGCAAATTATTAATTTGGAAGCACTAATGGAAACTTGGGATTATGACAGGAACAAAAGATGTCGCAGCAAGACCACTCCCACCAACTTCTGTTCACGGAAGAGGAGAGAGCACAATACAACATCACTCTTGAAAGCCGCACCTACAACCAACTTAAGTTCCGAACCATTCACAATGTAGAGGGTGTGGTGGCCAAGGAGGATGCGGCCAAGAGAGTCATCGAACAATGCAACTTCACCAAGTACCTCAAAAAATTTGTGCAAGAACCTGACCAGACAAAGTGTGTGGAGTTTCTTAGAAATTACAACCCTGACAATGAGTGCGGCACTTTCATGATAGAAAGGAGAGAAAACACCAAACAGGTACAAGTTCACTTAACCCCTGCCTTGGTGGAGAAGGCATTGGGACTAGAGCCAAAGATAGAGAAGAAGCAGAAGAGGGATGTGTACTCCATGCTAAAAATAAAAAAAAAGGATGTGCTAACTAACGACGACATTAGCATCCAGGACATTCTTGATGCAGAAGCCAGACTGCAAGCGGAGCTAGTACACGCACTCTTCTCCAGCGAGCGCTACAACACCTTAATGCATCAAATCAGCGTGCATGTGCTGGAGAACGTAGCGGCTTACACCCTGCATGAAGTCTACTGGAACGGTTATGTACGCAAAACCATCAACCAGGCAGCTAAAGCACTGGCATTAGGAAGCACACCAGCAGTAGGAGAGTCCCCAGCTTCCAAGGCCACAAAAAGAAAGAAGACCTCGTCCAAGGCCTCGTTTATTGCCTATAAAGCATTTTGACTGCACTCATCCAGGAGGTAGTGAAGGAGACACAAGATGGAGAAGAAGGGGAAGGAGAAATGTCTGACAGGTCACCTCCTCATCAGGATCAAGAGAGGTCCAGTGACAGGATCAAGAGAGGTCTAGTGAGACAGGACCGAGACTGATAAGGAAGGGCAGGAACAAGAAGAACAATCGGGCAAAAAGCAGGCCAAGAAACCCAAGAAGAAGACAACACAAAAGAAAAAGAAGCCGGATGAAGGCCACAAGAAGGAGAAAGAGGATTTGGAAATGGCAAAAAGAGAATCCCTCAAGGAGACCGAGGAGAGAGAGAGAAGAAGAAGAAACAGGAAGAAGAAAAAGCAAAGGAAGAAGTCAACAGGGCTAAAAAGATGTCAAAACAGGAGGCCGAGAAGAAGAAAAGGAAAGAACAGGAAGAAACAAAGAAACTGCAGGAAGAGTACAGGAAAGCTGAAGAAGAAAGGCAAAGAAGAGCTGCTGAGGAAGAAGAGAAACTAAGAAGGAAGGAGAAGGAGGACTTGGCCAAAGCCACACGACGGTTCATTAAGCAGCAGTGCAGGGCTGATGATCTTGGAGCCTGGAGCCCGGTGAGGGAAGGAGGGCCTAGTTCTAGCACGCAGGTACCAGAAGACATGTCGCCCGCTATTCTTGAAGGCAAAGGCAAGGCTCTTCTCCATCCTATCGCCACCTGAGAGCGGAATTTTGGTGCCGAAAAGTGCTTAAAAATAGCTAAAAATTATGAATATCAAGGGAAAAATATTCACCGTCAAAGGCGGCGGCTCGACCTAGGACGATTTTAAGCATCAAAGTGCTCTAAGGACGCCCGGGTAACACTTGCGGATTTTTAGTAATTTTTCCATGCGCCTGTGGCGGTCAGTGGAGCTATCAGTCAATGCGGGATGCCGAGGTGAGCTCACAGAAATTTTCAGACTGCGATTTGGACACCGTATGCGCGAGAGGCAGTGAAAAGGTCAAACGGCCGGTCAAGAATTGGGAGGTGCCCAAAAAATTTGAGAAATGAGGGGGTGCCTTCGTGAAGGGGCACCCCCCTTCTAAAAATCGTGATGGAGGGGGGGCGGTGGCTGATCAGGCCGCCGAAAAAAACGACGCCCCCCCCACAAATCAAGGAGAGAGGCTGCAAGTAAGCCATGAATCCAACTCCTCCAGGCTACTGCACTTGATCTCCGCTCCGCATCGCTCCGGTCTATGCGAGGAATGACAGCCTATAGAGGGAGAGAGAAAATCAGTCTTTCTCTCTCCTCCCTCTCTCTCCTCTAAGAGGGAGTTCATGTGGGAAGAAGAAGGAAGAAGAAAGAATGATGGAGGCTTGTCCGGCATGGATCGGATTGCTCCACGGGCTGGAAATGGTGATTTGTGATCGTGCTGAGAATGAAGTGCTACTGATTTTCAGATTTGCAGCCATGGACATGAAACCCGAAACACGCAAATAAGCGGTAATTCAATTTTTTCAAAGGAAATTTGAGATTTCATGGCTTTTGATTGATAAAATGTTTTTCATGTGGGATAAAAATTGTTTATGTTGCTGTTTTCCATGAGTACTTGTTGATCATAATCAGAAAATCAGAAAAACATGCATCTTGTGGCTCAAAATAATACACTAAAACACGTAAAATATGAAAAATCAAGGGAAAATGATGTTTTTGGGCATAAAAATGAAAAAATGAATAGGAACACCAACTAAATTTTTATTTTTGTTGCAAGAAGGAATTAAGGGCCACAGCCCATAACCTATTTTGAATTTTCAGTAATAAAATAATGCAAGAAATAAGGGAAAATACAAGAAAAATAGAGGAAAATCACTAAAAATAGGGGAAAAATACATTTTGGGTGCGAAAAATTAATGAAAATTAAGAACAATGTTTGTGAATGTTTGTGGGGACTGAAGTATGAGGATTTGCCTCAGTTCAACCCCCCTTCTTGTTCTAGTGTGTTTTTCTCGCTTTTTACACATAAAATGATGGCAAAATGCCCTATAAATCCATACCACAATGCAACATTTGATCGATGGGAGGGTAGAGTGGTTAGAATGTGTCTAAATGTGGAGTAAAATGATGAAAAGATTTCTATTTTTATTTGCATGCTATATAGGTTGGTGAATAATTATAAAATAAAAGCCTAGTAGCACGAGGGTTTCCTCGGTGCTAGGTTTGTGCAATGCCGCATAAGAACGGTAGTTGAAAATCATTGAAAGGATGTTTTTCGCATGTGCACAATATTGATTTCATAACTGTTTGAGCACTTAGCATCCACAATATGCATAAATCATGGAAATGTTAAAAGGTATCAGAAATCCTGGATGCACAGCAATTGCTTTCATTAGGACCTTGACCCACGTTGAGTGAGAGACAGGACACCCTAAGCCATAGGCTAGTTGTGGGGTCTAGGGAAAAGAGAAGTAAGGACAATTGTATATTCCTGTATACGATTAAATGGTACCTTGAGTGGATTTTGTGCGAAATGTTTATATGTTGAGCGACGCATCGAGGGGCCAATCCCCAAGGTGTAGGAGAGTCGCAGAGGGGTGGCGGCACTCAGCCGTTGGAGGACCCCCTATGTCTGTGCTTCGTGCCATTAGGCAATGTGTAAGGGACTCCCTCTGAGGAGTAGTGGATGAGAGAAGAGGGGGCTACAAACGACGTAATACAAACGCAAGATATTTAGGAAGGCAATGTATGTGTCATCAACGCTCCTGGCCGCGAGGCCGTGGGGTTGTTGAGCGCGTGTGATAGAGGTCCGGCTAGTGCACGAGCCAATGCCGGCCCGTTCGAGGTTCCATCAGTGATGCATCTGCCGAGAGCCGCTTAAAAGTGGCGGTCCTCGAATCCTGGTTGTCTAGGGACCAACTAGCAGTTTATGCCAAAGGATACTGAGATTGATCCGTTATTTATCGATAAGCATCGTCTAGCAGAAATCCAAAAGCAAGAAAGAGACGAAAGAGCTAGGCGGCATGCTGAAATTTTTAGAAGATATTCCCCTAAGTGTAGTAGTGTTGAACCCTTACGAGGGAGTGGATCTAGTGGTCTTGGGGCCACAAGCAGTAAGTTAGGAGAAGATGGAAGCTCTAGTGCTCCCCTTTCTTCCATAAGCCAGTCTACATCAAGTGCGGGAGGTGTAACCCCACCGCCCCCTATTCCTAGTGCAAATCCAATCCTCGTCATGGCACAGCCTATTGCAATTCCTGCAGGAACGACGGATTTGCCGGCTCTAGGTTACCCGCTACCCATTTTTAATGGGCTAGTTGAGGAAGATGCGGAACTCCATATTAGGGAGTTTCAAAAGCTGATGTTTAACTGTCGCATTCAAGAAGAATGACATTTAATGATGTTCTTCAACATGACTCTCAAAGGAAGAGCCGCTATATGGTATCATGGTTTAGAAGTCGAAACCATATTGAATATTGATTCATTTTATGGAGCTTTTCGAAGGGAGTTTGCCCCTGAAAGGGGTGGGAAATATTGGTTGCGTGTACTCAACGTGACCCGCCAAGAACCACACGAGGATATTCGTGCTTATGCGAAGAAAATGAAAGAGGTTTTCTGTAAGTTGGACACCTCTATTCCTATCCCCGCAGCTGCCCAATTGCAATATTTCCTACATGGTTTGGACTTTAATATCCAATTGCAGTTGAGTAGTGTCCCCTTGGGGGATATAGATACTGCCATTACACGAGCACAAGAGGTGGAATCCCGACTACAAGCAGCCTATGCTTCTCGAGGCAATTCGAATATGGGTTTAGTATTGGAAAACAATATGGCAATGGCCAATGGCAGTAGTGGCCAAGGGATAGCGATGGCTAACCCTAATGGGAGAGGGAACATGATACAGAATGTGCCTTTATTACCAGCTCCCCCTAGCATATCGATGCCTACGAGCAGTCAAATGGCTCCAAATGGTGGAGGCCAGGCGGTCAATTATAATACCATGCATGTGGCTCAGCAACCAAGGCCTAATCGAATTGTTAGGCCGATGGAACGACATGATAATGACCAAGGCTATGAGTCGAGTGCTTCCAATGTTTTTGGCGAGGTTAAGGACATGATGAAGCATTATACCGACATGATTACGGAGCAGTATCAACAAATAGCCGTTGATGTCAACTTCCTTAAAAAACAACAAAATTTGATAGGAAGTAGATACCCAGATGAGGGTGCACCTTCGAGGTTTAGTTGCAAATGGTGTGGTGGGCAACACTATCCAAGAAATTGCCCAAATGTTAAGTGTGACATCTGTGGAAAATCCGGCCATTTAGCAGCTACTTGCTGAAGTAAGATCAGTTCCCTCCAGCAAGGTAGTCGGCAACCTGGGCTTGTTAATCATCGTGTGCAAGGAAATGATTCCCAGCGAGAAGACGGGCCTAAACAAATACTTCAACGACCAAAGACTACAGTGGAGGAGCTACCCAGTGGTAGTGGGGTTAGTTTGATTGAGGTTGTACGCGTTAATGATGCTGAAACCTCTAATCTGCGAGCTATTCTTACAAGAGGTCAAAAGGGTAGAGAGGCCAACAAGGAGAAGCCTGTCGACAGAAACCTTAAACAAGGCGACAAAGGAACGCAAGTTTTGGATCCTGCCATGGAAGGGGGACCTTTGAAGCCTGTGGAAAGTAAAGCCGATAAGGAACCACCAAAGAAGAAGGTGAAAGTTAAAAAAGAGGCAATAAAGCCGGTTCAGAGACCTAAAGAGCGGATGGTTTGGCGTGAAAAGCGAGCTCTATCGAACTATCATGAATTCGATCTGGCGAGCTCTCTTTGTGAAGTCAAGCCGGACGTGAACCTCTTACAGCTTATTAAGCTTTCCCCAGGAGTACGCAAGGAATTTAGAAAGATCCTACGTACCGGGTATATCGTAGAACCTTTGGGTATTGCGCAAGTTGGTGATGATTGGTTCGAGCATGCTGAGAAGCATTGCCCAAGGGTTGCAGCCTATGTCGATGGGATATTAGTAGATTATGCCATTGTCGACACGGGATCATCTGTTAACATTATGAGTTCTGAACTGATGGAAAGGTTGGGTCTTGCGATCCAGAAAGATACCTCCACAATTCTTAGAATGGCAGATGATAGTTTGAGATAGCCGGAAGGCTGCATTACTAAGGTCCATGTCACTGTTGCAAATGTAGAATGCCTGTTGGACTTTAGGGTGATTCGTTTTGCAGGCCGTCCAAGTTACCAAGTATTACTCGGACGACCTTGGATCTTGCAAGCGGACTGCCAAGTAGATATACTCGCCGGTCGACTAATATTCGGCAGAGGTGCCCAGCGTGTGGTGGTTGATGCTTATCCTGAGTCCCCGCAGAGTGAGAGAGCTCCTCTATCTTCTACAGAATTGGAGACATTAGAAGATTTATCTGCCAGTGAGACATCATCGAGTGATGAGTCCAAAGAGGGATCCACCACGGAAGACATCTATCAGATTACTTTGAACGAGCCGATAGAGGACCAAGATCGTATAAGAGATGCAGATGTTATCGAGCTAGATCTTGGTACGCCTGATGATTCATGGCCAATCAAATTAGATTCTATGCTCAGCACAGCAGAAAGGGAGGACTATGTAGCCATGATCTAGGAATTCCGTGATATCTTTGCCTGGAGTTATAATGAGTTGAGAGGCATTCCTCCTAGTCTTGATGTTCATACAATTCCGTTGAAAGAGGGCAGTTGTCCTGTACGGCAGAAAGTAAGGCGTATGCCTTTCGAACTGAGGGACGGGCTGTTTGAAGAGTTACAGAAGCTTCAAAAAGCGGGTTTGATTTTTCCTGTGCAACACACGGAATGGTGTTCGCCACTTGTGATCAGAAAGAAGAATAATAATCAAATCCAATTATGTGTAGACTTTAGAGAGCTGAATAAGCAGACAGTTAAGGACTACTACCCATTGCCATTTATTGACCAGATTTTGGATCAATTAGCGGGTAGGGAGATATATTCGTTTATGGATTGCTTTGCAGGATATAACCAGATGGCAATTGCAGAAGAGGACAAGTTGAAAACAACTTTTATTACTGTATTTGGTACTTTTCGTACCATGTGATGGCCTTTGGTTTATGCAATGCGCTTGGTTCGTGGCAACGAATAGCAGATAAGACATTCGGTGACATATCCCCTGAAGAGTTGAAGGTGTTTATTGATGACTTAGGGGCCGCCACCGTGAGAGGAAGGCAGTTGATCATTTTAAGAAAATGCTTTGAGCGCTGTAGACAATTTTGCATCGCCCTAAACCCACAGAAGTGTGTTTTTGGAGTACCTTATGGGCTATTGCTGGGTCATGTGGTCAGTTCGGTAGGAATTGCGACAGTCCCTGAGAAGGTCAAAGTTATAGTTGCCATGGGTCCACCACGCACTCCGAAGGAAGTTCATAGCTTTCTGTCTTCGGTTGGTTATTACCGTAGATTCATAAAGGCCTTGGCAGAAAGAACGTTGCCGCTTACGAATTTATTGTCCTTTAGCTGTTCGTTTGTATAGGGTGACCCTTGTAAGGTAGCATTTGAGGATGTGAAACAAGAGCTAGCAAGAGCTCCCATTTTAAAAGAACCTAAAAGAGATGAGGTGTTCTATATATTCTCAGCAGCCACCATGTATAGTATCAGCTACTGTTTAGCCCAAATTTGGGAAGAGAAGTGGTACCACCCGATTGCTTTTGCTAGCCCGAAGCTAGGGGTATCCGAAATCAATTATACCTACATGGAGAAGTTGTGTCTAGCGATGGTCTTTGGGACCAAGAAATTCAGGCATTATATTCTCTATGAGAAAGTCGTGCTTTATACGAAGGCGGAGGGACTTCGATTATTGATGAATAAGCTACAGCCGCCTGATCGTCTAGCAAAGTGGTTAATCACTTTTTTGCAGGAATTTGATTATGAAATCCGTAGTAAGCCACCAAGGTTGCAAGGCATCGTGGAATGCCTTGTGGACTTTGGGGAGCCGAAAGAATCTGTGGCTGAAGGTAGTGACATGGAGTTGTTATTTAAAATAGATACGACATCTGTTCCCTCCTGGTACGCTGCAATAACGCATTATTTATCGACGGGAGAGGCGGGATCCGAATTATCTAAAGGTGAGAGAAGGAACATTAAGCAGCAAGCGTTAAAATTTACCTTAATCGCATGTACATTATATCGGCAAGGGGTTGATGACATCTATCGCCGATGTGTGATGCCTGACGAGGTGCCATTCATTTTGGAAGAGTGCCATGATTCTGCTTGCGGCTGTCATTTTGCTGGATGGCTTACAGCACAAAAGACTTTAAGAGCAGGTTATTGGTGGCCTGCCATCTTCCAGGATGCATTTACGTATGTTAAGAGATGCGATATTTGTCAACGACATGATAGTCGAGAGAATAGGAAACGACCACTCACCCCTATTATGGCGATACTTCCATTCGAGAAGTGGGGAATAGACTTTGTGGGTCCTATTACTCCGTCGTCGACTACGCAAAAGAGGTACATCATTGTAGCAACTGACTAGTTCACAAAGTGGTCAAAAGCACGTGCAACAAGGAAAGATGATGCTAAAGAAACTGCTAGTTTCCTTTTAAAACAGATAATATGCCGTTTTGGTCCGCCGAAAGAATTAGTGTCGGACCGCGGAACCCATTTTCTGAATAAGGTGATCAAAGGTTTGACAGAGATGTGGCAAATCAAGCATAACAAGACAACCCCATATAACCCGCAAGCCAATGGGCAAGTTGAAAGCACCAACAAGCAGCTTGTGGGCATCCTGTCCAAAATTGTGTCGGAAAAGAAACGGGATTGGGATAAAAAGTTATACGTAGCAGTGTGGGCCTATAATACGACCTTCAAACGAGCCACTGGCCATACCCCGTTCAAGTTAGTATATGGGGAGGAGTGTGTCTTGCCTTTAGAGATTGAGCTGCCGACTATTCGATTTTCCATCAATCATTCTTTGAGTAATGAAGACGCACTTTTTGAGCGCTTGACGACACTGGCACATTTAGATGAGCTTAAGCTACAGAGCTTATTGCACCAAGAAGTGGCGAAGCATCGAATGAAGCAGCTACACGACCTCAAAGCCAAGAAATACACCTTTAAGAAAGGACAGCTTATTCTGTATTATGACGTACGACGTGAATTATTTCCAGGCAAGCTAGAGCCCAAATGGGACGGGCCCTATAGGATCATTAGAATAGGAAAGAATAAATTCACAATCTTGTTAGCTGACCTTGAGGGGGTAGAATTTAAAAATAAGGTTAATAAGATTAAACCTTATTATTTCTGATTGCACTAATACTATGACTACCTTGCAGGTCTAAGAGAGATCGATCAAACATCTGCAAGGAAATCGTGATAGAGGTTGATGGGTCGTCTGATCCCTTATTTAGAACACCCATATTTAGAACAAAGGTATCATTAGGGAAAGCTCATTTGGTGGAGCAAAGGATATAAGGTGATTGAGCAAGAAGGCGGAACATTTATTTGGAAAATCAAGGTCTTCTGCCATCACTGCCTACAAATTTTGACGAGCATCCCTATTGAATTCAATGAGGATGGAGGGATGGAGCCTACAGGCCACCCGTTGAATATGCTGAATTTCGATTATCATAATTACGAGTAGAGTTCCAGATGGTGGGATATGTAAACCCTTTATGGACGTACACCTTGTACTTTGATGGGGCGTCCAGGGGTGCATGCAAAAAAGGAAATATAGGAGTTGTCATCCGAGACCCCCGACGACGCATTGTCATGAAGTTAGATGCTTATCTCGGGGCGAATTTTACCAATAATATGGCAGAATACAAAGCCCTGATTATGGGTTTGAATATTGCAAAGAAGGGTGGTATCCGCCAGTTATTGGTGAAAGGAGACTCTCAGTTGGTTTTAAATCAACTCAATGGGACGTATATGGTATGAAACCCCATCCTTTGCATGTACCATCATACTACCATAGCCCTGCTAGACGAATTTGATAGAGTGTCTTTTCAGCTGATTCCACGAAACTGGAATCAGTTTGCCGATTCATTGGCTAATTTTGCGTATGAAGAAGACCTCTTCTTTAATTGTGGCCCTTGTCCCGATATATCTATTGATGGTGAGACAGGACCTGGTCGTTTGTGGGGTATGCTTTCTGAACATGCCCTCTTTGGCAGACGATGGTTGATCTGGGTGATGCAGAGGGTAAGCGAGACTCATCTGCCTTTATTATCTTAGACCCACAGACTGATTAGACGATATGTGATGTGAACACCTCTTGCGATATACGCAAGAGGGATGGGTTATAATCTAATGCACCTAGTTTAGGGCTTCGAGCCTCTATTCCCCTGGGAATGGTATGCTTTGATGTCTATCATAGTTGCTTCCAGGTGAATGTTATGCGTAGTATTGTTGGATTTCATTAGGCCAAGAGGACCGATTCAGTTTTGTCGTGAAGTGTTTTATTTCATTAGGCCAAGAGGGCCCTTTCCCTGTCTAGTGCGGGTGCGGTTAATCGGGTTTTTGTTTTAAGTGTTGTGCTGGACAGGTTTCGTGGTTCGTGAAATTTGGTGGAGCTTGGAGGAGCCTTTGCTGCGATGGAAGCTTATTGTGGCCAATCCAGGTGATATCTCTCCTTTACGAGTACATTTCTTTCCTGTTATATGTGTATTTGTACTTGTCGAGGGGATATATTTTTGTTGGGGACCGGCAACCAAGGCATGAAGTCCCAGGTTTGGGCTAAGTATGTTTGAGGGAGGTCGGAGTAGTCATTCCCTCCTGTAAAGACATTGTCAGGTATCGAAAGACCTGTTTTAGAAGGAAGTCCAGTGGCCCTGTTCTGCTAGCCTGCTAGACAGCCGTTCTAGGAGTTCTTATTAGTAGTGACGCAGTTAGAGAAGCCTGCCAGAAGATAATAATGATGATGCCAAGAAACCCTGAACATCCCAAAATATGAATATAAATACGACGGTGTGTAAAAAGGGGTTCTAACCCCTATCAAAGAAAAGAAAAGGAATGAAAATGTATAGGCAGTTGATCATCGCCTTGCGAAGGCCTGGTAGGTTCCTGGGGACGAGTCAGACCCGGGGCCGATACCTTGTCTTCCTAGGGGTGGCTTCTTGCTAGAAAAAAAAAATATACCAAAACAATGAAGGTTAGAGCGAAAATAAAAGTGAGCGTTAGAAAAGGATTAAGTGTCGCCTTGCGAGGGCTTGGTAGGTTCTTGGGTGCCGAGATAGGTCCTGAGACCGATGCCCTGTTCTCCTTGGGTCACTACGCTCAGCTCCCTCCTTTTTACATGCCCAAGTATGTTGATAAAATAAAAACCCTAAAAGAAGAACTGTACTGAAAGAAAATACTCCTTGATCAGGCTATAGGAGTCCTCGCCTTGTAGGAGCTCCTAGTTGTGTTGTCTTTAGTTGGTAAGTAGTTCAGACTACCATTTAGAGCAACCTCTTTGATAAGGTTTTCAGTTTGGCTATGTTGGAGCAGTTGGTCAGTGACTCGCTTCGGAACTTCTATTAGATGATGCTAGGCCTACTCCTTGTGGATGTCATGCCTTGGTTCTGTCAGGGGTAGGGGGAGCATTGTGCTGACTTCTATTATATGTTTGTTTTGTATCAGCTTGATGCTTCTTTGATTGTTTATGTGCAGATATGTTCGTGAATTCGACGAGCTGAGTCGCCCTATCCCATGGTCGCCAATGAGAGCGGAATTTTGGTGTCGGAAAGTGCTTAAAAATAGCTAAAAATTATGAATATCAAGGGAAAAATATTCACCGTCAAAGGTGGCGGCTCAACCTAGGGCGATTTTAAGCGTCAAACTGCTCTAAGGACGCTCGGGCAACACTTGCGGATTTTTAGTAATTTTTCCATGCACCTGTGACGGTCAGTGAAGCTATCAGTCAGTGCGGGATGCCAAGACGAGCTCACAGAAATTTTCAGACTGCGATTTGGACACCGTATGCGCGAGAGGCAGTGAAAAGGCCAAACGGCCGGTCAAGAATTGGGAGGTGCCCAAAAAATTTAAGAAATGAGGGGGTGCCTTTGTGAAGGGACACCCCCCCTTCTAAAAATTGTGATGGAGGGGGGGCGGCGGCTGATCAGGCCGCCGAAAAAAACGGCGCCTCCCCCCACAAATCAAGGAGAGAGGCTACAAGTAAGCCATGAATCCAACTCCTCCAGGCCACTGCACTTGATCTCCGCTCTGCATCGCTCCGGTCTACGCGAGGAATGACAGCCTGTAGAGGGAGAGAGAAAATCAGTCTTTCTCTCTCCTCCCTCTCTCTCCTCTAAGAGGGAGTTCATGTGGGAAGAAGAAGGAAGAAGAAAGAATGGTGAAGGCTTGTCCGGCATGGATCGGATTGCTCCATGGGCTAGAAATGGTGATTTGTGATCGTACTGAGCATGAAGTGCTGCTGATTTTCAGATTTGCAGCCATGGACATGAAACCCAAAACACGCAAATATTCACCGTCAAAGGCGGCGGCTCGACCTAGGACGATTTTAAGCGTCAAAGTGCTCTAAGGACGCCCGAGCAACACTTGCGGATTTTTAGTAAATTTTCCATGCGCCTATGGCGGTCAGTGGAGCTATCAGTCAATCCGGGATGCCGAGACGAGCTCACAGAAATTTTCAGACTGCGATTTGGACACCGTATGCACGGGAGGCAGTGAAAAGGCCAAACGGCCGGTCAAGAATTGGGAGGTGCACCCCCCCTTCTAAAAATCGTGATGGAGGGGGGGCGGCGGCTGATCAGGCCGCCGAAAAAAACGGCGCCCCCCCCACAAATCAAGGAGAGAGGCTGCAAGTAAGCCATGAATCCAACTCCTCCAGGCCACTGCACTTGATCTCTGCTCCACATCGCTCCGGTCTACGCGAGGAATGACAGCCTGTAGAGGGAGAGAGAAAATCAGTCTTTCTCTCTCCTCCCTCTCTCTCCTCTAAGAGGGAGTTCATGTGGGAAGAAGAAAGAATGGTGGAGGCTTATCCGACATCGGATTGCTCCACGGGCTGGAAATGGTGATTTGTGATCGTGCTGAGCATGAAGTGCTGCTGATTTTCAGATTTGCAGCCATGGACATGAAACCCGAAACACGCAAATAAGCGGTAATTCAATTTTTTCAAAGGAAATTTGAGATTTCATGGCTTTTGATTGATAAAATGTTTTTCATGTGGAATAAAAATTGTTTATGTTGCTATTTTCCATGAGTACTTGTTGATCATAATCAGAAAATCAAAAAAACATGCATCTTGTGGCTCAAAATAATACACTAAAACATGTAAAATATGAAAAATCAAGGGAAAATGATGTTTTTGGACATAAAAATGAAAAAATGAATAAGAACACCAACTAAATTTTCATTTTTGTTACAAGAAGAAATTAAGGGCCACAGCCCATAACCTATTTTGAATTTTTAGTAATAAAATAATGCAAAAAATAAGAAAAAATACAAGAAAAATAGAAAAAAATCACTAAAAATAAGAAAAAAATACATTTTGGGTACGAAAAATTAATAAAAATTAAGAACAATGTTTGTGAATGTTTGTGGGGACTGAAGCATGAGGATTTGCCTCAATTCAACCCCCTCTTCTTGTTCTAGTGTGTTTTTCTCGCTTTTTACACATAAAATAATGGCAAAATATCCTATAAATCCATACCACAATGCAACATTTGATCGATGGGAGGGTAGAGTGGTTAGAATGTGTCTAAATGTGGAGTAAAATGATGAAAAGATTGCTGTTTTTGTTTGCGTACCATATAAGTCGGTGAATAATTATAAAATAAAAGCCTAGTAGCACGAGGGTTTCCTCGGTGCTAGGTTTGTGCAACACCGCATAAAAACGGTAGTTGAAAATCATTGAAATGATGTTTTCCGCATGTGCACAATATTGATTTCATAACTGTTTGAGCACTTAGCATCCACAATATGCATAAATCATGAAAATGTTAAAAGGTATCAGAAATCTTGGATGCACAGCAATTGCTTTCATTAGGACCTTGACCCACGTTGAGTGAGAGACAGGACACCCTAAGCCATAGGCTAGTTGTGGGGTCTAGGGAAAAGAGAAGTAAGGACAATGGTACATTCTTGTATACGATTAAATGGTACCTTGAGTGGATTTTGTGCAAAATGTTTATATGTTGAGCGACGCATCGAGGGGCCAATCCCCAAGGTGTAGGAGAGTCGCAGAGGGGTGGCGGCACTCAGCCATTGGAGGACCCGCTATGTCTGTGCTTCGTGCCATTAGGCAATGTGTAAGGAACTCCCTCTGAGGAGTAGTGGGTGAGAGAAGAGTGGACTACAAACGACGTAATACAAACGCAAGATATTTAGGAAGGCAATGTATGTGTCATCAACGCTCCTGGCCGCGAGGCCATGGGGTTGTTGAGCGCGTGTGATAGATGTCCGGCTAGTGCACGAGCCAGTGCCGGCCCGTTCGAGGTTCCATCACCACCCTCATAGTGCCCTCTACCGAACGAACCACCCTCACCCCTAGCATCCCCACCAACATGGAGATCTTCAACTTCGTGGCCTGGATGCAATATTTCATCAATAAAGAAATGGCCTAGGAAAATAACACGAAGACCACAACCACAGGGCAAAAGAGACCAGCCGCAGATGCTGAGTCGAGACAGGACCAGAAACGTCAGAGAGTGGAAGCCTCAACCACCCCAATCCACACAACAATGACGCCATGAGCCAATTACAACGAGTACGTCCCTGAGTTGCTCTCCCAATTAGAGAGAGCTAAGGAGGAAAAGAGAATGGCTATGGCTGAGTTGGTGGCGATAAAGGAGCCGATAGCCACCTTCCAACTTGAAAAAACCCGCACAATAGCCATGTAGCAATGACAAATATTTGACCTCAAGCGGGAACTAAAGGCCAAGAAGGACATGGAGGAGAGCTATAAGTAGTGGCTCAAGGATGAGAATCAAGAACTGGTGCAAATGCAAAGAGAATATAAGCTCCTCCTGATGCAACATGGAAAATTGGAGGCAAAAACCGCCAACATCAAGCAAATGATGGAGGAATTGAATGCAAAGAAGAGGAGAGAAAGCAGGAGAGGGAGTAGCAGCAAAAGAAGATCGAGTCTATGACCGATCAGCTATACTTGGAAAGGAAAGAGCACGAGAACATGAGCAGGGAACTCAAAGCCCAAGAGCAAAAGCTCGTAACCCTGGCACAAAAGCAATGAAAAAGCATGGAAGAAATGAACAAGAGAGCAGAGGAATGGGCAGCGCAGTACAAAAAAAGGGTGAAGACACTGGCACGGCGCCTCGCTTTAGTGGAGAAAGGAAAAATTCTCGCAGAAAGAAAAGCAGACGCTACCCAGACAGCCTTCAATACCCAGCAACATGCCTTCATCAACACACTACTAGACTGCCTTCAATGCCCAGCAAAACAGACATTCATCAACACACTACTAGACACGACCTGCCCAGAGGGAAAGGAGTCATTGGAGGTGGTACAGAAAAAACTGAGCATCGCACGCAGAGCCCTGCATGCAGGGCTATAGATGCCACCCCAACCTGTGGAGGTTAGGTTGAGCCTAGAAGAGCAACGGAAGTACCTACTACTGGCCGGTCTAACCCTCCAGGAAATGGATGCAATGGGCTTTGAAGAAGGAGTCCAACTAGAAGACCGACAGGGGGAGGAGGCTGACCTTGAATTCATTATGAGGAGAATCAAAGAAGAGGTAATCCCACAACCCCCCTCACCGCATGTCCAAAAACAGTAACAGATTGACCCATCCACGGAAAGACAAGCCACACTAAGGGAGAGACGAAGAAAGTTAGTTGAAGAAACCATGAAGTAGCTAAGAGCCAAACCGGTCATGCAGCCATCCACACCCCTCCCACCGTGCCATGATGACCTTCCTGTTGGATTCCACGCGGAGCTGGTGATTTGGAAACGGCAAGAAAAATAAAAAGACCCATTCACCTTCAACTTCCTCATACCTAACAGCCTGCAGAGGGTCCTACTGGTCAAGGTGATGGAGAAGGTGATCGTGACTGACGGCCGACTGAGACAAAAATGGCTAGAAGAAAGGGACAGGACCCCCACTCTATGGGAAAAGGAAGAAGTAGAGTTTTGGCAAAACAAGGTGTTCGAAAGACCACATACTGTATAGGGCTACAACTGCCAACCCCTATGGAGGAGGCAAGTGTGCAACATTAGCATGCTCGCCTGGATGGCTTTTTATAACACCCTACCCTATGAGAGGAACGATCCCACATTCATGGCATATCCTCGTAGGGTAGGTGTGGATTTTATTGCCACCCTCCATGGGCATCATGATTTTCCCATCATCTACAACTCCAATGCCGCCTCCTTCAAACATGCCCTCGTCTTCCACTCGGGAAGCCTGAATGATTCCATGATGCATTTTCTTGCGGACTTCTCTTCATGTCCCGATCCAGCCTTTATAACTACCTATAATTATCTTAGGTTACTTAAGTTACTACTCAAGCAGGACCCGACCTCACAAGAACATGGTCTACCTCCCCTCTTTTTTGACCCTAACGCTATCGACAGTTGTGCCATGGCACGTTTAATGATGAGAGCTAGCCTTCTCCCCTCTTTTTACCTAGCTCTCCTAGAGTGTATGAACGACAGCCAGTTCACTAGATGAAACCATCTTTTCCTCTCTACCACCTCCCTCCACATCCGCATGATTCTCAAAGGATACATGCAAAGCCATCAATTTTTTAGCAAATCCATTCGACCCCCTTCTCTGCCTAAATCAGAAGAGGAAGATTAGGTACATGCTATTGTTCTACTAGTTTAATACTATCCCTTTTATTTTTTTTAAAAAGGAGAAGAAAAAAAAAGAGAAAAAAAAAAGAACAAACAAGCATTCAAGTAAGAGCAAGAGGAACATTACGCATGGAATGGACAAAATAACTCACTAACAGAAGCACTTAGCACCACATGAAGCACAGTCACTATACCTAGGGGCCCTCATGTTAGGCATGCCCGATGGCTTCAGTGGACTGGCCCCGCTCCTAACCCCCTTGCCCTTTGTACTCCCCCACTTCACGCTTAGGGAACATCAAGGACAGGACATACCTAGGGTACTATCACTCGCCTATGGTTAGACCTGTCACCCTAAGCTCCTTACACTGCACCTCCCTTTGCAGGAATGGGGTCCTCAAGTGTGGAACATCACCCAAGCTAGCCTGTGGTTAGACCCAACTCCCCATTCCACCAGCACGAGCACAATACACTACACAATAAGATCACACCCCCTTAGGTAGAGCGCTGCATATTTTTCTTCCAAGCATCACAAAGGCGACCAACCACCGACTTCGGAGGCCCCCATCAACCACTTGCTATCCATTTGGCTTCTCCAACCAACCTTGTTACCCAGCTTCCACGAGCACCCGAGTTTACACATAGCCCTACCCTTACACGACTCCTTTGCCAACTGCCTTGTAAACCCCAACAGGAGCCAAGAGTGCCATGGAAGTGGCACCTGTCTCGGAGGGAGGTAATGTTAATCCCAAGTCAAGAAGGCGAAAGAATGAATGAAAAAGCGAGAAGAAGATGAAAAAAGAGCAAAGACACGCAAGCGGCCTCTAAATCTAAGCTGGGACCAACAACCAAAAACACAGGCTAGCAATCGTGCTTTACTTGGTCCAACAACCAAAAACCCCTCTATATCAGGAAAGCCAAGCTAGACATGTGCTTCATCTAGTCAGGTCTCCTGGCATCCTTATCAACTATCATGAGAAGGTTTTTTACACTCTAGTCATGTCAGACCACAAACCCCTGATGTCCACCCTCTCACAAGTAGAGCTAGATGGTTCCAATATGTTGATCTAGAAGTGTTTGAATTCCACTATGTCCAACAGGGAATTACGAATATATCAGACCCACACTTCCCTTCAAAGGATAACCCTGCTAAAGAATGGGCCACCGCCATCAAGGAGACCCAAAGATATCGTGGCAAGGCAAAAAAAACTTTAACCGGAGTTAGGTAGGAGTGTAGAGCCCATATAAATAAGGAAATAACCTTATTGGAAGACAAAATCAATAAGGGAGATTCTTAGCTTCAAAGTATGCTGCTTTCCAAAAAGACCTCTCGAAGAAAGGAGGAAATCGAAGCCCATAGCCTCCACATTTACTACCACGAATGGTGGGCGGAAAAATCTGACCACCCAAGCAAAGAAAATTTTAGAGTCATAAAAGCAAAGCAAGTTAAAGATAAAGTCCCCCTTACTAGGCAACCGATCAGAACCCTCACTTCCAACTAGGAGGAGAATCTGCATATCACTCA
This sequence comes from Lygodium microphyllum, assembly GCF_053477565.2. NCBI lineage: Eukaryota > Viridiplantae > Streptophyta > Polypodiopsida > Schizaeales > Lygodiaceae > Lygodium > Lygodium microphyllum. The sequence continues at coordinate 38,762,099 of NC_141136.1, read as the reverse complement.
CTAACACTTCTTAAGCATCTTTTGGAGTACTAGACAGGCATCTGAAGCAGAGACAACAGCTAAGGCTAGTGTTTCATGATTAGAAAGAGAGTAGTCCCTCCCAAGCTAGTACCACTACTAGAGATGGACCTCTCCCCAATGGAAATCTCAAACACAATTGACTCCCTAGCCAAAGGAAAATCCCTTGGATTGGATGGCCTCCCAAAGGAATTCTTCCATCACTTCAAACACTATCCGATCTCCACGCTTCTTGCAATTTGGTGGTCCACTATGGGGCCCTCCCCCTGTCCATAAATGAGGGAGTAGTAAAACTGATATACCAAAAAGGAGACACATACCTTCTCTGTAACTAGCGACCTATCACTTGTCTCAACTCGGCCTATAAAATATTTGCCAAAGCCCTGGCCCTTCGTAGGCTAATTCAACATCTCCACTCTTGGATTAGAAGGGAACACAAAGGTTTTAACAAAGGCATATATATGCTAGATCCCACTCTACCCCCATCTGAAAGCCTGGTTATGACTAAGTTCATGTAAATTCTCCTTGTAACACCTCTAAATCCTAGACAATGGGCTAAGACCCCTCCACTATACAAACTCTATTGCAACACAATTAATGCTTTTAACCCAAAAAAAACTAGGGGGTGATGTCACATTCACCACTCGATGAACTCTTGGGAAGTTGGGATGTATAGGGAGTAAATTCATACTTGGAAAAGTCTAGTGATGGCGCGTGTGTCATGCCCTATATGTTGCAATCGTGCTTATCTAAACTTTTATAATCCTTCAATCAAGAATGATAAAAGTCTAGTGATGACGTGTGTGTCTCATGGCCCTATGTGTTGCAATCGTACTTATCTAAACTTTTTCAATTCTTCGATCGAGATTCGAATTCACGAGCGCGCGTCGTGGAAATTTTATTACGCGTAACAGACTTTTTGCGATATTTATTACGTCATGGGACTACGATGGAAAATTTGAAGACTTCGGAAGACCCTCGGTTGAGCAGAAGTCTAGAAAAGCTAGACTCGCTCGCAGACGCTACGAGTCATATACATAATAACAATAATAATAATAGTAAAACAATAATAATAACAAGCAGGCAAGGCAAGGAAGAGTGAGGCAAGGCAAGGCGCCATGGCTCCTGCAAGCGGGAGAAGAACAGCTGATTTTGCGGCATCGATGATCGTGTTCTCTCTTCTCGCACAGCTGCTCCTGCTATCATTGTCATCATCCTCTGTAATAGTAATTGCTTCTGCTAGTGCTGCAGGGTCGGACGTGCTGATGGTTGGCTCCTCCCTGACCGTAACCTCCCCGCCCTTGATTAGCTCCTCTTCTCAATCCTTCCGCCTCTCCTTCCGCCTATTCAGCGCCTCAGCCTCTAGAAACGATTCCGGTAGGTATTACCTGGCCATCTCCTTCTCTTTCTCTCCCGATGGCCCGCCAGCATGGGTGGCCAATCGCAACACCTCAGTCTCCTCCTCCGCCCACCTCAACTTCACTTCAACAGGAGAGCTCCTCCTCATTGATCCTGCAGCTGCCACAGCCTCCATCTCTGACTACATCATTTGGAGAACGGACACCGCCAACGTGGGGGTCACCCATGCCCAGCTCACCGACAGAGGCAACCTCATCCTCTTGGCCAACGTCACTAGTGCTGATAATTCCTCAGCCCCAGTTTGGCAGAGCTTCGAACACCCCACGGACACCCTCCTTCCCTACCAGCCATTCTCGCCCGCCACTGATCAGCTTCTCTCCCAGAGGTCCTACGCCTCCTTCGACGCCACTAGCAGCAGATATTCACTCTCCTTCAATGCTACCGGACAGCTCCTTCAACTCAGTAATTCAGTTGCCTCTCCCGCTACTTACTGGTCTTGGGAGCCTCCCCTGGTGCAGGCGGCCAATATCAGTCGCGGCTCCTCCGCTTTCCTTCAGTACGACAGTAACGGAAATCTTTCCCTCTACAGCTCTGCATCTGTCCAGAACTCCCAGATCTCCAGCGACTATGGCACTGCAGCTATACGCCGGCTTACCCTCGACATAGACGGCAATCTCCGCATGTACAGTTGGGATAAAGGGTCACTTCGATGGGTCATAGTCTGGTTTGCCGTCGCTGACGAATGCACAATGATCCTAGGGCTGTGCGGGCTCGACTATGCAGTCTGTACATACAATCCCCAGCCTGTCTGTGTTTGCCCTCCTGGATTTCAACCGATCGACAACGCAGACCTCTCCTTAGGATGCAGGCCCATCAACAACTTGGATTACTGTGCCAACAGTACCAAGTATGTCGTGCTCCGCAACATCGACTATCCGAGTAATGATATTCTCGATTACAGTGGCACTGGCAAGTCTTTGGCAGACTGCAAGGACCAGTGTTCCAAGATGTGCGAGTGCGTCGGATTTGTCTACTGGCTGGACGGGAGTGGGCACTGTTGGATGAAGAGCAAGTTCCAACTGGCGGTTCACCGCTACCCCCCGCAAAAGTTTGTGGTCTTCCTAAAGATCTCAAACTCCGATCCAACTAACGTCGACTCTACCGGAGTCATTGACGGTACCACTGGCGTAGCTCGTTGGAGCTCAGCTTCTTCCTTGATCGGTAGCTCGCCATTAACCACAAACAGCACTTATACTAGTCCTGATGCTGGGAGCGGATCACCAGTACCGCCCCAGGCACTCGATAAAAAAAGCAAGAATCCAAGCACAACAGTGATCGTCTTGGTAGCTGTGCTAGCCGGCCAGCTGATCTGCTTCGCAATCGTCCTCGCTGTTCTGAGTGCCAAGCTGAGAATTAGGAAGCAGCAGTATGAAAAGCTCGCCCATGCCAATGCTTCCGCTGAACGCCAGCTGCTTCAGGGCGTGTCAGGATTATTGCCCTTCGTATGCTCTTACGAGCTGCTAGCGGCTGCGACCAGTAATTTTGATCACGAGCTGGGAGCAGGGGCTTTTGGAACCGTGTACAAAGGGACTTTGCCCACTAGTGGCGAAGTAGTGGCAGTGAAACGGCTGGAGGGCCTCTCGCAGAAAGAGAAGCAGTTCCGGGCCGAAATAGCCACACTGGGCAAAATCCACCACATGAATCTACTGCGTCTGATGGGGTTTTGTGCGGAGGGGGAGCACAGGATGCTGGTTTATGAGTACATGGAGAAGGGCTCTTTGGACGACTACCTGTTCGATGATAACAACCGCTCTCACAGTCTTTCCCCTTCATCGCGTGTGATTAATAATAACCAGCAAACTCGGAGCTGTACCAATGATAGGGCTACTGATCATCAGCTGGGACAATGGGCAACAAGGTTTCAGGTTGTGCTGGGGGTGGCTCGGGGACTCACATATCTGCACGAAGAATGCATGGATTGCATCCTGCATTGCGACATCAAACCGCAGAACATCTTGCTGGACAATCACTACAACCCCAAGGTGGCAGACTTTGGGCTGGCGTACCTGTTCAGCAGGGAGCACACAGTCAGAGTGACCACCATCAGGGGGACCAGGGGATACCTCGCTCCCGAGTGGCTGTCCAACCGGCCCATCACTGCCAAAGCCGACGTCTACAGCTTCGGAATGCTGGCTATGGAGGTTGTGAGTGGACGCAGAAACTACCTTCACACGCAGTCGGCCATGTTCGATGCAGACGATAGATGGTGCTTCCCGGTGTGGGCTTATGGTAGGAGTGTGGGGGAGGTGGTCGACTCCCGTGTGCAGGAAGTGGTGGCTGCGCAGGTGGAGGCTGTGATGAAGGTGGCGTTCTGCTGCATCCAAGCTGACCCGGACCTTCGGCCATCCATGAGCAAGGTAGTGCAGATGCTGGAAGGTTCTCTGCCCTTACCTGATCAGGCACCCCCTCCCCTGTTTCTCAATGATGCACATCATTCTAATGCCCCCAGTCCTAGTAAATACAAACCCATTCGCTGAAATCTAGCTCTTCTCAATCCTCTACTAGAAGCACCGTTGCAGCTCGGTGATTTCCATTATTAATTTCCAAGCAAGCAAGGCTCCAAGTTTGAATTGTAATCATGAATCTACCTCTATAGTTCCAATGTTTTATGTTTTTATGATGCAGTCTTTGCTATTACAAAGAAAAGTAAGTAATCACATCTTGCAAGTTGCACGACTTTCGCATCAGCCAAACAAGTTCATCTTGCGATAAATATGGTCCTCCTTTTATATTAATTATTTAATATAATTTTAATTGTTATATTCGTCAATAGAAAGACTCGCCAAATTACCTTTTGGATTTGAAAGTATACTAATGATATGGTGTATTTCGTTTGCATTTGCATCAATACAAATTCTAATGCGAACAAATCGTATTAATTATGATACCGCAAATCAACACCGCTATTGTGTGATACAATTATATGTTATATTTAAAAAACCATTAATGAACTTCGTATTGAGCAATAGATACTAATCATGATATCACAAATCAACAACACTATTGTATGATACAATTAGTGTTGTATTTAAAAACCATTAAAGAAAGTTCTATACTCGACAATATTTATGGATTAATCTAATGTTTATAACTTTATTAAAATACTATATTTCATTCGCACTTTTTAAATGTATAAAAATATTTTATTATTTTATAAATAAACGTGATTGCCTTTATAATCGACATAAACATTGCAATATTACGTTTTTATCAAATTAATAAATGCTAAGCGTCTATATATCTCCATAAGCTCCAATAAACTATTTTATTCCAATTTTTTCAATCATTTTGAAAAAGAATGACATATCTAATCTCACATGAAATATAGAGCTACATATACCAATTACTTTTCTAACCATATGATGTCTAAGAATTTCTTTTATTAACATTATTTTCTTAAAGAGACAAAAGAAGCTATCCAAACATACTAGGACCAATATGGTATATTGTTTTTATCAATTTATGTGAGATCAATAAGAGAGTTACAAATATTTATAATATATATAAAATGCTAATCATTTTATTTAAAGGAAAGAACAGAGTACCACATTCAAGCAAAGGAAAGAAAAAAGAAAATACCTTTATAACCTCTAAATTACTAAATTAGAAAGTTTGTAAATCCCAAACAATCCACACGTATCTAGAGTTTCAAACCTCCACCTCATGAATTTTCCCCATTTTTTGAACAATGAAGATGAACATTACGGTCATTCTCTTACGAGCAAGACCAAAAACACCTAAGTGACGCTAAGCTTTTTGTACATTATCTCTAAAACATGGGGCATTGGGCTTTTTTTTTGAAAGAAAATGACCAACTCATCTTTTAGACTTAGAGTTCAATAAGCTCACAAAACCTCCTTCTGGTCCTCCTCTTGAAGACCAATGAGTTTCTAAATTGCCATATGAACTTTGCTAATTAAGGCTCTCATGAGATACACACTTTTATTGATTTTTCATCAAACCCTTCATGATCACCACATAGAGCCAATTTGAGATCAAGGCACTTGCTAAGGTAGGCCTCACTTAACCACTTCTTATAGGGGTTTCCCACAATGAGTTAGAAAATTTATCTCAAACTACAACAAAATTTCTGGGGGATCCTTCCCATGCAAGTAGGAGACTGGATGTTAAAGGCCAATGCTATAGTCTTGCCCTACTCCCATTGCACTCTAATCTAGTATCTTTGCACTTTAACTGACTATAACAAGTCACATGGGGCAAACTATCGACAAAATTTTAAAACTTTTGCAAAATTTCGAAAGTTGTGAAACACATGAAAAAGCAAAAAATCTCATGTACATTTTGAACTATCCCAAAGGTTCTCTTAGATTGGTTTTAGATAAGTTGTACTTTAGAGCATTCCCAAAACAAATGGCTTACACTTTGTTCCTTCCTCCGACAAAGTGCACACATTGGAGACACCAAGATCCTCCCAAATAGTTTATCTTGATATGGAGCTTATCGGTTAGCAACTGCCATGGCAACAAATTAAGCATGGCAAACACAACAGATCTCCAAACATTTTGGAGTTGCCTCCTCCACATTCTAATCTTGGTGTGTGGAAAAGATTTCTTCCAACTTTTTCTTGTAGTTAGTGCAATATGCAGATTGCTCTTGTAGGTGGAAGATTGCCACTTTATGGCCAACCTTTAGGCCTCTAGCCATGTGAAGACAATGAATAAAGTGCTTCCCATCAATAATTGTGCTAGCTAGCCAAGTGCCTTTCTTTTTACTCATCACTCTAGTAAGCCACATTTGCTCCTTTGTAATGAGGTGATATCTATCCATTAGACACTTAATAGTGTAGAAGACGCATGCTTCGTGATCCCAAGCATCATGCTACACCCTTAGACGTCTCAAATGTATCACCTTTGTTAGCTTCATTTCCACTAGAATAGGCATGAAGAAGAAGGAAGGGGGGGGGGGGGGGGGGGGGACTGTTAAAAGCATATAGTGAAACTCAAATGCTTTGCAGTAGGCCTAAATCTCATTCTCTACCTTCACTACCACCATAGTGAAGTTCCTTAATCAAGGCTCTCCAATCTTTAATTAATGCATGTGTAACATTTGATTGAGGAAGAACCAAGGATAATTGTGTGTTACACAAAACATAATCCCATCTAAGCTCGAGCCAAGTCCCACCCTTGATGTAAGCTATAGAGATCCATGAGTTAACAATGCATGTCCAAGGCTGGTGTTGTAGTCTTCTAGAAAGCACAAGGCTCAACACCTTAGCTCTATCAACTAAATAAGCTAAATATAACAATCCAAGCCCTATGTTAGCTTTGTTTGTAGTAATCATTTCCCAAGGGATTGAGTGCCACCATAAAGACCCTACTTTTTGTCACCTACAACACTATGAAAAGAGAGATCCAAATCTGTCCACAAAAACCCTATTTTTGAGTACTCCACATGGAAAATATAGCACCCAAATCAAGGCTAAAATCCCTATGCCAACTATGAACAACATTGATTGGCCTATTAACTCTACTCAAATCTATCCATAGTAGTTGAGAGATACCCAAATCGATCCTTCTTCATGCATCCATAAGCATCATCAAGTCTTCTCTTATGATCTTTAGTTATGCCACGCCTTGTTTCAATGTTTTTCCCTAGATCAAAAAACATGTAATCCTAGTTAGAAAGCATCCATAGTAAGGCAACTTGTAGCAACTTGCAAATCATTCTAAAAATCATGAAGATCACTCCTAGCATATTCACCCATCAAAATCCCACTTCTATCTTGTCTTGGACCACTTAATTGACACTTAACTACCCAAGAAAGGTCATAAACACTTAATATCCACTTATGATGTGAAATTGGCTTCAAGCATCATGACAGTTGATCAGTAAATTTCAACGTAAACAATGATAGACTACTCCCATAGGCATATACATGTAATCACAATAGGAAAAGAGATTGTGTAAAGTTTCAACCATAGATATGGAATGTCATGACATCCACCCCCTCTAAAAATGCACATCCTCTGGCATGTGACACCCTATCTTACTCATATGTATGCTCACAATCTTCTCAGCTTCTAAATATCATCATCCTCATTCTCTTCACAATGCTTTTATGTGTAGACTCTTCTTCAAGGTCCTCTTCCTCATAGGTCTCTCATTCTCTTCTTTTAAAGAGCTGGATCCTCTTCCCTGAGATAGGTATCTTCAAATCAATCTTATACAATTAATATAGAGAATATGTGGCATTAACATAAGCCTCCTAATTCATAGCTTTATGGTCCAAACCATATTTTAAAAACCTTTTTCATCATACTATGCTAATCATCAAGACTACTATCACACACTAGTACCCAATCACCTTCCTCAATGGCACTGAGTCTCAATGTGTGTCTTTTGTCAAGCCTTTCTTTGTTGCAAATCTAACTTCTTTCAATCTCTACAATGTTATCTCTATGTCTTCATGTATTCTTTCTAACTAGTAGATTCCAAGGGCTAAGAGCTCTTTCTTGCTCATTCTTTCTTTTCATGGTAAAAGACACCTATAGTAGCCATTGCCTATGTAGACATAATTGGCTTTAGTCCATATATAAGCTTTGCTAGGATGTATCATGTAGTAACATTTTGTGTAGTCTAATCAACCCATAAAGCATAAGGAAGCAAACATGGCCACTCTAGAATTTTGCCTTTGCATGCGTTTGCCAATGCTTTGACAATATGAGGATGTTCTCTCACACTTTTATTGTGATGTCTTTGCCAATGCTTTGACAGTAGGAGGATGTCCTCTCTCACTTTTATTATTTCCTTGTAGATTATATGTTGGTGTCAATGCCAATTTACTTCCTAATCTAGAGAAGAAGTCTCTAGCTTCATCATCATCAAGCTCTCCTCTATCTGTAGTGACTTTCCCAACACATCCATATATGCAAAATACATTCTCCAGAAGAAACTTGCAAATTGTACTAGTGGCCTCTCTTCTCAAATCTTGGCATTCAACCTAGTTAGATAGGTCTTCTCATACAAGCACTATGAATTGTATCTATCACAAACCTACATGCATAGTTAAAAGATCAACAAGCCACTTATAGTGCATGGAAAGAGGATATGTAGGATGTAAACTGTCTCTATGCCTCACTAAAGACTATATTTGGCATATCTTACAAGACTCCACAAAGTGAGATACATCCCTATATATAGCCTTCCATCAATAATACTCATTAGGAGAAATATGGACTCTCTTTTTTGCCCCTTAAGGGGTTTCTCTCACCTCTCTCTCTAAAAAGAGATTCCAAAATAATATTATAATAAGAGATCTTTTGTAATCAAGCAAATCGCGTATTTGTGTTTTCAATAGATTTCACCTATTATTTTATTTCCAAATTGTAGGATAAGTTTACTTTTTCTCAAAATCCTCATAACTAAAAAAATACAATTCTATTTTCTCTAAAAATAGAGCAAATCATAGATATATGACTCTTTAATGCCCTCATGAATTTTCAACATGAAAATATATTAGAATCATTCTCATTCTTGCTTCTTAAAAGGGTGGAAGTTAGAAAACGATATAAAATGATGTCCACATCATATTTTAAGATTATTTTTTTACCTGGAGACACTTTTTGACTTGAGAGTTTTCTTGTAAATTTTTATCTTTTTTGGACAAGTATATGCCTATTTCTGGGAATTTTTTCATTCCCTCTCAAAGCTCTAGTTTTGTTTGAAATTTTGTGTACTCTTCTCCTTCCCTCCAAAATATGGTTTTTTGCATATGAATTTTTCTAAAGCAACACTCAGTACTATCTACAACACTCTCTACCCTGCTAAAGTAATCTCTCTCATCAGTACTATGCTATAAGATATCTTCCTCTTCAACACTCTATACTACAAATAATCAAGTGATAATGGAGGTATCTTTATTTTTTTAATCTTTGTGATGTTATTATTCTTCATAGTTGTTTAATTCTTAAGTGTCAATTCATAGAGAGAGAGGGGGGGAGAGAGAGAGAGGGAGGGAGGGAGGGAGAAGGGGGGGGGGGGAAGAGACAGGACTGTGTGAGATGGCCTAAGAAAATAAGTGATAGAATGAATAGAGAGTAAATTAGAGTAGAAGATAATATGATATTATTGTTCTCTACTAGCTAAGCTTCTGTATAAATATGCTTAAATATCTTTGATCAATTCTTCTTGAGGGGAGGAGAGAGAGAGAGAATATTTTGGATAGAACAAAAGATAAGATTGGATGCTAATTAGAGGTAGATTAAAAGCTAAGATTATAGGTAGATTAGGGTCTATCATGACTAAAATAAAGAGAAAGAGACAAGGTCCAACTAGGTAAAAAAGAACACAAATATAGTGAATCAAAGGGGTGTAATTGTGTGATTTGAATGTTAATCCAAGTTAAAATTGGTATATATTTTTCTTTACAAGATGTAGGTGCAGAACATACCAAGAGAACGAGAGATATTCACTTTTAATTGAAGGATGAATATGTACCAATATTCAAAAGAATTGTGGAAAGGGATGATGCAATAAGATATAGGATGCAACAAGAAAGAAATGGAGGGGAAAAAAAATATGGACCTTTGGGTTGATGGGTGCATTTATCCACCCAATTCAGTCACTCAAAGGCCACCATAATTTGAAGGGCTTACATCATTTATAAAGTTTGTTTGTGAATGCAATGAAGGATTCTATGGATACACATGCAGACTTGTCACACAAAGGATTAGTAGGGGCTCAACAAGCCTTGACAAATATGCAAATAAGATTACAAGGGAATATGCAGTCTTTGATGGAAAAGGATAGATTATTGGCTGAGAAGGATAGGGAGAACCAGAGCCTACAACAAGCAATGTTTGTCATTGAAGATACTATACATGTTACACATGTGCAGAATATGGAGTTACAGTCTTAAGTTATGGATTTGGAGAAGGAGAATCGAAACATAAAGAGGAACCTCACAAAAACTTTGGAGATTGGGCCCACTTTAAAAACCAAAAAAGCACATCGATGCATCCAATTAGTTAAATCATTTCACCAATTAACCAAAGGAAGTGGACAATATCATAGATGGATATATACTCAATCTGCAACAATGAGAAATATGTTTTCTCATGCAGAGAATGATACCATTGCCAAAGTCCTAAGCAAGGATATAGTCAAAAATGCATTGAAAAATCATAAATTCAGAGACATTGTAGATGGTATTGCAAGTGAACATCTTAGGGATATGAGCAACTTATTTACTGTTATAGATGCTTAGAGATTATGTGACAAGGTGGGAATGAGTTTTGAGTCATATAGTATGCTCTATCAACAATTGGATACAGGTTTTAAGCAAGTCTTCAAAACTAAGCGAGTAATACCTTTGCCAAAACTATTTCACGTGAAGAAGGCTCGAAAACAACTAAATGAGAAATTTTTAGAACTAATTGGTGAGCCAACGCATCTGGAAAATACACACATATTGAAGTATGGTTTCAAAGAAGTTGCATTTGTATAGAATGCATCCAACAACTTTGTATTGGATATATGTAGGGTTCAGATTGCTATGGTCAAGTTCTAAAATATGTCTATGGAAGAATGTAGAGGTAAGTTTGTCCTCAAACTTGATGAGAGTGAGATTATTAAGGGGCAATAACTTGAACGTGTGAGTATAACACTTATGAATTGAGCATTGGATTCCAACATCGATGAAAATCATCCTTTATAATTTAGTGTATAATCAGAGAATGAAATATGGTGGCTTGCAGCAACAATTGAAGTACCAAAGGAGGACCATGAAGTACTTAAAGTCTTTTTAACCTCACTAATATACCCATTGTTATTCAACAACAAAATAATGGAGCAATTTTACACATCGAGGGGTTTGGGGACTATCAAGTTGAATGTCATCTTGCTGGTGATTTAAAAACATTGAAGTGTATGTTTGGTTTATCAAATGTAGCGAATGCAAATTTTTTGTGCATATAGTGCATGCAAACTAGGAAGAAAGGGAAAGATGGAAAGAAAGAATGGCTTGCCAAGGCAGGACAACAAGGTGCTTCGACACGTGATCAAAATGTCCTCAGAAATGGAATACTAGTTCCAATGGATCCAAATTGGTGCCCTATTTGGAAATACCACTAACAAGGGTTCACTTTTGCACATTGCATTGCTTGGTTAGAATAATTGAGAAGCTAATATATGAATATATATGCTTTGCATACAAGATGTAGCCTGTGTCAGAAGTTGATGCTACATGCAAGAAGGTAGAACAAGTTCTCTCTGAAGTTGGATTACATGGGGGACCAAGTACAAATAAAAAAGGATGAGAAAAAATTGGGAAAGAGTGGAAATATCCCTTGTAAACCATGCTTTGGGGGACCCAAGGCTAGGAAGTTTATATCTCCATCTCGAGATGAGAAAGGCAATATACTTGTAAAACCATCAAAGTGGTATGAAACATAGAAAAAGTGGCACCTTGTTGTTCCGGTTGGAGCAATGGGAGACAGGTACGACGTGGAACACGTGGCAAATCTAGCAAATCAAATCTCAATCATAAACAAAGAATTTAGTGAAAAAATCTAGCAAATCAAACATCTCAACTATTAAATACAAACAACATTATAATGCATAAGAGGATTTGAATAACTCAATAGATTGAGAAAGACAAGAGAAAAATGCACGATTGGGCCCAACCTCCCCTATGGCAAAAGCCATGGTTTGCCATCCTAAATTATATATTATAATTTACAATGATATTTGCATTCATATCTTACATATAATTATAAAGAAAGTACAAATATCAATTGAAATATAGAGTTTTAAGAGTCAAGAGGTATCTTGTAACATGCTGCATAAAATTTTGTGATCTGAATCTTGACATTTTGACATCACCATCGCTTTCGGAGTGTGTCAAAACCCCCAAAACGTCTCTTGGAGCTCTGAATTCCGATTCCGGATAAGAGAGAAACGAAAAAACTCAATTTTCACCCTATTCTCCTGTTTTGCACGCGATCTTGTTGCTTTTATAAAGAAAGCTAGAAAAGCCTTCTAAGCTTAACTACATTAAGAAAATAGCAAGGTATTCCATAAAGAAAGCTTATTTCAATCAAAGGATATATTAAATCTCATATTCTAAAATAGTCTATATTAAAAATAAATAAATTAATAATATTAAGGAAAATGATCTAAGAAAATAGGAAGGTATTCCATAAAGAAAGCTTATTTCAATAAAAACATATCTTAAATCTCATATTCTAAAATAATCTATATTAAAAAATATTTAATAGTACTAAGGACAATGATCTAATTATTACTAAAGAATTTTAAACTTATAACTTATAAATAGAGTAATAATATTAATAATATAATATCATTTAAATATATAATATTATATATTATACTTAAGATAGCTAATCATAATTATAAAATTTACGCTTGGACTTACACTAATGCCCAGTGCTACCCAAAGCCACTGTTACTTGCTCTACACATCAACTGAAGCATTCATAATTGTTTATAAATAAAATAAACAAATAATAGTGAATACCTAGTAGTCTTCAGCTACATAATGTGAAATATGTGGGATCTAGAGCATGGCAGATGCGGAAGCTATGGAGGTTGAAAGAGGAAAAAGAAACTCATGAAGACATTGACCCTGACTAGGATAAATTGTTACACAAGTGAATTAGGTTCCAAGATTAAGACTTGGACTCATAAAAACAATCTTGTGTATTGATAGTGACATGACACTTTACTGGAAAGAAAAGAGTACTATTATTGCATTAGAAAAAGAGTGCAAGTACAATGCTTTATAGAAATTGAGTGGTGGTACATTCTCCTACTGTGCATATGGGATTCTGGTCCTGAGCCCTCACTGCTTCTCACAAAGGGACTAAAGTAGGTGTGATTGCAAATATCTCAACACCCCTCCTCAATCACAACCAAAAGTATAAAGTGTGTAGAGGCTTTAGTGAAAGCAACACCTGCAAAGTGTGGGCACACCATAAACATGGCAAAAACACCAGAGGCTGTCGCAGAAAAGGCTAAGTGTGGGTACCACAAACACGATGAACATCCAGAGGCTGTAGCAGGGACCTCACAAAGTGTACAGAGGCTGTACTACAAGGATAACTGAGGAGTTTACAAGTTTATGTATGAGGCATTAGGGCTAGGAAATACAAAACTAAAAAAGTCTATCTAAATAGAAGGACTGATGAGGTTTGTCCTTCTCCTGGTGGTCTTCTTCTTCTTCTTTTTTCTTTGCTCCATTTTCTTCTTCTTCTTTGATTGCAACTAGACAGGCCTTTTGGGACCTCTTTCTGGCATGGCAGAACTTCTCGGTGTGTCCGGTCCTTTTGCAGAAGTCAGAGAAGAGCTGATCCTTCTTGCCTTTGTACTTGTTGCCAACATATAATGCATGCTCATCTCTAGAGGTACTTGGTTCTTCCTTAGTTTTTAGCTTCTTTTCCTCCTTTAACAGTGATGCCTGGATATCAACAAGTTCATGATTTGGCATCTTGATTAAAGTTGTTGATACATTATTATATTCAGGAGGCAAACTCTTAAGTAGAACATCGATACAAACATCTTCTTCCATTTTAATGTTGATTTCTGCAAGTTAGGTTAGAAGTCCTTTCATGTAATTTAGATGTGTGGCAAGTGATGTACTAGACTTCATTTCAAGCCTAAAAAACTCAATCAGGAGACCATACTTTGATGATTTAGACTGTGCACTGAACAAAGTGTCAAGTCTCTTCCATGTATCCTGTGAGGTCTCACAGTTATCCACATGGTGGATATAGATGTCGTCTAGCTCCAGTTTGATAATGGCCTGAGCCTTATCATCATTCTTTTGCCAAGTGACAGCAAGATCCGCATCACGAGACTTCTTTTCTTTTCCAGTGGTAATGGCCTAGAGGCCCTTCTTCATTAGGATCAATTTGATGCGGGTCTGCCAGGTATGAAACCCGACTCCTTTGAAACGGAAAGTTGGAGAATATTTGCCCATGTTCGACTTGAGAGACCAACAGAAAATCAACTTTAAATGACTAAGAATAACCAGCAATTAGTTGATCTTTGTATGTGTCAAAAGACACAAGCAATGGCAGTGAAGTATCAAAAGATACTAGTTTGAAATTTGATATTTGTTGCTTGAGTTTGACTTGATGATCTTCAAAAACTCTTCACGGCTTTCCCTCCTTGCTGATTTGATGGTTGAATACTTGCTGAAAACTTCATATTAGAGTGGCCTTGGATTAGTTTAAGTGGCGCAAGAGAGAGAAAATGAAGGAAAAATGAGCTTGAAGGTAAGTGGCTATGGCAGTCCTGTCAAAACAGGGACCAACAATTGGTAAATGAGTTCCCATGCTCTCCACAGGTTGAATCTACTCAAACCCTTTGAGATCAAGGACCCTCACTAATGGATCTAACATCCCCTAAGAGGGTTTGTACTCATTTTGCCCGAGTTGAGAGATCTAAGCCTTCAAAGTGGTTGTTGTCAAAACTGCACCCAGATTTGGGAAAATGCAAATGCCGGGCATGGTGTGCATCAATCTCCTTGATTTTTGTGCCAAGAAGTTGCACTTGACGTGAAGAACAACTCTCGAGAAGAAGCTTGAAGAGATATGGCCTGGTTGATGAGATATGGCTGCCCCAACATAGGTAGGTAGGTGCTGTCCCATAAACACAATTATGGCAGCAACCTTGAAAAGAGGCAATGCTGAAGCTATAGTTGCCCAATCTCAATGATTGAGGTGCCAAGGAGGAGCTCTAGAAGTAGAGAAACATTTTCCAAAAGGAAATTCAAAGAGATTTGGCTTGTGGAGAGAGATATGAAAGCTTCAAGCTGACAGGGTGCTACTAGCTATGGCTGCCATGGAAGCTTCATTGAAGGTAAGAATGCAAATGAAGTTGGAGATAGGGTCCAATACTCAAACTGAGCTGAGCTGAGATAAAAAGGAGATGAGAGGAGTGAAAGGAGAGTTGGGCCATGCTCAACTGAGCTCTGATACCATGTGAAATACGTGGGATCTAGAGCATGGCAGATGCGGAAGCTATGGAGGTTGAAAGAGGAAAAAGAAACTCATGAAGATATTGACCCTAACTAAGACAAATCGTTACACAAGTGAATTAGGTTCCAAGATTGAGACTTGGACTCATAAACACAATCTTTTGTATTGACAGTAACACGACACTTTACTGGAAGGAAAAGAGTACTATCATTGCATTAGAAAAAGAGTGCAAGTACAATACTTTATAGAAATTGAGTGGTGGTACTTTCTCCTAATGTGCATATGGGATTCTTGTCCTAAGCGCTCACTGCTTCTCACAAAGGGACTAAAGTAGGTGTGACTGCAAATATCTCAACACACAGCTACAAATCAACTTCTCGCACAAGGAATCCACCTTATGTACGAGCCTCAGCAAATACATATAGTTTTATGGAATCCACCGAAAAACCTCATGGAATCCATCGTGGAATATACCTCTATTTTTATAGAATCCATCGAAAAACCTCACAGAATCTACTGTGGAATATGCCTCTTAGCATCATACCCCCGGGATGGGATAGCAAATGTCCTCAATTGCTATTAGTTGTTCAATGTGGAGCTAGCAGTGTAGGATAAGTACTAAGGGTGCGGGCGGTCATCCGTTGCACGTCTTCAACTGAACCAGGCATCTAGTATAGGACAATGAATCAATTAGAGTCTAATTATTAGCAAACAATTGATTCTAATAAGATTAAAAACTAGTGTTAGTGCCATAGATGTCTTTCATGGGAGTAAGAGAGTCAACAGATAAGACATAAATATTATGAATGCTAGGTCTCATACTCAGAGCATCGACAATAGCAAATAAAATTTTTATTCTAGTTTAGTAGTAAGTAAAAATTTAACTAATAATTCTAGAAAAATAAAATTAAAAAAAGACTTACTTATCTTACCTTGATTGGAGATCTCTATCTTGACTAGAGAGAGTGAATTCGCAACAAAATTAGGAAGTTGAAGAATCTTCCAAAGTACTTTCAAGAAAAATTTGTTAGTCTCAATGTTTATCAAATCAAAAGACAACAACGTTAAAGGCATACTATAATCATAAAAAATTAGAGTGAGAATCATATTGAAGGCCTACTTTGAATAAAAACAACTTATATCTTCTTGTGAATTAAGTTAGTCTATAACTAGAGAGTTAGAGCTTATAAGGAATTTTACAAAACATTTACTTATGAGTAAGACTAAAATTAAAAAAGAAACATATTAAAGATAAGGCTAAAGTTGGATAAAATACTAGTCTCTTGGTAAAAAATAGTAATATTCAAGTTCTATGGCATATTTAGATATGATTATCTTTTAATATATGTAATTTTTAGACAAAACCATATCTAATATAAGTTTTAGATATTTGTACAAGCTAAAACTTTTTCTTTGGGAGTATACTCAAATTCCAAATGGATTAAAAGCTATCCTACTAGGAAATTAGATGTTTGTATAGGTTGAAATTTACAAATTTCACTATCTGGGTTAATTGCGAGATCTATTTTCAAGATAAATAACTTTCTTTGTAGATAGAATCAGGTCATGATGATAACTAGAGAGTTATAGACAACAAAACATTCTACAATTCATGTCCCTATGATGGATTACCAAATCTGAAGGTAAGGTCATAAAAAATAGGGCTCAAAGTTGGCTACTACACAGTTTTCTACATACAGCTGTGAAATTTGCATTCAGAGCCACCAGGTTATGTGTATGCTGTTCATCCTAAGTTTGTTTGCAGGTTGAAGAAAGCCTTGTATGGCTTGAAGCAAGCACCTAGAGCATGGTCTGACAAGATAGGACAGTATCTTGTCACTATTGGCTTTCAGATTTCCAAGGCAGATTTCTCACTTTATGTGAGAAAAATAGAGAAAGGTATTATGCTACTTGTCATTTATGTTAATGATTTGATTATGACAGGTGACAGTGATGAGGATCCTTCATGTAAAAATGCTATTGAAGCAGAAGGTTGAGATGAAGGATTTAGGAGAGCTGCGTTATTTCTTGGGCATTGAGGTGATTAGATCACCAAGTGGGATACGGCTCTTGCAGAGGCAGTATGGATTGGACATGCTGTCCAAATATGGGATGACAGGCTGTAAGTCTATTTCAGTTCCTTTGGAGCAGAATGTGAAGCTGAGCGCAGATGCAGGTGAGCTTCTGGAAGACCCTACTATGTGCAGACGCATAGTAGGAAGTTTGATTTATATGACTATTACCAGGCCAGATTTGAGCTATGCTGTTGGATTGGTAAGTCAGTTTATGCAGGCTCCAAGGAAACCGCATTTGGATGCGGCTAGACGCATACTCAGGTATGTGAAGTCCACATTGCAGTATGGACTACTTTATGAGACTGGGGTTCAAATACAGTTGCATGGATACACTAATGCTGATTGGGCTGGTAGTATTTCTGATAGACGATCTACCAGTGGATATGTGTTCTCTTTTGGGAGTGCTGCAGTCACTTGGAGCAGCAAGAAACATCCTACAGTTGCCTTGTCGAGCACAGAGGCTGAGTACAGGGGTGCAGCAATGGCTGCATGTGAGGTAGCTTGGTTGCATAAGCTACTTTATGATATGCATCAGCCTACAGATGGGCCAGTTGTCATTTATTGTGACAACATGAGTAGTATACACTTGGCAAATAGCCCGGTCTATCATGCTAGAACAAAGCACATTGAGGTGCATTATCACTATGTGCGGGAGAGGGTTTTACTAGGTCTTATTGATCTAGTTTATGTCAGCACAGAGGATCAGGTAGCTGACATATTCACGAAGGCATTGGGCACAGAGAAGCTGTGCAAGTTCAGAGACCTGCTTGGTGTGCAGGAATTGGGATTGGGCTCGAGGGGGAGTGTTGAGATATCGAGCTCCACTCGTGATATGCCAGGGTGACCGTTGTGCATTTATGTCACCGACTTGTCAGTTGCAGATGCGGTTGGTACACCGCCCATGAATAATAGCTAGATGACAGCTATCCTTATCTACTCTAGTTTGTGGCTCAGTTAGTATGCCACCTTAGTTAGTTGATTTTGGTTTGAGACCCATATATAGGGTTCTTCTATTTCTATGTACTTGAGTTCTTTTGGCTTACACAACTAAGAAGAGGAAAACTGTTTTCAGCCTCCACCTTTGTGTGTATTCCCCCATTGTGCAAGCAAGAAAGCTACAAGTGAGACTCTTTCCTTCTCTCCCACAATCTTGACAACTCTCTGATCTTGTCAGACCATGCTCTAGGTGCTTGCTTGAGCCCATAGAGCGCCTTCTTCAACCTGCACACATATGTGGGATGCTCTAAATCTTCATAACCTGATGGCTGATCCATATACACTTCTTCCTGTAAATCACCATGCAAGAAGGCATTCTTCACATCCATTTGCTGCAACCTCCAACCTTTGGCTGCTGCCAAAGCAATCACACATCTAACAGTTGTCATCCTAGCAACTGGATTGAAGGTTTCTTCATAATCTATGCCATATGCCTGGGCATAGCCTTTTGCAACTAACCTAGCTTTGTACCTACTAATAGAACCATTTGCATTGTGCTTAATCTTACAAACCCACTTACATCCAATAGCTTTCTTGCCCTTCGGTAATGATACTAGATCCCAAGTCTTATTGGCCTCTAATGCAGCCATCTCCTCATCCATTGCTGCATCCCAATGAGCATGACCAACAGCCTCCTCAAAACATGTGGGCTCAACATCCTCAATCAGTTTCATCATATAAGCATAATCGTTAGCTTCATAACCTTCAAAACTAAATCTGTTAACATGATATCTCACCCTGCTAGACCTGTGTACCACTGGATCACTAAATGGAGTCTTTGCATTAACGCATGCTCTCTACACATCTGGAGTCCTCACTGAAGGAATGCCAAGCTCATCATCCAAGCTCTTTGAGCCACTGGAGTCTCCATCAAGAACTACATCAATGCCATCTAACACTTTATTCTTTCCTTTGTCTTTACCTGTAGTGCTACTAGATGCACCTGAAGATGTAGAGCTCCTCCCTAGTCTCCCAGACCAAGGACTACCAGATGATGTCTCTGGTCCACTAAGAGTCTGTGATTCTTGCTTTTCAGCCTGCACATGAGTGTCATGATCATGATCATCATCCAGTGCATCACCACTAGATGCATACCAACTACTCATTTCATCAAAGATGACATCCCTGCTCACTCTGAACTTACATGTGATAGGGTTATAACAACGATACCCTTTTTGCTCTAAAGAGTATCCAATAAAGACACACTTTTCAGCCTTTGCGTCCAGTTTCTTCCGCAACTCATCTGGCACATGAACATATGCAATACAACCAAACACTTTCAAGTGTGAGACATCAGGCTTCTTACCTGTAAAACATTCTTCGGGGTCATACCATGAATTGCAGCTGTGGGAGTTCTGCTCACAATATAAACAGCAGTATGAACAACCTCAAACAAAAAATGCTTAGGCATATTCTTTTCAGCCATTAAGGCACATGCAACTTCTGCAATATGCATGTTTTTTCTTTCTGCAATCCCATTTTGCTGTGGGGTATACCTGCATGTGAACTATCTCTTTATCCCATGAGACCTCAGAAAAGCACTGAACTCATTCAAGAGATACTCTCCCCCTCCATCTAACCTTAAGCACTTTACTTTCAAGCCTATTTCTCTTTCAACTGTAGCCTTGAAAGTTCTAAAGTGCTCAAACGCTTCACTCTTTTCCTTCATAAAATATACCCACAGCTTTCTAGAACAATCATCAATGAATGTGACAAAGTATGAACTACCTCCAAGACATACATTTTGTGTAGGCTCCCAAATATCTGTATGCACAAAATCAAGGATATTTATGCTTACATCTCTATCATGTGAAAAGGGTTGTCTTGCCTGCTTACCAAATTGACATGCTTCGCATACCTTATGAAATTCTGCAATTGTAAATGTAGGCAAACTTGTAACCAACCCTTTGGACTGCATTAATTTCAGCCTTTGTATATTTGCATGTCCAATGCGTTTGTGCCAAATTTCAATATCTGCAACAACACCTTTTCCTTTAGCATACATAACAACATTCATAGTAGGAATTCTAGCACCCAGAGTAAACATACGTCCAACTCTACTTTCCCTTTGCAACCAACGTGCACTTGTCATTGAAGTCTTCTACAAAGCAGCCCTTTGCATTGAATCTGACTTGCATCCCTTGCTCTACCATCTGACCGATTGACACCAGCTTCTTTGTAATAGATGGCACATGTAATACATCTGAAAGACTCTTTGTCTTACCATCACGCAAGGACAAGGGAACTTTTCCAATGTGTGAAATTGGGTGGCATAAATCATCACCCGTATGCACATAACCTGCATTTTGCAAATCCTACATCTCTCCAAAT
Source organism: Lygodium microphyllum (assembly GCF_053477565.2). NCBI lineage: Eukaryota > Viridiplantae > Streptophyta > Polypodiopsida > Schizaeales > Lygodiaceae > Lygodium > Lygodium microphyllum. The sequence continues at coordinate 38,741,299 of NC_141136.1, read as the reverse complement.
CATTCTGCATGGCTGGTCATATGATTGGATGCACCTGAATCAACATACCAAACATCATCATGTGTTTCCTTTCCTGTAACAGCATTCAGCATATGCTGCATAACAAACATACATTCATCTTTGTCTTCATTCTGTCGTGAAGACGATGCATAGTTTTCTTGCTGCAACTTACCAGTGCGAATATCATCTTTCTTAGTATAACATTGGGTTGCAATATGACCTGTTTTGCCATAGTAGTGACACACAATACCAGAGTTGTTAAAACCTCTGTTCTGCCATCCATTTCTTCCCCTAGAGCTCCCCTTGCCTCTAAAGTTTCCTCTGCCTCCAGAAACTTGCATTTCACCAAAATGTTGATTGAACCTGTTTTGCTGGTTATCGCCAGTACGTCCCATACCACGGCCTCTCGAAGAGGATCTTCCGCGTCCCCTTCCTGAACTCAAGTAAAATGCTTGGACCTGTTCACTATTTCTTTCAGACAAATCACACTGCATATTAATCCCTTCAATAATCATGAGAGAGATCAGCTCATCAAATCTGGAAATGGATTCTGTACATATACTAAAGTAACAAATGATTTCAAATGCCTTCTCATTGTTAAGGCCACTCAGAATGGATGAAACCAAATCATCATCATCTGGCATTGCATCAATCACTGCTAAGGCATCTGCAATGCTCCTCACCTTCAAAACATACTCATTGATAGAAATTTTTCCTTTCTTCAAGGCATTCAACTCTTGCTTGAGTTGAATCTTTCGTGTCTTTGTATTTACTGAAAACATGCTCTCAAAAATTGTCCAAGTTGCATGTGAAGTTTCTGCATTCGTGATATGTCCCAGCATAGTATTATCAATTACTGTAGATAGCCAGTACATCACCTTTTTGTCTTTCACATTCCACTCTTTCCATGCTTTTAACTCATTTGTAGTCGGAGGGATACCCAGCTTTGGCTCCTTTTCTTCACCTGAAACAAATTCATAAAGGCCCTTTCCAATAAGGAAGTTCGTCACACGGAACTTCCATGAAGGGTAGTTGTTCTTGTCAAGCTTCTCAATAATGGGATTTCCACTGTTCTTTGCCATTATCACAAAACTAATACCAAACAGCAAGTAAATCTTCTGTAACCATTAACATGTAGTGAATAGCAATATATTAGACAACCTTTTTCAGTGTCTGCTGAACAATACATGTAATCTGCAACTAGTTTGCATATAAACTTTGTGTTTATTTGCTGGTAAACACCTTTGAACTTATAGATCTAAAATTTGTAACCCGTGCATCTGTATACGACAGACACAGCTGAAATTGCAGGATACCTCGAACTATTGTCTGCAACCTTGCAAGTCTAAAACGAGACCTGAAATGACCTTGGATGGCCAAAATAGCAGTGGAAAATCCCTAAAGGACCTATCTGCAGAATACACAGTGCTCATCGCACACTCACTGCAATCTGAGATTTCTGCTCTGCCCTACTTCCGGTGCCTCCACAGGCACTATCCAAGAGAGAGAGAGTGGAAGAATGGGAGAGCTTCTTACCCATTGCTGCTTTCTCGAACCTTGCCTCTTCTCCTTCACTTCAGCCTTTGAAATTAGCCTCTCTTAGTGGTGCGGCTCTAATACCATGTCAAGAATCGCGTGATGAGGAGACTTGCTCAAGATGCTAGGCCGAACACACACAAAATGCACAAGGAGAAGCTCACTCAAGAGACAAGAAGAGAGATGGAGGCAAAAACGTTTTCTTGTTGGTTTCTTCTTCTTCTTCCACACAATTTACAATATACACAAATTATAGATAAGATACAACATAAAGGAAAGTGGCATACTAAGTTAAACAATGCATAACCAACTACACTAGTCAATTGCGCTATAACTATGCCAACTATAAATAGGTGTAACAACTTGAATATAATAAGTAATGGGTCAGTGGCCATGTGAGAGTCATAATGACCACCAATGTACTAAGTATAGACGTGTGGATCCATCTAACCAGGCGGTCCATCATTAATGTTCGCATGTGTTAAGCTTGTCATCTCAACAAACAGGAGGCACTTCCCAGATGGATCACGCTTGCAACAACTCAATTTCTGGACTGCCCAAGCTCTCCTTGCACTACAGGAAGCTGCCGAAGCTTACCTCATTGACTTGTTCGGAGACTCGGTCTATGTAGTAGCGCATGTAAGGAGAGTCACCATCATCGATAGGGATTTGCAGATAGTGAGGTTCTTATGACGATGGAAGGATAGTCCTCCTGAAGATCAACAATGATAGAGGTGTACTACCAAAATATATATGTGTTGAGAAATGTGCAATCACATACACCATAGCCTCTTTGTTTGGAACAAACAAGGCAAAGAAACATACTACAAATAAAGCCTTAGACTAGGTCATGTATGCACGGTTCATTAAAACCATGGTTGTTGAATACCATGGTCCCTTTCCACCTATATCCACGTACCAATACCACCTACTGTGAGCCTATAAAAGGCACTCATCCCCACACTCATTCCATCAGTCTTTATCAACCAATTGTACTTGCATTATGCTTGTATAATATTAGTTGTTCTTCTTTGTCAATGCTTTTGCCTCATTACGAGTGTCTATTTGCTCATCAGTGATCCTCCATAGCATGCATTCTCAATATTTTAACATGGCATCAGAGCGGGTTTTTAATTAGCGGGTCATCATGCCACTAATTGAGTCATTCCATTTTGAATTTCTGGCTCCCTCCACTTTTCCATGAATCTCTAACCTACCTCCATAGCTACCCACCTTCAGTGGAGGACATGAATCTCTCTTCCGAGGTCATTTCAACTCATGCTTCCTTCAAGGAAAACCACCCTTGACTCTAGGCCCTCCTCCCTATTACTTCAAAGTCCAACATTGCTACCTCTCTGCCCCAGCATTGCGCCTGCAGTTGCTCGCTATCTAGTTTGCTGACCTATCAAAACCCTAAAGAGGGTAGCCATAGCTATCAAGATTCAAGATCATGCTTCACTTCCTTCTCTCACTCCTATGGCTCAAATCAAGCCACATACTCTCTAATCTACTCCATCACTCAGTCTTCGGTAAGCATTCAAGTTATTTACCAACAAGGAGGGGAGATCTTGACAAGATTCGCAAGAATTTCAATCAACAGTGTGACACTCATCTAGTGCTTTTATCACTTATGTCATTTAACACAATCAGCTTTTCCTCTGATCAAATTTGATTTTTTTTGCAACTCCAACATCAAATCAAGGAGGCGAAGACTCAGACTTGCAAGATCTTGAAGATTCCAACTTCAAGGGCATCATAGTTACCAAATCACCTAGTATCTCTTGATACTAATCACCTAGTGCTTCTTAGCACTTGTACTCAATTGAAATTTGAAGTTTTTGGAGCTGATTTTCTGCCAATCTTGCAATCTCAAAATGGGCAAGGACTCATCGACATCCCGATTCAGTGGTGTTGGATTCTATACATGGCAAACTAGGATCAAAATTGATCCTAATGAAGAAAGGCTTGTGGTCAATCACAAGTGGTCAAGAGAAGAAACTAAGGGAAGTTGCACTTTTAGTCATATGGGATAAAAATGATGATAAGGCTCAAGCTATTATCAAGCTCAAACTTGATGAGCTATATTCATCATGTTGACGATTGTGAAACCTCTTATGCGATATAGGATCGATTAGAAACCCTATTTGGAGCTCATTCCAAATCCTCAAAATATGGTTTACTAATTGAATTATTTAGGCTCGACATGCAAAGTAATACCTCACTTGCAAATCATTTGAATTATATGGAAATCTTATTGACAAAACTTGCAGTAATCAACTTGAATATGGATGACGATATTTGCATTTGAGTGCTTCTCAAAAGTCTTCCACCTGAGTTTGATAATGTGTTTACCACATTAATCAACATGCCAAAGCCAAAACTTGTGGACATCAAAGCCTCTCTCTTGGAAGAGGAAAAGAAGATAAAAAACAAGGGAGAAACAAGCATCCCAAGAGGATACCAACAACTCCTTTATGTGAAAGAAAAGAAGAGTGTAGTCTGGTCACAATGAGTATATCTTGCTACAGTCAAAGAAGATGAAGAAAACATTGAAGAAGAAGGAGAATAACAACCCTAAGAACAAAAGGATAGGACTCACCAGTCCCTCTTTTGTAGCTCATTTTTTGATAGACTTTTTTAAAGGTTAAAAATGTGGACTTGCCTAATGTTCCCACCATAAGCTCCTATACTCATGTAACCTCTACACACTACAGCCTCTACACACTTAGCGAGGCCTTGTAATAGTCTCTAGCTTTGTATAGTTTTTTTTGTTTCTTCCATGTCTACACTTAGCAAGGTTCTATTTACGACAGCCTCTATATATTGAGTGTCTTTTTTGGTTGTGATTGAGGAGGGGTGTTGAGAAATGTGCAATCACATCCACCATAGCCTCTTTGTTTGGAACAAACAAGGCAAAGAAACATTCTGCAAATAAAGCCTTAGACTAGGTCATGTATGCACGGTTTATTAAAATCATGATTGTTAAATACCATGGTCCCTTTCCACCTATCTCCACCTACCAATACCACCTATTGTAAGCCTATAAAAGGCACTCATCCCCACACTCATTCCATCAGTCTTTATCGACCAGTTGTACTTACATTATGTTTGGATAATATTAGTTCTTCTTCTTTGTCAATGCTTTTGCCTCATTATGATTGTCTATTTGCTCATCAGTGATCCTACATAGCATGCATTCTCAATATTTTAACAATATGGAATGTAGCTTCCAAAGAGATTTTGTAAGACCTTGGCTGTAATGGATCCCATGTAAAATGTTATGAATATGAATACACATTTTTTGGCACATCTTATTTTTGTTTATTCTCTTGTTATTTGTTTTATTTATGTCTTTGAGTTATCGTTACATGCATTCAAACAAATACATGTTGTGCACGAACTTGATAAAGCACTACGTATTAAATTTAGGGTACAAATTGTGTTGTGTATAAATCTGATAAATAAATGTAACATTTAAGTAAAAAATAATAATAAACGAAGCGTATGACAAACTAAATTACATGCAAATCCAAAAAATATTGGTTTTTATTACTTCAAGAGAAGATTTTAAAGTGCAATACATTGGTGATGAGATATCATTTGACAATAAGTACATCTACTCTCTTCTAGGCTTCTTCGAGCTACACTCCCCATGGTTGAGCTATTCTTGATCATAGGAAGCAACACATTTTGCTCTAGTAGTTCCTGCCTAATGACATTGAGGTCTTGAATAAGTAGAGGAGCTTGGAACATCTAAGCAACACTACTTTCTCCAAGCTAGAGTTTGTTGGGATGGTCTTGAAGGGCCCAGCCTTCATTAGTGCCCTCAACTTCAAGAAGTTCTTAGGAAAAGCCGTAAAGCATGTCTTATGAAATACAACAATGTTGCTCACAAGCTGGCCGATATATTCCTTCAATGTTGAGTCCTGCACCCTTCCTTGGCTATCAGATCGGCCACTTTGTCTAGATGAAAATTCATCTATAAGACAATGTCTTGCATCACACGAGTTTAGTGTCAAACTCACTATGTGTAATATTCCCCCCCATGACCCCTATGCCTCCCCCCCATGAGAACCCCCCCAATAAAAATTTCAAAAATTTTTAAATTCTTTTACTCTCCCCCTGTTGAGTGCATGGCGGGGAGAGAGAGAGTGTGTGTGTGAGTAAGAAGAAGATAAGGGGGGCATGCAGCCCCCCAGGTGGAAGGGGTGGCGGCCATACCACCCTCCTCTCCCCTTTTTAAAAGGGGGAGCCTTCCCCCTCCCTCAGAAGCGCAACCTTCCCCTCCCTCCTGCATCGTCACGCCCCCCCTCCGTCTGTGGTAGCATGCCCCCCTCCATCTCGACAATGCCCTCTCCCCCCCTCATCGAAGGTAGCCCTGCCCTGGCCTACATCATCATGCCCCCCTCCCGTGATCAGTGCACAGAGAGACAGAGAGAGAGAGAGAGAGAGAGAGAGAGAGAGAGAGAGAGAGAGAGAGAGAGAGAGGAGGGAGAAGAAGAAGAGAAGAAGAGAAAGAGGGAGAGAGAGGAGGAGAAGAATAGAAGAAGAGGAAGAGGGAGAGAGAGAGAAGGAGAAGAAGAGAAGAAGAAGAAGAGGGAGAGAGAGAGAAGGAGAAGAAGAGAAGAAGAAGAAGAAGGAGAGAGAGAGAAGGAGAAGAAGAGAAGAAGAAGAAGAGAGAAGAAAAAGGAGAAGAAGAAGAAGAAGAGGAGAGAGAGAGAAGGAGAAGAAGAGTAGAAAAAGAAGAAGAGGAAGGGAGAGAGAGAAGAGAGAAGAAAAAAGAGAAGAAGAAGAAGAAGAGGAGAGAGAGAGAAAGGAGTCTAGAATCTTCCAAGAAGCTTCCAAAGCATCTCCTTTAGGATGAGTTTCACTCGCAAGACCCGGCTTAATTTTTCCCGATTCAAGTGCAAAGGCTGTGAGGATTGGTGGGAAGCTGCCGAAAAATTTGCAAAAATTCCTGCGCATCTAATAGCTATCCCTGCACATGAAGGCCACTAGATTTCCACAAAAGATGGCACCCAAGAGGCACGCAACTAGCAACTCTACAGGTGTTTCTACCCAAGGTGGAGGAGTGGCTGCTAACGGGGTTTCAATTGTCAAGAATCAGGTCCATGATCCCACACTCCTTGTCGATGAACTCAATATATTAAATGATTACGTGGCCTTGTATATACAAAGTTCATGAAATATGTATTGAATAAATTCATAGGGAATTTTTGCATTAGACACTCTCATAAAATTTGTTTCATTGCATTGTTTAAGAAGGTTCTCTTGAATTTCATAAAAAAGTCTAGCGCATGAGTTGCATGAATATTTGCAAACACAGGGTGATTTAATGGAAGTCAGCTGCACTAATGGAACGACTCAGTATTACCTTCTGGTCCCAAATATATTAATTATGCTCCATCATGTATTGAATTGGAAATGGCATATACTAGGGTCTTCTCTTGAGATTGATAGTGAAATGCATAAAGTATCACAGTCATATTAGATACGTGCAAGGAAAACTTCTACAAGCATGGGAAAGATTCTCGCATAAACAAGCAACATGTTAAGTCACATGCATTGAAAGGACCTTTGCATGTGTCATACAAAACTATTTCTTGTGACTAGTATTTATCATGGGTTTCTTTCATACCTTAATTGCATGATCATGAAAAGATAAGTGCATGGAAGGGTAGACATATCTTAAGGGTCTTTCTCTTGAATTGATTAGCGAAATCAAGTGAGATGGTTGTCACATCCATACTAAAAGCATACGAAGGAACTATTGCATGCATGGGTAATATCAAGATTGCACGCATAGAAAGATTGCATGAAATTATTATGCATTAGAATGCTTGAATTTATGCTTTGTACATTGGCCTTGAAATTGTCGAGTAAAGTCAATACTTGTCTTAATCGATGTAGTTAGACAAGCTCAAAGAAAGGGTTAGAAAGGGGCAAACATTAGTGCATGTGAGTACTATTGAAAAAGGGGGTTAAGATCATGTATTCTTGTAACACCAAAAGTATCCTTGGTCAATTAGGGATCGAAGGAAAGATCACAAAGATACTTCAAGGGATCTAGGAGATAACCATTAAGTTGACCAACCAAACACAACAGGGTTGTCCATAATCTATTTTTACCAAGAGACCTAAGGTAAAGATAATTAGGGTCGGCAGGGTACAAACCCTAACCCGAAGATAAAGGGGAAACAAGCAAACTAGCTTGCCAAGCCCTTGGGATCTCGCCAAGTTGCGAATGATCCAGGATCGAAGGCTAGGAGCATTCAGGAAGAAGGAATCACACCTTAGCAGTTGGTCATACAAACGACCTCTGAAATGATCGTGATTGTACACTTAGGTACATTCTTGAACTTCTTTTCTCAAGGAACTAACTCAAGGAAAAACACTTAATGCTTCAGGTTAAAAGCCTGGAGGCAGGTTCAGTTACCTTTGACTGTCTGCTTGGCCCTATCCAAGGGGATTGCTAGCCGCGCCAGGTATATGGACCTAACCCACCGCGAGAGGTCTCTCCGTGGGTGCTTCTTGGAGCGAGAGGACGCTTGGGTGTGAGGGGAGGCTCTGGCTGTAAATTCCTTGCCTTCGGATGCCGCACAAGAGACCGACGTGACTTGAGATGTGATCTCGAGGCCCGTGTACTAGTCTACGGGCGGAACTTGGAGCAACAATCCTGTAGATTGCTGGGATAGCCTTCGGGCATGATACTTGATGTATTCTGGGATTATGATAAATAAAGATTAGATATTTGAAAAAGGAACTTGTTTGACATTGTTTTTGTGTTAGTGCCTAAGTTACGTGAAGGAACCTGTGTTTAAATTGATTAATTAAGGAAGCTGCTTTTGCATGTCAAACATAATGTGGTAGGTAATTAGGTAACTAAGCAACCTGAGGAAAGTGTGATGGTCGAGACTTGGGTCCGTCCTAAGAAAGGGTAGTCCCGGTTAGCTGGAAACTTTTCTCAAAAGACATGAAAATGATACTGTGAAGACCCTAGAGTCAGTAGAGTTAGAACCCTGATTTATGCTGTTTTAGGGGAGCAAAATGGGACTATGCCTTATGGGCAGAGAGGTCGAGCTTCGCATCCCTCTCGTTTCCCATTCTCCATGAACCAAGTGCAGCATAAATCCACTTCAAATCTATTGTTCCTACTCAAAGTGGGTCATCTGGAGCTCATCGCTAGCTACTTCCTAGAGACTTTGATGATAGGAAAGAAACCCTGACTTCAAGTCAGTCCTAAGTGGGAACGGCCAGATACTTTCGCTCGGGGCAGACTCAGGAAGACCTAGATCACAAACCCTATGACATTCCTTGAGAGTGCCAGGCGGCACTTTCTAGACTCTCTTCCTGATGGGCTGCTAAGACGTGTCCCACAAGCGGACAAGCGGACACGTTATAGTTGGTATCAGAGAGAACCAACGAGATCTAAAGGTGGTAAGGAAATTAATGGAGGAAAATAAAGGGAATAAGGGGATAAACAGGGGAAGAAAAGTAGAATAGAGTAGTTTTTTATGTTGAAAACATTCATTTACTTACTTATGGATGTTGGGTTGTAGAGTCACAAAGCATGGAGCAAGTTCTTGGTGTTCTAGGTCATATTTATGACTGCAATGCATGCTTTGAATTATCGCCAGAGGCTTGGCATGATGGAAATTTTGGGCCGCATCTATAATCTTTTGCCCCTGTATGCGGAGCGGAGATGGACGGGAGACTCAGGAATATACTACATAGCAGCCCACCGACTCATGTACCTTCAGACCAACTTGAAGAGAATCAAGTGGATGGAGGATTTAAAGATTGTAAAGCTATTCATCTTTGTCGAAGCTCATGTAAACGCAACTTTGCATGTTAGCAATCGGCAAGTCAAGCAGGACAAGTATGTCTATGAAGAAGTGACACGGGTGATCTCTGCTGTGATAGAATCAAAGTATTAGGGCGCTATGAGAAGAACGGGTATCAAAGGAAGGGATATCCCAACCTTCCTATGACTTACCATTTCCTGAAAATCCATGATCCCATTCCATATTATTATTCCATCCCTGTAGCCGATTGTAACACAATCCTATTTTTCCCAAATTGATGTACAATCAGCTTGTCCTACCTATCCAAAATAAATGTACTCAAAGGGTTATGCCCTCATGAATAAATAAGAATTTTTACAATTATCTATCTTGATCATAAATGTTAACTGAGGTGTTAAGTGATTAAATCACTTGGCAAAAAGTTGCACTAGTCGTATTAATATAATATGGGAGTGTATGATAAGATGTTAACATAAAGAATCTTATTGTTCAGATGTAACCCCAAGTGCAGGTTCCAAATCCGACTCCTGCACTAAGTCCAGCTGTGGTTCAAGAGAAGAAATTTCTTCTCAAACAAATTAAGCCACCCGAGTTTGATGGCAAGGGAAGGACTATTCAAGCCGATGCTGAGATCTGGATTGAGTCCATGAAGGACTATTTTGAGGCAGCAGGGACTGCACCTGCTAACCAAGCCATGCTCACCAAACTTAAGCTTACAGGCGAAGCGAGACTTTGGTGGAAACAGTGGTGCAGAGACCAAGCGATCTCGGAAGGGATAGTCACTTGGAATAAGCTTAAGGAAGCTGTGTGAGGGAGGTATCTGCCACCTGCCTAACGCACACAAAAGATGAATGAATTCTATGAATTAAAGCAGCTAGGATTATCCCTGGAAGCATACTATTCGAAGTTCGTTTCACTCCTAAAGTACGCGCCCCCAATGGATATGACACAACAAGTGTCAAATTTTTGTGCTAGGTTGAATCCACCCATAAACACTCGATTGGAATCAATGTGCCCAACGGACCTACAATATGCACTCATTCAAGCTGCTCCAATAATACAGGAGGTGCAGACCAAACCAAGGTACAACAGGATTTGGCCTTACAAAGATCAAAATAAGGGTATGTCTATGGCTCAGACTAAGAGGGCGCACGGTTAGAATCAAGGCCAAAGAAAGAAAGCTAGGGCCAATGCTATCAACAACTTTATTCCAACGCAAAGCAATGATCGCAACCCACGTTGCTTCCATTGCAATGAACCCGAATACTTTAGGAGGGAGTGTCCCAAGCTTGGCAAAGGACATCGCCAAGGGAAATTCCAAGGTCAAAATAGAGCTTCTCATGGCCAAGGAACCACCGTTATGGCCAGAGGAAGAACCTCTAGCATTTCCAACAAGGAGCTGGACAATGAAGAAGATCCATCCATGGATACTAACATTGAGAGGGCAATGGTTCACGCCACTCTTCACAAGAAGGGTCCAAATTGCCAATTCTCGGTGATTCAAACCCCATCAAAATATTAAGATAAAATCTTTAAAACCCTGATTGACTGTGGCAGTACACATTCCTTCATTTCACCAATCTATTCAAAAAGATTAGGGATAGCCACAATAGATGCACCTAATTTACTTGTGGAATTAGCAAATGGTCATGAGGTCACTTGTACTACGCAAACTGCTAAGGTGAAATTCCTACTAGGTGGAAAGCCAACTTCTGTGAGATTCAAGGTAATGAACCTAGGTGTCCACAAATGTTTACTCAGAATGGATTGGCTAATACCCAAAGATGCCCACATCCACTATGGGAAGGGCCAAGTCTCCTTCCGAAATTTCGAAGGGGAACTAGTCACGACTCAAGGCGAGGCCGGTAAGCCAAAGATACAATTGGCAAAAGCAACGCAGATAATAAAAGGTGTTTAAAAGGGTCTACCTGTCTACCTGATTAAACTGAATAAGCTAGATTAGAATCAGGAATCTTGAGAAGAACCTTCATGGTTAAAGGAATACACAGACGTATTTCCTAAAAATCTGACGAAACTTCCTCCTCCCAAAGGGAAGACGACCATGAAATCAAACTTGTGCCTGGAACTGCACCGATCACAAAGAGGTCGTATAAGATGTCCATTCCCGAAGTTATCAAACTGAAAGAGCAACTCAAGCAATTGTTATATCAAGGCTACATCCGTCCTAGCAGTTCACCATGGGGAGCTCCAGTGCTGTTCCAAAAGAAGAAAGATGGAATGCTTCGTCTATGCATTGACTACAGAGGGTTGAATCAATCAACCATAAAAAATAAATACCCCATCCCTAGAATAGATGAATTACTAGATTGTCTTCAAGGAGGGAAGATCTTCTCAAAGATAGCTCAAATCTAGATATTTTTAGATACGGATCAAAGAAGAAGATATCCCAAAGACTGCATTCAGCACAAGGTATGGACACTTTGAATTCCTAGTGATGTCATCCGGGCTAACGAATGCTCTTGCTACCTTCAACAGATTAATGCAGGATATCTTTGGGCCCTATCTTGATGACTTTGTACTCGTCTTTTTTGACGATACCCTAGTCTACTTAAAACAGAAAAACGATCATGAATCCTAGCTTTGCACTGTTCTTGAAACAATGAGAGCACACAAGCTTTATGCCAAGAGGAAGAAGTGCACATTTTTCAAGCGATAGATTGAATATCTGGGATTCATTGTATCAGCTGAAGGAATTTCAGTAGATCCAGCTAAGGTCAGAGACATTCTGGAATGGCCAACACGAACTTTTGTCAAAGAAATACGTAGTTTTCTTGGGTTGACAGGATGGTACAGAATTTTCATCAAAGATTATGCTTTGATTGTAGCACCTTTGACTGATCTACTAAAAAAGCAAGTAGCAATTGTATGGTCACCTGCTGAACAAATCAGCTTTGACAAACTAAAGCCAAGCTTAGTATCAGCACCCATCCTGAAACTTCTAGATCTTAGTAAGGAGTTTGAAGTGGTAACTGATGCTAGCGCACTTGCTTTAGGATGTGTACTTATGCAAGAAGGTCACCCCATAGCATATTCTTCAAGAAAATTGAAGAGCCATGAAAGGAATTATGCTACCCATGACCTGGAGCTATTGGCTGTCATCCATGCTCTTAAAATTTGGAGACATTACTTGCTAGGTAACAAATTTTCCTTAATAACGGACCACAAGATTCTTAAATGGATTTTCACTCAGAATGAGCTCAATATGAGGCAATGTTGATGGATTGAAATGCTGGAAGAATATGATTTTGAAATCAAATATAGGCCAGGAAAAGAGAATATAGTTGCCGATGCACTCAGTCGCAAGACATTTCTAAATTCTCTTATTTTGCAAGATCCATCAACAGCAAGGTCTCTAGCCACAAAGGTATCAATGCCAAACAACCCAATACTTGAGCTAGCAAAAGAAGGGGCATATCATGACCCAATCTATCAGAAAATGCTAAGGGAGATCCCCATTAAGGATCAGGATTTGAAGCTAAAGACGAAGTATCAAGAATTCTCCATTAGTAATGGACTTGTCTAGTTTAGGACAAGATTATGTATCCCTGCAAGCCAAACTCTCAAGTAGAAGATACTTTGAGAAGCCCATGACTCCCCTTTCTCAGGACATCCTGGTTATGCCAAGACCCTTAATGCGATTAGAAAGAGCTATTATTGGGAAAGGCTCAAGCGAGACGTACTCAAATCTGTCATCACAGAATGTTTGTCTTGTCAACGCATTAAGGCAGAACATGTCAAAATGCCTGGGAAATTGCAACCACTTGAAATTCCACAAATGAAATGGGAGTTCATTAGTATGGACTTCATTGTTGTCCTACCCCAAGTCCAAGGAGGATATAACTCTATTATGGTTGTAGTAGATATGCTCACCAAGGTCGCACCTCTCATCCCTATCAAGACGAGCTATAAAGCTTCAGACATCGCAAGATTATTCATCAAGGAAATATTCAAGCTTCATTTGTTACCCAGAAGAATCACTAGCGATCGTGACTCTCTCTTCACATCACACTTCTGGAGGGCTATCTTTGAGGCTATTGGAACTCAACTCTATTTCAGGACAGCTTACCATCCCCAAACTGATGGTCAAATAGAACGAGTCAATCAAGTCATCAAAGATATGCTTAGGGCATATTGTTGTCGCAAACCCAAAAAGTGGATTCAATACTTACCACTGGTTGAGTTTGCCTACAATGCTTCTTACCAACAGAGTATTAAGATGACCCCTTTCCAAGCATTATATGGGCATGATTGTCGTACCCCTTTGAACTTCTCAGATCCAACTTTGAGGATTCAAGGCAGATGCTAAAAGATATGGATGATCAAATCAAATCAATGAGACAAGACATCCAAGCTACCAAGGATAGACAGAAGGCTTACGCTGATTTGAAATGGTAAGACAGATCTTTCGTTGAAGGTGATATGGTCTTCATCTGTGTACGCCCTAAAAAGAGTTCACTGTCCTTGGGAGAGTACAAGAAGCTAAGTCCGAGGTATTGTGGACCTTATAAGATCACCATGTGCCTAGGGCCTAATGCTTATAGACTACAGGTGTCCACAACCCTAAAGATTCATAATGTATTCCGCGTTAGCCTATTGAAAAAGTATCTAGCTAATCCAAATCATGCATTTGATGATCATCAAATTGTAATGCCTAGCCAAGGAGTCCTTGAGCTACGGCCTAATATAATCCTAGATGTTAGGGAGAGGCATTTGAGATCAAGGACCTTGAGATAATACCTCATCCAATGGAAAGATTATCCCGAAGAGGATGCCACCTTGATGGATGAAGATACTCTCAACCAATAATACCCCTAGGTCTTCTCGAGATGAGGACATCTCGATTCCTCTAAGGGGGAGAGGATGTAATATTCCCCCCCCCCCGTGACCCCCGTGCCTCCCCCCCATGAGAACCCCCCAAAGAAAAATTTCAATTTTTTTTAAAAAAATTTACTCCTCGTCTCTCTCCCCCTACCGACTGCATGGCGGGGAGAGAGAGAGAGAGAGAGAGAGAGAGAGAGAGAGAGAGAGAGAGAGAGAGAGAGAGAGAGAGAGAGAGAGAGAGAGAGAGAGAGAGAGAGAGAGAGAGAGAGAGAGAGAGAGAGAAGAAGATAAGGGGGCATGCAACCCCCCACGTGGGAGGGGTGGCGACCATACCACCCTCCTTCCACCTCTTTAAAAGGGGGAGCCTTCTCCCTCCCTCGGAAGTGCAACCTTCCCCTCCCTCCTGCATCGTCACACCCGCCCTTGTCTGTGGCAACAAGCCCCCCTCTGTCTGGATAGCGCCCTCTCCCCCCCTCGTCGAAGGTAGCCCCGCCCTGGCCTGCATCCTCCCCCCCTCCCCCGTCGTCAGAAAATATCCCCTCCCCTCCCGTGATCAGTGCTGAGAGAGAGAGAGAGAGAGAGAGAGAGAGAGAGAGAGAGAGAGAAGAGGAGAAGAAGAGAAGAAGAGGAAGAGGGAGGGAGAGAAGGAGAAGAAGAGAAGAAGAAGAAGAGGGAGAGAGAGAGAAGGAGAAGAAGAGAAGAAGAAGAAGAGGGAGAGAGAGAGAAGGAGAAGAAGAGAAGAAAAAGGAGAAGAAGAAGAAGAGGAGGAGAGAGAGAGAAGGAGAAGAAGAGTAGAAGAAAAAGAAGAAGAGGAAGGGAGAGAGAGAAGAGAGAAGAAAAAGGAGAAGAAGAAGAAGAAGAGGAGAGAGAGAAAGGAGTCTGGAAGCTTCCAAAGCATCTCCTTTAGGAGGTGTTTCACACGCAAGACCCGCCTTAATTTTTCCTTAATCCGTGACCACATCGATTCAAGTGCAAAGGCTGTGAGGATTGGTGGGAAGCTACTGGACAATTTGCAAGAAATTCCTGCGCATCTAATAGCTATCCCTGCACACGAAGGCAACTAGATTTCCGTGAAAGATGGCACCCAAGAGGCATGCAACTAGCAACTCTGTAGGTGATTCTGCCCAAGGCGGAGGAGTGGCTGCCTAACGGGGTTTCGATTGTCAAGAATCAGGTCCATGATCCCACACTCCTTGTCGATGAATTCAATATGTTAAATGATTACGTAACCTTATATATACAAAGTTCATGAAATATGTATTGAATAAATTCATAGGGAATTTTGGCATTAGACACTCTCATAAAAATTGTTTCATTGCATTGTTTAAGAAGGTTCTCTTGAATTTCATAAAAAAGTCTAGCGCATGAGTTGCATGAATATTTGCAAACACAGGGTGATTTCATGGAAGTCAGTTGCACTAATGGAATGACTCAGTATTACCTTCGGGTCCCAAATATATTAATTATGCTCCATCGTGTATTGAATTGGAAATGGCATATCCTAGGGTCTTCTCTTGAGATTGATAGTAGTGAAATGCATAAAGTATCACAGTCATATTAGATACATGCAAGGAAAACTTCTACATGCATGGGAAAGATTCTCGCATAAACAAGCAACATGTTAAGTCACATGCATTGAAAGGACCTTCGCATGTGTCGTACAAAACTATTTCTTGTGACTCGTATTTATCATGGGTTTCTTTCATACCTTAATTGCATGATTATGAAAAGATAAGTGCATGGAAGGGTAGACATATCTTAAGGGTCTTTCTCTTGAATTGATTAGCAAAATCAAGTGAGATGGTTGTCGCATCCATACTAGAAGCATATGAAGGAACTATTGCATGCATGGGTAATATCAAGATTGCACGCATAGAAAGATTGCATGAAATTATTGTGCATTAGAATGCTTGAATTCATGCTTTGTACATTGGCCTTGAAATTGTCGAGTAAAGTCAATACTTGTCTTAATCAACGTAGTTAGACAAGCTCAAAGAAAGGGTTAGAAAGGGGCAAACATTAGTGCATGTGAGTACTATTGAAAAAGGGTAGCAATATAATCCTCACTGCTTCTCTTGGCTTCCAAAGCTACTTGCAATGTAATCTCCAAATCATGACATTTTCCCTCAAGCATAGATATCTTCTTATGCAGCTCTTCACTTCCATGAATATCAAGTGGCTGCTCTACACCATAAACACATCCTTAAACATAGAAAATCAATGAGAAACCAAAGCATCTAGAGTTTGAGAAACCATTTTCCATGATTTTTTTACTTCCAAAAGCAAAGCATCATGAAGTTCTTCATACTCATATTTAAGCAGTACTAACACATCCACATCCACATCCAAATTTTGAAGAATCTGCTACTCAACCTTGTCAAAGGATCAAACCTATTCATTAACAGTTTATGAAATCAACTTGCAAATGTGCATACATAATCATAAATTTATGCATACTATCTGAACACTGAGACTTCAATTGTTCAGTCCATCTTTCAAAGACAATCACCAAAGTTTTGTTATGCTCTATCTGTTGCTACTGCTGCAATGCTGAAACCTACTCATGATGCTTAGCAAATAGAGCATCATAATTTCTCAACTGTTGAGCCAAATCCTCAACTCTCATCCTCTCAATAGTCAACTGATCCTAAAACTCAGAACCTATGCTGCAATACGTGAATGATCTCTTTCATGCTGTCTCAAATAGACCATAATTTTCTACATCATACTCATGGCATCACTCATACTAGCAACTGAAGAAATATAAGTATCCAACTTTCTCAAAACCAAAGGAGTATTAGCTACATGCATAGACCCAAAGTCTTTGTGCAAAGCCTTCTTAATAGCAACAAGAACATCAACCAAAACCTGCTACTCATCCACCTTGGACTTACCCTTGAACCAAATCTTACCAATCTTTTGCTTCTTTTTTCCCATATTACCTACAAAGTTTAACCCATCCACCTTGACCTTTGCATCCAAATGCTCCATCTTCTCATCATACATTGGCTTCCCATAATCTTTCACAAAATTCATAGCAATTTGTCTTGCATAAGACTCTTGATAACCTGCTTGTAATAAATCTTTGTAAATAGTTAATCTCTCTTCATCACCACCAAAAAGATCAAAAGCATTATCACTATCTTTCCCATTACTGGTATTCTCTCTCACCTCATCAATATGCCCTACATCTTGAGACATAGGATTAGGTGTCCAAGTCAATAAAGCCTTCATATTTGTCAAACCAGGATATTGCCTAAAAGCATACTCATATAGGGCTGCCAAGAAACAACCCATATGGGATTTATGAAAGACCTTTTTAGTCTTACACACTTAGATATCTGTCATTAACCTGTCATACAAACCCTAGCCCAATTTAGCATACCCACATTCTGAGCATAGTAAATCAATCCATAATTTTCTCAAGATGTGGAATCTGTCTTAATAAACAGCATGAACTTCTCCATAAACCACCGAAGATGCATTCTGCGGCGGCAAGATCAACATCAATACACTTCATAACATAAACCTTACGTGGACCCGTGACATCTCTGAATGCTTCATGCATTTGGTCATTAGAGCATCTTCACAAAGTCGGGTTTACATTCATTGGTAATGTAGAAACATGGCTTACCACTCCCATAGTAAGCTCAAGACAACTTGCAATTTTACCTTGAGATTGTCTCAAGATATCCAAATGTATTAACACATGTATATTGGCAGCCCATGATTGCCAAGGAAGGCATGCAAATTGATACAAGCCGTTTCTTTCCAGCCATGCCTTGATAGGTGCATACTCAATACCCAATGCCAAAGTGGAATCTACAAAAGGTGTACATGTAGCACTCGAACCAAGTACCTTAGATAAAGACCTCTGTGTTGCTGTTGCTTCCTGCCACTCCAAGCGCTCCTCCTCATGTGGATCATAATCGGTGTCTTCATCATCCTCCACATGAGATATTTTCTTCCTCGATAGAGCTTTGGTGGATGTATGCCGAGTATGTGTCATGGAAGCCAATGTAGGCCGACACACAGACAAAGATGGAGAGAAAGAAGAAGAAACAAAAAAATAACTACTCTTCTCCATCTCAAAGTTAAAGTCCAAGTCCTCTATGCGTTTGAACCTTGTCGTACCAATGGTCATATCAATATGACACAACTTAGACTACTCCATATAATCATTGCATGTCAAACTTGAGTTAACAAATCATGGTAAAATCAAATTAACTTGTGTATAATAAGGTTGCACTAATCCTTTGAGTCTAAAGCCATTGACTGCAGGCTACAACACCTGGCCCTACAAATCTTTAAGAAAAAATGTGCCCTACCCAACATCCTTAAAAATCACAAATGGGCCTACATAACGAAGTTTTCTTTCGCACGAAAACTTACCAAGTCATACTGCCTGTGATCATTGAAGGCAAGGGCAAGGCTCCCATCCGTCCCATCCCCCCCTCTTGGTGCTCGCCCCTAGTGAAGCAACCACTCTCACTCGGAGCATCTAATGGATTGGAGTGTCACTCGGTGGATGAGTCACATAGGGACCATGTAGTCTAGGTATTGTAGTAGGATTTATATCCATTCTAGGAATAGCTGGCTTAACATTGTTTGGCGTGGGAAGGGCCAATGGGGCTCCCCTTCTGAAGAATTTTTGTGGCATATTTGCTAGGTAAGGTTGACCGTATGGTTGTGAGTACGGAAGTCTTCTAGGCAATCTACAATGCACAACCTCATGACCAAACCTACCACAATTAGCATAAGGTCATGACTTGGGGTCTTGACACTATGCTAGCAAGTGGTTTCCACCACAATACATGCATTAGACATGTGGTCGCATTGGTCATCTTAGCATCCCCTGCATCTTGGCTATTTCCATTTTCATGTTAGCCAATTCGTGGTTGGTGTCTACGGCCTTTCCCTTATCTTGGGTACTTGTGCTTGATTGCTCACTAGATGCTGATGCTCTCTCCAAACTTCTAGAGTTGATCTCTTCTTGGTTCGAGTTCGTGGAGCTCCTGACCTTCAACTGGTCATCTACTCGAATGGCTTCTTCGAACACCCTAGCTAGCACGTCTCGCTGCAAGCTCGAGTTGCCTGCCAAGGCTTTATAATGCTCCTCATTTCATATTCCATTGATGAATACCGTCGACACTGCTCTTTCGGTCGATCATTTACCCATCAGGATTCTCTTGAAGAGACTCCTCATGTGGGTCACGTAGTTTTCGATGTCCTCTTTTTCCTTCTGCTTAACATTCATAAGTCGTACTAGCAGGTTGTCAGAGTATCCAGGCTCAAAAAATCTCTTAATGAAGAGGTTTTTTAGGCCATTGAAGTTCGCTCACTCTATGACATCTAGACTTGTGTACCAAGTTTGACCCTTGTTGCCTAAGCAAATCCCGAATGCTCGAGAGCATTGAGTCAAATCGATGAGACTGTTGGCCTCGCAAACCTACGTGAAGAATTGCTCTATAAAGTAGTACGGATCATCTTGGGGCTGGTACTAATTGAGCTACTTAGTGACAACTGGTATCTTAGGTTGGCTCTTGGAGCCTTGGTTCACCCCTATCCCTGCTAGTAGTGACATTGCTAATGCTGCAACGCTCTACTCTTTGTTGTGTTGTCTAGCAATCGCTTCATGAGAAGCTCACTTAGCGTCAAGTCTCCTTCTAGTGCTATCTCATGGTCAGTTTGATTCTTGCCTGCTAGGTTCAGCACTCACTATATCTCTTGCATCTCTACGTTCTGCCTCAGGCTCCTAGTCTGGTGGTTTCGATTGTATTCCACTATGCCTTGCAGTGTTTTTTGGGCTAGTCTCCTTTCCTCCTCTAGGTCAGCTATGATGGCTTCTGTCATTCTATCGCGGAGCTCATACCAAGCGTGAGAATCGTAGCTATTCACCAACTACTGGATCACTTCTAGGAACTCCAAAGTCAAGTTTCTCGTTCTGCCTGCGGTCTGAGCTTTCTTTTGACATGGTTGCATTCTCGTACTCCACCAAGCTTTCAATAAGGTTAAACAAGTCAGTAGATCCATGTGTCTGTTCCTGTTTGCTTAGTCCTACACTGGGCTCCAATTTCCCGTCTATGTCTTGGGATCTTCTCTTATTGGTGGGCTCCTTCAAGTTCTTTTATCTGAATGAGTTCATTAATTATTGCATACAATCCTCAAATCATCTCCACTCAGCGAGTGTATTCTTTTCTGTGCACTTATGCTCAATCAGGCTTTCGGCTATTCCTAGATGTACTTCAACTACTGGAAATCAAGGTGAGTGCAAAGAAAAAGTGTCTAAGAGGCTTGCGCATTCTTGTCTCGTCTTAGGCCTGATAGGCTCGTTCTATCAATTTCTGGCCATCTTGATAGATTTTAGGGTTTCTTGCTACACCATCTTACTCGATTTAGGTTTGTTCTGGGTCTATGCCTCCAGCCGTTAAGATATTGACTCTCTCAACAACCTACTCAAGCTGCTAAGCAGCTGCGTCTTGTGAATTTGCCTATTCCTTGCGCCAAAATTGAGTTTTGGGCATCGACTTTGCTCACAAAGGTTTGCGCCTGGCTACATCTGGAGAAATTCTCCAAAAAAGTTGCAAGAATTTGCCTTAGCCCAACTCATCCGAATTGGAGGGGCTGAGTGGTGGACTTGAATGGGTCAAGGGCCGAATAGGAACAGTGGCCAAATTTGCAGCTCGGACGGTCGAATGGATGTGGCCGAGGGTTGACTCAGGTTAGTGGGCCGATTCCTTCTCTCAGACGGGGACCGAGTGGTTTGGGCCGAATTGGGTTGGGTCAAATCAAGTGGGCCGATTCCTTCTCTCAGACGAGGGCCGAGTGGTTTGGGCCGAATTGGGTTGGGTCAAATCAAGTGGTCCGAGGGCCGAATATTAAGTTGGGCCAAATGGTTGACTCGGACAGGCCGAGCAATGAGTGTCCGAATCAAGAGGGCCGAATGATGAGTGTCCGAATCAGGTGGGCTGAGTTGTGGACTCAGACGGGAGCCGAGGGATGAATAGGAACAGTGGCAGAATTTGCGGCTCGGATGGCCAAATGGATGTGGTCGAGGGCCAATTTTGGGACTTGGCCCAAAACCAAGCCACTCAAATGGGCCAAGTTGCGCGTGACGACGGCAGCGCCAAGGAGGATCTCATTGAATCCAACAATCCAAGCAATCACTAGGCACGCCAACTTCCAGATCACAACAAAGACATAGAAGGAAGGATTTGATATACTTGAAGCATGAAAAAGAACTCCCCAATGGCAAGATTGAATCAAACCACCAATGGAAACTCTCTCTCTCTCTCTCTCTCGCTCTCTCTCTCTCTCTCTCTATGCTAGGGTGAAAGATGAGCTCTTTTATGGTCTCCTGGCCCTTAAACCCCTTCTCGGGCAAGGTCTTGCTATCCCCAATCACTCCCTCGCTAACATTAATCATTCCAAACACTCTTTTTTTTTTGTTTATCCAATTTGTGCCTTGTTTTATAGCAGTAAACCCTACAACTCTCCAATCTGATTTCTTAATCCTAACCTATGCTAAATGCAACAATAATCACAAACAAATAAGTGAGCTGATTTCCCCTTCTTTCCCAATCATCGAACAATCAAAATAACCAAAATACTTACTTGTATCAAAGATCAAAAAGCCCAAACTTCCTACCTATCTCAAGCTTCGTTTCGGGGATGAATCCCTTACTTTGATGCTCGATATGAGGTATCTAAGTGCTCAAGCTTGAATCTGCTGGTCTTGGCAATGGAACCAAAATGTAGGGGGAGCTCAAGCTCAAACGCCAATACCCACCGACCGCTTATTATTCAAGCATTCCAAGCAAGCTCTAATGGCTATCTCTCACCTAGCTGACACTCCTTTGAACCTACGAATGTAGTGAGCTTACCTCGATACGGAAATGAATTGCCTCCTCCTTCACACACATCGGTAGCTCCATGATCCTAGATGCTAGCTCAAGCATCCTCAAGCCTCCTTCATCAAGCTCCATCCACCATAACTGTGCGAGCACAAGAAAAGAGAAAAGAAGAGAATAAGAGAAGAGGAGTTGGTGAAGAGCTACACCCTTTTAATCCCTCGCTCCCACACACTCACTCCCTCACACTCTCACACTCCCTCTCTCAAGAGCACACACACAAGCAAGGTGAAAAGAATAAGAGAAGAAGAGAGGTCTCTTGTTAGCCGTACACCAAAGAATGAGCTTCCATTCACTTTTTGAACTTTATATACAAACCCCAAAATCCCATGGGCACCCATCCCTTTTTACATGACCCGCCGTTGTGGCAAGGTCCTTTTTCCTATTTCTCTCTTCTTGCCTCATGTCTTAAGCCTACACCCATCTATTCTTTTACAAATGACATAGGAGGGAGCCTGACGCTCTTTTACAAGAGTTTTTTGAGGTGCCTTCCATTTAAAATTGTTCTATTTGCCTCAGCTTAGCTTTGGGGCTGCCTCTATGCCTTTGCTATTTTTCTGTCATTTTTTCACTCTTTGCTTCATATTTCCACCATCTCGAACTGAGGTTAATATTACCCCCCTTCGAGATGGGTTCCAGTCCCATGGACCTTGGAGCGCTTTGTTGTGGAAGGGTGGGTCTGGGCAAGTGACTGGTGGGGTGATGATAGGGCCACATGTGGACTCTTTTGATTGGGAATTTTTGATAATGATTTGGATGGAGAACCCAAGGTGTGTCAAGTGGATGATGGGGGCCTCCGAAGTTGGTGGTTTGTAGCATCTTGTTATTCTTGAAAGAAGAAAGTGCTCGACCTAAGGGGAGTGTCTACCTCACCGTACAGTGCTCTGTGCTCATGCTGGTGGAACAAGGAGCTAGGTCTAACCCTAGGTAAGCCTGGGTGATGTCCCACACTTGATGACCCCATTTCTGTAAAAAAAGGTGCAGTGTGTGTAGCTTAGGGTGACAGGTGTAACCATAGGCGATGTTATCATCCTAGATATGTCCTGCCCTTGAGTTGCCCTAAGCATGAACTAGGGAGTCAAAAAAGGGCTAGGGGGTTAGGAACGGAGCCAGGAACGGAGCCGGCCGACCAAGGCCACCGGTCGTGCCTAACTTGAGGACCCCTAGATGCAATGCTTGTGAGCTATGTGCCACGACTTGTGTTTGGACATGTCATGTGCTCCTTTCATTGTTATTTGTTTGTTGTCTCCCCTTTTTCTTTTCTTTTTGAGGAAGAGACTTACGTATACCCTTATGTCTCACATGATGATGAGGGCAATGCAGTCCTTATGGACTATTGACTAGTATTGGTGATGGCATTAGATAGGGGATGAGGTAGAGGAAGAGGAGGGTAGACCCAAGAACCAATCATGTGTTGGACTTGTGGTCACCCAGGACACGTCTCATCACGTTGTTCTAAAAGGGAGCAACAAAATAGAGACAAGGCTAACCTAAGGTATCCTGAGTGTGGAATGACTCATCTCTTCATTGATTGTCCCAAGCAAAAACCATCCTCGAGTTCAGCTAATGTGCCATTTGTCCCATTGGGATTGTTCCGTGTCGAGAATCTTGACGGGGAGGCTACACCTATCCCGTTGCATGTCATGACCCGTTCATAAACTAAGCAGGCTGGCATATCATTGCCATATTCTAGAAATCTTGACACAGCCTCAATAGAAAAGAAGAGCCATAGGCAAAGGAAGAAGGGACCCAAAGCTAAAGTCACTCTCAAAACTGAGAGTGCCACAATGCTACCTACTAGAAAGAAAATCACTAATGCTAAGGTAGAGACATCAACCCCAAAGATGGCTGAAAAGGGAAGTGCTAAGGTAGGGGAGTATCCCAACCTGAAGCGCCAACGAGAGGCCATCGAGAAGGTAAAGGAACGGGTAAAGGAGGTCCAAGAACACCTGAAAGATGCTGAGTCTATCTTAGAGGATGAGATCGAGGATTTCTCCAACATCAACATGCCAGTCTCACCCCCTCGACCAAAACCAAGAGATGTGACTGTGCCACAAGCAGTACCGCTTAGGCAAATCCTTAATGCTATAGGCCAGCAACCCAATCAAGGCCATTGGCCAAGACAATCTGGAATAGGAGATAGACGAGTAGCCAACGACCTCCTTACCACTCTAGTGACCACCCCTATGATGCTAAGCCTGGGAGATCTGCTTAGGCAACATCGATCCCTATGGTAAGACTTAAAGCATTGGGTTGAAGGGTCACAAGA
Source organism: Lygodium microphyllum (assembly GCF_053477565.2). Classification (NCBI taxonomy): domain Eukaryota; kingdom Viridiplantae; phylum Streptophyta; class Polypodiopsida; order Schizaeales; family Lygodiaceae; genus Lygodium; species Lygodium microphyllum. The sequence goes on along the minus strand of NC_141136.1, from coordinate 38,716,937 downwards.
GCAAGCTACTGCAGACTTACAAGAACATGATGCAGAGACACAGATACCGAGTTTGACGTTGCACTCCATGCCTAAATCCTTGCATGTTAATGCTTTTTGGGAAGGCATCGAGATGCATGCAGTCTTACGGGTCTTAGCTATAAGTGACACAACAAGAAAAGGGATTGTAGACACAGGGACATGAGTTAGTGTACTGAAGCACGTAGTGCTCTAGACTTGGGGAAACCTACATGTCGAGACTGCTAGGTTCAATGTCACATTACCCAACGGAATGAAAGTGAAGCCATTTAGGTGCTAAAACACTGGCCGGTGAAAATCGTCTAAGTCCGATTCTCAGTTGACTTTATAGTCATGAAGGTAGTGGACTACCATATCCTATTGGGCCGACCCTGGATGCACAATGCCAGAGTGATCAAAGATTGGGGGAATGGTCTTATCTTTCTAGGCAATAGAAAAAAATTTGGAAGGGTGGAAATGGACTCTTGGAAGACTGTACCAATCGACCTCGATGTCATCTCCGCGATGCTTAAGGGTGATGCCCAGATCAAGAAATCCTACGGGCCCTTGACTAAGTATATTCCATGTCCTCAAGACGAGCAAGACATGATGCATGTCCTTGCTACCATCTACTTGCCATTGTCGGACAATGAGGAGTACAAACAAGCCATTAAAATGACTGGTGAGCCCAATGGTACACCCTCGGTACCGGTCTGCATGATGGTAGGAAACCTTCGCAGGAGACCCAACCCTGTCACTTTCCAAGTGCCAACCAATAGGAGGGAACTCCAAGTGATTTTAGAGTATTTGACCGGCAAGCTAGCTGGCAATCCAGCAGCAAATTTCAAGCCACTCCAAGATCTCTTAAATGAACCAAGGTGGCAATGGACCAGGGTGCATGACCTAAACCTCAAGTACAATTGGGCCCTAGTCCCCGATCAAAGACACGAGACATGCCAAGGCCTAGGAGATGACAAGCGGTCAGAAAAAGATGCTTCTGATGATGAATGCAAGGACTTCTACTCCTTCAGTGACGAGAGTGAGGGTGAGATAGATACCATAGAATATAACACTGAAGGATGAGAGATAGAACATATACGGGCACACTCCAAGCCGCAGAGAAAGAACACTTTCAGGATAGAGAAAAGAGTCATATGTGTGGATTGTGACCGCGCTTGGTTGGAATATATAAGAGCCATAGATCTTGTACAAGCAGGCCTAACACAACCAGGTACAGACTTGTATTGGTTGTACACAATGTGTTAGAGCTTGTCCAACAGATGCACTGGAAATGATACCCTGGGATGGATGCAAAGCCAATCAGATAGCTTCTGCTCCCAGAACAGAAGACTGCGTAGGTTGTAACAGTGATTAGAACAAAGTCACCCTCTGGGCTGCGACCACCGAGGGAGATTACCTCCTCTAGCAAAGACAGGGAGTTTGATTCTGAGTCAAAAGTGAGTTTAGAGAGTGACCTAGAAATATCGAGGCCTCCCAAGACTAGACATACGAAGGGGGACCTACCCATCCACTTGAGGCGCAAACGGTTAAAAGAAGAAAGGGCAGAACAGTCTAAGGACTTATGAGTGGACAAACAACAAAAACCACAGGACTTCCCTAAGAGATTTATGAAGTTCAAAAAGGGTGATAGGGTAGTGATCTTGTTGGGTGCCAAATGTTAAGGGCAAGCAAGTGAACCCATCGAGGGACATACCAAAGTCAAGGAGGTGAGCCTAGCCTAGGAAGGGGAGACACCCCAACTTGTCTTTATTGCTAATGACTTGATGAAGGAAGAGGAGACAAGTCTCATTGCCCTCTTGTGAGAGTATATAGACGTGTTCGCTTGGTCTTTAGAACTTAAGGGGGTAGATCCAAGTGTAGTGACTCATAACATACCCATGATGCCAGACACAACACCTGACAAGTAGCAACCGTACCCTATGAATCCAAAACATGCTCATGCAGTCAAGGAAGAGATTGACAAGTTGATGAGAGCAGGATTCATCTACGAAATTGAGCACACAACCTAGGTATCACCCATAGTCATCGTAATGAAGAAAAATGGAAAGATTAGAGTGTGAATCAATTACAAGAAGGTGAACACTGCCACTAAGAGGGACAACTACCCATTGTCATACACCAAGCACATGCTCAAGAGGGTGGCGGGCAAAGAAGCCTATAGTTTTCTAGATGACTTCTCTAAATACAATCAAGTGCAGGTGTATCCTGATGATAGGCATAAGATTGCATTCGCCATTGAGTGGGGTGTCTTTGCCTACATAGTCATGCCCTTCGGGTTGACTAACGCTCTAGCCACCTTTCAATGCCTTATGTGCACTATATTTAAAGACATGCTCAGAAGAGAGTTAGAAGTCTTTGTAGATGACTTGTGTGTTCACTCAACCTGGAGAGAACACTTAGACAGACTCCGAGGAGTCTTTGAACGGTGTCACTTATATCGTCTCTCTCTGAATCCCTTAAAGTGCCAGTTCTGGGTAAAGCACAGATGCATCCTAGGGCATGTGGTGTCAAAGAGTGGCATTGCCATGGAATTTTTGAAAGTCAGGGTCATTGTAGATCTTCCACCCCCAACCAACTATAAGGGAGTTCAATCTTTCTTAGGCCATACAAGGTATTATCGATGGTTTGTGCTAAATTATATATTAATTGCTAGACCTCTGTACAAATTGTTGACTATATTCGAATGGACTGAAGAATGCCAACACACATATGAGGAATTAAAAAAGATTCCGACCATAGCACCGATTCTACGAGCCCTAGATTGGACCATTACCTTCCACGTGCATATTGATGCTTCGAAATTTGCTATGGGGGTAGTGTTGTGCAAACCTAGGAAACACAATCTCGACTATCTAGTGAGCTTTGCTAGCAAACAACTCACTGAGACCAAGATGAACTACTCGATGATAGAAAGAGAAGGTCTGACCATGGTATTTGCTGTGAAGAAATTTTGGCATTATTTATTAGCCACGCCTTTCACTTTCTTTGTGGACCATCAAGCCTTGCTATATTTAGTAAACAAACCTTGTGCTACAGGTTGTTGAGATATCGAGCTCCACTCGTGATATGCCAGGGTGACCGTTGAGTACTTATGTCACCGACTTGTCAGTTGCAGACGCGGTTGGTACACCGCCGATGAATAATAGCTACATGATAGCTATCCTTATCTACTCTAGTTCGTGGCTCAGTTAGTATGCCACCTTAGTTAGTTGAGTTTGGTTTGAGACCCATACATAGGGTTCTTCTATTTCTTTGTACTAGAGTTCTTTTGGCTTACACAACTAAGAAGAGGAAAACTGTTTTCAGCCTCCACCCTGTTGAGAATCAGCAATCACACTCAAACAGTCTCTTTGTATGGAGTCTCAGGGTCAAGGACATGCAGGCTAACTTATCCCATATGCACAATGGTGCTTACTGCAGTTTCCTACTTTCCTATAAAGCATTGTACTTGCTTCCTTTCTTAATGCAATGATAGTACTCTTTTCATTTCAGTAAAAGTGTCAATGTCATTGTCCACATACACAAGATTGTGTTTATGAGTCCAAGTCTCAATCTTGGAACCTAATTCACTTGTGTAAAAAACAGTGTCCTTTCCATCATGAGTCTACACTTCTTTTTCCATCCTCCATAGCTTCCGGTTTTGCCATGCTCTAGATCCCGCATTTCTAACATGGTATCAGAGCCCAGTTGGGCATGGCATTGCTTGTCTAGCCTTTCTGGATTCCTTTCAACCTCAGTCTAGCTCAATGTCAGCTCATGACTTCATCTCCCAACTCTACTCTCACTGAAGCTTCCATGGCAGCCATAGCCAGCAGCACCCTGTCAGATTGAGCTGCTTATATCTCACTCCACAGGTCAAATCTCTTGGAGCTTCCTTCTAGAAAAGTATTCCCCAACTCACAAAGCTTCCCTGTATCACATCAATCCAGGACATTGGACCATCTGGAGCTCAACATTGTGAAAATCCCCAATCTCTGCTCTGTGTCTGCCATAGCCAGACAGGACCTACCTTGCTTGGAGCTTCCATAACTCTTCAACCAGGCCATTTCAGCCCACGATTTCTTCTAGGGAGTTGTTCCTCTGCTCAAGGCGCTTCATCCTGGCACGATAATTGATGACATTACTGCGCCCTGGCTTCAGCATTGCGAAAATTGCGGAATCCTGTTAGAAATGCGCCTGCTGCTGTTCGACGTGACTGCGCGCTGCATACTGTCCACGATTTTGATGATTATGATAGGGCTTTGGTAGCCCATGAAATCAGCTTCCTAGGTATATAAAAATTTTTGAAAATGATCCACTGTAGCTCCTGCAATCAACAAAAAACCAGGCCCCTGTCTCAGAAACCCTAATTCCACCATAGCCAAAGCTTCAAAATCTTGACATTTTTCACTATTCCTCTCACTGAAGTTATCAACAGTGATTTTAATCACTGAGCAATACTCTCTGAAGTTCATTAAAGTACTGTCACTCAGATCTGAAGGCATCAGCATCAAATCAAGAAGGGGAAGTTCACTTGGATTTTAAAAGAGTAAAAGACTTTTGCAGATTTGGTATTCATTGACACTCAGTTAGTGTTTTTTAACACTTGTGTCTCTCAATCAATTCTTCTGTTGCTCAAATCTAATAAGTCTGAAGTTGATTTGCTACTGTTCCCGTAAATCTAACATGGGAAAAGACTCTCCAAATGCTCGATTCAAAGGAGTCGAGTTCCACACTTGTCAAACCCGCATCAAGCTCATCCTGATGAAGAAGGGTCTCTGGGCCATCACAAATGGCAAAGAGAAGAAACCTCGAGACGCGGACCTTGCAACTACTTGGCAAAAGAATGATGACAGAGCTCAGGCCATTATCAAACTAGAACTAGACGACAGTTATATCCACCATGTGGATAACTGTGAGACCTCACAGGATACATGGAAAAGACTTGACACCCTGTTCGGTGCACAATCTAAATCATCAAAGTATGGTCTCCTAATTGAGTTCTTCAGGCTTGAAATGAAGTCCAGCACATCACTTGCCACACATCTCAATTACATGGAAGGACTCCTAACCCAACTTGCAGGAATCAACATTAAAATGGATGAAGATGTTTGCATCGGTGTTCTACTTAAGAGCTTGCCTCCTGAATATAATAATGTATCAACAACTTTAATCAACATGCCAAATCCTGAACTTGTTGATATCCAGGCATCACTGTTAGAAGAAGAAAAGAAGCTAAAAACCAAAGAAGAACCAAGTACCTCTAGAGATGAGCATGCATTATATGTTGGCAACAGGTACAAAGGCAATAAGGATCAGCTCTTTTGTGACTTCTGCAAAAGGACCGGACACACCGAGAAGTTCTGCCACGCAAGAAAGAGATCCCAAAAGGCCTATCTAGTCGCAGTCAAAGAAGAAGAAGAAAATGGAGCAAAGGAGGAAGATGAAGATGAAGACCACCAGGATCGGAAGGACAAGACTCATCAGTCCTTGTACTCTCATAATTCTGATAGACTGTTTTAATAGCCTTGTATTTTCCTTGCCCTAATGTTTCCTGCCATAAGCTTTGTAAACTCCTTATGTAACTTGGCATTATAGTCCCTGTACACTTTGTGAGGCCCCTGTTACAGCCTCTGGATGTCCACCATGTTTATGGTACCCACACTTAGCTTTTTCTGCAATAGCCTCTGGTGTTTTGCCATGTCTGTGGTATGCCCACACTTTGCAGGTGGTTCTCATTACAGCCTCTACACACTCTGTGCATTTCCTAGTTGTGATTGAGGAGGGGTGTTGAGAATCAGCAATCACACTCAAACAGTCTCTTTGTATGGAGTCTCAGGGTCAAGGACATGCAGGCTAACTTATCCCATATGCACAATGGTGCTTACTGCAGTTTCCTACTTTCCTATAAAGCATTGTACTTGCTTCCTTTCTTAATGCAATGATAGTACTCTTTTCATTTCAGTAAAAGTGTCAATGTCATTGTCCACATACACAAGATTGTGTTTATGAGTCCAAGTCTCAATCTTGGAACCTAATTCACTTGTGTAACAAACAGTGTCCTTTCCATCATGAGTCTACACTTCTTTTTCCATCCTCCATAGCTTCCGGTTTTGCCATGCTCTAGATCCCGCATTTCTAACACACCCTTGTGTGTCTTCCCCCATTCTGCAAGCAAGAAAGCTTCAAGCGAGACTCCTTCCTTCTCTCCCACAATCTTGACATGGTATCAGAGCCTTGTTCGTGGTAAGGAGCTCAAGAAAGCAAGCCAAGCTCGCGGTGGTCTGGTAAGAGGAGGAGTGTTGCTTTCATTTTCTATTTTGGGAGCAGATCTCTACAGGTAGCACAGCCGGAAATTGCAGGAGTGCATTGTCTCAGGTTGAGACGCCCTTCGCGGTGAAGCAAGAGGGCAGTATATGCTGCGGGACAGGGCTTTAGCCCTTGGCGTCCTTGTTTTTCTGATTTGAGGCCATTTCGGGGCCTGTTTTGGAGGCGGAAGTTTTCTGCACGCACTCAGGAAAAGGCCCAGTTTCATGCTGTGCAGCCACTGTTCTACAGGTCGGTGAAAAGTTACTGTAGAAATTGCATTGTATGCTTGTGCGCAGAGACATTGGGAGTTACAGAATCATCCCTGTTGCCTGTTGATGCAAAATCGTCACTAGGAAGTGACTGTGTGGTAAAATACCACTTTCGCCAGTTTTGCAGATTTTCCCTTGTGAGGGTGAAGCTGTGTTCTTTGCAGTGACAGAATTTTTTGCAGTGTTCTGTAATGGCATCTGATTCTCTTTCACAGATTGTCACTGAAAAGCTTGACAAGAACAACTTCCAAGCATGGAAGTTTAGAATGACGAATTTCCTTATGGGAAAAGGATATTGGGAATTTGTTGCAGGAAATGAAGAAGAACCAGTTCTTCCTGATGTTCCCAATCAACAGCAAATGCAGGCATTTAAAACATGGCATGAGAGAGCCAGGAAAGTTATGTACTGGCTGTCTATCAGCATTTCAGACTCTATGATTGTGCATATTCAGGATGCAAGTACGCCAAAGGAGGCATGGGATACTCTGTCAAAAATGTATAGCACAAATACACAAGCCAGGAAAATGCAGCTCAAGCAAGAGTTGCATAATGTGCAAAGAGAAAATATGAGCATCAATGACTACCACATGAAGGTGAAGAAGATTGCAGATGCACTTGCTTCCATTGGGTCGCCAGTGGAAGATGATGATTTAGTTTCCGTGACCTTGAATGGTCTAGGAAAGGATTATGCACAGTTTCGAACATCCATTTCCGTTCATGAAAGATTTCCTGACTTTGAGGAGTTGATTGCTCTTCTAATTTCTGAGGAGCAGAGAAATGGTGGTGCATCTTCTTCAGGAGGAACTTCAAAAGAAGCTGTCTTCTACTCAAATGCTGGAAGAGGTAGAGGCAGAGGTAGAGGAGGCCGATTTGGAGGCCGTGGTAGAAATCAGAATATGCAGCAAACTCAAGAAAACCAGTCCTATGGAGGAGGACGTGGTAACTCTAGAGGCAGGGGGAGCCAAAGAGGTCGTGGTGGATGGCAAAGAGGTCAAAATGCAAACAGTAATGTTGAATGCTACTACTGTGGTAAAATGGGTCATATGGCTAAAGACTGCTATAAAAAGCAGAATGACATCATGAATGGAAAACTGCAACAAGGGAATTATGCATCTTCTAGTAGACAGGGTGATGACAGAAATGAGCATTTGTTCATGGTGCAGCACATGAACAATTCTGTGACAAGTGTAGAAGAAAGCAATGATGTATGGTATGTTGACTCAGGTGCATCAAACCACATGACAGGTCATGCAGAATGGATGGAGGATGCAAGGAAAATGGAAAAACCAGGATTTGTGGAGACTGGTGATGATACTGCACATCCTATTGTGCAGATTGGAAAAATTCCCTTGTCTATGCAGGATGGGAAAAAGAAATACCTGTCCGATGTATTTCATGTCCCGAATATCACCAAGAATCTGGTTTCTGTTGGTCAAATGGTTGAGCAGGGCTTGCAGGTCAGATTTAATCCTCATGGATGCTTTGTTGAGGATATGAAAAATAAAGGTCGCTTGATAGCAAAAGGAAAGAAGAAGGGCAGAATGTTTACATTGGATGCAGACATGTCTGAATTGAGTGCAGCAATGTTTGCACATGGGACCGGTGTAGTTGCAGATATTGATATCTGGCATAAACGCATTGGTCATGTTAATGTACAACGACTTAAATCAATGCAAGCCCAAAATATTATTGCAGGTTTGCCTAAATTCAAGGTTGCAGAAATGCATAAGGTATGTGAAGCCTGTCAGTTTGGAAAACAGGCAAGGAAACCATTTCCTAGACATGTTCAAGAGAGTAAGAAGCCATTGGAATTAATCCACTCTGATGTGTGGACTACTAAAGCTGCATCTCTTGGAGGCTGTCATTATTTTGTCAGTTTTATTGATGACTATAGCAAAAAAGTTTGGGTGTATTTTATGAAAAAGAAAAGTGAAGTTTTTGGGCATTTCAAAACTCTTAAAGCTATGGTTGAAAAAGAAACAGGCCTGCAAGTAAAATGCCTAAGGTCAGATGGAGGGGGAGAGTACCTCTCAAATGAGTTTGCAAGGTTCCTACAGGAGCATGGCATAAAGCAGCAATATTCATGCAGTCATACCCCACAGCAAAATGGAATTGTAGAAAGAAAAAACAGACATATTGGAGAGGTATCTCGTGCCATGCTCAATGAAAAAGACTTGCCAGATTTTTATTGGGCTGAAGCAGTTGCTACAGCAGTCTACATAATGAACAGGACTCCCACTGCAGCAATACATGGAATGACTCCAGAGGAGAGGTATACTGGTAGGAAACCAGATATTTCTCATTTGAAAATTTTTGGTTGCATTGCCTATGTACATGTGCCAGATGAGTTGAGATCCAAGTTGGATCCAAAAGCTGAGAAGTGCATCTTTATTGGTTACTCTCTGCAGCAAAAAGGGTATAGATGCTATAACCCTTCTACTCGTAAGTTTACAGTGAGCAGAGATGTTGTTTTTGATGAGATGAGTAGCTGGTATAAACCAGTAAATGTGATTGATGATGTAGATGCACAAAATGGTAATGCTACACAGAATTCACAGCAGCAGTCACAAAATATTAGTGGACCTGGAGCATCCTCTAGCAGTGGTTCACATTCTTCGCCATGGACAGGCAGATTGAGATCAGGAGAATCTTCTCAAAGCAATGCAGATAGTGGTATGCAGGTATCACGAAAAGGAAAAGAGAAGGTTGATCAGCCCATGTTTGATGTGAATGCAGGTCACTCTTATGTGGATGGTGAATCCAGTGGCTCAGAACAGAGCATTGATGATGAGTTGGGTATTCCTTCTATTGTTACACCTGGAGTAAGGAAGACCAGGGATGTTTTGAGAGCACCTGGGAGTGAACCTACTTTGCGCAGGTCTACGAGAGCTAGGTATCCTGTGGATAGGCTGAAATATGATGGATTTACAGCCATTCACTATGCATATATGGTCAAAGTGATACAGGAACCAGAACCCACTTCTTTTGAGGAAGCCATGGGAAAAGAAAAATGGGAGAAAGCCATGGATGAAGAAATGGATGCCTTGGAAGCAAATGCTACATGGGAATTGGTACCTTTACCTAAAGGTAAGAATGCAATTGGCTGTAAGTGGGTTTATAAGGTGAAACACAATGCAGATGGTTCTGTGAACAGATACAAGCCAAGATTAGTAGTCAAGGGGTATGCACAAACATATGGAATTGACTATGAAGAAACATTCAGTCCGGTTGCAAGGATGGCAACCGTAAGAGCAGTCATTGCTATGGCTGCATCAAAGGGATGGTCTTTACATCAGATGGATGTAAAGAATGCCTTCTTGCATGGTGATTTGCAAGAAGAGGTCTATATGGAGCAGCCACCAGGTTATGTGCATGCTGTTCATCCTGAGTTTGTTTGCAGGTTGAAGAAAGCTTTGTATGGTTTGAAGCAAGCACCTAGAGCATGGTCTGACAAGATAGGACAGTATCTTGTCACTATTGGCTTTCAGATTTCCAAGGCAGATTTCTCACTTTATGTGAGAAAAACAGAGAAAGGTATTATGCTGCTTGTCATTTATGTTGATGATTTGATTATGACAGGTGACAGTGATGAAGATATCCTTCATGTGAAAATGCTATTGAAGCAGAAGTTTGAGATGAAGGATTTGGGAGAGCTGCGTTATTTCTTGGGCATTGAGGTGATTAGATCACCAAGTGGGATACAGCTCTTGCAGAGGCAGTATGGATTGGACATGCTGTCCAAATATGGGATGACAGGCTATAAGCCTATTTCAGTTCCTTTGGAGCAGAATGTGAAGCTGAGCACAGATGCAGGTGAGCTTCTGGAAGACCCTAGTATGTACAGACGCATAGTAGGAAGTTTGATTTATATGACTATTACCAGGCCAGATTTGAGCTATGCTGTTGGGTTGGTAAGTCAGTTTATGCAGGCTCCAAGGAAACCGCATTTGGATGCGGCTAGACGCATACTCAGGTATGTGAAGTCCACATTGCAGTATGGACTATTTTATGAGACTGGGGTTCAGATACAGCTACATGGATACACTGATGCTGATTGGGCTGGTAGTATTTCTGATAGACGATCTACCAGTGGATATGTGTTCTCTTTTGGGAGTGCTGCAGTCACTTGGAGCAGCAAGAAACAGCCTACAGTTGCCTTGTCGAGCACAGAGGCTGAGTACAGGGGTGCAGCAATGGCTGCATGTGAGGTAGCTTGGTTGCATAAGCTACTTTATGATATGCATCAGTCTACAGATGAGCCAGTTGTCATTTATTGTGACAACATGAGTAGTATACACTTGGCAAATAACCCAGTCTATCATGCTAGAACAAAGCACATTGAGGTGCATTATCACTATGTGCGAGAGAGGGTTTTACTAGGTCTTATTGATCTAGTTTATGTCAGCACAGAGGATCAGGTAGCTGACATATTCACGAAGGCATTGGGCACAGAGAAGCTGCGCAAGTTCAGAGACCTGCTTGGTGTGCAGGAATTGGGATTGAGCTCAAGGGGGAGTGTTGAGATATCGAGCTCCACTCGTGATACGCCAGGGTGACCGTTGAGTACTTATGTCACCGACTTGTCAGTTGCAGACGCGGTTGGTACACCGCCGATGAATAATAGCTACATAATAGCTATCCTTATCTACTCTAGTTCGTGGCTCAGTTAGTATGCCACCTTAGTTAGTTGAGTTTGGTTTGAGACCCATACATAGGGTTCTTCTATTTCTTTGTACTAGAGTTCTTTTGGCTTACACAACTAAGAAGAGGAAAACTGTTTTCAGCCTCCACCCTTGTGTGTCTTCCCCCATTGTGCAAGCAAGAAAGCTTCAAGCGAGACTCCTTCCTTCTCTCCCACAATCTTGACACAGGTTGCATAGCTCGATGGCTCTTTTTTCTTTTAGAATTCAACTTCTCTGTGGGGGTTGTACGAAAAGGAAAGTAGCACTACATGGCCGACCACATGTCACACATCCCCACGAGAGAGGCCACTGGATAAGGCATCGTAGATGAGCTACCATACATGCACTTGTTTAGCCTATCTAGTGAGAGAGATTTATTTTGAGCCGACTTGATGCCATATTGGGCAGATGACATAGTCCAAGTACTTGAGCATGGACTACCTAAACGACCAATAGAGAAAGCTCGACTTAGGCGACTTATCCTCAAGATCCAACCCTATCAGTTGATAGTAGGTCAGTTGTATAGGATAGGGTAAGACGGATTGTTATGTAAATGCGTATGTGAGTATGAGAATCATGAAGTGCTCTCAGAAGCACACAACAGAATTGCTAGAGGACACTTTAGTGGAGATAAGATAGCCTGCAAGGTGCTGTAGTCTCAACTATGGTGGCTCATGCTTTTTTGCGATGTGGCACGATTCGTTAAGCACTGTGATGAGTATCAACAGACAAAGGTCCTGATTCGCAAGGATTAGATGGAGCTAACCCCAATAATTGCACGACAACCCTTCGAAAAGTGGGGAATTGACTTCATAGGACCTATTAGTCCTGCGGCCCAATACTCTCAAGCCAAGTACATCATTGTAGCCACTGACTATCTAACGAAATGGGTAGAAGCAAGGGCTACAAGAAAGAATAATGCAATAATTATTGCCAAGTTCCTATGGGAGCAGGTGATCTCACGATTCAGCTACCCCATTGAACTGGTTAGCGACCAGGGGACACACTTCATTAATGAAGTGATTGCACATCTTCTATCCACCTTCCTAATTATCCATTGGAAATCCTTGCCATACTACCCTTAGCGAAACGCCCAGGTGGAATCCACAAATAAAATTCTACTAAACATCCTGACCTGCTTCACACACTGACTGGGATAACAAGTTGATGGCAGCCTTGTGGGCTTACCACACAGCCTACAAAACGGTTGTAGGCCAGACGTCTTTTAGGTTGACCTATGGAACTGAAGCAATTCTACCTGTAGAGTTCTTCATTCCTAGCATGAGGATCACACTTCATGAATGATAGGAAGGGAAGGAAGCATGGATGAAACATCTCATTGAACTCGAACGCCTCTTGAAAACTCGACTTCTAGCTACCCATGCACTCATATGCGAGAAAGCACAATGCAAAAGATGGTTTGACAAGCATGTGAAGTAGCACGACTTTGAACAAGGAGACTTAGTGATCTTATACTCTGTTAAGGGGCATAAACAAAAAATGAAGTTTAAAGGTCTAGGGCCTTTCAAGGTTCGTGCCATCAATCGAACTGGTGATGTCAAACTCAAAACTGTGGAAGGTGAGGGCATAGGCTTCTTCAATGTTCTTCAATGGCAATCGCATCAAGAAATACTACCCTTCCATGCATCCTTTGCATGAACCACCAATGATACAACCCCAAAGAGTTAAAGTATGAGTAGCCACAATCACGAGGATTGATGATGAAGAGGAGGAAGCCGTAGAACTTGCTTACCTCTGTATCACGGTCACTGCCAAGCAGACATGCATTGTCAATGCCTTGTTCGATGAGGGAGTAAACTTCAATGTCTTAACCCACAACTCGGGGGGGTCACTCATGAATATATGTATATATAATGTGAGTTCAAAATAAGGGGTTTTTAAAACACCAATTTAATATATTTTTTACATACAAAAGGGTGTCATATAAAGGGGTTACTTACAAATTGAATAGAAAATGGTTGAATAGTGAACCCCTTGAGACCCACAATCATTGGACCCATATTGGCGAACCATAATTACAGCCCACTACTGCCAAACTGAGCCCATATGGGGGCCGATCATATGCACTCCTAGGGAAGTGCAGGGCTACAGTTTGTATTGAGTTTGAGAGCATACCAATAATATTCTATGTGTTGTCAAATACTAAAGATGTAGGCACAGAGTCGAGGTACCGGGTCGAACCTTTAAAAAGCAAGCTCACTTCAGTTTTGATTATGAGTTGCAACATATCCACCTAACCATTGGCAATGTCCACATAGTGGCAGCTTTCAGCAAGGGCTGCATGACTCCTTCAAGACTCGCAACACCACCAGTAGAAACACCTACAGCCAAGTCTACGGAGAGGGATTGTGATTTGTTGCAACCCTCCAAACCTCTATGCTAGCTACCCACCAAGGCCAAAGGCAATGCCCATGAACCCTAGTTCAGGTGGGTACCCAAACATTAGAGCCTGCCATTGAGGAGCAATTAACTACGCCTTTGCAAGATCGACAACGACGTACTGTCAAGTCGCGATGGGTTCCTAAGACCCTATTGTAGGTGCACAGCTATTATGAGGGTAATTCTTGGATATGGATCCCTAAGGCTAACATAGCCAAGAGCACCGATCAAATGCCACCCTCATGCGTAACCGTAGCCAACCACACAATGTGTCAAGGCCTAAAGCTACATAAGCCCTGAGCCACCAAGCCCATAGACTCACAATTAATTATGCCCACGAAGACCGACCAAGTCTACCAGCCCAAATCTTAGCCTACTACTCCCAAAACAGTACCACATAACTCTACCAAGACTCAAGAAGCCGTATCCATAAATAGCAATGCCCCATTAGCATAGTAGTCTAGTTCCAACCCGTTGTGCAAGGGACCCAATTGCAGTCTCAAGAACAACCAAAACCGTAACCATCTACTACCAAACTCTCTAGTTCTATAAAACCCCAACCACCTGCAGGCCTTAGACCCTCCTATGAGCGAAAAAAATTCTTGACGCTGGCGGTAGATCTAGCTAAAGACATAGGGGATGACGTGATTGCTTGCCTTCTTAGATGCTTAGATTCCGCATTCATGTCATTGGCTTTGAGCTATGAGCGTTTGGACTTGGAGCTGTTGTAAGAGCCCTTAGCAACAACCGAAGTTCATACAATGCCTTGTTCATGGGACACATTCGAATTTGCATTCATAAAAGCACCCCACTTAGCTATAGAGTTGCTCCGCACTGAGATATCTACAGAAAAAGCCATCAAATAGCATCTCATTACATCATACGATAAGGAGCTACTTCTGCTATCATGGATCAAGAAATCAAGGAGTTAAAAGAGATTGCTGAAATCCAATCCCTATTCTTATGAAACTGTTACGCTCTTCGATTGCAATGGAAAATCAAAGGATGCCAAATAATGACCAACGCTGAGTAGCGACGCATAATCAAGACATTGGAGTATGACCCAAATTATGTCGCTTCAACTTCATATAGGGTGTTAACAACTATTCATGGTCGACCCATGGAAGAGCACATCAAGGGACACCCTTACCTTGATCGCCTCCTAACCGAGGAAGAGTTACATATTGCTAGTTGTATCCATTTCAGTGACTTCCTACCAGATGTCCTTACTTACATCACACACATAGGTAGTTGACCCTTCGATCTGGACCGCGAAGCTCAGTGGGAGTACAATCTAGACTTCTATGCTTGGCTCATGTGAAAGTAAACACTCGACCCGTACGTTGAATTCCCTGGGCCCGCTAGCCTTCAATCCTAGGAAGGATTCTTCTCAAATCAGGAAGGGGAGGGGGTAAGGTGACTCAAATCAGAACCAATCAAAATCAAGAAAATGCGTAAACACATTATTTTTTAAAAAAAACACACACACACACACCGTTGTGAAAATCTCAGTCGACACTTAAGTGCAGGAAGGAAAGAAACATGTTAACTGGAGATTGTGGAAAAATGTCACAAAAATTTTGAAATAAAGGGTGAAAAGTTTGAAAGAAAAGTTTTTTTGGAGCTTAAATGTTTCATTCAACAAACGCAAAGCCTTTCTGTTGAGATATCGAGCTCCACTCGTGATACGCCAGGGTGACCGTTGTGTATTTATGTCACCGACTTGTCAGTTGCAGATGCGGTTGGTACACCGCCCATGAATAATAGCTACATGATAGCTATCCTTATCTACTCTAGTTCGTGGCTCAGTTAGTATGCCACCTTACTTAGTTGAGTTTGGTTTGAGACCCATATAGAGGGATTTTCTATTTCTTTGTACTTGAGTTCTTTTGGCTTACACAACTAAGAAGAGGAAAACTGTTTTCAGCCTCCACCCTTGTGTGTCTTCCCCCATTGTGCAAGCAAGAAAGCTTCAAGCGAGACTCCTTCCTTCTCTCCCACAATCTTGACATGGTATCAGAGCCTTGTTCGTGGTAAGGAGCTCAAGAAAGCAAGCCAAGCTCGCGGTGTTCTGGTAAGAGGAGCAGTGTTGCTTTCATTTTCTGTTTTGGGAGCAGATCTCTGCAGGTAGCACAGCCGGAAATTGCAGGAGTGCATTGTCTCAGGTTGAGACGCCCTTCGCGCTACAGCAAGAGGGCAGTATATGCTGCGGGTAAGAGCTTTAGCTCTTGGCGACCCTGTTTTTGTGATTTGAGGCCATTTCGGGGCCTGTTTTGGAGGGGGAAGTTTTCTGCACACACTCAGGAAAAAGCCCTATTTTATGATGTGCGACCACTGTTCTACAGGTCAGTGAAAAGTTACCACAGAAATTGCATCGTATGCTTGTGCGCAGAGACATTGGGAGTTACAGAATCATCCTTGGTTTCTGTTTATGCAAAATCGTCACTAGGAAGTGACTGTGTGGTCAAATACCACTTTCGCCAGTTTTGCAGATTTGCCCTTGTGAGGCTGAAGCTGTGTTCTTTGCAGTGACAGAACTTTTTGCAGTATTCTGTAATGGCGTCTGATTCTCTCTCACAGATTGTCACTGAAAAGCTTGACAAGAACAACTTCCAAGCATGGAAGTTTAGAATGACGAATTTCCTTATGGGAAAAGGATATTGGGAATTTGTTGCAGGAAATGAAGAAGAACCAGTTCTTCCTGATGTTCCCAATCAACAGCAAATGCAGGCATTTAAAGCATGGCATGAGAGAGCCAGGAAAGTTATGTATTGGCTGTCTATCAGCATTTCAGACTCTATGATCGTGCATATTCAAGATGCAAGTACGCCAAAGGAGGCATGGGATACTCTGTCAAAGATGTATAGCACAAATACACAAGCCAGGAAAATGCAGCTCAAGCAAGAGTTGCACAATGTGCAAAGAGAAAATATGAGCATCAATGACTACCACATGAAGGTGAAGAAGATTGCAGATGCACTTGCTTCCATTGGGTCGCCAGTGGAAGATGATGATTTAGTTTCCGTGACCTTGAATGGTCTAGGAAAGGATTATGCACAGTTTCGGACATCCATTTCAGTTCGTGAAAGATTTCCTGATTTTGAGGAGTTGATTGCTCTTCTAATTTCTGAGGAGCAGAGAAATGGTGGTGCATCTTCTTCAGGAGGAACTTCAAAAGAAGCTGTCTTCTACTCAAATGCTGGAAGAGGTAGAGGCAGAGGTAGAGGAGGCCGATTTGGAGGCCGTGGTAGAAATCAGAATATGCAGCAAACTCAAGAAAACCAGTCCTATGGAGGAGGACGTGGTAACTCTAGAGGCAGGGGGAGCCAAAGAGGTCGTGGTGGATGGCAAAGAGGTCAAAATGCAAACAGTAATGTTGAATGCTACTACTGTGGTAAAATGGGTCATATGGCTAAAGACTGCTATAAAAAGCAGAATGACATCATGAATGGAAAACTGCAACAAGGGAATTATGCATCTTCTAGCAGACAGGGTGATGACAGAAATGAGCATTTGTTCATGGTACAGCACATGAACAATTCTGTGACAAGTGCAGAAGAAAGCAATGATGTATGGTATGTTGACTCAGGTGCATCAAACCACATGACAGGTCATGCAGAATGGATGGAGGATGCAAGGAAAATGGAAAAACCAGGATTTGTGGAGACTGGTGATGATACTGCACATCGTATTGTGCAGATTGGAAAAATTCCCTTGTCTATGCAGGATGGGAAAAAGAAATACCTGTCCGATGTATTTCATGTCCCGAATATCACCAAGAATCTGGTTTCTGTCGGTCAAATGGTTGAGCAGGGCTTGCAGGTCAGATTTAATCCTCATGGATGCTTTGTTGAGGATATGAAAAATAAAGGCCGCTTGATAGAAAAAGGAAAGAAGAAGGGCAGAATGTTTACATTGGATGCAGACATGTCTGAATTGAGTGCAGCAATGTTTGCACATGGGACCGGTGTAGTTGCAGATATTGATATCTGGCATAAACGCATTGGTCATGTTAATGTACAACGACTTAAATCAATGCAGGCCCAAAATATTGTTGCAGGATTGCCAAAATTCAAGGTTGCAGAAATGCATAAGGTATGTGAAGCCTGTCAGTTTGGAAAACAGGCAAGGAAACCATTTCCTAGACATGTTCAAGAGAGTGAGAAGCCATTGGAATTAATCCACTCTGATGTGTGGACTACTAAAGCTGCATCTCTTGGAGGCTGTCATTATTTTGTCAGTTTTATTGATGACTATAGCAGAAAAATTTGGGTGTATTTTATGAAAAAGAAAAGTGAAGTTTTTGGGCATTTCAAAACCCTTAAAGCTATGGCTGAAAAAGAAACAGGTCTGCAAATAAAATGCCTGAGGTCAGATGGAGGGGGAGAGTACCTCTCAAATGAGTTTGCAAAGTTCTTGCAGGAGCATGGCATAAAACAGCAATATTCATGCAGTTATACCCCACAACAAAATGGAATTGCAGAAAGGAAAAACAGGCATATTGGAGAGGTATCTCGTGCCATGCTGAATGAAAAAGACTTGCCTGATTTTTATTGGGCTGAAGCAGTTGCTACAGCAGTCTACATAATGAACAGGACTCCCACTGCAGCAATACATGGAATGACTCCAAAGGAGAGGTATACTGGTAGGAAACCAGATATTTCTCATTTGAAAATTTTTGGTTGCATTGCCTATGTACATGTGCCAGATGAGTTGAGATCCAAGTTGGATCCAAAAGCTGAGAAGTGCATCTTTATTGGTTACTCTCTGCAGCAAAAAGGGTATAGATGCTATAACCCTTCTACTCGTAAGTTTACAGTGAGCAGAGATGTTGTTTTTGATGAGATGAGTAGCTGGTATAAACCAGTAAATGTGATTGATGATGTAGATGCACAAAATGGTAATGCTACACAGAATTCACAGCAGCAGTCACAAAATATTAGTGGACCTGGAGCATCCTCTAGCAGTGGTTCACATTCTTCGCCATGGACAGGCAGATTGAGATCAGGAGAATCTTCTCAAAGCAATGCAGATAGTGGTATGCAGGTATCACGAAAAGGAAAAGAGAAGGTTGATCAGCCCATGGTTGATGTGAATGCAGGTCACTCTTATGTGGATGGTGAATCCAGTGGCTCAGAATAGAGCATTGATGATGAGTTGGGTATTCCTTCTATTGTTACACCTGGAGTAAGGAAGACCAGGGATGTTTTGAGAGCACCTGGGAGTGAACCTACTTTGCGCAGGTCTACGAGAGCTAGGTATCCTGTGGATAGGCTGAAATATGATGGATTTACAGCCATTCACTATGCATATATGGTCAAAGTGATACAGGAACCAGAACCCACTTCTTTTGAGGAAGCCATGGGAAAAGAAAAATGGGAGAAAGCCATGGATGAAGAAATGGATGCCTTGGAAGCAAATGCTACATGGGAATTGGTACCTTTACCTAAAGGTAAGAATGCAATTGGCTGTAAGTGGGTTTATAAGGTGAAACACAATGCAGATGGTTCTGTGAACAGATACAAGCCAAGATTAGTAGTCAAGGGGTATGCACAAACATATGGAATTGACTATGAAGAAACATTCAGTCCGGTTGCAAGGATGGCAACCGTAAGAGCAGTCATTGCTATGGCTGCATCAAAGGGATGGTCTTTACATCAGATGGATGTAAAGAATGCCTTCTTGCATGGTGATTTGCAAGAAGAGGTCTATATGGAGCAGCCACCAGGTTATGTGCATGCTGTTCATCCTGAGTTTGTTTGCAGGTTGAAGAAAGCTTTGTATGGTTTGAAGCAAGCACCTAGAGCATGGTCTGACAAGATAGGACAGTGTCTTGTCACTATTGGCTTTCAGATCTCCAAGGCAGATTTCTCACTTTATGTGAGAAAAACAGAGAAAGGTATTATGCTACTTGTCATTTATGTTGATGATTTGATTATGACAGGTGACAGTGATGAAGATATCCTTCATGTGAAAATGCTATTGAAGCAGAAGTTTGAGATGAAGGATTTGGGAGAGCTGCGTTATTTCTTGGGCATTGAGGTGATTAGATCACCAAGTGGGATACAGCTCTTGTAGAGGCAGTATGGATTGGACATGCTGTCCAAATATGGGATGACAGGCTATAAGCCTATTTCAGTTCCTTTGGAGCAGAATGTGAAGTTGAGCACAGATGCAGGTGAGCTTCTAGAAGACCCTACTATGTACAGACGCATAGTAGGAAGTTTGATTTATATGACTATTACCAGGCCAGATTTGAGCTATGCTGTTGGATTGGTAAGTCAGTTTATGCAGGCTCCAAGGAAACCGCATTTGGATGCGGCTAGACGCATACTCAGGTATGTGAAGTCCACATTGCAGTATGGACTATTTTATGAGACTGGGGTTCAGATACAATTGCATGGATACACTGATGCTGATTGGGCTGGTAGTATTTCTGATAGACGATCTACCAGTGGATATGTGTTCTCTTTTGGGAGTGCTGCAGTCACTTGGAGCAGCAAGAAACAGCCTACAGTTGCCTTGTCGAGCACAGAGGCTGAGTACAGGGGTGCAGCAATGGCTGCATGTGAGGTAGCTTGGTTGCATAAGCTACTTTATGATATGCATCAGTCTACAGATGGGCCAGTTGTCATTTATTGTGACAACATGAGTAGTATACACTTGGCAAATAACCCAGTCTATCATGCTAGAACAAAGCACATTGAGGTGCATTATCACTATGTGCGGGAGAGGGTTTTACTAGGTCTTATTGATCTAGTTTATGTCAGCACAGAGGATCAGGTAGCTGACATATTTACGAAGGCATTGGGCGCAGAGAAGCTGCGCAAGTTCAGAGACCTGCTTGGTGTGCAGGAATTGGGATTGAGCTTGAGGGGGAGTGTTGAGATATCGAGCTCCACTCGTGATACGCCAGGGTGACCGTTGTGTATTTATGTCACCGACTTGTCAGTTGCAGATGCGGTTGGTACACCGCCCATGAATAATAGCTACATGATAGCTATCCTTATCTACTCTAGTTCGTGGCTCAGTTAGTATGCCACCTTACTTAGTTGAGTTTGGTTTGAGACCCATATAGAGGGATCTTCTATTTCTTTGTACTTGAGTTCTTTTGGCTTACACAACTAAGAAGAGGAAAACTGTTTTCAGCCTCCACCCTTGTGTGTCTTCCCCCATTGTGCAAGCAAGAAAGCTTCAAGCGAGACTCCTTCCTTCTCTCCCACAATCTTGACACTTTCTTCTCAGCAAATAAATATTTTGGAAGCACTAATAGGAATGATGGTTCATGATAGGAACAAAAAATGTCGTAGTAAGATCATGCTCATCAACTCCCTTTCACGGAAGAGGAGAGGACATAGTATGGCATCAGCTTAGAAACCTGTGCTTATAATCAATTGAAATTCCGCAACATCCACAACCTTGAGAAGGTGGTAGCCAAGGAGCAGGCCACAAACAGAGTATGGAACAATATAACATTTCAAAGTACCTAGAGAAGTTTGCACAGGAGCCTGACCACACAAAGTGTGTGGAGTTTTTGAGAACGTACAACCGCGATCAAGAATGCAGAATAGTGATTGTGGAAAGAGGGGAGAATGGTAAACAAGTGCAGGTACCATTGAGCCAGACCTTGATGTAGAAGGCACTGGGGTTGGAACCTAAAATGGAGAAGAAATATAAGAGAGATGTGTATGCTAAGCTAAAGATGAAGAGGGAGGATGTTTTGACAAATGACAGTGTCAACATACAAGATATCCTTGATGCTGAGTCCCGCATGTAGGTAAAATTGTGCACTTGCTCTTCTCCGATAACTCCCTCATGCACCGAATTAGTGTGCCTGTGTTGGAGAATGTGGCAACCCAAACCTTGGATGAGGTAGACTGGAATGGCTATGTGTGGAAGACTATAGATCAAGTAGCCAAGGCACTAGCCCTGGGCAGTAGATAGGTAGACGCAGAATCCCCAGCCTCTAAAAATACCGAGAGGAAGAAACCTTCCTCGAAAGCCTCCTTCATTGGGTATGGAAGTGTACTAACAGCCATCATCCAGGATATTGTAAAAGAAGCCCAACAAGGGGACAAAGGAGCGGATGAGACTTCAGATAGGTCGCCGACCTACTAGGGGAACGAGCCATCAAGTGCGACAATGAAACTGAGACAGAGAAGGAGGATTAGGAGGCTCAATCCAGAAGGAAAAAAACAAAGAAGCCCACTAAAAAGACAGCTCAATAGAAGAAACAAAATGAGGGTAGGAAGAAGGAAAAAGAAGATCTAGAAAGAGCCAAAAGGGAATCCCTAAGAGAGGCTGCAGAGAGGAAGATGAAGGAGAAGAAAGAAGCTGAAAATCTAGCAGAAGAATCAAGGAAAATAGAGGAATAAAGAGAGAGAAGAGCTACAAAAAAGGAGGCGGAGTTGAGAAGAAAGGAGGAGGAAGACATGGCCGAAGTAACTTTCCGGTCCATAGAACAGCAAAGCCGACTCGATGACCTAGGGGTTTTAAGTCCACCCAAGGATGATAGACCTTGCTCAAGCACTCATGTACCCAAAGTCATACTACCTATGGTCATGGAAAGCAAGCGCAAGGTTCCCATCCATCCCATCCCACCCCTCTTGGTGCCCACTAGCAAAGCAACCACTCTCACTTTGAGCATCTTGGTGAGCACTGATGTAAACAGTTTTGTGGCCTGGATACAGTACTTCATCAATAAGGAACTAGCCTAAGGAAAAAGTGTGGAGACTATAGCCACTGGGCAGAAAAGTCCGATCACTGATGTCGAGTCTAGGCAAGATCCGAAATGCCAAAAGGTGGAAGCTTCGACCACCCTGATCCCTACTACTATGACGCCACTAGCAAACTATGATGAATATGTTGCTAAACTGCTCTCTTAGTTAGAGAAGGCAAAGGAGGAAAGAAAGATAGTGATGACTGACTTGGAAGTGGAAAAGGAGTCGGTGGTAGCCTTCCAGCTTGAAAAGTCAAGGAAAATGGCTATGCAACAGAGGGAATTTTTTAATCTAAAACATGAACTAAAGGCGAAAGATGACAAGGAGGAAAGCTGGTGGCAATGGCTTCTAGATGAAAATCACGAGCTAGTGAAAATGTAGAGAGAATATAAGATTTTAATCATGCAACATGAGGATCTGGCAGCAAAAATAGGTCGGATCGAATGGAGCATGAAAGAGTTTGCCCACAAGGGAAGAAGGAAGGAAGCAAGAAGAGGAGAAACACCACAGAAAGATGAAAACCATGATCGAAAAGTTGAGCCTCGAAAGAGAAGAGCAGGAGAGAATGAGCAGGGAATTGGAAGACTAGGAGCAGAGACTCATGGCTCTGGTACAACGACAAGGAGAAAGTATGGAGGAAATGAAAAGGAGAGCCGAAGAGTGGGCAACCCAAAATGAATAGAGAATGAAGACCTTGGCACATCGCTTGGCTCTCATGGAAAAAGAGAAAGTCCTAGCAGAAAGTAGAGCAAAGTCAGCCCAAGTGGGCTTCAATACTCAACAATGAGCTTTCTTGGATACTCTGATGGATGCCACTCACATGGAGGAAAGGGAGTCCCTTGAGGTGGTAAAGAATAAGCTAAGCATAGCACATAGAGCTCTGCAAAGCAAGGCTACACATGCCCCCATAACCCATTGCAGTTGGGCTGACCCTTGATGAATAATGCAAGTACCTGTTGTTGGCCGGCCTAACCCCCCAGGATATTGATGCACTGGAGTTTGTAGAGGAGGTACATCAGGAAGATTTCCTAGGGAGTGAGGCTGAACTGCAATTTGACATGGGCAGATTAAAAAAGAAGTGATCCCATAACCCCCTTCACCCCACTCTGAAGAACAACGGTAGTCAAGAGACACATCCATGGAGAGAAAAGCCATCTTGAGGGAGAAGAGAAAGAAAATGGTGAAAGAAGCCAAACAAAGATTGAGGGCTAACCCTATGGCATAGCTGTTTGCACCTCTTCCACCATGCCCAGGTAACGTGTCAGCTAGTTTCCATGTATAACTTGTAGTCTGGGAGAGATAAGAAAAAGAAAAACAACCTTTTAACTTTAGCTTCCTCCTCCCCAATGGCCTGTGCAGACTTCTTCCTCTTAAAATTGTGGATGAGGTGATCGATGTTGAAAGATGGCTAGGCCAACAATGGCTGGAAGAAAGAGAGAAGAATCCCACCCTCTGGGGCACTGAGGATGTGGAGTACTAGCAAAATAAGGTTTTTGAAGTGCCTCGGTTTGTGTCTCGATACGATTGCCAACCATTATGGTAGAGATGCATTTGTGAGGACAATGTGTTCTCTTGGATGGCTTTTTATAATACACTCCCCTTTGACAGAAACAACCCCACCTTCAAGGTGTATCTTCATAGGGTAGGAGTAGACTTTGATACAAACACCCATGGCCGCTACGACTTCCCCATCATATATAATCCTCATACTACCACCTTAGCACAAGCCCTCACTTTCACCTCGGATAGCCTGGATGCTACCATGACTCGCTTTATTGCTGACTTCTCCTCCTGTCCCGATCTTGCCTTCATTACCACATGCAACTACCTTAGGCTATCAAAAATCTTACTTAAGCAGGATCCCACCACCTCGGCAGAACGTGGTCTCCCCCCACTCTTTTTTTATCCTAATTCCATAGATAGTTGCATAATGACCCACCTAATGATGCGAGAAATCCTTCTACCTTCCTTCTGCCGAGTTATTCTTGAGGATATGAGTAATAGCAAATTCACCCGCTGTAACCACCCATTCCTCTCCACCACCTCTCTCCATGTCCGCTTGAACCTTCAGGGTTACATGTAGAGCTAGAAATTTTTGAGTCACTCCATTAGATCCCCTTCCCCACCACCTTCTAATGATGATAACTAGCAATTAGCTACTGTTCGAATCCTGTACCTCAAAAAAAAAAAGGGAGGCATCAAACAATTAACAATGAAAGGAGCACATGACACCTTTGCACATAGCCTCCTTATAGATATGTATCTCAATAGAGTCTATCACTATGACATAATCCATAGAGGGCTCATAGGAATCAAGAGGACATGAAGCTCTAAAAGATGATCTCAAAGCTAGCTATGTAGCTTGTATGGCATGCTCTCTCTATCTAGTAACATGATCCTATACAATAAGACACTACATCATCAACAATTGCAATATGTTGTCTCATTGGGGCGGCTATAAAGTAACAAGAGGCTCCTCCTAAAAGAGAACATGTATACCTCAATCACTTGCTATTGTCTCATATGCATCTTGTTGCCGTGGAAGATAACATCATGGTTGTGGATAACCTTTTGAGTATGTAGATTCCAAAGTCAATAGCCCATTTCACTTGAATTCCCATATCCAAGAAAGATGCATTTGAAAAACTTAATATCTAGCTTATTGTGCTTGCCCTTGGGAACATGGTACAAACACTCACATCCAAAGACCCTCAAATAAGCATATGATGGAGGTTTTTCAAATCATACATCCTTTGTAACTTGAGAAACAAGAGCAGCGCATGGGGATCTATTAATGAGATGCACAATAGTGGTAACTACCTCAATCTAAAGATACTATGGTAAGCCTCTCTGACTAAGTATACTATGGACTCTTTCTTGAATAATCCTCTTCATACACTTTGCAAGACCATTCTAGGGTGGGGTGTATGGGACCATCAATTGGTGCTTAGTATCCCATTCATTGTTGCAAAGCTACCCAAATGCCTTAGAGACATATCCATTCGCATTGTCAAACCTTAGTCATTTTAGCCTATACCTAGATTGGTTCTCAATAAGAGCAATAAAGTACTAAAATGTAGCTAGAATATTAAAGTTTTCATTTATAGGATAAGCCTAGACCTTACACAAATAATTATCAATAAAGATCACAAAGTACTCTACATCACCCAATGATTGATAAGGCATGGGGCCCCACACATTGGAATACACAAGAGCTAGAGACTCACCCATGTGCCTAGAAGTAGACTTTGTATGAGTGTTACATATTTGCCTACGATAAAGATAATGATCACATGAATCAAACTGTGAGTAATCAAGAGGTAAAAAATAATGCAAATGAGTGAGTACTTTCATGCCTTTCAAAGACATGTGCCCAAGGCGACAATGTCATAAAGATACATGTGATAAATTTATCACAACCAATACACGGTCAACTATCCCAACACAAACAAAGGATAGAGGCTACCAATCTTGGCACCTTGAGCAAAAATAAGTTGACCATGGGTAATCTTTAATGCAGAATTACCCAAAGAGACATGATATCTTGTATCATCCAATTATCCTAGTAGATCTATCTAAAGAAAACTACAATCTAACATCCCAATGCCAATGATATCTAATGTAGTATTATTTTCCAATCTCACACACAACTTATAATGCTATGATAGGTATGAAACAAATTATGGTGCAAGATAAAATGGAAATAAGCCCTCAAATCAAGTAGAAACACTGCAGGTAAGTAGATAAAGCATCAATCAATTGAGTAGCATCAAGAGATGAAGTAACTAAGATATAGTCATCCTCAAACTCAAGTGGCACTATACTTCAATCTTCATTTGGACTTACTAGGGACAATGCTATGATCATAAAACTTTGCATTATTCTACACTTTCCCCTTGCCTTTCTCATTGCACCTATCACTATGTATTTTATGGCTTTGTAGCCTAATATGACCCTACTATCCATAACAATGACATATCAAAGAGCACTTATGTCGAGATTGCCCATGAGATTGAGACTTGCCCTTGTTGGGATGAGAGTCTCTACTACAATTCTTACTACCATTACCACCATTTCTGCTTCTAGCAGTCAATGTATGAGAAGTGCGGGTTGTATCAATACTCTTCATATTGACCTCTTCGATCAATAAAACACTCTCTACATCACTACATTTAAAATCACCCTCATAATGATGAGTACTCATAGCAATATGAAAGGTATCCCATAACTCAAGTAGTGTAACAAGCGAGAAGAAAGACTTGATATTACCTTCAAATTGAATGCCCTGTGATACAAGTTGACTCAAAATGGAATGGAAATCATTCAAATGAGTAGACATAGTCGTACCTTCCTTCATGCAAAGGTCTACAAGCTTCTTTAGCCAATACGATTGAGATGGATGACTTTACTTGACATAAAGATCACAAATTTGTTTCCATAATGCATAAGTACCACCCTTAGTATCAATGATATTAAAATACACCTACTTTGATAATGACAAAATGATAGTGAACTTGCATAGCTCATCAAGTTCTACCCAATTCTCTATGTCATAAAGCTGGAGCTTTGTACCCTCTAGCTTCAGTGGTTTAATCTGCCTCTTCTGCACCAAACCTTGCTATATTTGTGTCTTCCAATATTAGAAGTTATTGCCATCAAGCCTTTCAATATTAAAGATAATACTATCAACTAATGAACCTACCATAATGACTACAAATGTCTGCAAATGACAAGATTATGGGCTACTATAAACTCAACAAAATAGTCAACCACAATCGGAACCCATTAACACTAGTCTTGTAGTAAAAAGCCACTTTTGTGGCAATTTGGATGCTCTAAGAAAAATGTCATTTCTCATCAACAAGAGAGATTGAGAAGACATAGTTTTAGGAAAATGTGACTAATATAAGATAGTAGTTGAAAAAAAAAGGGTCCAAACAAGCTAGAAAGTGTATATCTATATATCCATCTTTAAGACAATTTTCATAGAAAATAAAAAACATTTAGCATTTCTTATCAAAACCATCTTTTTAAAAAAAATATCAGGCTAAAACTTCCATGAAAAATACTTTGATGTGTATAGTATGCATTCCCATCAAGAGATTTGGAATTCGATGAAAACTTTTAACTTTTCAATGAGCTCCAAATAGTGTATTGAGTGCTATTTTGACCAATTTTTATGCACTTTTGAAAATCCAACTTTTGTAAAAAATGAACTTTTGCAAAAAATGAACTTGTGCTTGAAACTTGTTTCAAATATTTTACTATACTACCTTACAATGTTAGTAAAGTTGAATCCAATTTTGGTATCATATACACATGTTATTCCAAGTATAGTGAAATAGGATCTGAGCCACTAAAGTGGCTTGCAACCACTTTTATGACAATTTACAAAACTAGTGTTAGCCGTATGAGGAAGAAGGTTTCCTTGAAAATTGGTCAGGTAAAAGGCATTGGATCTAGTACTATGAAAAATTGAAAATGGGCCATTCCACTAGAATTTGAGTTTCCCTAGAAGCTTTCCCATTTGGACATTGAAAACTAGGATTGCATGACCCTATTTGAAAAGCCACTTCTTAGAAAGGCAATCAATATGGTATTTCTAGTGTAGATACACCTTAGACAGAAAATAAGAAGTTGTATCTAGTCTTCATTGAGCTCGGCTAGAACCTCCAACTCGAAAGGTAGATTTGAGATTGCAATTGGTATGTTAGGCACTAGAAAATCTAGAGGAGTGACAGCTTCTATCCCAAAAGCCAATTTATATGAACAAAGACCAGTACCTAATTTATAGGAAGTCCAAAAGTTTGTTGTCCCAATCCTTTCGAAGATGCTCCACCAACTTCATCATAATTTTTCACAAATTTTTATTAGTAGATTCGGCCAATCCATTGGCATGAGCATATAAGGGGAGGATTTCTTGTGGATAATAATGAAGAAAATAGTTAGCTGCTTGATCACCTTATTAATGAAATGACTAACTTAGTCACTCATCAAATAAGTAGATAGCCATACTAGGTCACAATATTCTTAAAAAGTCAAGAGGGTACTAAAATTACCAAATTATCCTTCAAATCCCATGCCTCCACCCACTTCATACAATAATCTATGGCCATGATAATGTATTGTTCTTAGTGTGGGTTGTCATTATCATGATCAAACTAACAAATTAAGGCTTCTCTTTTGAAATGGCTCCAATGGAAGAATGAGGTGAAGAGATAGGATATTCCATTGATAGGAATCACATTTGTAGACCCATATTTGCACATCTTCATGCATCGTAGGCCACCACAATTCAGCCTACTAAATTTTTTGAATGCTTACCGTTGTCAAAAAATGGCTGCCAAAGACTCCTTAGTGAGCTTCATCCATGACGGCTTCTTGTTTCATTAGCAGCAACATTCTTTATAGTATTCCAAAGAGAGTGTAGTGATAGAGCTAATGCAAGATACATTCAAATTTCCAATTGTTGCAAAGCTAAGTACTTCCACTGATCTGGGACTTCAATCATAGTTTTTAAAAAACAGTAAGCATTTTCTCATACCAAGACTAGGGATGATTCATAAGCCCACTCATCCAATTGTCAATTGACACTACCACAAAGAGTTGAGCATCAGAAAAATCATCATCCACACCTACCAGAGTGTCATGCATATATTGAGAAAGAAAATGTGTGACCATATACTCGATTCTAGGCTAGTGCACCACCCGAAACTTGAATCAAGTTTTGGGCAAATAAGTGATCAACACGCATTTCAGCCGACCGAATTGGATGCCCCCTCACAATGTCCAATTCCCAAAGTTGGACGAGCAACTTATCCGATCCCGAAAGTTGGGCTGAGCGACCTATCCGACTCCGAGAGTCAGACAACTCAGACAAACCTACCTGGTCTGATCGGACACCCCATTCAGTTTTCCAAATCGGACAACCCATAATCAAACACACAAGTTGTCCGATCGGATGCTCGACCCACCCAATCGTGACACTCGGACCACAGAGTTAGACCAACCCATCTTGTCCGATTGCATAATCAGACCATCCAAAATCAGACACCTATCAAATTGGACATCTGATTTCTAGGATCAGACTCCCAAAGTTAGACAATCGGACCGCTCGACTGCGAGGGTCGGACCATACCTTTTGGGCCGATCGGACATATCCAATAGGACCCATATCAATCTTACAATTGGACTTGGCACAATAATCGGACCAACCTGAGAGCGGAGTTTTGATGCTGAGAAGTGCTTAAAAATAGCTAAGAATTACGAATATCAAGGGAAAAAGATTCAACGTCGAAGGCGGCGGCTCCAGCTGGGACGATTTTAAGCGTCAAAGTGCTTTAAAGGCGCTCGAGCGACACTTGTTGATTTTTGATAATTTTTTAGACTGTCATGCGGGTTGTCAAGAGTTACTGGCCAATGCGGGATGTCAAGTCGGACGCCCAGTATTTTTCAGAGCTCAATTCGGAGCCCGGACGGGGAAATGGCCAAGAAACTGGTCAAGATTTGAAGAGGTGGACATTAGAGTGGCCAAATGTAAAGTGACCTTTGGGGCCTTGGGGGCATTTTATGCCACATCAAAGCGTGGCATTTTTTGAGGAGCAAAAACATGGGGAGATATGGCGACAGGAGGCGCCGAAATTTGCGCCAAGATGCATGGAGATCATGATGACCGACTGCAAACAACCACTGCAATTGATCATTGCCCTTGAATTCCCTCTGCCTGCTGGTCATATCGCCGTGCTTCGCTCGCGCAATGGTGGTCTCTATGAAGATATCTGATTTCACTCTTTCTCTCTCCTCCCTCTCTCTCTTCTAGAGGCAGATTCATGTGGGAAGAAGAAGGATTGTCCAACCGAGATGGGATTGCTCCGTGGTTCAAAAGGAATGAAGATTGCTGATTTCGGACTGTCATGGACATTAATGGCTGCTGGAAATCAGTCCCGAGACATGGCAAATAAAAACCCGCAACCCACAAAGAACGGTAATTTTATTTTTACAAAGGAAATTGATGTTTTATGCAATTTGCTTCATGAATATTTGTTCCCATGGGATGATTATGCATTATGTTATTGTTTTCTATGAGTTTGATCAGTTTATGCTCAGAAAATTAGAAAATCATAAGTGTTGTGAGACTGAAATTAATGGTGTAAAACCCGTAAAACACGTGAAGTAGGGGGAAATTGGGTGTTTTTGATATGTAAATGGAAAATATAATAAGACAAACCAACTAAATTTGTGTTTTTGCTACAAATAAACCTAAGGGCCACAGCCCACAACTCATTTTGCATTTTCAGTTATTTAATATTGCAAAAAATACAAGAAAAATAGGAAAAATGGGTAAAAATAAGGGGAAAATAGGTTTTGAGTGTGCGAAAAAATACTAAAAAATAAGATTCATGTTTGTGTATGTATGGGGGGTCTGAAGTATGAGGTTTAGCCTCAGTTCAGCCCTACATTTATGTTTTAGTGAGTTTTTATTGCTTTTCATACAACAAAAAACATGAAAAATATTACCCTAAACCTATGCATCGTGCACAATCTAAACAGCGAGGGGGTAGAGAGAATGAGAGTGGTGTTTAAGCGCTGAGAGAAAGAAAAGGCTGATTGTTTTCATCTATGCATATCATATAGATCGATCATTAATTTAAAGTAAGGATCTAGCAGCACAAGGTCTCCTTGGTGCTAGGTTCGTGCAACGTAGCAATTACGCGTTAGAGAAATTCATTGAAAGAATGCTTTTGCACTAAGCACAATGCTGATTTTTCTTTGTTTGAGCACATGGACATTCAAGTTTACATGAAGCATAAAATGATAAAATGTATCAAAAAAACCTCTGTTGCTCCATCTAATTGCTGTACTACTAAGGGAAAACATGAATCCACTTGTAGATCTTCTATCTGACATGCTACCAGCCCAATCTACATTTGTGTATCCAAAAACCTATACATCCTTATCTGCCTCATAAAAAAGTCCATAATGTAAAGTGAACTTCACATACCTCAATATACGTCTAATTGCATCCAAATGAGGCTTTCTAGGCATTTGCACAAACTGACTAACAAGGCCAATAGCATAGCTCAAGTTTGGCCTTGTGATAGTCATGTAAATCAGACTCCCTACTATCCTCCTAAACATAGTAAGGCCTTCTATCTCATCCCCAACATCAGCACTCAACTTCACATTTTGCTCCAATGGTACTGAAAGAGGCTTACATGCTGCCATACCATACTTTGATAACATATCCAAGCCATACTGCCTTTGGGATAGCCATATACCATCATCACATCTGATTACCTTAATACCAAGAAAGTATCTCAACTCACCCAAATCCTTCATCTCAAACTTCTTCTTTAAGAAGTCCTTAACTTCAGCAATCCCATTGTCACTCTCACCTGTAATAATCAAGTCATCTACATAAATGACTATGATGACCAAACCTATATCTCCCCTTCTCACATAAAGTGAGTAATCACTATTGGAAATACAAAATCCAATATTGACAAGATACTCTCCAATCTTGTCAAACCATGCTCTACGTGCTTGCTTTAGCCCATAGAGCACCTTCATTAACTTGCACACATAAGTGGGATGCTCTAAATCCTCATAACCTGCTGGTTGCCCCTTATACACGTCTTCTTGCAATTCACCATGCAAGAAGGAATTCTTAACATCCATTTGCTGCAAAATCGAACCTTTGGCTGCTGCTAAGGCAATCATACATCTAACAGTTGCCATCCTAGCAACTCAACTGAATGTCTCTTCATAATCTATGCCATATGTTTGAGCATAGCGTTTTGCAACCAACCTAGCCTCATACCTACTAATAGAACCATCTACATCATTCTTGACTTTGTAAACCCACTTATAGCAAATAGCTTTCTTACCCTTAGGCAAGGGTATCAAATCCCAAGTCTTATTGGCTTCTAATGCAGCCATCTCCTCATCCATTGTTGCATACCAATGAGCATGACCAACAATATCCTCAAAATAAGTGGGCTCAACATCCTCAACTACCTTCACCATATAAGAATAATGGTGAGATACATAACCTTCAAAACCAAATCTTTTAATAGGGTATTTAACCGTGCTAGACTTGCCTACCATTGGATCACTCGGTGGAGCCTTTACATTACTATGAGCTCTTTGTACACCTGGTATCCTGACTGAAGGAATACCAAGGTCATCATTCAAACTCTCTGAGCCACTAGAATCTTTATCAAATCCCAAATGACTAGAAGATGCATCATTACCATCCAAAACTTTCTTCTTTCCTTTGTCTGTGCCTTGCAACGCTTATAGATCCACTTGAAGATGTGGGGCTACTCCTTAGTCTCCCAGACTAAGGGCTCATTGTAGGTGTACTACCAGATGATGTTTCTGGTCCACTAAGTTTCATGATTCTTGCTCTTCTTTCTGGACATAGCTATCATGATCATTATCATCATCTAATACATCACTAGCAGGTGCATACCAACTGCTCATCTCATAAAAAATAACATCCGTGCTCACTCTAAACTCACCTGGACAGGGTTATAACAACGATACTCTTTCTGCTCAAAAGAGTATCCAATAAAAATACATTTTTTTGCATTTTGATCAAGCTTCTTCCGTATCTCATCTAGCACATGAACATATGCAACACATCCAAATATCTTCAAGTGTGTTACATTAGGCTTCTTACTAGTAAAGCATTCTTCAGGAGTCATCCCATGAACTACAGCTGTGGGGGTTTTGTTCATAATATAGACAACAGTATGGATAGCTTCAGACCAAAAATATTTTGGCATATTCTTTTCAGCCATTAATGCCCATGCAACTTCTGCAATATGCCTATTTTTTATTTTTGCAACCCCATTTTTCTGTGGGGTATACTTGCAAGTAAATTGCCTCTTTGTCCCATGAGTCCTCAAGAAGCCACTAAACTCATTATAGAGGTACTCTCCCCCTCCATCTGATCGCACTTCACTTTCAATCTTGTTTCTATTTCAATAGTTGCCTTGAAAGATTTAAAATGCTCAAATACATCACTCTTTTCCTTCATGAAATATACCCATAGCTTCCTTGAACAGTCATCAATAAATGTGACAAAGTATTTGCTGCCACCAAGAGATACATTCTGTGTAGGTCCCCAAAGTACATTTGTATATATTATATCAAGTATATTTCTGCTCACTTCTTTGTCATGCAAGAAGGGTTGTCTCACCTGCTTACCAAACTGGCATGCTTCATAGACTTTATGAAATTCTGTAACTCTAAAAGAAGGCAATCTTGTAACCAATCCTTTGGACTGCATTAATTTCAGCCTTTGAATATTTGCATGTCCAATACATTTATACCATATTTCAATGTCTGCAACCACTCCTTTTCCTTTAGCATACATAGCAGCATCCATTGCATTAATTCTAGCATCTAAAGTGAACATGCATCCAACTCTACTTCCTTTTGCGACCAACCTCCACTTATCATTAAAGTCTTCTACAAAACAACCTTTTGCATTGAATTGAACATGCAACCCTTGCTCTACCATTTGGCCAACAGACACTAGATTCTTTGTGATTGATGTCAAATGTAATACGTCTATCAGAATCTTTGTCTGGCCATCATACAAGGACAAGGGAACCTTTCCAATGTGTGAAATTAGGTGGCATGAATCAGCACCCATCTGCACATAACCTAGATTTTGTAAGTCCTGCATCTCTCCAAACCATTCAACATGACTGGTCATATGATTAGATGCACATGAATTGACATACCATACATCATCATGTGTTACTTTTTATGTAACTACATTCATCATATGCTACATAACAAATAGATGCTCATTTTTGTCTTCATTCTGTCGTGAAAACAATGCATAGTTTCCTTGTTGCAATTTACCACTACGAATATCATCCTTCTTAGCATAACAATTGGTTGCAATATGACCTCTTTTGCCATAATAATGACAAACAATAGCAAAATTTCTAGAACCTCTATTTAGCCATCCACCTCTTCCTCTAGAGTTCCCCCTATCTCTAAAGTTTCATCGGCCTCCTGAAACCTAAAATTCACCAAATGTTGATTGAACCTGTTTTCCTGCTTATTGCCAACATGTCCCATACCATGGCCTGTTGAAGAGGATCCACCACGTTCCCTTCCTGAACTTGAGTAAAATGCTTGGACCTTTTCACCATTTCTTTTAGATGAGTCACCCTGTATATTGATCTCTTCGGTAATCATGAGAGAGATCGGCTCATCAAAATCTGGAAATGGCTTTCGTACATATACTCAAATAACAAATGATTTCCATGCCTTCTCATTATTAAGGCCACTTAAAGTGGATGAAACGAAATCATCATCATTAGGCATTGCATCAATTGCTGCTAAAGCATCTACAATGCTTCTCACCTTCAAAACATACTCATTGACATATATTTTCCCTTTCTTCAAGGTATTCAACTCTTGCTTGAGTTGAATCTTTTGTACCTTTGTATTTACTGAAAACATGTTCTCAAAAAGTATCTAAGTTGCATGTGAAGTTTCTGCATTCCTGATATATCCCAACATCGTATTATCAATGACTTCTGATAACCAGTGCATCACCTTTTTGTCTTTTGCATTCCATTCTTTCCATGCTTTTAACTCAATTGTATTCACTCTAGCTCCTTTTCTTCACCTAAAACAAACTCATAAAGACTCTTTCCAATGAGAAAGTTCGTCACACGGAACTTCCATGAATGGTAGTTGTTCTTGTCGAGCTTCTCAATAATGAGATTTCCATTGTTCTCTGCCATTATTACAAAAAAGGATAGGATAGAACATAGCAAGCTAGTCTTCTGCAACCTTTCGCAAGAAGTGTACAACAATACACGAAGCAATATTTTTCACTGATTGCTCAATAGTACATGTAATCTGCAACCTGTTTGCAGATAAACCTTATGTTTGCTTCTTGGCAAACACCTCAAAAATTATAGATTCAAGATCTGTAACCTGTGTACCCACTTTTGGTCAATACAATCGAAATCACAGTGTACCCTGAAAATTGTTGTTTGCAACCTTGCGGCTCTAAAATGGGGCCTGAAACGGCCTCAGATGCTAAAAAGAACTGCGAGAAAGTCCTAAATGGATAATTTTTAGGAATACACAGTGCTCTACTTGTACAGCAAATCTCACAGCAATATGAGATTTTCACTCTACCTTGCTTCATGTGCCTCCACAAGTACTATCCAAGAGAGAGAGTGGAAGAATGGGAGAGGTTCTTACCCATTGTGTGAAATATGCAGGATCTAGAGCATGGCAGATGCGGTAGCTATGGAGGTTGAAAGAGGGAAAGAAACTCATGAAGACATTGACCTTGACTAGGACAAATTGTTACATAATTGAATTAGGTTCCAACATTGAGACTTGGACTCATAAACACAATCTTGTGTATTGATAGTGACATGACACTTTACTGGAACGAAAAGAGTACTATCATTGTATAGAAAAAGAGTGCAAGTACAATGCTTTATAGGAATTGAGTGGTGGTACTTTCTCCTACTGTGCATATGGGATTCTGGTCCTAAGCCCTCACTGCTTCTCACAAAGGGACTAAGTAGGTGTGATTGCAAATATCTCAATACCCGTCCTCAATCACAACCAAAAGTACAAAGTGTGTAGAGGCTTTAGTGAAAGCAACACCTGCAAAGTGTGGGCACACCATAAACATGGCAAAAACACCAGAGGCTATCGCAGAAAAGGCTAAGTGTGGGTACCACAAACATGATGGACATCTAGAGGCTGTAGCAGGGACCTCACAAAGTGTACAAAGGCTGTAGTACAAGGATAACTGAGGAGTTTACAAGTTGATGTTTGAGGCATTAGGGCTAGGAAATAGAAAACTAAAAAAGTCTATCTGAATAGAAGGATTGATGAGGTTTGCCCTTCTCTTGGTGGTCTTCTTCTTCTTCTTCTTCTTCCTTTGCTCCATTTTCTTCTTCTTCTTTGACTGCAACTAGATAGGCCTTTTGGGACCTCTTTCTGGCATGGCAGAACTTCTCGATGTGTCCGGTCCTTTTGTAGAAGTCAGAGAAGAGCTGATCCTTCTTGCCTTTGTACTTGTTGCCAACATATAATGCATGCTCATCTCTAGAGGTACTTGGTTCTTTCTTAGTTTTTAGCTTCTTTTCCTCCTCTAAAAGTGATGCTTGGATATCAACAAGTTAAGGATTTGGCATGTTGATTAAAGTTATTGATACATTATTATATTCAGGAGGCAAACTCTTAAGTAGAACACCGATGCAAACATCTTCTTCTATTTTAATGTTGATTCCTGCAAGTTGGGTTAGAAGTCCTTCCATGTAATTTAGATGTGTGACAAGCGATGTGCTAGACTTCATTTCAAGCCTAAAAAACTCAATTAGGAGACCATACTTTGATGATTTAGACTGTGCACTGAACAAGGTGTCAAGTCTCTTCCATGTATCCCATGAGGTCTCACAGTTATCCACATGGTCGATATAGCTATCATCTAGCTCCAGTTTGATAATGGCCTGAGCCTTATCATCGTTCTTTTACCAAGTGACAGCAAGATCCGCATCATGAGGCTTCTTTTCTTTTCTGGTGGTAATGGCCCAGAGGCCCTTCTTCATCAGGATCAATTTGATGCGGGTCTGCCAGGTATGAAACCGACTCCTTTGAACTGGGCAGTTGGAGAATCCTTGCCCATGTTCGACTTGAGAAACCAGCAAAAAATTAGCTTCAAATGACAGAGAATAACCAGAAATGAGTTGATCTTTGTATGTGTCAAAAGACACAAGAAATGGCAGTAAAGTATCAAAAGATACTAGTTTGAAATTTGATGTTTGCTACTTGAGTTTGACTTGATGATCTTCAAAAAATCTTCATAGCTTTCCCTCCTTGGTGATTTGATGGTTGAATACTTGCTGACAACTTTAGATTAGAGTGGCCTTGGCTTGGTTTAAGTGGCAGGAGAGAGAAAATGAAGGAAAAATGAGCTTAAATGTAAGTGGCTATGGCTGTGCTATCAAAACAGGGACCAGCAACTGGTAAATGAGCTCCCACGTGCTCCACAAGTTGAATCTCCTCAAACACTTTGAGATGGAGGACCCTCACTAATGGATCTAACCCGCCCTAAGAGGGTTTGTACTCATTATGCTCCAATTAAGAGATCTAAGCCTTCAAAGTGGTCAGTATCAAAATTGTGCCCAGATTTGGGAAAATGCAAATTCTGGGCACACTGTGCATCAATCTCCCTGATTTTTATGCCAAGAAGTTGTGTCTTGACTTGAAGAAAAACTCTCAAGACAAAAGCTCGAAGAGATATGGTCTGGTTGATGAGATATGGCTGCTCCAACAGAGGTAGGTAGGTGCTGTCCACAGACACAGTTATGGCAGCAACTCTGAAAAGAGGAAATGCTGAAGCTATAGTTGCCCAATCTCAATGATTGAGGTGCCAAGAAGGAGCTTTGGAAGTAGAGAAAAATTTCTCTAGAAGGAAGTTCAGAGAGATTTGGCATGTGGAGAGACATACGAAAGCTTCAAACTGACAGGGTGCTGCTGTCTATGGTTGCCATAGAAGCTTCATTGAAGGTAGGAATGCAAATGAAGTTGGAGATAGGGTCCAGTACTCAAACTAAGCTGAGAAGAGATGGAAAGGAGCTGAGAGGAGTGAAAGGAGAGTTGGGCCATGCTCAACTAAGCTCTAATACCATGTGAAATACATGGGATCTAGAGCATGGCAGATGCAGAAGCTATGGAGGTTGAAAGAGGGAAAGAAACTCATGAAGACATTGACCCTGACTAGGACAAATTGTTACACAAGTGAATTAGGTTCCAAGATTGAGACTTGGACTCATAAACACAATCTTGTATATTGATAGTGATATAACACTTTACTGGAAAGAAAAGAGTACTATCATTGTATAGAAAAACAGTGCAAATACAATGCTTTATAGGAATTGAGTGGTGGTACTTTCTCCTACTGTGTATATGGGATTCTAGTCCTAAGCCCTCACTGCTTCTCACAAAGAGACTAAGTAGGTGTGATTGTAAATATCTCAACACGTTGCTTGCTTGGTCAAAACTTGCTTCTTCTCCTTCACTTCAGCCTTTAAAATCAGCCTCTCTTAGTGGCACAGCTCTTATACCATGTCAAGAATCGTGTAGTGGGGGGACTTGCTTGAGCTGCTACGCCAAATTCACACTATATACACAAGAGGAAGCTCACTCAAGAACACAAGAAGAGAGATGGATGCCAAAATATTTTCTTGTTGATTTCGTCTCCTTCTTTTACACACTATACAATGTACACAAAGTATAGATAAGATAGCATATAAAGGAAAGTGGCCTTCTAAGTTAAATAGTGCATAACAGACTACACTAATCGACTACCACTATATCTTTTGCCAGCTATAGGTAGGTGTAATAAACTAAATATAATAAGTAATAATTCACTGGCCATGTGAGTATCATAATGACCACCAACATGCTAAGTGTAGATGTGCGGACCCATCTAGTCAGGCAGTCCATCATCAATGTCCGCACATGTTGAGCTTGCAATCTCAACACATTATTCTTGTGTGTAGCATCAATTGATTGCTTGCATACCACGATCCAACATTGTATATTTTTTCAAATCATGAATGATGGGCAGGAAGTTCTATTTCAAGCATTGTCTTTAGGGTCACATTGCATAACAAGAATACAACTGGTGATTACTATCAAAAGAGATGGGTGCTAAGAAGGAAACACGAGTCATAGAAGCCTGTATCATCATCAGTCTCATCATATGTTTT
This sequence comes from Lygodium microphyllum, assembly GCF_053477565.2. Classification (NCBI taxonomy): domain Eukaryota; kingdom Viridiplantae; phylum Streptophyta; class Polypodiopsida; order Schizaeales; family Lygodiaceae; genus Lygodium; species Lygodium microphyllum. Next base: position 38,677,782 of record NC_141136.1, on the reverse strand, counting down.
GCCTAAAAGACAAGAGGATTGGCATTCCAACAATATGTAATGGTGGAAGGAATGCTTCAACAAATCATAAGTTAATGAGGTTTGGAGTGAGGGAGCATCACTCATAGGAAGTTGGAATAGAGGTATAGCATTAAGGAAAGGAGGAGTTGCCAACCGTGTTCATGATGCAACTAACTTTTGTATGGTTGGGCTACCCCATATACCATAAGCAGTGGAGTCAATCAAATTTCAAAGGAAATGCGTATCATGAAAATACAAAAGGACAATAACAATGATTTGTGTAATGTCTATGACTTGCAAATGCATGTAATAATGACAAAGGTTGCTTCTTTGCTTTTGGATGAGTATTTTTTGGAAGGGCTCCTCATAGCATAAGCATTGCTGAATCTGATGGGACAGATGCTAACATCTTGAATTCTGGATCTGACAAACCTGGCTCAGCAATAAATGGAGTTGGTATATTGGAGGTCCAATGGTGGGAGGATCATATGGGTGAAGATACTGATACACAGGCTGATTGATAGCATTTACGGCACAGGCATGGTGGCATTATTCTGGCGACTTGATGACAAACTAAGGGCAGAAAACGAAGGCAAATTCATTGAGAACACTATGATGACGATTGATGAAAATGCGGGCACAGGGTGGCGGCAAGTCAATGGCATTACGATAGATGTTTAAGCCTTAAAGACTTTTAGCCTTAATGAGTTTAGCCTTTAAGGAAAGCTAAAGTTAAAAAGCTTAGGCCTTTTGGAAAGCAAAAAAGCATACTCATTGTGAGAGAGAAGAGAAAACATATATAAGGAGATGAGAAGGAAGAGTTAGGGGCCTTCCCCCTCAAATACAATTGTATCATGTGAGTGGAGAGAGGAGGGTCACATGCAAGAGTGTGAACTCTTGTCGTGCTAGTTGTGAAGTCGGAGAATTTGGATGTCGAAGCGTGAAGTGATGGCCCAAGGTTATCAAGGTATGAAATTTCTATGATGTTAGATTTGTCTTCAAAGTTTGATTTGAACTTTGTGAAATGTGATGGTGTTTTTTGAACTTTGTGGGTGTTTGAGTGATGCTCTACCCGAATTTGGGTTTTAGTTGTCTGAGCTACAAGAGGCATTGTGTGTTTTTTTTTGTCATGTGTGGTTCATGTGGTGGTTGTCAAAAAATTTAAATTTTTGTGTTGTGTTGTGCATCCGACAAAGTCAATTTCCCCAACTAGCACTCCTTAATGTCTTATTATTGGGTTGTGAGTGAGGCTTGCTCTCGATCACCGCTCGTGTAACAACGTGTCATACTATTTTTGCTTTCTTTCCATTTTCGGTAGGTCTACATGTGAGTGCCAATTTGGAAAGATTGCATCAATTTTCATACATGCTTTTCTTGGGAAATGTGTCATTCTTGAAAAAGCCTATTCTCTACGCATGAAGTCATTTTGGCAGAAAAGCTAAATGAACAGTCATCTTTATCATCTTCTTCTTCCAGAAATCTTGGATTGGGACTGTGAATGTGATTGTGGTTGAGATTTTGAGCGAGAGTGAGATGGCGATTGTTTTTATGTACATGAAATTAGCTTAGGGTGGTCGAGAGGTATGAGCTTCATAGTAGAGTGCAAGTTTTGATTGTGCTATCTACTGCTCCTTTGTTTCCTTCAAACTATAATACAAATTTCTCTTTCTCTATTTCTATTTATGTCTCTCTATAGAAAATTATATTGAGTTTTATTAGATTGTGATTATTTTTGTTGTAGATAATCTCAATATATGCAACCCTCGGGTTATTCTCTATACACTTTCTCAATTAGATACCCATTTAGAAATGCAGTTTTAATATACATCTCCCAAAGTTTCCATCCCTTAGATGATGCCACATCAATGAGTGTTCTCACAGTTTTCCATTTTAGCAATTGAGTTGAAAGTTTCCTCATAATCAAGTCCATACTACTATGCATAACCTTTAGCAAGCAAGCGTGCTCTGTATCTTTCCAAAGATCCATCTACTTTGCATTTCACTTTGTAAACCCATTTGTAACCAATGGGCATTTTACCTTCAATTAATTTGACCCAATCTCAAGTGTCATTTTAGCCAATGCAACATACTCTTCATCCATATTGTGCACCAATTTTCATCAACAATTGCTTCATTGAATTTTGTCAACTCTTAATGACCCATTACCTTTTTCATGTAAGCAATGTGTTTGGTTGAATATGCACTATAATTTAGCCTATCAATGGGCTTTCTGACTTTCTTTGACCTTCTCAATTATGGTGCACTATGATATTCCCTCTCATGAGGCAGTACATACCTATTTTGCCTAACTCTAAGCATAATAACTAACGGTATACCAAGTTTATTATCTAAGCTATCACTCCCATGTGACTCAAAACTAGAAGTAAGTGGCCAACTAACATCTTCAAACATTTTTTCTTTTCCTTTATCCAATCTCCCCCTCACTGACATATTCGTGTCAATGGACATAGAACCATGATTGTTTAGGCGACTTGTCCATGGACTAATAGTAGAAGACATATCACCTGTAGACTCATTAATAGTAGTACTATCTGAAGGATAAATTTTAGCATGATTATTATCTACCAATCCATTAAAAAAACCATATTCTGACCGCCATACTAATAAGCTAACTCATCAAACACAACATCTTTGCTAACTAATGTCTCATGTGTGGAAGGATTGTAACATGTATATGCTTTCTTGTCCTGTGTATAGCCAACAAATATAGACTAAACTACCTTTGGATGTAGCTTCTTCCTTTTCTCATCTAGTACATTTAGGTAATACATTCAAAGACTTTTAAATTGATGATATTATGTTTATGTCCATATAGTTTCTCATAACGCATGATGTTATGAATACCAGCTATAAGAGTCCTATTCATAATATATATGGCAATCACAACTACTTCAATCCAATAATAGTTCAAAAATTCTTCTCGTTTAGTATAGCTCTTGCAACTTCCATAAGAACTCTATTTTTTCTCTCTGCTACACCATTCTATTGCAATGTATAGCTCTATGTAAGTTACCTTTTGATCCCATGCTTAGCCAAATACCTATCAAATTCATGAGAGACATATTCACCTCCTCCACTTGATCTCAAGTAAGATATATAATACCCAAACTCTTTTTCAGCATGGCTTTTAGAATCTTTAAGTACATCCAACACTTTCTTCTTCTACTTCAAAATATATAGCCACGGGTACCTATTGTAATCATATATGAAAGATACGTAGTACCTTATATCACTGAATGATGCATTATGTGCTGGACCCCAAACATTAGAATGTACTGATTGCAATGGTCTAGTGCAATTCCTATTATGTTTGATAAATAGAAATCTAGCCAAACTAGCAAGAGGAGCATACATTGGATGATGATGATCATGATAGCTATGCGTAAAAACAGAAGTAAGAATTATGAATCCTTAGTAAACCATAAACATAATCTAGTACTTTATCTACAATTAGCCCTTATTCTCCTAGGACTAAGGACTAGCCCTAGCATAGTGCGCCATTAAAGAGATGGAACTGGGCTAATCCATGCTTTCCCTCCTTTAAATATTTGCTAAAATCCTAAATGTCTTACTATGATGCATCAACATTTAGTTCTTCATTGAAAATATGTAAAATTTCATGATTCATTTCATATATATTCATTATATATATCGATGTTTATATTTTATATGTCATTTTACATAGAACTTACCCTTACTTGAAAACTTCAATACAAAAGCAAGCGTAGATTGAGGCTAAACCCCATGCCTTACCACTCACTATACATTTGTCAATGTTTTCTTAAATTTTTCTATTTTTTAAGGCTCAAAAATCTATTTCTTCCTAATTTTTCTTAGTTTTCATTATTTTTTACAATTATTATTATCATAATTATTTATAATTCTACAACTTCTCATCATAAAACTAAGAAACACACTCATGGTAATGACCATGTATTATTTGGCCCCATATCCACCACTACTTTCATCAATTTTATCAATTGTCATCATATTTCTTAATTTTATGGATTTTTGTGACTTGAATAATTACTTTTTGTATTATAATAACCAAAATTCTAAAATTTTAAAATTATAATACTTAAACACACTACATAGTACTTCCATATCAAATTTCACCCCATATGCACTCCAATTCAATAGAATCAAATTTCGTTTAAAATTGAGACTTACCGATAAATATTCGTAAAAATTGCTTTATTTTTTATGATTTTGGACTCGCTTAGGAAGCCCGCTTATACTCCATAGAGTCGTTGACAATCACTTTCATGCTCCTTCACTCCATTTCTCACATTGTACCACGTTCCAACACCCATTCCCTGTTGAGATATCGAGCTCCACTCGTGATACGCCAGGGTAACCGTTGTGTATTTATGTCACCGACTTGTCAGTTGCAGACGCGGTTGTTACACCGCCCATGAATAATAGCTACATGATAGCTATCCTTATCTACTCTAGTTCGTGGCTTGGTTAGTATGCCACCTTAGTTAGTTGAGTTTGGTTTGAGACCCATATATAGGGTTCTTCTATTTCTTTGTATGAGAGTTCTTTTGGCTTACACAACTAAGAAGAGGAAAACTGTTTTCAGCCTCCACCCTTGTGTGTCTTCCCCCTCTTGGCGACCCTGTTTTTTTGATTTGAGGCCATTTCGGGGCCTGTTTTGAAGGCGGAAGTTTTCTGCACGCACTCAGGAAAAGGCCCTGTTTTATGCTGTGCGACCACTGTTCTACAGGTCGGTGAAAAGTTACCACAGAGATTGCATCGTATGCTTGTGCGCAGAGACATTGGGAGTTACAGAATCATCCCTGTTGCCTGTTGATGCAAAATCGTCACTAGGAAGTGACTGTGTGGTCAAATACCACATTCGCCAATTTTGCAGATTTTCCCTTGTGAGGGTGAAGATGTGGTTTTTGCAGTGACAGAATTTTTTGCAGTCTTCTGTAATGGCATCTGATTCTCTTTCACAGATTGTCACTGAAAAGCTTGACAAGAACAACTTCCAAGCATGGAAGTTTAGAATGACGAATTTCCTTATGGAAAAAGGATATTGGGAATTTGTTGCAGGAAATGAAGAAGAACCAGTTCTTCCTGATGTTCCCAATCAACAGCAAATGCAGGCATTTAAAGCATGGCATGAGAGAGCCAGGAAAGTTATGTATTGGCTGTCGATCAGCATTTCAGACTCTATGATTGTGCATATTCAAGATGCAAGTACGCCAAAGGAGGCATGGGATACTTTGTCAAAGATGTATAGCACAAATACACAAGCCAGGAAAATGCAGCTCAAGCAAGAGTTGCACAATGTGCAAAGAGAAAATATGAGCATCAATGACTACCACATGAAGGTGAAGAAGATTGCAGATGCACTTGCTTCCATTGGGTCACCAGTGGAAGATGATGATTTAGTTTCCGTGACCTTGAATGGTCTAGGAAAGGATTATGCACAGTTTCGAACATCCATTTCCGTTCGTGAAAGATTTCCTGACTTTGAGGAGTTGATTGCTCTTCTAATTTCTGAGGAGCAGAGAAATGGTGGTGCATCTCCTTCAGGAGGAACTTCAAAAGAAGTTGTCTTCTACTCAAATGCTGGAAGAGGTAGAGGCAGAGGTAGAGGAGGCCGATTTGGAGGCCGTGGTAGAAATCAGAATATGCAGCAAACTCAAAAAAATCAGTCCTATGGAGGAGGACGTGGTAACTCTAGAGGCAGGGGGAGCCAAAGAGGTCGTGGTGGATGGCAAAGAGGCCAAAATGCAAATAGTAATGTTGAATGCTACTACTGTGGTAAAATGGGTCATATGGCTAAAGACTGCTATAAAAAGCAGAATGACATCATGAATGGAAAACTGCAACAAGGGAATTATGCATCTTCTAGTAGACAGGGTGATGACAGAAATGAGCATTTGTTTATGGTGCAGCACATGAACAATTCTGTGACAAGTGCAGAAGAAAGCAATGATGTATGGTATGTTGACTCAGGTGCATCAAACCACATGACAGGTCATGCAGAATGGATGGAGGATGCAAGGAAAATGGAAAAACCAGGATTTGTGGAGACTGGTGATGATACTGCACATCCTATTGTGCAGATTGGAAAAATTCATTTGTCTATGCAGGATGGGAAAAAGAAATACCTGTCCGATGTATTTCATGTCCCGAATATCACCAAGAATCTGGTTTCTGTTGGTCAAATGGTTGAGCAGGGCTTGTAGGTCAGATTTAATCCTCATGGATGCTTTGTTGAGGATATGAAAAATAAAGGTCGCTTGATAGCAAAAGGAAAGAAGAAGGGCAGAATGTTTACATTGGATGCAGACATGTCTGAATTGAGTGCAGCAATGTTTGCACATGGGACCGGTGTAGTTGCAGATATTGATATCTGGCATAAACGCATTGGTCATGTTAATGTACAGCGACTTAAATCAATGCAGGCCCAAAATATTGTTGCAGGATTGCCTAAATTCAAGGTTGCAGAAATGCATAAGGTATGTGAAGCCTGTCAGTTTGGAAAACAGGCAAGGAAACCATTTTCTAGACATGTTCAAGAGAGTAAGAAGCCATTGGAATTAATCCACTCTGATGTGTGGACTACTAAAGCTGCATCTCTTGGAGGCTGTCATTATTTTGTCAGTTTTATTGATGACTATAGCAGAAAAGTTTGGGTGTATTTTATGAAAAAGAAAAGTGAAGTTTTTGGGCATTTCAAAACTCTTAAAGCTATGGTTGAAAAAGAAACAGGTCTGCAAGTAAAATGCCTAAGGTCAGATGGAGGGGGAGAGCACCTCTCAAATGAGTTTGCAAGGTTCCTACAGGAGCATGGCATAAAGCAGCAATATTCATGCAGTCATACCCCACAGCAAAATGGAATTGCAGAAAGAAAAAACAGACATATTGGAGAGGTGTCTCGTGCCATGCTCAATGAAAAAGACTTGCCAGATTTTTATTGGGCTGAAGCAGTTGCTACAGCAGTCTACATAATGAACAGGACTCCCACTGCAGCAATACATGGAATGACTCCAGAGGAGAGGTATACTGGTAGGAAACCAGATATTTCTCATTTGAAAATTTTTGGTTGCATTGCCTATGTACATGTGCCAGATGAGTTGAGATCCAAGTTGGATCCAAAAGCTGAGAAGTGCATCTTTATTGGTTACTCTCTGCAGCAAAAAGGGTATAGATGCTATAACCCTTCTACTCGTAAGTTTACAGTGAGCAGAGATGTTGTTTTTGATGAGATGAGTAGCTGGTATAAACCAGTAAATGTGATTGATGATGTAGATGCACAAAATGGTAATGCTGCACAGAATTCACAGTAGCAGTCACAAAATATTAGTGGACGTGGAGCGTCCTCTAGCAATGGTTCACATTCTTCGCCATGGACATGCAGATTGAGATCAGGAGAATCTTCTCAAAGTAATGCAGATAGTGGTATGCAGGTATCACGAAAAGGAAAAGAGAAGGTTGATCAGCCCATGTTTGATGTGAATGCAGGTCACTCTTATGTGGATGGTGAATCCAGTGGCTCAGAACAGAGCATTGATGATGAGTTGGGTATTCCCTCTATTGTTACACCTAGAGTAAGGAAGACCAGGGATGTTTTGAGGGCACCTGGGAGTGAACCCACTTTGCGCAGGTCTACCAGAGTTAGGTATCCTGTGGATAGGCTGAAATATGATGGATTTACAGCCATTCACTATGCATATATGGTCAAGGTGATACAGGAACCAGAACCCACTTCTTTTGAGCAAGCCATGGGAAAAGAAAAATGGGAGAAAGCCATGGATGAAGAAATGGATGCCTTGGAAGCAAATGCTACATGGAAATTGGTACCTTTGCCTAAAGGTAAGAATGCAATTGGCTGTAAGTGGGTTTATAAGGTGAAGCACAATGCAGATGGTTCTGTGAACAGATACAAGGCAAGATTAGTAGTCAAGGGGTATGCACAAACATATGGCATTAACTATGAAGAAACATTCAGTCCGGTTGCAAGGATGGCAACTGTAAGAGCAGTCATTGCTATGGCTGCATCAAAGGGATGGTCTTTACATCAGATGGATGTAAAGAATGCCTTCTTGCATGGTGATTTGCAAGAAGAGGTCTATATGGAGCAGCCACCAGGTTATGTGCATGCTATTCATCCTGAGTTTGTTTGCAGGTTGAAGAAAGCCTTGTATGGCTTGAAGCAAGCACCTAGAGGATGGTCTGACAAGATAGGACAGTATCTTGTCACTATTGGCTTTCAGATTTCCAAGGAAGATTTCTCACTTTATGTGAGAAAAACAGAGAAAGGTATTATGCTACTTGTCATTTATGTTGATGATTTGATTATGACAGGTGACAGTGATGAAGATATCCTTCATGTGAAAATGCTATTGAAGCAGAAGTTTGAGATGAAGGATTTGGGAGAGCTGCGTTATTTCTTGGGCATTGAGGTGATTAGATCACCAAGTGGGATACAGCTCTTGCAGAGGCAGTATGGATTGGACATGCTGTCCAAATATGGGATGACAGGCTGTAAGCCTATTTCAGTTCCTTTGGAGCAGAATGTGAAGCTGAGCACAGATGCAGGTGAGCTTCTAGAAGACCCTACTATGTACAGACGCATAGTAGGAAGTTTGATTTATATGACTATTACCAGGCCAGATTTGAGCTATGCTGTTGGATTGGTAAGTCAGTTTATGCAGGCTCCAAGGAAACCGCATTTGGATGCGGCTAGACGCATACTCAGGTATGTGAAGTCCACATTGCAGTATGGACTATTTTATGAGACTGGGGTTCAGATACAGTTGCATGGATACACTGATGCTGATTGGGCTGGTAGTATTTCTGATAGACGATCTACCAGTGGATATGTGTTCTCTTTTGGGAGTGCTGCAGTCACTTGGAGCACCAAGAAACAGCCTACAGTTGCCTTGTCGAGCACAGAGGCCGAGTACAGGGGTGCATCAATGGCTGCATGTGAGGTAGCTTGGTTGCATAAGCTACTTTATGATATGCATGAGCCTACAGATGGGCCAGTTGTCATTTATTGTGACAACATGAGTAGTATACACTTGGCAAATAACCCAGTCTATCATGCTAGAACAAAGCACATTGAGGTGCATTATCACTATGTGCGAGAGAGGGTTTTACTAGGTCTTATTGATCTAGTTTATGTCAGCATAGAGGATCAGGTTGCTGACATATTCACGAAGGCATTGGGCACAGAGAAGCTGCGCAAGTTCAGAGACCTGCTTGGTGTGCAGGAATTGGGATTGAGCTCGAGGGGGAGTGTTGAGATATCGAGCTCCACTCGTGATACGCCAGGGTGACCGTTGTGTATTTATGTCACCGACTTGTCAGTTGCAGACGCGGTTGTTACACCGCCCATGAATAATAGCTACATGATAGCTATCCTTATCTACTCTAGTTCGTGGCTCAGTTAGTATGCCACCTTAGTTAGTTGAGTTTGGTTTGAGACCCATACATAGGGTTCTTCTATTTCTTTGTACTAGAGTTCTTTTGGCTTACACAACTAAGAAGAGGAAAACTGTTTTCAGCCTCCACCCTTGTGTGTCTTCCCGCATTGTGCAAGCAAGAAAGCTTCAAGCGAGACTCCTTCCTTCTCTCCCACAATCTTGACATTCCCATCATTCTCTACCCACATAAACTACAATTATGGCGAGAGAGAAAGACTAAAATTGAGCTTTTAATAGATTGTATCATTTTGCACCATCTTTGTGGTGATTCGAAGCAAAAATATTTAGCATCTCATGGCCAAGGTTGCTCCTTACATCTCTACCAACTCCAAAATGGGATTTTATGATGATTGAGGGGGTGCACCAAAAATATAAACCCTTCTCCCCCTCTTGCAACCCTAAATTGTGACTTTTTTGGCTCTTAAGCCTCTTAAGATTACTTAAACCCTTATCTAGTTCATGTTTCTTTGTGTTTTCATTGTAGGCAAGTGATTCGACTAAAATAGAGGCCCAAAAAAACTCTGATTCAAGATATGAAAACATGGCCATGTTCTTGGCATTGTTTTCTACTAACTTGATCTCCTAGGTACTATTCGCAACTTCTAGATCAAGTAGCTACTTTCTAATGCGAAAGTTATGTCTCTTTAAATGGGTTGTATTATGAAATTTGATTGATGAACGAATGCTTCCAATGTGTTTTGAGCCACCTGCTTTTGCTTGAAAAACTCCAGTGCCTCATCATTTTTATCACAAATGCTTCATTTTTTACTTTAGTTTTGGCACCTAGTTGCATCTCTCAATTGATGATGGATAGCCTAGTTAGATGGGTCTGCATGTCTATACTTAGCATGTTGGTGGTCAATATCACTCTAACATGGCCACTGACTTATCACTTATTATATTTGGTTTGTTACACCTATCTACAATTGGCATAGTTATAGCACTAGTTGATTAGTATAGTCAGTTATGTATTATTTGACTTAGTAGGCCACTTTCCTTTTTATTGTATCTTATCTATACTTTGTGTACATTGTATTGTGTAAAGAAAAAAGAATAAGAAATCAACAAGAAAATGTTTTGTCCTCCATCTCTCCTCTTGTGTTCTTAAGTGAGCTTCCTCTGGTGCATATGGTATGTGTTTGGCGCAATAGCTCAAGGAAGTCCCCTTACCACATGATTTGTGACATAATAGGAGTTTGGGTCAACAATTTGTATCTTAAATAATTCAACATCAAGTAGTTGATCTAGTATACTAGTCTCAGCATTCTCTAACCTACTCAATTAATCTACAGCACCATGTTCTTTGCTAAGAGTATTAACCACCTTATTATCAAACTCCTGTAGCAATCATATCCATCTTGCAAGTAGACTTCCTATCAACCAAGGTTTTTTAATTAGGAATAATAAGGCTTTATGATCAGGATGAAAGATAACTTGATTTCCCAATAGATAATGCTTAAACTTTTGCAAGGAGTACACCATCCCCAATGCTTCTCTCTTCATAACTAAATAATTATTTTCAACAATTCTAAGTTTTTTACTAGCATACCATATAGGTTCAAACCATACAGGTACTTTCTCTTGTATTAGTATACTACAAGGATATTGGGGAATAGCGACGGCCATTTGCAATGCAAATTAGCGGCGTTGTTATTTGTGTTGCAAATGGTTGTCACTATTAGCCACACAAATAGTGACGATACTTAGACGGAAAAAAAGGGCTGAAACTTGAGCGCGGCATTTTGCTGCAAAAGAGCAAAACAGAGAGCCAAAGAGAGAGATAACTATATCGTGCATTTGGAAGGGAGAGGGAGAGAAAGAGAGAAAGAGGGAGAAGGAGAGCTTCTCACCACCACTGCCGCCGTTCGCAAAGAAGAGGAGGAAGTGCACAAAGGGCGAAGAGGAGTTGCAGAATCCAACCTCGGGTCTTTGCGGTGAGTGCATTGCTCCATCTTGGTTTGTTCTTGTTTTTCCTCCTTTTATTTTGTTTGTTTTTGTTAATAATGATGTGTATTGAGGGAGAAAGAGAGGAAATGAGAGAGAGAGAAGAAGAGAGAAAAAGGAAGAAAGAACGAGAGAGAGAGGGAATAAATATGAAACATAATAAAGAAAGAGAGAGAGAGAGAGAGGGGGATGGAGAGAGGAGAAGAAATGAATGAAAAAAAAAGAGAGGGTAAGATCTTGTTCCTTATTTTCTTATTTTCTTGTTTGTAGTAGTAGTAGTAGTAGTAGCAGTAGTAGCAGTAGTAGCAGTAGTAGTAGCAGTAGTAGCAGCAGCAGCAGCAGCAGCAGCAGCAGCAGTAGTAGAGAGAGAGAGAGAGAGAGAGAGAGAAATATATGTTTTGTTGAAGGTGCACCTTGGGTGTGTTTGACACTTCGAGAAGGCGAGTAGCAGTAGCAGTAGCAGTATGTATATATATATATATATATATATATATAAAATATAAATTATTATAAGAGGACATTTTTCACTTCAATATTTAAGTTATTAGAAATGGAAGTAGATGGGCTTTTGCCACAAATCCAATGGGACAATTAAACTTTTTTGTTGTTAGATTAATGCTAATGATGGCTATAGGGGATCATCCTGCATAATGCAAAAATAGGATCCTTCAAAGATGGTGGGTAATTCTTTTGTCATTGAGACAAAGCCCAAGCTACTCTTGATACTAGTAACCCCTCATTCCAAGGACGTTACCTTTACAATGGTAGTCGATATCAAGCAAGATATCCTCCAACCCAACGGTCCATATATCTATATATATATATATATATATATATATATAGTTAAAGGTGCATCTTGGGTGTATTCAATGCTCCTTTAAGGTGAGTACTAGTAGTAGTAAAAGTGGTGGTAGTGGTACAGAGAGAGAGAGAGGTTTTGTTAAAGGTGCTAGTAGTAATAGTATGTGTTTGATGCTTTGGGAAGGCGAGTATAGTAGCGGTAGCGGTAGTGGTAGTGGTAGTGGTAGTGGTAGTGGTAGTGGTAGTGGTAGTGGTAGTGGTAGTGGTAGTGGTAGTGGTAGTGGTAGTGGTAGTGGTAGTGGTAGTGGTAGTGGTAGTGGTAGTGGTAGTGGTAGTGGTAGAGAGAGAGAGAGCGAGAGAGAGAGAGATTTTGTTAAAGGTGCACCTTGGGTGTGTTCGATGCTCCTTTAAGGTGATTACTAGTAGTAGTAGTAGTGGTGGTAGTAGTAGTAGAGAGAGAGAGAGAGGTTTTATTAAAGGTGCACCTTGGGTATGTTCGACACTTCAGGAAGGTGAGTGATAGTAGTAGTAGTATGTGCTCGATGCTTCGGGAAGGCGAGTACTATTAGTAGTAGTGGTAGTAGTAGAGAGGGAGAGAGAGGTTTTGTCAAAGGTGCACCTTGGGTTTATTCGACACTTCAGAAAGGAATGTAGTAGTAGTAGTAGTAGTAGTAGTGTATATATATATATATATATATATATATTGGTTAAGGGTGTACCTTGGGTGTGTTCCATGCTTTTGGAAGGCGTGGAAGGCCTGTATCTCTAGGCCTAGTAAAGCAAAAGAGAGATTGGACTTGGAGGTAAATGGATGGTTTTCTTGACATGCTTTGCGCTATCTCCTCCTACACTCTGCATATCGAGTCGAACACAAAGGAAAAAAGGTGGTGAGGTCTAGTGCAATACCATGGGACACCGACATAGGGTAGCTATTCCCTGGCCCCCATGCATAGCATACTAGACTTTACATACTGTCGTCGGTAGGTGGGTGGAGAGAAACAAAGAGAGGGGCAACAAAGAAAGAGAGAGAGAAAGAAAGATAGAAAATAAGAGAGGAAGTAGAAGAAAGGAAGAGGAAGAGCAAACTAGAAAGAGAGAATAAACATGAAAGATAAAGAAAACATGAAAGAGAAAAGGGGAGAGAACATAAAACGAAGAGTGCAAAGAAATGTGCAAAGAAACATGGAGAAACAAAGAAAAGGGGAGGAAATCAAGACTTTAGTTGATGTTAATTCGGAAAGAGGGAGAAACATTGGATTCAGACAATAGTATGGTATGTCGCTGAAGGACGATGATAGATTGATCAGAGATGTGGTGGTTGGAAATGGGGTAGAAAAAAGAATGGATATTGCAATGGAGGAGAAAGTGAATTGTTTTTGTATGCTGCAGCATTCCTCCATGAAGACGTGGCTTCCTAAGTATGAGTAAGCCAAGAAAGATCAGGAAGAAGCGTGATCTGAAATTCGATGTAGTATGCACCATCGAACGATTCGATATCCCGAGGGCATGGAGGAGATGTCGTGGTTTATGTCAATGCAATGGTTGCATGGAGCTTTGACCGCAGCCTCTTGCAAAGGGACGGAGGTCTCAACTAAGTAGTGGGAATTCTCGAGGGGATGTAGTCCAAAGGTGAGGACGTGTTTTATAAGTTGTTGTATGTAGATTTTATATGTGACAACTAATTAACCATTTCAATGTACAACACAAAATATACAGTGCGGCATGGTCGCGTGGATGACATTTTCACGTGGAGCATTGTCGTGCCACTACGTGCACACCGTGTAAAAAAATCTAGAGTGTGGCCTCCTTTTAGATTTAGAGAGCCAATGCTACTTTAGGCATTAGTATTAGTGTCCATGGTTCAAAATATTAGATTTTTTTGGATGAGTTTTTAGTCAAATTTTGATATTCTAGATATTATCTCTTGTAAAAATCCATAAAACCATAGATAACTTCTAGATTAGGAGGGTATGTAAAAGAAAGAATGTAGCTTTCAGCCAATTTGAGAGGATTTTATGTAAAAAAAGAGATTAGTAAAATCCTGCGACACGCAATCACTGTTTTCAGGTAGTGAACATCACTCCAAAAGTGGGAGATGAAGGAGTGATCTAGTAGGATTCTGGCCAGGTGTCCTAGTATTTAACCCCCCTTTCGAAGCCATTGGAAGCATCAGATTGGCGATCTAAGAAGCATAGAGGAAGATATTATTTTGTACATGTTTTTATCTATTAGAGTTATATTTTCTCATAATGCTGAAAGAAACTGACAGGCTTCATCTCTGTTAGTATTCTTCTATATTTTCTAATTCTTTTTGGGATTATTCTTCTACATCTTCAATCTCTTCGAACCCCTTCTCTTCTGTCTACTCCTCTCCTTGAATCTACCTACACCTTGCTGTCTCTTATCTTCAAGAACTTGGCTTGAAACCTTCAACCCTTCTCTTATCTCTACCATCGTTGAAGTAAAAGCTCTTGAATCCCCATACATTCTTCTCTTGCCCAACCCTGTGGTGACCTTCAACCCTACGTGCTGCGACATTGGTGAACCTGACGTGAAGGTCGGTGTAAGAGAACTCCAAGATGGGGGATTCTTGAGGAGATACTCTACAATAATTGGTGCACATACTGCAGCACACCTAGCAACAAAAAATCCAAATGTTACAACAACAACAAAAAAGGCAAGACGAAGAGAAGATTGATTCCACAACTATCAAGGCCCTAGAGGAAGTTGGGCATGAATTAAAACAATTTAATGGTCAAAATGTATATGTTTTTATTCACTTATATGTTGAAAAAATGCTCTTCTTTAGTGTACCACAACATGCATGGAGCCGTTATTTTGCCATACTAGCCAAGCATGGTCTTCAAGAAAGAATCCATGGTCTGTTTCAACAAGATGCAGATTGGGTTGCATTAAAAAAAGCCCTACGTGAAGAATTCTTCTTAGAAGACTCTGGCCTAATGACGAAGAAAAGTTTCACTAAATGGGTTGAAAAACCCAACAAAGGTTTAGCTGCAACAACTCTATACCATGAGTTTGAAAGTAAATTTGGACAACTTGATGCTGAAGACCAACAAAGTATGGAAGGTCAGAAGATTGAATTATTCCTTAAGGCTGCAGATCCCATTCCGCAAGAGAAGCTTGTTGATCGCCTAGAAGATGCTACCTCCAAATCAGGAGTCAAGACTGCATGGACAGATGTTACTGATGCAGTTAACATGATTGCTCGAAGAGAGCGGATGCTACTAATATTAGGCTCTACTTCAACTTCAACAACTCCATTGATGGAGCTTGTTCCACCTTCAAAATCCCCTATTCCTTTGACTAATCAACCAACTCTTTCTTCTTCTGTTCCTTCTAAAAATGATGTAATGGATGAACTCATTAAAAGCATGCATGACCTTCATCTCAATCTTACAGAAATTAGTTCCAAAGTAGAGACGTTGGATATCAAAGTCGAAGAGCGAGGACGAGTATCAACTCAAAGATCCATGAGAGAAGGCTTTAAGAGGCACTGTATTTGGTGTGACAGCCAACAACATGACAAGAGGGAGTGTTCTGCCTTCCATGAGGCTGAAGCACAAAAGCTCATCTTTTGGAAAGATAGAAAAATTCATGCTGCTGAAACTAGTCTTCCACTGGAGCCAAATTTTGGCAATGGTGGAATGAAGAAAAGATTAGAAGATTTAGCTGTAAATAATGCCTATGCAGTAATTGATGCAACTACCTATAGGCTGCAAATTGAGCCAATTAAATCAAGTTTGAAAGCATGTAAAGCTAATGTGCAATCTAAAGTATGGATGCAAGCACTAGATTAAATGGAACCTGGTAAACCACCCAAAGAAGATTTGACTAACACTAATCAGTATCTTTGAGGAATAACTGGTTGGAAAGAACCGATAGATTCTTTTTTTGCCTTTGCACATTTGACTGACGTCAATCATAAAGAAGTCTTGATTGAAGAAAAGAGAAGAAGAGAAGATGAACCAGGGCCTTCCTCTTCTGGCCCTCCAAAACGGGTAACTAGTAGAATACTTGAACAACCAAAGCTTGCTAAAAATATAACCCCAGATCAAGAGATGGAAGATGTGCCATACACAAAGAAGACCAAAGAAAAGAAGAAAGGCAAGCAGCCAGGCTACAAATCGCAGTCTAACATAGAATCTGTAACCGATCTCAAACGAGTCCTAGAATAACGAATTCTAGGAAGAAAAATTGAATTCACCTTAGGTGAAATTCTTGGAATTGACAAACGTGAATTCCATGATGTATTCGAGTTTTTGTGCAGGATAAAGAGAAGCTGACTTCACAAGGAATTCAATTTGAAGAAGTTAAAGAATTAATTGCAACAATTGAAGCTAAAGATAAAGAAAACATGAATGCAAAAATTAAAGAAGTGAAAGCTGAAAATGTAATGGTCGGCTGGTCCAAACCAGTTGGGTAGCCCACCTCTCAAAAAGAAGGCCGTCTACTGCATATGCATGAGGAAGAAGAGGCTCGATTCATTCCAAGCAGTTACTACTCCCGTACGCATTGGGCAAGAGCAAGAATGGAGACAGTCGCCAAAATTGGAGAAAAAGAAACATCATGTATTGCACTCTTAGACCATGGCTTGGAGATAAACATCATGGCAAGGAGTCTCGATGAAAGTGGCGGATAGCCCATAGATGTTGATCTAGGTTGGTGAATGAGAGCTGCAAACAACTCTTCTGGAGAGTTATATGCTGCATTTCCTAATGTACAAGTAACTATTCGAGACATAAAAGACAATTTTCACTTTTTTGTTCAAGACCCTTGTAGTTACCTATCATTCTTGGGCAACCTTACATTTCTGAAGCCTGCTTGGAAACAAAAAAGCTCTTGATGATGGTTCTTCCTATGCTGAAATCCAAAGCAAGGATAATGATTGAGTTGTCCAATTTCTTACTATGTGTATTAACCATCATCGAAATAGAGATCAACTGTGTGATTATCCTGTGCCTCCTAATGCCCGAGAATTCAAGGGTTTTCGGGTTGCACTACTATAAAGGGAGGCTATGGTAGTGCGTCATGTAAAAAGATTGAATCTCCTCATGCAATAGAAACTGTGTCTCTAGCAAATTTATATGTATATATAGCCAATAGTATGGCTTATTATAAGTCTCTTCCGGCCATGACTAAGGCTGAAAGGAAATATTTATGTCATGTAAAAAGGGAGCTCAAAACTTATGACATGATGTCTGAAAATGAAGATATTTCGGGCATTTTTTTTGGACTGATTACTACTAACACATTGGCTGAAATATATGCAGCTGCTCATGCAGAAAATCAGGCAAACAGTTAGTCCATAGAAGTATATACATTGGATTTTTATTAAACAATTCAAGAATTTGTTGAACAAGAAGACAACGGTTTACTCAACAAGGCTGGAGCACAAGTGGAGACAAAATACAAGACACTGGATAAGAAATTGAAACCTGTGGCAATCCTACTGCCTCCTGAAAGTGAAGGGCTCGCTGATAGGGAAAGAAATCAACCAAGTCTTCGTGATCCTTTCAACATTGGTCACAAGTTCACATTTGAAAGTATAAAAGAGCTCAAAATAGGTGAAAATTCTTTCATTTCGCCGACTAAAAAATACTCTTTTATGCAAATGCTAATGAAACATGGAAAAGCTTTTGCATTTCAACCAAGTGAAATAGACTATTTGGATCCAAATATTATGGCTCCTATGGTCATTTTTACGATCCCACATGTGCCTTGGATCCTCAAGCCCATTCTCGTTCCAAGGGTGCATTTGCCCAAATTATTGGAACTTCTAAATGAGAAGATCAGAATCAAGATTTTAGAACCTTCTTCAGCACCTTACTCAAACCGATGGTTTACTGTGCCTAAGAAAAATGGATCTTTACAATTCATTCAAGATCTATAGCCTATCAATCATGTCACAATCCGAAATGTTGGTTCGGGTCAAATTGTTAATGAGTTTGTTGAAGCTTTTGTAGGTAGAGCAATTTATTATATGGGCGACCTATATTCAGGATATGACCAATTTCAGCTTTCATTAGAAAGCTGAGACATTACCACAATGAAGACACCTCTTGGATTGGTCCGCATTTGCACTCTTCCACAAGGTGCAACAAACTCCATAGCCCATATGATGAATGCCATGCACAAAGTCTTAAGGGACTTTATTCCACAACTTACTCTTCCATTTCTTGATGATGTACCTATCAAGGGATGTAAAGTCAATGAAAAGAATGAGGAGCTTGACAAAGATGGTTGCATGACATTTGTAGTTAACTATACTCATGATTGTGACAGGATTTTGAAAAGGCTAGAAGAGGTACATCTTACCCTTTCTGGAGCTAAGTCATTTTTTGGAGTAGAAGAAGTCCTAGTGGTCGGTCATCTATGTGGCCCCTATGGACGCAAACCTTCTCCAATCAAGATAGATGCCATCAACAGAATGCAATAAAAATGTACAAATGTTTCAGAGGTGAGAAGATTTCTTGGTGCATGTGTATTCTATCTCATATGGATACCACATTTTGCTCATGTAGCCGAAAATCTTTATCAATTATTAAGAAAAGGCCAAAGATTCTCTTGGAATAAAGAGTATACTCTCACTATGCATAAATTAAAGAAGCTATTAATTTGAGCCCCCACTCTCAAAAGGGTTGACTATTCAAATGGTCAACCCATCATCCTTACTGTGGATACAAGTTTCATTGGGATAGGATGGGTTGTTGGCCAAGAGAACATGTATGCAATTCGTTTTGGAGCAAAAGTTCTCAATGAACGTCAAAGAAGGTATGCACAAGTAAAAAGGGAATTGTGGGGAGTTGTAACTGCATTAAAGTGTGATCATGAATACTTTATAGGTGCTTCTATAGTGGTAGAAACTGATTGTCTTCCACTCTTGGGCATGATTACCAACTACTCTACACCCAACATTGCTATGCTAAGATGGATTGCATATATTAAGTCTCTCAACCCCGAAGGTGAATCCAATTGCTAACATTCTATCACGTGCAAGATATGACAATGAAGAAGAGATGATGGAAGAAGATGAAGTTGAGGAATCTATACTTGCTGAATTTCATTCCATGGCTGCTGCTGAAAATACCTTTTTAGTTACTGCATATACTGGTCCAAAGCTGAAAACAACAGGATGGTCAACTAGAAGCCAGCATGCTCATTGCATTGCTCAAGTTCTAGTTCATTTCCTTGAAGAATATTGGCTAAAGATCGGCAAATATTTGAGCACAATGAAGAAGAAGGAGACTTGGACTGATAAGGAGTTCAAACATATCAAGAGAAAAGCTTATGGCTTTTTTCTTAAAGAATGACATCTATGGAAGCAAGCAAAGAAGAAGAAAGGAGCGCATGTCTGAGTTTTAGGTAACAAAAGATTGCAACAATCGGTAATGAAGGAATTTCATGAAAGCCTGTGGGCTGGCCATAGAGGCATATGGGGAACCTTTAGTAAAGTCACAGAAAAATATTGGTGGCAAAACATGTATTGGGACATAGCACATTTTGTTGAAACCTGTTATGTGTGTCAAATGTATTCTATGGTCAAGCATCGAGATGGGTTACAACGAACTTATCCTTTGTCTATACATTATAGATGGGTTATTGATCTTATTACCATACCTACAGGAATATGGAATACACGGTATTTACACTACAAGGATATGAGGGTATAGCGACGGCCATTTGTGACGAGAAATAGCAGCGTCGCTATTAGCGTCGCAAATGTGACGCAAATAGCGATGGTACTCAGACAAAAAAACACGGGCCGAAACCTGAGCGCGTTATTTTGCACGCATTCATGAAAGAGAGAGCAAAAGGGAGAGCGAGAGGGAGAGCGAACATCTTGCATTTGAGAGGGAGAAAAAGAGAGAAAGAGGGAGAAAGAAGGCTTCTCACCGCCACCGCCACCGTTTGTGAAGAAGAGGAGGAGGTGTACAGAGGGCGAAGAGGAGCTACCAAACCCTTCTTTGAGCCTCTACGGTGAGTGCATTGTCCATTCTTGCTTTGCTTTTGTGTTTTCTCTCTCTCTCTCTTACTTGTTTTTGATAAAATTTGTGTGTATTGAGAGAGGGAGAGGAAATGAGAGAGAAAGAGAGGGAGAGGGAGAGGGAGAGGGAGGGAGAGGAAATGAGAGAGGGAGAGGGAGAGGGAGGAAATGGGAGAAGGAGAGGGAGAGGGAGAGAGAAAGAGAGGGGGAGGGAGAGGAAATGAGAGAGGGAGAGGGAGAGGGAGGGAGAGGGAGGGAGAGGGAGAGGGAGAGAGGGAAACATTAAACATAATAGGGAAAGAGAGAAAGAGAGGGAGAGGAAGAGGGAGGGAGAGAGAAAGAGAGGGGGGAGAGAGGAAACGAGAGAGGGAGAGGGAGAGGGAGAGGGAGGGGGAGAGGGAGGGAGAGAGAAAGAGAGGGGAGAGAGAGAGGGAGAGGGAGAGGGAGAGGGAGAGAAAGAGAGGGGGAGGCAGAGGAAATGAGAGAGGGAGAGGAAGAGAGAAAAAAAATTAAACATAATAGGGAAAGGTAGAAAGAGAGGGAGAGGAAGAGGGAGAGGGAGGGAGAGGAAATGAGAGAGGGAGAGGAAGAGGGAGAGGGAGGGAGAGGAAAGAGAGGAAAACATTCAACATAATAGGGAAAGAGAGAGGGAGAGAAAGGAAAAAAAATTAAACATAATAGAGAAAGAGATAAAGAGAGGGAGAGGGAATGAGAGAGGGAGAGGAAGAGAGAAAAGGAAATGACAGAGGGAGAGGAGAGATAAAAAACATTAAACATAATAGGGAAAGAGAGAAAGAGAGGGAGAGGGTGAGGGAGGGAGAAGAAATGAGGGAGGGAGAGGAAATGAGAGAGGGAGAGTAGAGAGAAAAAGAAATGAGAGAGGGAGAGGAAGAGAGAAAAAGGAAATAAGAGAGAGAGAGGAGAGAAAAAATGAGAGGAGAGGAGAGAGAAAAAGAGAGAAAAAACATTAAACATAATAGGGAAAGAGAGAAAGAGAGGATGAGGGTGAGAGAGGAAGAAGAAATGAGAGAGAGAGAGGAAGAGAGAAAAGGAAATGAGAGAGGGAGAGGAAGAGAGAAAAGGAAATGAGAGAGGGAGAGGAGAGAGAAAAAGAGAGAAAAAACATTAAACCTGATAGGGAAAGAGAGAAAGAGAGGGTGAGGGTGAGGGAGGGAGAGGAAATGAGAGAGGGAGAGGAAAAGAGAAAAGGAAATGAGAGAGGGAGAGGAGAGAGAAAAATAGAGAAAAAGAGAGAAAAAACATTAAACCTAATAGGGAAAGAGAGAAAGAGAGGGTGAGGGTGAGGGAGGGAGAGGAGAGAGAAAAAGAGAGAAAAAACATTAAACTAGATGA
The DNA here is from genome assembly GCF_053477565.2 of Lygodium microphyllum. Taxonomy (NCBI): domain Eukaryota; kingdom Viridiplantae; phylum Streptophyta; class Polypodiopsida; order Schizaeales; family Lygodiaceae; genus Lygodium; species Lygodium microphyllum. The sequence continues at coordinate 38,656,206 of NC_141136.1, read as the reverse complement.
TAGGGAAAGAGAGAAAGACAGGGAGAGGGTGAGAGAGGGAGAGAAAGAGAGAAAAGGAAATGAGAGAGGGAGAGGAGAGAGAAAAAACATTAAACATAATAGGGAAAGAGAGAAAGAGGGAGAGGGTGAGGGAGGGAGAGGAAATGAGAGAGGGAGAGAAAGAGAGAAAAGGAAATGAGAGAGGGAGAGGAGAGAGAAAAAAATGAGAGGGAGAGGAGAGAGAAAAAGAGAGAAAAAACATTAAACCTGATAGGAAAAGAGAAAAAGAGAGGGAGACGGTGAGGGAGGGAGAGGAAGAGAGAAAAGGAAATTAATTGTTGTTGTTGTAGCGTAGACAAAATGGAAAACGATGAAGGTCTTGTTGTTCAAGATCGCAAGGCGTATCTTAATCAGCGTGTCCCATGTCCTTGCTCTCAATGCAAGCTCGCAATTAGATGAAAACGTCGATTTTCTATAAAACACATACGACGCTTCAGTGAGTTTCAATCTGAGATCATTGATTAGGCGATCTTGAATTTTCAGCAAACGATAAGAAAGTTAATATCAATTATGCATTGTACTCGCAAGCTAATTGAATGCCATATACAAGAAGATTGGGTGTGGCTGGGAAATTTTCTATCCAGGGAGGTGACGTCTTATCCCAAGGAGGAGTGCACCCTTTGCGGCCAATAAGAAGAGTTCGTGGGCATGCGCTGGATGGAGTGCCTGAGCCAATCCACCACTTGGAAGGTACTACCCAATCTATACCATCAATACCAGAGGAGACATGTAGACTTCCAGACCTATCTATAATCTTGGAGCCTGAGATGCATTGATTCCCATGGATATCGAGACTTTTGATCCGCTTAGAGAGGAAGCATCCATACCATTATATGATGGGTGCCGAGTATCTCACCTGAAGACATTGCTTGCACTCCTAAGTGTGCAAGCAAAATACGAATGGAGTGATGCGAGTGTGACCGAGTTTTTCAGGTACCTTGTATATACACTGAGTTGATTTCTTTTGGGCACTATCATTAAAAACATTTGTGCTTTTTCAAGGTGTTTTATGATTTTTTTCAAGTTACTGAAATATCATATATTACCACCTACAAATACCATGCCTGAGTCTCGTGATGATGCACGACATGTTTTACAAAAGCTTTGCATGGACTACAACAACATCCATGCATGTATCAATGATTGCATACTGTTTCGAGGAGAATACGAGACTATGGAGATATGTCCAAAGTGTGGTGCTCACAGGTATCGATAGGACTTACAAGGGCAAACCAACCCTCAAAAAGCTCTTAGACACTTTCCGCTTATCCCGCGTATAAACCACATGTTTCGTACATCTAGAATGGCGAGCTTGACAACATGGCATGCGAAAAATAGGTCCACAGATGGAGTTCAACGAATATCAGTGGATTCACGCTCATGGAGCCACATTGACTCTACTTTCCCAGGCTTTGCTCGAGATCCAAGGAATCTTCGGCTCGGTCTTGCAATGATGTGAACCCATTTGGTCTGCGCTCAACTTCTTAGAGTGTGTGGCCTATAGTCCTTGTTAACTACAATATCCCTCCATGGATTTCTATGAAGAAAGGACATCTCATCCTTAAATTACTCGTCCCCGGCCGCTACAAAGTCAAAAATATGGACATGTATCTTCGTCCATTAGTCGATGAGCTTAAGATTTTGTGGGAGGAGGGGGTCACCGTGCAAGATATGAGCAAGCGCGATGGTCGACGGTCCGCCAATATTCAAGCCATTCTCATTTGGACGATGCATGAATTTTTGGGATTCTGAGAGTGCTCAAGTAAATAGGCTTCCGTTCTCGTTGGTAATATCTATCATAGCTCGTTCAAGTTTGTATTCACTGGATAGAGATATTGGAATAGGTCTGGTTACCTCAAGTTATCATGCATGTCCATTGTGCAAGCCACAGTTACACTGCCGAAGGTCACAAACCATGAAGAAGATAGTATATCAAGGACACGCCGCTTTCTTGCCAGAGGGTCATGAACTCACGGAAGGTTTTCTTAGACGACCTCCAACACGTATGAATGTGCAAGTTGGTACGAGCTGAAAATGGTCCATGCGGAGTCACATCCAAATGGAATGCAATGGTTCTCAGTTTTCTACGAGTTGCTATATTGGACCCACTTACAGATTAACCACTTGTTGGATCCCATGTATATTTTCAAGAATGTGGGCAGCTTGCTATGGGACCATATCACTGAAAATAAAGACACTATAGGGGGACGAATGGATTTGAAGGAGGTAGGTAAGATAGAGGTGCTTTGGCCGTAGTCGAGTGCTGATGGTCGCGTGTAGCTACCTCGCACTCCTTGGGTTTTGTCCACTAAAGAAGAGCGCATTGTGAAGCAAATAGTCAAGTCTATCCGCACTTTGATGGGTATGATGCATTCTCTCACGTCTGCATTTTCTAAAGATGACCAATTATCAGGGCTAAAATCCCATGACTGCCATAAGATATGTTAGGGTTTTACTACAAATGGATTGTAATTGACATGCACATTTTGCTATTTAGAGTGTAGCCATTGTTCATAATGCTTTCTCATTTGTGGTAGTTTGTACTACCAATCACGATCGCATGATGCCTTACTCCAGAAATATGCGGGGCCATTTACACGTTGTCGAATTTAATGCAATGGATCTAACAAAAAGAGATTAAGACATCCTCTATTGAATCCGTGAGGCGGGGAGCAGTGGAGACGGTCTATCTCTTTAAGAAATACCTGCCTACTAGCATGCTCATGATACAAATCCACCTTCTTGTGCATCTTGTAGATGAAGTGGAGATTGTTGGACCTGTCCATATGCGATGGATGTTCTTCTTGGAGCACTTCATGAAAACCCTAAAAGGCTTTGTGCAACAATTAGCTCGACCAAAAGGTAGCATGGCTGAAGGTTGGTTGGTGTCTGAGGTGCTAGTGGATATTTCACAATGACTACCAACGGTGGATCCTGACAACAAAATGCTATGGTTGCTGAAGGACGATGATAGACTGACCGGAGATGTGGTGGTTGAAAATGGGGTAGAAAAAAGAATGGATGCTACAATGGAGGAGAAGGTGAATCGCTTTTGTATGTTGCACCATGCCTCTATGGAGACGTGGCTCGCCAGGTACCAGCAAGCTAGGCAAGATTGAGAGGAAGCGTGATATGAATTTCGACATAGTATGTGCCATCAACCGATTTGATATCTCGAGGCATGGAGGAGATGCCGCAGTTTATGTCAACGCGATGGTTGCATGGAGCTTTGACCGCAGCGTCTTGCGAAGGGGCGGAGTTTCAATTGAGGAGTGGGAATTCTCGAGGGGATGTAGTCCAAAGGTGATGACATGTTTAGGATTTGCAATATCTATATTTTATATGCAACAACTAATTTGAGTGTTTCAATGTACATTACAAAATATATAGTGCAGTGTGGTCGCGCGCATGGCATTTTCACATGGAGTGTATTGAAAAAATGCGCTCCACAATGGGTTGTGGTATCATAGCAAGGTTCGAGCAAGAGAGCCGATGATGAGCAACAGATCCAAACATGGTTATAGATGAGATGGAGTATTTTGGGAACTTACAAAGTATTGTTACGGTGGATTACCGTAGCTTCTCCATGATACTATTCGTTCAAAGTGGTACTTGAAGGAGCTCTTCGACGAGGTCCATCTGGATTTCTCGACAAAAAAAAAAGGACAGATTTGCACGACATCTTTGTGTTGCTGGCCCATTGTGAACAGGTGCATAAACTCATTTGTTTGTTAATTGTATTACGACATACATGTCACAATAGTTTAATCTCTCTTGTACGTGTTTGTCAATAGGTAATCTTCTATCCAAACTCCCGACAACCTCGATGGTGGTATGTTATACCTTCAGCTCCGCGAAGTGTGAGACTATATTATCAAAGCAATGTTCCAAGCATAGATGAGGAAAATATACAAATAGAGTATATGATCAAAGCATTGTTCCAAGCATAGATAAGGACAATATGCAAATAGAGGGGTCAATATTGCAAGGGGTGAGGCCACCAAAAGCTTGGAGCATGTAGAGGAGCCAACATTGGGTAACAATGATGGAAATACAGGAGTCCAAGAATTCTTTGAGAATGAGGTGGACTCATCCTTTTGTGGTGACATGTCTATTGACATTCCAGTGTATGTGGAGTTGTGTCAGGAGATTGACATGGGACCATAGGATACTTCATACTTGGAGCATTCACTTACTCAATTCATTGACTAATCGCTTATTATAAGGATACATAAGATATGCATTTTAAGTGAGATCATTTTTTTAGGATTTAAATTACCGTGCTTTGTATGATTTAAATTGATTATGCTAATATTACTTTTTGTCTATGCAGGTGACCTTTTTGGATACTTAGATCATTAGGATGAGTCGAGGGATGAGCGATGAGGAGTTGCACGATAACTTCACGCGCATGTCTCTAGATCAGATGGCAAGATTCAGAGTCATGGCAGACCAGGAGCTGTCTCGGACATCATCAGGCCGCTCTATTAGATCTACTTCAGCGTGATCAGATGCTTTATCTTTGAGCAGACGAGATCGATGCTCCAGACCTGGGCCAAAGGGAGGGAGTGCTTCACGGTCATGGGGATGCTGCAGAGATACGTAGGAAGTGAGCCCGCGATTGGCACAAGATACAGGTGCTACTCCTTGCTCTCGTGGCGGTTCTAGGGAGCATGGCTCAAGTGGTTGCTATGGAGGCACGGACGCGGTGTCTCTATCTCGTCATTCTGCTGGAGTTGCATCACCTCCAAGATTTGTTACACCTGTGGGGACGTCTACTCCAGTTACTCCAGCTTTTGCTCAGCCATCTGCAAGTAGCACCCCTATGGGTGCTACACCGATAGATACTACCCTAGTCAGTACACAAATGTACACGGGTCTCCTGGATATGCCCAGGAGCGTATTGCAGGTGGGAGAGAACCCATCTTGGGCATATCCCAGAGGGATATGCCTATCTTGTCAATGATAGGTCAGGAGCCATCATCATGAATGATGAGGGGAGGAGGGTGATGGCTCACATGAGAGAGTTGTGCTAACAAGTTTTCTGGTACAACATCTTATATCATTCAGAAAACCATACCGAAGGGGAGCAAGGACTACATAGTAGCATCCTTGCATGAGGAGTTTCTGATTCTAGCCACAGTAGTTAGATTTTCTACGGGCTGGATGATGGACTGCATGCAAGCATATATGTCACACAGATGATTGGACGCACGTAAGGCACTCAAGAGTGGGCCTGCAAAGCCTGAGTGGCTAGACGTGGATGACTGGTGCCGACTGAGGGAGGAGGCTATAGATTCTCTAGGATGTTGGAGTCAGCCGTGCGAGGCGGCGAGGGCACGACTAGATGCCGGAGTGGTCCATCATCTTAGGAGTGGCGCCACAGGACATATTTGGAGGACTTTGTAAGTTTTTCTTTTGTTTTGCTTGCTTATTTTTTTGCAATATCCTTTGTACTGACAATCATGTTTCTAACAATTAGCATTTTGTTTTCTTTACAGCACTCCATTACAAATCACGATCCAAATGACCTTGAGACTCCATATGCAGAGAGGCACGGTCTCATTGCAATGATCGACTGATTGTATAGACGCAGCGGCCCTATAAGTCACTCATCTTTCTTGTCTGTAGTTACCATGTTTAATTAGAATGCATTACTGTATGGTGGACTGATGTGTAGTTGTTTCTTTTTTTGCAGAATCCATTCGATGCTCCTTTGGGGTGGGACAAGCTTTCTGATGGTGAGGATATATAGCTCACCCTTGGATCCCTAGAGCTCACACACCCTTCTTTTTTGGTCGCCTGATCTGTGTAGACATTTTCTATGTAGTAGTGATAACTTGCCATGATTGTACCAGTCGCTTTCATTATACGATCATGTATTTATTTCATGTATCAGTGTTATGATTTTAAGTACACTCTGTTTTTGTTTACACAAGAATTTTACACAGTGTAGAAACTATTTTGTATGGCTCAAATAAAGCATACAGTGCTATATGTGGCAGGGCAGCTTGTTGCCCTACCACAATTTTTTTTTTCCTTGTTACCGTCGCTATTAGTGTCGCAAAATTACCTGCACGCGTCGTCATTGGCATCGTTATTAGCGTCGTAGAGCGTCATTATTAGCATCGTTATTTCTGCCGGTATCAAATGCGATGTTGATACTGACATAAATAGTGATGCTGATAACATGCTAATACTGATTGTTCTATGGCATCGCCAATAACGACACTTTTTACGATGATGGGGGCAAATTTTATTTATTTACATTTTCGTCGCTTTTAACGTCGGTATAAGGCCTATATCTTGTAGTGTTAGTGCTTGCTAGAGAGGATCTAACCAATCAAGTTGAAGGCAAAGCCTTAACAATCAAATCCACTCAAGCTATTTGTTGTTTTTTTCTTGAAGAAGTGTTTTGTAGATATGGTTGTGTGGGTAAAGTAACTGCAGATAGAGGAGTGATGAGACACGCAACTTCTTTGCTCAATTGGGTATTAAGTTGGCTTTAACATCATCCTACAACCCTGAAGGCAATGGAAAGAGTGAGAGAGATCATCAACCTATTCTCAAAGCTCTAGCAAAATCTTATAGAGAAAATATCAAAGAATGGCCTAAAATGCTATCTTTTGCATTATGGGCTAACCGGACTACTCATAGTTCAGTGATTGGCTATATGCCACAACTGAACTTATGCATGGACAACAACCAATTATGCCAATTGAAGAATCTATTCTCACATGGAGTCTTCTACCTTGGGAGGAAGGCATCAGTAGAGAAGATTTCTCACTTTGCGCATATGGCAGCTAGAAAGAAGGCCTAAAGATGTTCAAGCAGCTATTGAGAAGCTAAAGATAGCAAGACTAAAGAACAAAAGAAGATGTGATCAGCGACATCAACTTCGACCAAGAGCAATTCAAGAAAATGACTGGATGCTTGTCTATGACAGTAGCCTAGATAATCAATACAGTGCTTCTAGGAAGATGGTAAAGAGTTGGTTTGGCCCATATGTGGTAAAGGTCGTTCATGACAATGCCACATATTCATTGGCTGAATTGGATGGAACAAGCATGAAGATACCCATAGCTAGAAAAAGAATCAAGCTCTTCAAACGAAGAGAAAGTTCAACATATGAGCTATAAGACTTGAATATAATTCAAGAGCATGAAGACATAGAGGAAGAATAAGAGGCAAAAGATGAAGACATTGACATGGCAGAAGATACTTCTTCTGACACTCCAAATCTATAAGACTTTGGCACATGCCAGAGGATGTGTAGGTTAGGAGGGGGTGGATGCACACCGTGTTAAAAAAATCTATAGTGTGGCTTTCTTTTAAATTTAGAGAGCCAATGCCACTTTAGACATTAGTATTAGTGTCTATGGTTCAAAATATTAGATTTTTTTGGACAAGTTTTTAGTCAATTTTTGATATACTAGATATTATCTCTTGTTAAAATCCATAAAACTATAGAAAACTTCTAGATTATGAGGACATGTAAAATAAAGCATATAGCTTTCAGCCAATTTGAGAGGATTTTATGTAAAAAAAAGAGATTAGGGAAATCACACGACATGGGATCATTGTTTTCAAGCAGTGAACAGCACTCCAAAAGTGGGAGATGAAGAAGACGTGATCTTGTAGGATTCTAGCCAGGTGTCCTGGTATTTAACCCCCCTTTTGGAGCCATTGGAAGCATTAGATTGGCGATCTGAGCAGCATAGAGAAAGGTATTATTTTATACACGTTTTTGTCTATTAGAGCTATATTTTCTCATAATGCTGAAAGAAACTGACATGCTTCATCTCTGTTAGTATTCTTCTATATTTTCTAATTATCTTTGGGAGTATTCTTCTACATCTTCAATCTCTTCGAACCTCTTCTCTTCCGTCTACTCCTCTCGTTGAATCTACCTACACGCTGCTATCTCTTATCTTCAAAAACTTGGCTTGAAACCTTCAACCCTTTTCTTATCTCTACCATCTCTGAAGTAAAAGCTCTTGAATCCCCATACATTCTTCTCTTGCCAAACCCTTGTGGTGACCTTCAACCTACACGCTGCAATAGCGTATTGACAAAATGCACTCCACAATGGATTGTGGTATCATGGCAAAGTTTGAGAAAGAGAGCCAATGACGACGAGAAATGGATTGTGGTATCACAGTGGATTACCGTAGCTTCTCCATGATCATATTCGATGTGCAGTGGTTCAAAGTGGTACTAGAAAGAGTTGGGGCAATAGTTCGATGAGGTCCATCTGGATTTCTTGAAATAGATTCCAAAAAACGATGGATGGATTTGTGTGATACATTTGTATTGTCGGCCCATTGTGAACAGGTACATGAACTCATGTTTTTTATAGTTTTATTACGACATGGTACATGTCACAAAAGTTAAATCTCTCTTGTATGTGATTTTGAACATACACATGTAAATTTCTATCCAAACCCCCGACAGCCTTGATGGTGGTATATTGTACCTTCAGCTTCCCAAAGTGCGAGAGTATATGATGAAATTAATGTTCTCAGCATAGATGAGGATACTATGAAAATAGAGGGGTTGATATTGCAAGGGGTGGAGGCCGCCAAAAGCTTGAAGCATGTAGAGGAGGCAGAGTTGGGTAACAATGATTGAAAGAAAAGAGGCCAAGAATTCTTTGAGAATGAGGTGGACGTCTACTCTAGTCACTCCTGTGGGGACGTCTACTCTAATCACTCTAGCTTTTACTCAGCCATCACAAGTAACACCCCTATGGGTGCTACTCTGAGAGATACCACCCCCATAGGAGTTGCATCACATGTGGGATTTGTTACACATGTGGGGACGTCTACTCCAATCACTCGTGCCATTTGCAGGTGGTACCCCTATGGGTGCTACTTCAAGAGATACCACCCCCATAGGTACACCAGATTTACAAAGGTCTCCTAGATATGCCTAGGAGTGCAGTCACAGGTGGGAGAGGACACATCTTAAACATACCCCAGAGGGGCATGGATACCTTGTAGATAACAATACAGAAGCTGTCATCATGAATGATGAGGGAAGGAAAGTGATGGCTCGTATGAGAGAGTTGTGCCAACAAGTTTTTTAGCACAACATCTTGGATCATTGGAAGAACATACCGGAGGGGAGTAAGGACTATATAGTAACATCCTTGCATGAGGAGTTTCTGGTACCCACTATAGCAGATAGGTTTTCCACAGGCTGGATGATGGAGTGCATGTGTGCGTACATATCACACACACGATTGGATGCACACACGACACTTAAGAGTGGGGCCTCAAAGCTTGAGTGGCTTGACGCAAATGACCGGCACACCAACTCAAAGAGGAGGCTACAGATTCTCTAGGACATTGGAGACAGTAGCGCAAGGTAGTGAGGGCACAACTAGAGGCAGGAGTGGTCCGTCATCTTGGGAGTGGTGGCCATAGGACTTATCTAGAGGACTTTGTAAGTTTTTCTTTTGCTCTTCTTGCTTATTTTTTTGCAATATCTCTTGTACTGACAATCGTGTTTCTAACAGTTGTATTTTTTTTCTTTGTAGCACTCCATTACAAATCGCGATCCCACCGGCCTAGAGACTCGATATGTATCCACTCTATGGCCCAGTAAGTCACTTATCTTTCTTGTCCAAAGGTACGAATTTTAATTAAAATGCATTATTGTATGGTGGACTGATGTATAGTTGTTTCTTTTATTTTAAGAGTTCGTTCAATGCTCCTTTGCAGTGGGACGAGCTTTTGGATGGCGAGGATCTATAGCTCGCCCTTGGATCTGCGGAGTGCACATCCTCTTCTTTTTTGGTCATGTAACTTATGTAGGCATTTTCTATGCACTGTGTTATTATCATCCTTTCTATCTTGCCATGATTCTACCATCACTTTCATTACATGATCTTGTATTTATTTTATGTATTAATCTTATGGTTTCAAGTACACATTGCCTTCATTTTGACGAGCATTGTACACTTTATTGTAACTCTTTTGTATGGACCAAATAAAGCACAAAAAAAAACTCTATAACCATCGCTATTAGCGTTGCAAATTTACTACACATGTCGCTATTAGCTTCACAGCTTGCATCACAAATCGTCGCTATGGGCGTCGCTATTTGCATCGATGTTAGTGTCCCAAATAGCAATGCCCATAGCAACACTGATAGCGATGGTTCTATGGCATTGCTAATATCGACGTTTTTAGCAACGACGGGGGTAATTTTTGTAATGAACATTTTTGTTGCTTTGAATGTCAGTATTAGGCCTATATCTTGTAGTGGTATTGTACCAACAGCCACATTAGAGGCACCAACAAATACATGAAAGGGTAAATCCTATGTAAGAGACTATAAGATAAGAGCCACAACCAGTATCTTTTTCCACACCATAAAAGCCTTTTCTTGATCCTCCCACCAAACAAAGTGCATGCCTTTCTTAGTAAGAGTAGTAAGAGGAGAGAAAATATGAGACAAATACACCAAATACATGCTATGCCATTTCACTTGACCTACAAATCTCATCACTTCCTAAACATTTATTGGTGCCTTAGCTTTTTTAACAACAAATATCTTCCTTGGGTCAATGTCCATACCTTTGACAAAATATGGCCCAAAAATACTCCCCTCTTAGTTGTAAATATAGACTTGAATGGATTCAAGGACATATCAAACTTCCTATATCTCACAAAACATAGTCTTAGATGCTTCAGGTGCTCCCCCTTTATTTCCAAATACATACAAGTCATCAATGAATACTCTCATAAAGGTTGTCAAGTAAGGATCAAAGGTCTTTTTTGTAGCTCCTTGAAACTCTAGATGTCAATCCTTAAGTCCAAAACTCATCACTATACTAACATAAGATCCCTCAAGAGCTTCTCAATTTCCTCCTTAGCTTGCTTAGCATAATTAGGATTCATTCTATACCTCTTATGGATAACATGCTTAGTATTCTTTTTAATATTAATCCTATGTTGACACACTACTGGGATCAAACCCTCTCATATCCATGTAATCCCAAGCAAATATATCCTAAAATGGCCTACACATTGTAATGAGATCATTCTTGAATTTCTCCTTTGATTGGTTTAGACTCTCCTTTCTCATTGAGGTTTACTTCTTGTACTTCATCCTCCACCACTCATGTAGACTTTCTCATGATGTATTCATATATTTTCTCAACTTGAATGATAGCCTTCTATCATTCTTCATCCTACACATTGAGCTTCCATAATTTCTTGATTTTGAGACTTTCCTTACTATTCAGATTCAAGATGAATTGTTCCAAGGTCTTGAACCACTTTATACTCCTCACTTCCTATCCCATCCTAAAATTCAGTCTGCTCTTGACCTACAAAAGAATATTAAGGATGTTGTTCTCTTGACTATTTTTGATTTGTAGATTAAATAGTTTTCTATTCAGAAAATCCATTTCCTACACTTTGAGGTAGCTCTTGATACCCTTGAATGATACTATCCACATCTATTTCAAACACTACAACCACTAAAGGATTTTCTTAAAGAAATAATTCCTCCTAAGTTTAGTCTCTGAGCTATCCGAGGTCTAGAAGTATTCTTTAATATTACCTTGCTAACTATAGATAGCTTGATCTCCTTGAGTCATATGGGGATAAATACATACTCAGGCCCCCAGTCATGCCTCAACCTACTGGCAAGTTTGAACCATGGTCTTTCTAGTAGCATATGATAGGAGTCCTCGATTTTTTACATTCTCAATACAACAAAGATTACCCTGAACTTTTGGCTAGCCACCTTTAGTTGGAATCTCTAGACTTCTTTCTAGTTGCATATACTAGTTTTCTTAGCTCTTAGTTAGCTTAATTGATCATGATCATTTTCTTGTAAGAAATTTTAGGTTCAACTATCTTATGTGCTAATATGTCATTTCAACTTCTTTGAGAGCTTGGAGAGGTTTTTATTTTTTATTTTTTGGAACTTTCCTTCTCAAACTTCTAGTGATTTATTTTGGTTCAATTTCTTTACTCTTTTACATACAAGTTTAAGCATAACTCTCTTTCATCAATAAGTCTCAATCTTTCTTGTGACTTGATTGTACATATAAGGCCTTTAGTCTATTCCCCTTCTTGTAGCTAAGCATGTCTCTTCAAGAAGTATGTTGACTTCAAAACCACCATCAAGGAGAACATCATCATACTTCCTTCTTGCATCCTCAACTTGAATAGTGGGGACTTGGTAGTCCACAACCTCCTTTTATGTAGCTATAATCACCTGGCATTCAGGATCTCCCTAATCCTACAATGATTTTCCTTCAAGAACCTTCTATTTTTTTTGTTGGATTTTCAAGAGAATATTTTCCTTGAACTAGGTATCAAATCCATAATTTGATCTAGGGTCGATTGTAAATAACATATTGGTAGTGGCTGAAAGAACTCTTTTGAGCATCCTCCTTGCAACTTTCCTAAACTTCTATATTTAGGTCGGTGATTTTTTTAATCACGATTCAAGGTTCCTTGCCAATCCTAATCTTCAAACTCTTGAAATACTGCTTCTCCATCCTCTTTTTGCAACTTTCTCAGTTTCTTAGTGGCCATCCTCCTAGCCTTTTCTTGTTCTTTCCAATCAGGTTTCCTATGGGCTTGACTTCTTATGATAGATAGTACCATAGGTTATTTAAAACAATCTTACATTTTAGTACAATTGAAACAATCACACTGGACATGCATACTTACAACATTCATGTTACCTAACACCTCTTCTCCCCTTCCTCGGTCTTCTTGTTTGATGAATATCCTCATAACTAGTAGTCACTACATCTTCAAAAAACTACATTTGTTCATCCTAGTCAAGTAACTCTACCAAGACAAATCTTATTGGGGCCGGTGGATATTTTTTATGAGGTGCTCCTATAGGTCTTCAATCATTGCATGTCCTTGCTACTAGCATTCCTCTATCAGTCCTATGCCTTGCCCATTATTGAATTGGGTCCTATAAAGTGCTCTTGACCTCCACAATAATGGCATGCTTCTATTTGTGTAGTTTATTCCTATCCCTGAAAGAAACTCCATAAATATATTTTGGAAATTCTTCTCAATCCCCTGAAGGGTTTTTGAGGTATTTGGTCAAGAATCAATTGATGAACTATAGCTCGCTATATAAACCTTGTCCTGAGCTTCATCAGTGGCACATGTTGTCCTAAGCAAACATTGGGATTATACTTGAAAGTCCTAGTTTCATGCCCATTCCTTTCACATATTTCACAATATTTTTCCTTCCTTCTGTTTCAAAAAATGCCAATTGTTTTATCTTCCATTTAAATTTCTTCTCGATCTTATTGTCCTTAGACTTCTTCTTACCCTTATCATTTACTTTCTTTTTCCTACTTTTTGTGGACTTTCTTTTCTTTTCTTCTCATTTTTTTCTTATTATTATCTTTCAGCTATGAACTACTAGAATCATCCTCTAGCTCTAAATCTGAATCCTTATTATCCTCATCATTATTATTGTCTTCATTTGACTCTTCCTTGAAGTCTAAAGAATCTTCATCGTTACCAACCACCAGTACACCCAGTCTTCTTTCCACTCTCATAGTAGCTTTGATGACCAAAGTATCTAAAGTATCATTTGATGCAAGTTCCACATTTTCTAGCAACATTCAAGACCTTAATGAAGTAAGAGATCTGCATTTCTTGAGATGTCTACTATCAGTTGCATTTAGTCTTCTCAGTCAATTTCTAAACTTTTGAGCATAATCCTCCACCAACATATACTTTTGGTTTGTATTCTTAATCTTCCTCAAAATATCTCCAGGAGTTTTGTCTTCTCCTAAAAGCATCATATGTAGGGAAGGAAGTCATACCATAATTGTTGAACTAATCCATAGCCTTCTCTTGAAGAATGTTTGCAAATTGCTACTTTTTGACTTGGTATGCATACAATTAGTTAAACCCACTTGCTATTCACATTGTTTCAAGTTGAGCCACATGACAATCAGGGTCTTCTTTCTTTTCCCCTAAAAATTTGGTAGCTCATACCTTAGTCTTTTGAGGTGGTGTTGCTTGAGTTGACATTTTCCTACTCATATTACTCAAACCTAATGGGTCAAACACTAGCTTTCATTGTACAGGTGGCCCAAATAGCATAGTTCCTATTAGCACAACATCTTTTATATTTCTTCTTAAATCATTAGGAGGATTTTGTGCTAGAGTAGTATCTTTGGATTCAAGTTCCTCCCTCCGTGTGCAAGTGTTCATCAACCTCCTCTTCTCTTTTAGCATGCACTTCTCCTACATGCACTTCTCCATCCACTTGTACTTAAACTTGGACCTCAAACAGAATGCATTGGGATTCCCTTCTCAAATACTCCCTCAATTCTCTTGCTCTTACTCTTATGAGAATCCAATCCCCTTGTTGAGGGAGTTTCCCTTACATATATGTTGCCTATCCAAAGCACTTTGATTTTGATAACATCCATTACAATCTTATTCTCCTGCAACCAATTTCTTCACTTGACCTCATCTAGGTGTGATTCCTTTATCATGAGCATTATGCACATGAACCAGGCAAGATCGCCAAAGTTTTATGGCATATCATGATCAAAGTACACAACAATCTACCTGAAATAATCCCATTGCAACATTTATTTAATTTTCTATATCAATTTCTAGCCATAAATAATATTTAATTTCAATAATTCTATACAAATATGAAGCATAAATCATAATTGTTTACAATAACATGCTATCCTAAAAATTATTACTCAAATTATTCTTGAACAAAGAGCTCATATTAAATAGCATAAAAAATTCAAGAGACAATGATAGCACGATAGAATCGTACATTAGCAATCCTCTCTAGGCGCCATCCTAAAAATCATGTATTTCAAAAAGTAGATACAAACACATACATGAATCAGGTACATTAGGACGGCAACCACCTTTTACATGATATCCCATGACATTAAAGTAAAGCAAACTTGGATTCTTTAACCTAAGAGATTGAATTACATATTCTCTAGTATGTCAACCTTTGGGGTTCCTTTCTTTGTCTTTTTGACCTCATAAAAGCATCCATTTTCTCTTCTTCAATGGTATCCTCATCTCCACCATTGTTTAAATCTTCTTCTTCTTGCGTTTCTTCTATGTGGGTAGTTGGCATACGCATAAAATCTATAGACAAGCTTTCTTTTTCATTATTTTTTGTTGTATCACTTGCAAGAGCTTTCCAACCTATATATTCATCCACAATGACATCAAAAAAGCTATTTGAATGGATAATCTTCATATTGATTGTTGTCTCATGCTTAAAATGCATGGTACAATCCCATATGATTCCTTATTAGGGTTATAAACATTTTGAATTTATTCGGTGTTTTTGTCACCTATGGAATACTTTAATGTGATCCTCACAATTGTCACATACTCCCTTTGGAATGACTTGCTCCTTTAGTTTTGCAAATCTCTTTGATGCTATTTGAAGTACTACCTTAACTTCTGTAACCTTAACATCAATGCAAAACTTCAAGAGTCCCTCAATGATTTAGGGAATTTTAGTTTTGGGTATACTAAATCATAAAAGAACAAGATCATGAGAGATAGATGGAAGGTGAAATAAGTCAAAGAGATGATATAGTGAGAATAGAAACTATTAGTTAAATGTAAGCTTGAAGTAGGTGCATCAATAGTTAAAAATATCATTGCATCTATAAGTGAAGGAAATGGAGGAATTATAGTCAACTCCATAATTGTAGTCCTATTACATGTATAAACTTTGAGTACCATAAGAGAACATAAATTTATGGACCTAATGATCAATTGACACTCTACATGAATATCTATAATGCATTCATGCACCCATCTCTCCCCTTTCGGAATATCAAGGATAACTTGTTTATATGGGTAACATTGAGGGAACAAGAGTCAGTATATTTGAACCTTCTACATCACTTACCCTTAAGGACTTTTTCAAAACTTTCTAACTACCTATGGATCTTTCTTTGAAAAAATACATCCTATTTCTATTCAAATATGAATGACCCCTTGAAAAGGTACATATATTATGACCTCTTTGATGCTATTTGAAGTACTACCTCAACTTCTGTAACCTTAACATCAATGCAGAACTTCAAGAGTCCCTCAATGATTTAGGGAATTTTAGTTTTGGGTATACTAAATCATAAAAGAACAAGATCATGAGAGATAAATGGAAGGTGAAATAAGTCAAAGAGATGATATAGTGAGAATAGAAACTATTAGTTAAATGTAAGCTTGAAGTAGGTGCATCAATAGTTAAAAATATCATTGCATCGATAAGTGAAGGAAATGGAGGAATTATAGTCAACTCCATAATTGTAGTCCTATTACATTTATAAACTTTTAGTACCATAAGAGAACATAAATTTATGGACCTAATGATCAATTGACACTCTACATGAATATCTATAATGCATTCATGCACCCATCTCTCCCCTTTCGAAATATCAAGGATAACTTGTTTATATGGGTAACATTGAGGGAACAAGAGTCATTATATTTGAACCTTCTACATCACTTACCCTTAAGGACTTTTTCAAAAGTTTCTAACTACCTATGGATCTTTCTTTGAAAAAATACATCCTATTTCTTTTCAAATATGAATGACCCCTTGAAAAGGTACATATATTATGACCTCTTTGATGCTATTTGAAGTACTACCTCAACTTCTGTAACCTTAACATCAATGCAAAACTTCAAGAGTCCCTCAATGATTTAGGGAATTTTAGTTTTGGGTATACTAAATCATAAAAGAACAAGATCATGAGAGATAGATGGAAGGTGAAATAAGTCAAAGAGATGATATAGTGAGAATAGAAACTATTAGTTAAATGTAAGCTTGAAGTAGGTGCATCAATAGTTAGAAATATCATTGCATCGATAAGTGAAGGAAATGGAGGAATTATAGTCAACTCCATAATTGTAGTCCTATTACATGTATAAACTTTGAGTACCATAAGAGAACATAAATTTATGGACCTAATGATCAATTGACACTCTACATGAATATCTATAATGCATTCATGCACCCATCTCTCCCCTTTCGACATATCAAGGATAACTTGTTTATATGGGTAACATTGAGGGAACAAGAGTCATTATATTTGAACCTTCTACATCACTTACCCTTAAGGACTTTTTCAAAACTTTCTAACTACCTATGGATCTTTCTTTGAAAAAATACATCCTATTTCTATTCAAATATGAATGACCCCTTGAAAAGGTACTTGTATTTCTATTATTGAAGGACATGTTCAAAACTTTCTAATTACCTATGAATATTTCATGGACAAAATATATCTTGTCTAGCCCTTTTATATATTAAAACTACATAGAGAATGGATTTTGAAAATCCATCATATTGCGACCAGATACATGTTTTTGATTGATTCCTCAAGTAATTATCTCATTACTAAGCTAACACATCATCTTCACTTTTCATTTTTCGAACTATTTTCTATGGACTTTTGTCTTATCCTTCACATTTTCCTTATATTCATTGAATGATCTTGGATATTTTTTCAAATTCAACTCTATGCAATCCTTCTTTTCCATGAAAATTCTAGAAGTACTATTTCCAAAAGTTCACCCATGCAAAATGTGGGCAATTTCAACATATTCAACACTAGGCACTCTATGCCTAGGCTACACTAAGTGTTATGTGTGTACTCTAAGCTAGCTTCACACAATAAGATTGTTGTTAGCCACAAAATCTTCACACTATTTATCACATTTTGTTATTTTGACCTTCACACTATAAGACACTTTATATAACGAAATTGTAATTTCTAAAGAACTCCTACACATTTTTATGGTAGTGTTTCATAGCAAAGCATATAGGATATTAAAACAAACGAGATGGTGATTTTAGCACTTCTTTCAATCAATAATCTTTTACAACATACATAAATATCATCACTCATATATTAGAGAAACAAATATGCATGTAAGAAGACAACTTCGCACATGCATAAATATGCTTTATAAACATGTTAAGAAATCTATATATTTTTCCAATAGGATTGTACTAAGATGTATCTACAATGAGACCTAAAAATTTGTTAGGACAAAATTAAGTTGCATATACTTCTATATAAGAACATAAGAATTATTGCTACATATAGGGATAGTAAACTCCAATAGAGAACATAAAATAAACCAAGATGCTTGTGTAGTTTGATTTTATAGATATCTCAACCATAGGAAAAGACAAATGTAGAAAGAATTATATACTTGTCAAGGAGCGTAACCCCTATTTTTCTTGTCCAAAGTCCTAAAGTAGAAATATATATTCCTTACCTAAAAATGTCATTCCTTGCCATAAATCAATTTATCTTCTTCAAATAGAAGGTAGCTAATTCCTCCTCCTCATAGAATTTTTCAATATTGTTGTAGAAAAAACACAATGTGTAGGTGTGTTGTTGTCCCATGCCTTCTCCCAAACTATGTTACAGCACATAGCCTCTGAACATTGCTTGTCATCACCTTATTTACCTCACTTCAAAATAAAAAATAATATACATAAGCTAATGTCTCATGTGCAATAAAGTATGTAGTAAAAAATAAATACATAAAACTTGTGAGACAGTGCTCTAGGCCTCTTCCTTGGTAGACAATACTCATGTGCAATAAAGTATGTAGAAAAAAATAAATACATAAGAGTACGTGTGAGATAATACTCTAGGCCTCTTCCGTGGTAGACAACAGATTGACTTGGTGAGACAATACTTGGTGAAACAACCAAACCAAAATTACCACATTTTGATCTTCAATTTCATCCTCATCAACATCATCAAGCACAATCATGTTGTAGTTCTTGGCCTTAGCATTCTTGGATGTGACTTTGAAGTATGGTCAAGTGTATTCTTTTCACCACATTTTAAACATAGAACCTTCTCTTTCCTTTCTCTAAAGAGATCCATGGGTATGAACTTTCCACCATTTGTTGAATTATTTTAGGATCTATTGTCACCTTGCTTGTGCTCAAATTTCAAAGATTAGATGAGTAGATTACCTCTTTCAAAGATTGAAGAAGATTGATGAATCAATATGAATGAAGCTTCAGTCACATCAAGGTAAAACAAAAGCCCCAAATTGTTCCATGATGCTCCCTAGCCTCAATGTTCATTGATCAATACAATCCAATGTTGTAGAGTGTGCACGTCTTGCGATAGAAGAGTCTTCAACCCTTTTGAAAGAGCAATGACTCAAGAACTTTGAGTTTGATACACGAAACCTCCAAAATGTTGGACCATAATGCCCTTTGATGCTTGAATATTCTTCAATGTGGGCAATCCTTGCCCATACTTGGAGTAGAACCACTGTAGGGAAGTATTGAAGGTCGGGAAATACATCAACTTCAATGTATGGTTATTTACAATTTTTGCCCCGTTAATTTAAGGTGCAGGAGTAGGTTATTCACTAAATGAGAGTATGTAATCACATTGTTTTTCCGAGCTGTGGTGTGTGAAGATAAGCCTCTCACACAATCCAAAAACAAGACATCAAGGAGTGTCGGTTAGGGAATCGACTTTGTTGAAGTACAACACAAAACAAAATATTTCAATTTTCGACAACCACAACACAACCACCACCCATGCACAAATGACCAATTATGCCTCTTGTAACCTTATTAATTTCTTAGAAGGCACACTCTAAGAAGAGCATCCAACACCTTACACGATGTTCACTATGTAAACTTTGAAAAAAACAATTGCAATATAAAGTCCTCAGACCTCTTTGGAGTTGTTACAACACGTCAAACCTTAAGCATTCGAGTTTTGGAATGTTTGACAAGCATAAACGCATCAGCTTCACACACTTGTGTGTGACCCTTCTCTCTCCTCACATAAGAAACAAATTTGGAAATCAAGGGAAGGGCCCTTCACTCTCCCCCCTTCATACAATTTCTTGGTCCTTCCATACAAGTTGTGTGTTTTGGAAAAGCTCAATGCTTTTCTAACGTTTAAAACTTTCAATAAAGATTTTTAAGCTTTTATCATTTTAGGCTTTTTAAATGTTATTTCATGTGGTCGCCACCCTCCTTGCGTGCTCGGAATGTTGGAATCTCTTCCTTCTCCAACACTCCTCCGGCGCTGCTCTGGTGCTCCTCCGGTGCTGCAAGCACAGGTTTTAACCATCTTCCGAGGATTGTATTTACAATACCCATGCCGACAACGATAATCACCTTGCAGGTATCTTTCACGATCCTTGAAAACTAGCTGGATGGAAGTTTTGTAGATCTTCTTAATGCTCAGCTCTTGATCACCAGGGTTCATAGTGGCACAATAGATATTTGCCTCTATTTTTGGAAACGCATCCAAAAATAGCCTGCGGCTCCTAATCTCATCCCCCTAATGTCATCTTGGTTTGCCTCAATTATACGGCCAACTTCTTCAAGCATAAGCATCTAAGCATCTACCTTCATCCTGGCATGACAAAGCCATGCTACTCACAGTCGACCAGCTTGAAACTGGCTCCTTAGTCCTACTCCTGCAGGTTGCGATTTGTAAGCTTTTTTGAGTACCCATTGATTGTCTTGGCATTTCAATAGGCCCAATGAAGCCTCAAGTATCAATAGGCATTTTATATCTAAAGACCCAATGATGCCTCAAGTAACAATAGGCATTTTGTAGCTCTCTAATGCCTTCCTAAACTTGATTTCCTAAAATTAAGTGACAACCCCCAAGTGCAGTGTATTAGACAAGTGTAACAACATGAAGTGCTCATGAACCCATAATACTTGTGATGTGCAAGAGTATCGGCAAGAAAATATAGATGTTTGAAGATGTCCGGTGATTATCAGCAAACTCTAGCTCCAACCTGTCTAGAAAATACCAATCTCAACCAAGACTATCAAGTTTTCACACTCAAAAATCCAAACAAAAAAACAAAAAAAATTCATGAATCTCTAAATAAACACAAAAATTCCAACTACAAAACAACAAAACAAACAATCATACAAACAACTAAGCTAACAAAAATCCTACCAAACTAATGTTTTTTAGGGGATTTCAGTTTACGCAAAAATGCTTGACAACATATGATATACACATCTTTATCTACAAAATTCTTGCATTAAACCCTCTTCAACGCCATTTTAAATGGAATTCGTAACATGCTATTCACATATTTTGTGTCATTTGCAAAATGTTTCCTTACAAGAAAATAGGTTGTTTGATAAGTAAATAGACACAATTAATGAACTAAGAAAAACAACTTATGGGTAAATTCTAGAAGCATACATATTCACACAGGAAATCACAATTGTCTAAAATTGTGTCTATTTTGTGCATTCCAAGCAAATAAAAAAGAAGCATACTTATAGAAATGCTTTAAAAATCACTTATAAATGTTCCTATAGATAAATTATTTTCGAATGTTTAGAAAAGAAAAAACTATCATGTGTAACAGTGCTAGAACCAATAGCTCCTTGGCTTTTCTATGATTTGCAAATTGCATGGCATCAAGTAAACATCATTCAAGTTTAGGTTAGTGATTTGTTTATATGCATCTACTTTCATTTGCATAAGCTTTCAAAGATACACAAACCAATAATTCATAAAGATGCTGCTCTCAACATAATCTATACAAGTAACATCTACTCCATTTGTGTGTAACAAATGAACATACACATGCCAAACTACATGCTTGTACAATGCTTTGAATACTTTGTATACTCTTTACATATATCATGTTCTCTAAAATATAGAAACTATGGACTTGCATTTTTTTGTTTGGGTTTCGATGCTTAATAATGTTTGTGAAGCCTAAACATATCTTAGCCTAGTCTACCCACTAAGTAGCCAAGATTCTTATTATGTCTAGTTCATTTGTATAACTAGACAAGACCTAGCTAGTGTGTGTGCATAGCTTAAACTCCATATGCATTTTTTTGGTCTATGCTCTAGCATATGAACTTATACAAGATAAGGAAATGGAATATAAGCTATCAAAGCTATGAAAGAAGATAGAGAAGACTAACGAATGTCCATATTTTTTACGAAACTTAAGAAAATAACTAAATAAGAAAGAATAATAGAATAATAGAAGGAAAATGTACTTTATTTTAGAATTGAAGAGGAACATTTTCCACTGTCTCTTTGATGCATATAACTTTTTCTACTTGGATATAGAAGAAAATGGCTTGTATCTTAACTCTCTTATGTTTGCAAATCCTTATTATTAGTTAAGGGGGGTGAGTGCCACGCGGTAGCCACTATGCTCCCCCAAAAAAAGAAAGACAGGGGTTAGTGCCATGTGTCCATTACATGCTCCCCCCCGGCCCCCCTCTGAAATGTGTGATCCATGTTTGATCCCATTGACCGTCGCTTAAGGGTTTAGGGGGCTGCTTGAGGATTTGGGCCACCAAGGTTCACCTTAGGCTTCTCTCTCTCCCTCTCTCTCTCTCTCTCTCTCTCTCTCTCTCTCTCTCCATATATTAATTATACACATATGTATGTATGTATGTATGTGGAAGACACACACACAATATATATATTTCATTTATTTATTTATTATCAATATTATATAATAGATGTGTATGATATATGTATTAACATGATATTATATAACTATATTATATAGTAATATAAATGGATATGTATATGATATAAAATGTAAGTATATATGAACACTATATTTTATAAATATAAATATACAATGTTATATATTCATACTACATTTTACATGCTCGTCGTCGGTGCGTTTGGGGGTCAAAAGTCTACCACACCAGGGTAAGAAACAATAGGGTGAAGGGAGATTCAGGGAGAGGAGTAGACGGAAGAGAAGGGGTTGAAAGAAATAGAAGATGTAGAAGAATGCTCACAAAGATGAAGCCTATCAGTTTCTTTCTACATTATGAGAATATAAATCTCTTGTAGACAAAAATGTTGTTGTAGTGCTACACGGTCACAATGTGAAAAACTCTAGAGTGCAGCTTTCTTATTGATCTAGAGAGCCAATGCCATTTTAGACATTACTCTCAATGTTCGTCGTGTGGATGGTTCAAAAATATTAGATTTTTTGACAGGTTTAGCCGATTTTTGATTTTTTAGTTATTATCTCTTGTAAAAATCCAAGAATGGTAGATAACTTTTAGAATAGGATGGCATGTAAAAGAAAGTAGGTAGCTTTCAACCATTTTGAGAGGATTTTATGTAAAAAGAAGGATTGGCAAAATTTCGCAATGCCCGATCGTTGTTTTTAGGCAGTGAACAGCATTGGGAGATGAAGGAGTGATTTGGCAAAATTTTGGCCAGGTGTCTTGGTATTTTTTCACCCTTTTAGGGCCTATGGAAGCATGACATTGACAATCTCAGTAGCATAGAGGAAGATATTGTTTTATGTACGTTTTTGTCTACAAGATATTTGTCTTCTCATAATACAGAATTAAACTGACAGCCTTCAACTTTGTGAGCATTCTTTTATATCTTCTATTTCTTTAAACCCCTCCTCTTTTGTATACTCCTCTCCTTGAATCTCCCTTCACCCTACTATGTCTTACCCTTGCAGTAGACTTTTGACCCCAAACGCTCTGACAATGTGCATAAAACAATACCTTCCTCTATGCTGCTCAAATTGCCAATTCAATGCTTCCATTGGTTCTGAAAGGGGATAAAATACTAGGACACCTAGCCAGAGTTATGCCAGATCACTCCTTCATCTCCTAGTTTAGAGTATTGTTCATTGCCTTAAAACTGCAACCGCCCGTCACGCGATTTTTCCGATCTTTCTTTTTACATAAAATCCTTACAAAATGGCTAAAAGCTACCTGCTTTCTTTTAAATGTCATCTTATTCTAGAAGTTGTCTGTAGCTTTTGGATTTTTTACAAGAGATAATATCCAAAATATCAAAAATTGACTAAACTTATCTAAAACTCTAATATTTTTGGACCATCCACACTACACAAACATTAACATTAATGACTAAAATGGCATTGGCTCTCTAGATCAATAAGAAAGCCGTACTCTAGAGTTTTTCATACTATGACCGCGTAGCAGCACAACATCCACCCCCTCCTAACCTGCACATCCTTGGCATGTGCCAAAGACTTATGGATCTACAGTGTTAGAAGAAGTATCCTGTGCCATGTCAATGTCTTCATCTTCTACCTCTTCTTCTTCCATATTCTCATGTTCATGCTCACTTGGAAGCATAATTATCTTCCTAGAGGCACTGCCATAGCCTCCACTTATAGCAGCGCTGTCTAAAAACCCTTAAACTCTTGTGTAGTAGGTGGCATGGGATTATCCCACAATCTATCACGATTGCGGGGATGATTCACATAAATAGTGAGAAACTGTACTACCTTCGTATTATCTTTACTTTGAACCCAAGCATATAAAGAACCATCATCCAACGCTTTTGTTTCCAGTCTTGATTTTGAAATATAAGGATGCCCCTCTTGGTAATTTACCCCCCCTTTCGGAGCCAATGAAGCATCAAATTGGCAGTTTGAGTAGCATAGAGAAAGTTATAGTTTTATGTACTTTTTTTGTCTACAAAAGATTTTTTCTTAGAATGCAGAAATAATTTGACTGGCTTCACCTTTGTGAGTATTATTCTCTATTATTTTTAACATCATCCTGCTTCCAATTAGCATTACATGCATTATCATATTCCCTCTGAAGTTGTTTCTCTATGTCTTTGTCAACCTACATCAATGCTTGCAAAACTTCACCATCAAGCTGTCTTTTTTGTTTCAACATATCAATGATTGCATCATGAAATTCATGCTTTGCGATTCCCAGAACTTTGCCAAGTGTTAATTCCACTCTACTACCAAGTATGTGATCTTCCAAGACCTTTTTAAGGTTTGTGGCAATATCAAGATTCAATTATAACCTGTACCCCGATTGCTTGCCTCTTTTTTTCCCTTCTTGTTTCTTCTCTTGAGATGCATCCTCGATAGCATGCTTAGGTATGGAATTTTTAGCCTCTTTATGCTCCTCCATTTTACTTCCTGTTTTGCTTTTAGATGGGTGAAGGACCAGCAGTGTCCTCATCTCTTCTTCTCTTTTCTTCTATAAGAGCTTCTTGATTATGAACCTCAGCCAAATAAGCATAGGCTGAATATAAATCCACTAGTGCACTCCATCTTGTTCTCCCTTGTATACTCTGACTTGCATCAACCAATTTAGACTTTGTTGTTTTGCTCTTTTCCATACAATCTAATGCTTACATCCAAATGTGAGATTTTGCTTCAGCCATGCCTCTTGTATGAGCTTCACATCTTCCAACCTCTTCTACATGCCACCATGTCCAAATTTTGGCTCTATTGGAAGACCAGTTTCTATTGCATGTATTTTACCATCTTTCCAAAAGACTAACCTTTTGGCTCCTGCTTCACGATAGGCTGTACAGTCTTGCTTTTCATGTTGTAAACTATCACACCAAATGCATCTCCTCTTGTGTCCTTCTTTGTACGATCTTTGGGCTCTTGTCCACGAGCCTTCTCTTCTACCTTAACATCCAACTTTTCGACCTTTGCATAGATCTCTATTAAATTCAGCCTCAAATCACGCATGCCTTTGATTAATTCATCCACAATATCACCTTTAAGAGCCGGATCAACAGGTATATCTGGTTGTTCCACCATAGCTACAGATACCTTGGCTACAATTTTAGTCCCCCTTCTGAGCACTGGTAGGTGTGGTACCTGTACCCCATCTTAATTTCATCCACTTTCTCTTTATCAACATATATATGACCTCAGTTACATTATCCCAATCTGATTTCAAACTCATTTCAGAAGAGGCATCTTCTAAACGATCAATCAGCTTCTCCTGTAAGACAGGATCTGCAGCCTTTAGAAACAAATCAATTTTCTGACTCTCCAATGATTGTTGCTCATCGGCATCCAACTACGCATACCAACTTTCAAATTCACGGAGCAAAGCTGTAGCAGCCAATTTATTGGGCTTTTCAATCCAATCTATAAATATCTTTTTAGTTACCAATCCTGCATCTTCTAAGAAAAAATCTTCTCTCAAAGCTTTCTTAAAAGCTTCCCAATTAGCATCTCTTCTATGTAACTCATCAATCCAATCATGTCATGCATGCATGACCAAATGTGAGAAATATCAACTCCATGCATACTATGATACCCCATGAAACAACATCTTTTCTTCATACAACCAGATGAAGGCTGAAACATTTTGACCCTTAAACTATTTCAATTATTGTTCCACTACCTGCAATGCATTCACAACCAAGGAATCAATTCTTTCTACTTTCTGCCGAGTTTGCATCTGTTGTTGTAACAACTGTTGTTGTTGTTGTTGATGCAACAAAGAAACCATCTGTTGTAAAGTATCACCACCACTTGAACTTGTAGAGTCCCCCATCTTTACACAGCTGTTGCCTACTTTCACGTTGAGGGATGAAATAATGAATGGGTTGCCTCTTACCCATCCAACCTCCAATCCTCACTAAGAGAACTAAAGAGGGGCACCACCTAGCCAAAGGGAGGATGGGCTAGGACATCCCTTTTCTCAAAGAGAATCAAAAGAACCAAGGCAAAAATTTACAAGAGAGAATATACGTATTAGATACCCTATTAGAATATGAGAGAGAGAGAGATGAGAGGGGAGGGAGACAAGAGGTAGAGGAAGCTTGCCATTATGCTACATAATAAAAGAACTTTCTCATAGCTTACCTCAAAGAGATGGACTAGCATGAGGGTATTCTAGAGTGCTCTCATGTGCTTGTCATTGTCCTTCTCTCCCCTCTCCATTCTCCATGGGCTCTTTATATAGCCTCCATGAGAGAATAGATTAAGCTAATCTTCTTGATTAACATAATCCTAGATGATTATGGCATCTTTGAAAATATGGAGAATAGTGGATGGGACAAGTCTCCACCTTGGTCATCATGCAAGAAGCTAAGGATAGTGGTAGAAAAAATAGAGAAAGGGAGCTAGATTACAAGAGGTGGGTGCCCAAAGCATATTATTATAATATATTTACAAGAAGGATAGAATGGAAAGTTGGTGTGGTGAAAGAGAAAAGCAAATTGCATGTAGCCAGTAGTCTGTGCCTTCGTAACTTCAAATATGTGAAGAATCTGAAAAAAGTTTCTTCTGCAACTTTGTAGACCAGATCAAAACCGATCGGGCAACGTGAGAATTGTCTTGAAATTCTCTTTTCCTCGGGAGTTATTGAGATTATAAAAAATAGCTTTCAAAAGCTACTTTGACTTTAGTCACCCATATATATATAAATACATATACGCATGTGACAGAAGGGGTCCATGCTTGTAAGCTTTTGTGTAAGATCCAAATGACACCATGATGTGGATATTGACTTGTGTGCTAGAGTGAGGTGTCCTTTAATGATGGTGATAGATTTCAAATCTTAGTGATGCAGGCGGAACCCATGTGTAGTTGGAGGCTAGTCCTTTGAAAAATCTATGCACTCACTCAACTCCTAGGTGTAATCCATTTCCATCTTCACTAAGATAACCATCCCTTTTACCCTTTACATTGACATCCCTCCTAAGAACTTGTTCCCCCCATTTGCTAGATTTATCATAATCGAGAGGCAATGTAGCATACCTAGTGCTTGAAGAGTAAACCCAAAGTGATATGCCTCTAGCTTTCTAGTGATGGTCCAGTAGAGCAAGGAGGACTGCACCCCCTCATTGGTGGCTCTTCATTGAATGACTGCTCCAAAGTGTTCATATTTCTTTGAAAATAAGACTACTTGTCTTGTGAAGTCTCCCATCCATGTTACCTAGCTGATAGCTGCCATTTGGATATTTTCTTATGACCATGAATGGCCCTTTCCACTTGAACACAAGTTTAGCATCCTTTCTGTTTATCAAAGTGGTTATCATAGTGTAGCACAAGTGATCCTTCCCTTATGTGTTTGCTAGCTAGCTTCTTATTAAATGTCTTCCTCCTCTCTTCATCCTGCATGGAGTAGTGTTGGACTGCTGCTTCTCTGTCTAACTCTAGCCTCTCTAGATCCAAGATCCTTTCCTCTAACTTCTTATCTTGATTCTTCTCTCAATTGGCTACTAAAACATGCAAACTGGCCAGTTCCACCTTTCCACCTCTATAGGAAGCAAAGCCTCTTGGCCATAGACGAGGTGAAATGGAGTATAGCCAAGTGAGGTTCTGAATGAAGTCCTGTAGGCCCAAAGAGCTGCACTCAATTTTTTATCTCAGTTCTTGGAGTGCATGTGCACTTGCTTGGTAATTATCTTACAAATCAGCCCATTCACGTTTTTGACCAAACCATTACACTGTGGGTAGTAGGGAGTAGAGTGCATGTGCTTGATTTTTAGCCTTTCCATTAGCTCCCCCACTAGATTTGCCCTAAAACCAGAACCCCGATCAGAGATAATTTCCAAAGGTGTGCCAAACCTACAACAAATATTTTCAAACACAAATTTTTCCACTTCTTGGGCTGTGATCCTACTAGTTACTGAAGCCTCTACCCACCTTGTCATGTAGTCCACACCCATTATGATGTATTCCTTGCCAGATTGAGCTCGTGGGAGTGACCCTATTGCATCAATCCCCCATTTCTCAAATGGGCCATATTTAGTTATGGGATTTTGTTCCCCATGCACTAGCTTCCTTGGGCCGCCGGCCATCACAAGTGCGGCACCAATGTTGCACATCTCGATGTAGAATAGGCAACACAAAACCGACATGGAGAATCTTCCTGCTGGTTATTTCTTGAGCAAAATGTCTGCCACAAACCCCCTCATGGCGGCTCTTAATCACATCCATAATCTCCTTTGCTGTTGGCACCCTTCTAAGAACTGCATCCTTTCCTTTGCAATACAACACATCATTTATCAAGCGGTATTTAGTGGCCTTAGTAGCCAGCCACCTTTTCTCACTCTTACTCATATGTGTAGGTGCCTCACCATATTCAAGAAAATAAAGCACATCTTGTAGTTGAAACTTACCTTGAAACAAGGAAAGCTTTACTGCAATGATACCACTATTACCTCTTTCAATTTTTTAGTTGCTAGAGCATTTGCGTCGCCATTTGTGCGCCTTGGCACAAAATAGATTTGGGCTTTCTATAGCTTTCTCATGAGAGTTTTAGGTTCTCTCATTTTCACTACTAAGTTATCATTTTTACAAGCCCAGATCCCTTTCATTTGCTTAACAATTAGCATAGAATCCCCAGAAACATTAAGTCGAGTGACACCATGTGAGAGACACCACCTCAAACCTAAAAGCAAGGCTTGATATTCTGCCTCATTGTTAGAATGGACATCCTCCAAGCTGATACCTTCTCCATAAAGTTTGTCACCTTCGGGACTGATCATTTTCATTGCTAAGTTATCATTTTTACAAGCCCAAATTCCTTTCATTTGCTTAACAATTAGCATAGAATCCCCAAAAACATTAAGTCAAGTGACACCATGTGAGTGACACCACCTCAAACCTAAAAGCAAGGCTTGATATTTTGCCTCATTGTTAGAATGCACATCCTCCAAGCTGATACCTTCTCCATAAAGTTTGTCACCTTCAGGATTGAACACCACTATTCCTGCTGTCACTCTGTCTTTAATACGGTTGTAGGCCCCATCGAAGTAGAGGGCATGGGCATTCTCCACCCATGGCAGCTCCTCAAGAGGAGGTGTCTCCTCTTTTACATTTCCCTTCTCTTTTTCCTTCTTTTGATGGCATCTACGGGTCAAGAAATCAACTAGGCAAGCTCAAGTAGAATCCTCCACCTTGAAGGTGTAGTCAAACTCTTGGAGTTGTATCACCCACTTAACGACTCTAGCTAAAACATCCATTTGCTGTTGTAAGGCATAGGGAACATGCTCTTCTATCGTGATCATTGTGAACGGCCTAGGGAGAAGATAAGGAAGAAACTTTCTTACAGCAAACATTAGAGACAAAACCATCACCTCGACCATCTTGTACCCTCGTTCTGATATTGTCATTACTCTGCTAGAAAAGTAAACCGGTCTCATTAGTCCAGTTTTAGCATCCTTTTGTATAGGCTGTAAAATTATAGGAAGGGTGCTAAGAGCCTTCTTCACCTCGTGAAAGCACCTTTCACTTTCTTCACTCCACAGGAGCTCCTCAAAGTGGGTTACCTGTTGCAGTGGAAATACTAATTGGGAGAGGAGATGAAAGAATTGTCCCATATATCGCACCTTCTGAATGAAAGAGGCTAGTTGCTTCACAGAAGATGGTGATGGCACCGCCAATAGGGCCTTAACTTTGTTTGGACCTGCTTCAATGCCCCTCTCACTTACGACGTGCCCTAACAAAGTTACATTGCTTTCGCCAATGCGACACTTCTCATGGTTTAACTGCCCCTCCATTTGTGCGAGGCGGTTGAAAGCTTCATCCACCTTCGTTATATGTAGAGCCTTAGAACTATAAATACAAAAATCATCAAGAAAGACCCTGATGGATTTCCCAAAATATGGTTAGAAGACATAATTCATGAATCGCTGGAAGGTAGCTGGGACATTTGTTAAAATCCAAATGGCATTATTTTGCAAGCAAAACACCCCCAAGGCGTAATGAAGGTGGTCTTCAATTGATCCTCCTCAGCTATTCGGATCTGGAAATAACCTAAATACCCATCACAAACAGTGTATCTCTCATGCCCGGCCACCTTCTTTGAGTATTTCATCCTGAAAGGGAAGAGGAAAGTGATCTCTCTTTGTTGTAGCATTTAGCGGCTTGTAGTCCACACAAATCCTCCATTTTCCATTCTTCTTGGGTGTTACCACTACAGGTGAAACCCACTCTAAGTCCCCTATTGGATAGATGAAGCCTGCCTTCAAAAGTTGTTGCACCTCAATGAGTAGAGCATTTTGTTGAACTACTCCCAACTGTCGTAGTCACTGCACCACTGGCCTTGTTCCCTCTTTTAGATTAATGTGATGTTGTACTACTGTCACACCTGTGACGTGTTCATAATCAGAAATAAAAAGTGTAGAGTGTTTTATTACCACTTTCGTGTAGGCTACCTTCTCCTCAACTGATCGATCCTTAGCCAACATTTTTTCTAACCCCTCCTTCTCGACCTTTGGAAGCTGCTACGGAATTTCACTACAAGAATGCCCTTTTAATGTAATCCCCATCACTTCTAGAGAGCTTTCTTCCTCCTCATTAGAAGACTCTCCCTGTGTCATAGATGACCAACCCTCGCTGGAACTCCATTCATCAATGGTGGTCTCTAGCACAAGATCCTCCTGTTGGCCCTCCTTCATGTTGTAGATAGTGCTTTTCCATTTTTTCTACAGCCCCTTTTGTGGCCTTAGCTCTAAAGCCCCTATCTCCCAATTTTGACTGGCTTTCATTCCCATTAGCCATGGTCGCTCGAGAATGAGCGGATAGTCGTCCCCCTTCACTGGCATCACATACATGTCAAGCTCCAATTGCACTCCACACCCCTTTGCCTTGACTTTCTTTATAACTCCCAAACAATTTATACGACATTGTTAGCCATTTTGGCCCCAAATTTAGTCGTTTCATTTACCTCTAATCCCAAACGATGCATCAACTTTTCCGTCATGACATAAATCTCTACACCTCCATCCACATATGTCTTTGACACTCTCTGCCCATTGATTTCGGCTTCTACTAGAGGCACAATATCTTTCATCTTTCTAGCCTGGATTGCATTCACATGTCTATTCTTCATGGGTCTAATGCTTACCATCTTTGACCATTGTCGCGGCACTATTGGAGGTAGATGTAGTAATTATGGCCATGAAATTTTTGGCCCTTGATCCCTCACATCAGCAAGCAAATCATAAGCTCTAGTACCTTTACCTAGGGAAAAATCATCTGGCTCAATGTGTCGGTGTGAGGGAGCCCTCCTCCTTTTACTAATGCGTGTCTTTGCAACCTTTAAAGACTTTGCCTCCTCTTCCATATTTTCAACCTCGTATGGTGGTGTAGGCTCCATTCTCTCAATTCTACGGACTTTCTTCACCGGCATTGTTTCAACCTCTACTACTTTGGCCTTCCCTTTGACATCACTCTCATCCAAACTGATCATCCTAACATCACGATTCTCTGGTGGTTGGACAGGCAAGGGTGGCACCTCTGCAAGTGGTCGAGGATGCTGGAGAGCTTGAACCAGCGGTGGAGGCCCTAGATTTGGTGGAACAAGTCTCTCCCTAGGTGGTGTCACTTGTTGTCCACTCCTTCTTGGTTGGAACCCATTTCTTGGAAAGTGCCTCGGATGAGGGAAAAAGTACATACCATGGCTAGTCTCCCCACAATTATAGCAAACATTCTCTCTTTCTTGTCTCCTTGGACCTCGATTGCCTTCATTTATGAGGGGAGGGTGCCGTACTCCTTACACCAAATTTAACGAAAGGCTTTCAAGTTGATTAGTAATGCGTTGTAGGAGCTCTTGATGTGGCATCTCCGGTTCAGGTGGGGCCTCTGCTATTTCTCTAGGCCTTGGCATGGTTGATAAAACCTGTATGGGACTCAATTCCCCTCTTCAATTGGGCTTGATCCTTCAATTTTCTATCTTTCTCCTTGGCATAAGTGACTGATTCTTCATAGGATGTGGGAAACTTTCCTTTGACCTTCTGCCTTACTAGAGGATAAAGTCCAGCTAGAAAACAATCTTTCTTAAGGCAATCAAGTACTCTTTCTCCCTCGGCTAAGGAGGTTGTCCATTTATCCCACAATTTTATAAACATGCCTTCATAGGCTTGGTACTCCCCTAGTAAGGTTTAGCGAAGATCTAAGAGTTGTCTCCAAATATCTTCAGGTGGCTCTGTATCTTGTTACTTGTGCATGAATGCGGTCTTGAGATCCTCCCAATTACCCCTTGTAGCCTCCGAGAGAGCTTGATACCACACTCGAGCATCACCCTTTAGAACTAAAGGAAAGGCCTGTACTTTGGTTGCTTCATCATCCCGACCTGTGACTAGGAAGGCCATTTCTAAGTCATCCAAAAAGTCTAGAGATTTCTCCCCTTTGTGCCCAAAAAAGCTTGAAAAAATCATGATAGAAAGATGTTGATCTAGCTCAATACAAAATAAACATGAACACGTCTAGGCCCAAGTCATATATTATTAAGGGTAGAATAAATGGACTCACAGGTGCATTAATCTTAGCAAGACGACGAGGACCCAATAAGCCCCTTATAATATTTTGAAACCTGAGCTTTGTGCTAATGATTATATGCACGGTTTATCTAGCAAGTGGACAGATAGGTCCATACAAATCCCTATGGTTCATGGGATACACTTAGAGTAGAATGAATATGTGCACATTAAAGGAGATGTTATAATCCAAAATAGGGAGTATTATGGGATCAGGGGACAACAAGATCTCTCTCAACCTCTCAGCTCCAAAATATAAGACCAACCTTTGTTGAAAATGTATCTTTCTACTAATGCACACATCCACCCAAATGTTTTGGACCGATTGAAAATTGTAGAAAGTATGAGTAGTCATTTATGCATTAACTACAAATTTTCACTATAAACTTTCATGAAGTGTGTTGTTGAAGCTATGGCCTCTTAGATCCCACCATTCGAGAGATGCAAAGGATTTGCTCACCACTGATTAGCGTAGCTTTTGTGTGACCATCATCAGCCTTGTAAAGTTCATAGGCTTCGATAGCTACCTTCTCAATTACTTTGAGTCTTCTTGCTAGTAGTAGTTGAAAGGCATCACCATATGTAGCCTCTCGCCAATACTGCACACCATTGATATGTAACTCCCCCTCCAAAAACTTGTTAATCCCCGAATTTGAAAGCGCCTTCACCACTTGAAGACGAAGCTCCTTAGGGAGCGTCTTTACACTAGACACCAAGCACTCAACACAATGCCTTGACCTAGAGACTTGATGAGAGCAAGATTTCTCTTGAAGCAAAGAAGGGTGTGTGTAATTAACTTGCTTTACCCGCATACGTGCCATTTGTCGATAAAGGTCCTTCTTCTCTTGAGCTTCTTCTGGAGACCATAGTGGTACTCTTGAGTAGTGAATCCCTTCAATGGGGTTTGATGAAGATTCCTCATTAGTGATTCCTTGACAAACACTCGTTGAAGAAGAGGACAACTCCTTAGATGTTTCTTTCTTCATAGAAGTTATAGAGCATAGCTTGAGAACTCCTTCGTGGAGGCACTAAAAATGAGGGATGAAATGATGAACGGGTTGCCTCTTACCCATCCAAGCTCCAATCCTCACTCAGAGAACTAAAGAGGGGCACCACCTAGCCAAAGGGAGGATGGGCTAGGACATCCCTTTTCTCAAAGAGAATCAAAAGAACCAAGACACAAATTTACAAGAGAGAATATATATACTAGACACCCTATTAGAATATGAGAGAGAGAGAGATAAGAGGGGAGGGAGACAAGAGGAGAAGAGGTACATGAAGCTTACCATTATGCTACATAATAAAAGAACTTACTCATAGCTTACCTCAAAGAGATAGACTAGCATGAGGGTATTTTAGAGTGCTCTCATGTGCTTGTCATTGTCCTTCGCCCCCTCTCCATTCTCCATGGGCTCTTTATATAGCCTCCATGAGGGATTAGATTAAGCTAATCTTCTTGATTAACATAATCATAGATGATGTATGGCATATTTGAAAATATGGAGAATAGCGGATGGGACAAGTCTCCACCTTTGTAGACCAAGTCGAAACCGATCGGGCAACGCCAGAATTTTCTTGAAATTCTCTTTTCCTTGGGAGTCATTGAGATTATGAAAAACAACTTTAAAAAGCTACTTTGACTTTAGTCCCCCATATATATATAAATATATATAAGCATGTGACAGAAGGGGTCCATGCTTGTAAGCTTTTGTGTAAGATCCAAATGACACCATAATGTGGATATTGACTTGTGTGCTAGGGTGAGGTGTCCTCTAATGCTAGTGATAGATTCTAAATCTTAGTGATTCAGGCAGAACCCATGTGTAGTTGGAGGCTAGTCCTTTAAAAAATCTATGCACTCACTCAACTCCTAGGTGTAATCCATTTTCATCTTCACTAAGATAACCATCCCTTTTACCCTTTGCATTGACATCCCTCCTAAGAACTTGTTCCTTCCATTTGCTAAATTTATCATAACCGAGAAGCAATGTAACATACCTAGTGCTTGAATAGTAAACCCAAAGTGATATGGTAAAGCTCTTAATAGGGGTTTTGGCCAAATTTTGTGGTAGTAGTCTGGTTTGCAAAAAACCCGGATCAACGTCAAGTTCACAACTAACAAAGCATTTGGGGTTGAAAGTCTACCACTAGGGTAAGAGACAATAGGGTGAAGGGGGATTCAAGGAGAGGAGTAGATGAAAGAAAAGGTGTTGAAAGAAATAGAAGATGTAGAAAAATACTCACAGAGATGATGCCTATCAGTTTATTTCTACATTATGAGAAGATAAATCTCTTGTAGACAAAAACGTACATAAAACAATACCTTTCTCCATGTTGCTCAAACTGCCAATCTGATGCTTCCATTGGTACCAAAAGGGGGGTAAATTACTAGGACACCTAGCCAAAATTTTGCTATATCACTCCTTCTTCATCTCCCAATTCAGAGTGATGTTCATTGCGATCGCGCATCGTGCGATTTCGCCGATCCTTCTTTTTACATAAAATCTTCTCAAAATGGCTAAAAGCTACTTGCTTTCTTTTGCATGTCATCCTATTCTAGAAGTTTTTTTCCAACTTTTGGATTTTTTACAAGAGATAATATCTAAAATATCAAAAATTTGCTAAACTTGTTCAAAAAGCTAATATTTTTGGACCATCCACACTAGGGACACTAACATTAATGACTAAAATGGCACTGGCTCTCTAGATAAATATGAAATCCGCACTCTAGAGTTTTTCACACTATGACCATGTAGTGGCATGACCATGTGTGTGTAATATTATAGTATATGTATGATATGTATTATATTGATATGTAATATGATATCGTATTAAGATCGTATATATTATAATGATCATAATGTGTGTGGAAGGGGATAATAAGATCTATACTAATATACAATATATAATACCATATATGATTTTATTTATTTCTTTCTTTCTTAACATTACATCATATAGGTGTATGATATGCATGTATAAATATATTATCCATGTATATATATAGTATATATAATATACTTATATAGGACCACTATGTTTTGTAAATATAAATATATGATATTACATATTAATATAACATTTTACACGTACACATAGACTCTCTATACATACATACACACACAAAGAACAAAGCATGGGAGCTCTCTATGCCGTTTTTTGTCTCTATCACAATGCACTTTTTTGTGCCACTATCTTTAAAATCCACTCCTACCAAGGATAGTAAATGTGGATCTCAAGGCCAAGTGGTAGAGGTTGAGGACCTCTATCCCTAACTCTTTTGGATATGGCACATGACTAAATGCATAGCCCACATTTGAGATAGGTGCAGACTCGAGTGTATAGGTAGGATCAAATGACATGCGAGGAGTACTTGCAAGTAGCAAAATTGCACTCTAATGGTACATTTTGGTACCAAAACCCCATTTGTATTGGGGCTATACAAGTAAAGGGAAGGGATGGATTTGATGCACTTCCCACCTTGCAGTCTCCTATCTAATATATAGATACTATATTGAGATGAAGAGTGAGTTATGAATATATAATGCATATATTATTTTTAACTATTAATATGTAATATCAAAAAATTTCATTTTAATATCAAAATATTATTTATTAATACATAACTAAATTTTATCATTTATCCACACACACATACTATATACTACCCTTACATTGGCTCTATGTGTGTGTGTGTGTGTGTGTGTGTGTGTGTGTGTGTGTGAAGGTGATGGGATATAAGTACATGAAATGTGCATTATGATGGAGAGTTTCCTAATTATTTTATTAATATAGGTGCTTTGAGCTTTAGTGCAAAGCATCAAGAGAATACTGTTGTGAAGCACGAGGAGAACGCTTATGTTAAGCACCAAGAGAATCTAGGCATAGAGCACCTAGTTTTACTTAATGATAATTTCCAATTCTATGTACTTGGAGATAGAATAAATGCAGTCCCTCTCGTCTTTCTTATGTCTCCAAATTTTAATTAATAATAATTGTGAATCCTATGTACCCAAAGTAATATAAAGAAAGAGTAGGCTGGTTTCTAGTTATTTGTATACTTTAACCATAGTTATAAGCATGATTATAGGTGCTACTATAGATACTACTATAGGTGTATGTCTAGAAGATGCATATATATAAGAAAATAAAATAGAGGAAGAAGAAGATAAGGGAGAAACTACATTTATTTGAAGTTGAAGAAGCACCTCCCTCTCTTTCCTGTCAATGAATATACCCCTCCTTTACTTGGAGTTGGAAAAGAATGCCTCTTCTCTTCTCTTTGTTATGTTTGCAAATTTCAATAAATAACAATTTTCAAACCCATGTATACAATATAATATAATAAAGAAAGAGTATATTATTTTTATTTGATGATTACATTGTCTAAGCATGGTGATAAGCAAGCCTATAAGTGTTGCTATAAGAACCAATAGAGGCATGGCTATAGGTACTACTATAAGTCACGCTATAGGTGTAACTGTAGCACATAAATTGCAAAAGTAATGCTTTTTTCTCTATAGCTATACATTTAGTCCTACAACACATTCAAGCACAATAGAAACTTATCTAGAAAATGATGCAAGTTCAAGTAAAATAGTCCTTTCCTATTTTAAGAAAGCAAACAAATCAAAGAAATAAGCTAACAAAGCTATGAAATAGAGGGGAGGAAGAAGAGAGACCATCCACATTGTTCAAAAAAGTTGTAAAGTGGTTGTGAAACAAGAAGTAAAATAAGAATAAGAAGAAGAAGAAGAAGCAATCACTAGAAAGGTTAATCTCACTTGGAAGACCAACATATATAGTTGTGTGTAATGTATGAAAAATAAAGGCAATTTTTAATTCATTTTTAAATGTTTTATGAATGTACTTTCATGGAAATATACATGGCCTTTTAAGTGTGCTCCATTTTCAAAATTTTTGTACTATTACACATCAATATAATTGTGCTTTACATACGCAAAAAATTCTAGGGAGCTACTAATTGTAGAATTGTGGCTCCCACCACAATTCTAGAACCACTACCTTCCTAGTTTTTTAAGCCACTTCTTGCATGGTCATTTGACATTGTTTATATGAATAGAACTAACATTATATAAAAAATTACACATAATAACATATCTTGACACACAAAAAATGTTGAAGCAGAATATATTAAAAACAAGAATGAGAAAACAATAGTATTATTTGTATTCCAATAAAAATAGAGTTTGTTGAGAATAGCAAATGATGCTTGGCCATAGAGGCCAGATGTATGCCCATAGAGGCTGAATCTATGCCCTAAAGAGGCTAGAAGATAGACAAATGATGTATGCTCTAGGAAGAGATGTTCACAATCCCATATGCATAGTGAGGAGAGTGGTACTATCCAAAAAGCTATAAAGGCATGTACTTCGTTGACACTCATAACAAGGAAATGATATTATCAGTTTGAGTCACTCAAGACTCTGTTTATGATTCCAAGCTAATCTATCTTGGAAACTAATTCACTTGAGTTACAATTCCTCATTCTAACAATGTATTGTGTGTTTGACTTGCATCCACCGTAGCCAATATAGCTCTAGGGCTGAGCTAGATAGCTAATGCGCATACTTCCCAAACTTTACCTCTCTCACTCTCATCTCTACTCAAGCCATCAAATCATCTACTTCTTGGATGCGTTTCAGGAGAATACTTAAAACAAGCCTTATGTTTCTCCAACTTGGACAATTTGTGAGGTAGCACCTTCTCTTCCTCAAGAACCCGCACAGGATTTGTTGCAACTTGACTATGAAGCCTGATCACCCCCCTCTTATGTGCAACAAGCTTGGAAGCCTTAACTTTTTGGTACCTCTCTCTGTACGTAGCTTTGATATCGCCAGGTGATGCTACAACCGAGCTGGAAAATTGTGAGAAATCTCTGTTGAAGAGAGGACCCCAGAGGCTATCAAGGGAGGCAAGGCAGTGAAGGGAAACATTGGCGATGGAGAGGGAGTAGAGGTCCATGTGATCTAAGGTGCCCTTGTTTGCTCCCACTTGCAAAACATGACTCCACAACTCGCTGTCGTATTGCTGCGCATTCGAGGTGTGAAAACCACCCAAAAGTTGTGTGAGTGATTTGTTACTTTGTACATACTTAGTCGTTGTGTTTACATTTTGTTTCTCTGCGTGTGAGTATAGAGGAGAGAAGTCTGGAAGCATTGTGAAAGCAGAGATTTTGTTTGATGGAGGGTGTGATAGAGGCAGCAGAATATCAGCTTGGTGCTAATTTAATAGATACTCCAAAGTTCAAATGGGGGAACTTGGAGGATGAAGATATCACAGAAAATGTTTTGCCTAGAGTTCAACTAGAAAAGCATGTGGAGAATTCCTTTGATAGCATGCTTGTTGGTAGTGAAGATTCTACTATACTTTTAGGAGGAGGAAAACAAAGCTCTACAAAGGAGTTGAATGGATTAAAATGTGAGGATACCAGAAAACCATTCTTGGATTATGACCACATATGTGATATCAACACTCCTTGTGGATCCCAGCTCCAGCAAGATGTCCACAACAACTTTCAAGAGTAGATGATCAAGGATTCAAGAGTCCTAGAAGACTTGAAGCGTACTTGGAGCTGGAGTTTGGACTAGAGCATCTTGGGAGTTTGATTGTGATCTCAAGAACTTACTGGAGAAGGGAGGTCAATTATTATTAAAGCTCAATCAATAGTAAAGGGTCTACGAGAGATAGCTGAGGCTATTAGAGAAACTGGTGGGGAAGAAACTGTTGCTTTGAGGATTGCAGAACAGTATCTTCAAGCTTTTAGCAGCATTGCTAAATAGGGAACAATCATGCTTTTGCCACAAGCAATGCTTCTGATCCATCTAGCATGGTGTCGCAGGCTTTGTCGATATAAAAAAGTGTGATTAATGCTAAAATTGGCCCGCTTTCCTGGGGAAAAAGGGGCTTTTCTGGAAAAAGGGGGACCTTACACGCAGAACAGGAAGCTGAAGAAAGAGAAAGCGAAGGACGAGAGCTTTGAAGCCAAAGATGGAAAAACAAAAGCTAATAATGATTGATAGGGTGGAAAACGGAAGTGATCGACTGTTGTCAAGGGAAGGAGGGCCTATGAGTACTGGGAGCGATGCATAGATCAGCCTGCTGTTTGGTATGATTTCTCTAAACTGCAATGGAACTACAGGCCATTCTTATCGAGGAGTATATTTGCGGGAAGCAATCAGGGTGGATGGAAAAAACGGCGCAAATTGGACGATGAAGATGGAGAAGAAGACTCGGTCTTTTATGCAATTACTCTTCTCGACGATCATGACTGTCAACTGAGACAGCATCCTCCAAGGCTCAAGCAATGAACAACATGAGCAAACGAGGAAGGACCATCAAGGGAGTGCATCGGCGAGCTCGATGTAGGAACCCTGCTGCAACTTCTAAGGATATTGGGATGTAGTTGATGCTGGAACCGCCATAGTGGAAGAGTGAGGGTGCAGTGACGCAGGTGGTAGAAAGATGACTTGAGGAGTTTCAATGGGATCATCCATGACAATGGGATTGAACTCGGATGGAGGATTGTCTGGATTCTGTTGATCGCCATTTTGCTCATGCCCTGCTGAGCCGATGATGTGCTCATGGCGGACTCTGAGATGCAAAACAACCTGCAGAATGCTGGTCTCGACAACAATGCCCTGGAGCTAAACCCACGCTGCAGTTTTGTCAGAAATGTTTGATTTTTCTCTAAAGAGAAGCTGCTTCAAAGCTCGCCTTAAGATACAGTGGCTTGCACTGAAAAATCTATCAGACAACATTGCTTTACCTTCCGCCAGCGCTCCTTAATCTCATCAACCACAAAGATACGGTTTTTGTCAGGAAAGTTTGGCCGATCCGCTTCTCTGAGCACTATCACATCATCAGAAATTGAGACACAGTAATGCTTACATTGACCTTCTAGGACCAAGCACATTATAACCGAGTTTCTAACAAGGCGACTGGCGTGCAACACGGTGTACTCTCTCGGGTTGTTTGGGAATTACCGATGAAGTGGAGAATTTGCGAAAGATTATTCTGATCTTGCTTAGCATAACTGGGCAGGTGTGCTGACAGACCAGCAGCCCAGATTATTTGTTTTCTTATGGCATACTGTTTGTTGCCACAAACATATGGTTCATCTCGATTGGGTGGGCAGGATCACCGTACTGTGCAAGCATCAAATCTAGCATCATACTTTGGTTGATTGGGTGTGATCCCTTTTGCTGGCATTGAAGCTGTATTTGCTGGAGTAGATGATATATTGACTATCATAAACAAGCATTTCATTCAAAATGCAAAAAAACAACTTTATTACTGCTGCAACTATTCTGAGGGCTGAGACATACAGAATTGTTGTCTTAGATTTGGTTCAGAATTCTCAGAAACTACGTGAAGCTGTGGATTTGAACATAGATAATAATTACCTGTCTGAATCAAAAGATCATCAGTCATAACAGAGTTTAGCTCTTCTGATGTAAAAGAGGGAGTTGTTAAGCTAAAAAAAATACTTGTCTCATCAGTCTTTTGAAAAGTTGTTGGAGTGTAAACATGAACGTTGTGGAGGTTGCCACTGTAAGCTAAATTGGCTTTCTAT
This sequence comes from Lygodium microphyllum, assembly GCF_053477565.2. Classification (NCBI taxonomy): domain Eukaryota; kingdom Viridiplantae; phylum Streptophyta; class Polypodiopsida; order Schizaeales; family Lygodiaceae; genus Lygodium; species Lygodium microphyllum. The sequence goes on along the minus strand of NC_141136.1, from coordinate 38,614,507 downwards.
TCATCTTCAGTTATTGACAGAAATAAAAACAGAGACTTGACATCAATTTCTCATCTTGCTTATATGTATGATTGATCTTCTATCCTGAAATCAATCAAGGTCCTCTGTGGCTGCGACATTGCTTTCACAAACCCTTCGACATCTTTGGTGAACCCGACGTGAAAGTGTCGCAGAAATTTCAGGATGGGAGATACTTTTGCCTCTATTTCAGCCTCTTCTACAATTCTAGCTGTCTCTACTTCAGCTCCATCAATGACTGTTGTGTCAAGTACTTAGACAGAGGATCTAAAGCAAATTTTGCAGAATATGTCCATGTATATGCAGCTCCAAAATCAGTAGACACAATTGTATATGCCGTAGCAACAACAATTGCATCAACAGCAGTTGTCTCAGCAAAGGCAACTCTATTCGGAGCAGGAGAATGCAAACAGTGCGACTAAGGCTATTGAAGCAGTTGAGAATGAGAAGAAGCTATTTGACGGTCGTAATGTTTCAACATATTTGAAGACATATGAGATCAAGATGGGGTTTTTCAGAGTTCCAACTGGACTTATGAGTAAGTACTTCCTTCGTCTTGTCACACCTGCCTTGAGGGCAAAAGTGACTGATCTTTTTATTCAAAATTCACATTGGCAAGATTTTAAGAAGGCCCTGAAAGAAGAATATTTCCTTGAGGACTTTGGTATGGCTACTCAGCGGTCATTCCGAGAGTGGGTCTACATGCCAAACAAAGGTCTAGCTGCTTCAGAGTTGATTCGAGAATTTGAGGAGAGGTATAGTCAGCTTGATGCCATTGAACAAAGAGCATTTGGATGTTGAAAAAGTTGAGCTTTTCTTGCAAGCTGCAGATCCTGCTCTTCAAGAAGAATTGGGTGAGCTTCTTGAGGATTGCACGAAGCCTATGGGTCTTAAAACGATTGGCAGGATGCTCAGGATGCAGTCTCGACTTAGACCAAGAGGAGGATATGGAAGACTCGCCTACAGAATGGTTCCATGACACCTACACCATCATCTGCTCCTATGCCTACTTCTATCCCTGTTATTTCTTCTCCTCCTCAGCCAGTTTCTTGGCCTATGCCAGTGCCTACTATTTCCACTCCACCTATTCCTGCTATTCCATGACCGATGCCTACACCTTCTGCTCCAAAACCATCCGCTCCATCGGTGCCTACCTCTCTTGATGACATAATCAAAGGCATAACAGATTTGACACTAGAGTCGGTCAAAGCCGAGTTGGTGGGAAAGTTGAAAGAGCAGTTTGCTTCGACTGCGCCTCCTACTTCTTCTAGTGCTCCTACTGCACCTAGGAGTGCTCCTAGTGCACCTAGGAGAGATCGGAGATGTATTTGGTGCGATAGTACGGACCATCAGCATTGCAGGGATTGTGAATCTTTTCAGGATGCAAGGAGGAAGAATTTGGTATATTGGGGGCAAGATGGTACGATTTGGTTGACTGAGACAGGAGCTCCACTTGCTACCAACTTTGGTAAAGGTGGAATGAAGAAGTTAGTGGATGACATGGCTGCGCATACTTCTTATATGACAGCTAGAGGTGATGCTTCTGCATATGGAGTCCAGATTGAGAAGGGATCAGAGACTCAGTCAACACTATGGACTTATGCTATGGAGACTACAAACAAGGGGAAAATTCAGCAAACTGTTTTGACTAGTGCAGGCTCTAGCATCAGATCAGAGACAGGTTGGGACTCACCTGTTGACAGGTACTCTATTTATGCTTATTTGGCTAAGTCTCAGGGTGCAGATGTACTTGTTGAGGAGAAGCGTAAGAGGGATGAAGAAAATCCAAGTGCAGCTAAGAAGACTAGAGAGGGTGAGTTTGTTACTCCACCTACTGCAGGACCATCTTCAAGACCAGGGCCAGATCGACAGATGGAAGATGCTCAAAAGAGAGAAAAGAGGCAAGAGCCTAGAGAGAGAAAGCAGCCAAGGTTTAGATTGATGTCCGATATTGAGACATCTACAGACATGAAGAAAATTTTTAATGACAAGATACTTGGTAGTGAGGTGACTTTCACTATTTCTGAGATTTTGGGCATCTCGAAAAGAGAGTTTCAGGATCACTTTCAGGAGGTTTTGAAGAGGAAAAGACATGCATTGTCTACCACTGATACACAGGGAGTTTTGATTGGGGAGTTGGATGAGGATGAGGATGAGGTTATGGTTGAGAATGCTTCTATTTTTCTGCAGGTAGAGAAGAGGGTTCAGCCTATGCATTATGCTGAAATTGATGAGCCTGTCTTGATACCGCGTAGTCACTTTTCGCGGAGCCATTGGGCTAGAGCAACTACAGACACGATGGTAAAGATTGGAGAGAAACAGGTGCCTTATGTTGCATTGGTGGATCATGGTTCTGAGATTAATCTCATAGTTCGTGGAGTTTATGAAAGTAACAGATGGCCTATGGATGTAGAGCATGGGTGGCGTATGAGAGCTGCCAATAACACTGCAGGTGATTTGTATGATGCCTGTCCTAGTGTCAGGGTTTCTATTGGTGATGTAGAGGAGGATTTTCATTTCTTTGTGCAAGATTCATGCTCTTATCCTATAATTCTTGGACAGCCATTCATCACAGAGATGCGCATGGAAACAAAGGTCATGGATGATGGATCTGCTTATGCACGGATTCGCAGTAAAGATGGTATGAGAGCAGTTCAGTTTATGACTGTGTGTGTGAACCATGTTAGAAACAGAGATACTCTCAGAGATGCACCTTTGCCCACTATGAGGGATTCGGGTTTTCATTAGGTACCGCCGTTTTGCGAGACGACGGTGGTACAGAGCAGAGGAGATTGGAGTTCTCGCCTCCTGGCAGCAATGTTTTCTCCTCCGGTTTTGTTGGGCTTTCAGCAAGCAGTTCGATGAGCTATCAGAAGACTTCTAGGTTGCCTAGAGCTGCCAAGCAGTATATATGCAGGAAGGAGAAAAATTTGAAAAATGCAGGAATTTTGGAGGATGATGAGCACATAGATGGGATGTATGACAGTGTGATTTGTGCAGATACGATGACAGAGATGGGAGATATGCTGAAAACTGATATGTAGAATTGTCACAGTAATGTATTAGTGCAATCCCTGGACATGTTTCATGAAATTGCAGATTTTGTGTCACAGATTGAGTCAGAGGCTGAGGTAACTCAGCAAAGAGTGTTGAGTGCTGAAGAAATTCAGCAAACAGAGTTTCCAGCTGGTTATGATCAGCTTTTAGAGTTACAGAGGGCTGAAAACTTTCAGCCAACAGAGTTTACTGCTGAAATATTTCAGCATCCAGAGTTTAGGGCTGTTTCTATGCAGTCCATAGAGCAGAGGGCTGAGGATATTCAACCATTGGAGTGCAGAATTGCTGATTTACAGCAAGATTTAAGTAATGTAGAAGAGCATAATGAAGCCAGGGTTGACACGAAATACAAAACTGTGGATAAGAAGGTGAAGCCGGTTGCTGTACTGCTTCCACCTAACAGTGATCAGCAAATAGAGAGGGCTGCCAAACAGCAAATTTTGAGGAATCCGGAGCATATTGGTCATAAATTTTCAGCAGAGACTCTTGCTGAATTGAAAATTGGAAATGGTGATTTTTTGTTACCCATAGAGAAGCAATGCTTTCAAGAGATGCTTGAACGACATGGAAGGGGATTTGCTTTTTTCCCGCATGAGATTGGATGTGTGAATCTAGATATTGTTGCTCCTATGGTCATTTTTACTATTCCTCATATTCCATGGAATCTCCGACCTATTCCAGTGCCTAAGGCACACTTGTCAAAGCTGATTGACTTATTGAATGAGAAAATCAGGATGGGAATTCTTGAGCCTTCATCTGCACCGTACTCAAACAGGTGGTTTACAGTTCCAAAGAAGAATGGTACTCTCCGATTTATACAGGATATGCAGCCAGTGAATAGAGTTACTATCAGGAATGTTGGTATAGGTCCAGTTGTGGATGAGTTTGCAGAAGCATTTGCTAGACGTGCCATCTATTCTTTAGGTGATTTGTATTCAGGATATGATCAGTTTCAGCTGGCTTTGGAAAGCAGGGACATAACCACCATGAGAACTCCTATTGGGCTTGTCAGGATGTGTACCTTGCCTCAAGGTGCCACTAATTCTGTTGTGCATATGATGAATGCCATGCATAAGGTCCTTCGAGATTACATACCTCAGCTTAGTATGCCTTTCTTGGATGATGTGCCCATTAAGGGGTGTGCAGAAGAAGAGAAAAATGAGAGTCTAAATGAGCAAGGATGCAGATCCTTTGTGGCTGATCATATTTCAGCATGTGAGAAGATTTTGGCCAGGTTAGAAGAAGTGAACTTGACACTTTCAAGGCAAAAATCTGTTTTTGGAGTGAATGAGGTTGTCATTGTTGGACATATGTGTGGATATTATGGCAGGAAACCCTCACCTGATAAGGTGAATGCTATAGGCAAGATTGCGGAGTATTGTTCTACCACTTCAGAGGTACGGAGATTCATTGGAGCTTGTGTGTTTTATATGATTTGGATACCTCATTTTGCACACATAGCAGATTGTTTATATCAGCTGTTTCGAAAGGGGCAGAAATTCTATTGGGATGAGAGCCACACTAGAGCTATGTGGAAATTGAAGAAGTTATTGCAGAATGCTCCTACTCTCAGGAAAGCTGATTATAATTGTGGAAAGCCTATTGTATTGACAGTTGACACTAGTCCAATTGGCATAGGTTGGGCTGTGGGTCAAGATGATGCAGATGGAAATAGGTATGCTATTCGGTTTGGGGTGAAAGTCCTAAACGAGAGACAGAGGAGATATCCACAAATCAAGAGGGAGTTATTGGGGATTGTTACGGCTCTCAAATGTGACAAGGAGTACTTTATTGGAGCTTCAGTTGTGGTAGAGACAGATTGTTTGCCATTGATTGGTATGATCACGAGTTGCACTACTCCGGATATAGCTATGCTGAGATGGATTGCATACATCAAGTCATTAAATCCGAAATTTAAACATATAGCAGGGAAGGATAATCCAGTGTGGCAGATATGTTGTCTAGAGCCAGATATGATGATGAGGAGACTCTACTTGCAGAAGAGGATGATGCAAAAATTTCAGCCACTATGGTTGATCATGTTTGTCATGTCTATGATATTGTGGCTTTCATAGAAGAACTCTATGTTGGAGATTGGTTGCAGATTGGCAGGTACCTTAGTACATTAAGTAAAAGAGATGAATGGACAGATGAAGAGTTCAAGAAGATCAGAAGGAAAGCCTATGGTTATTTTCTCAAGGACGGATTTCTTTGGAAGCATCCGAAGAAAAGAGGCGGATTACCTTTGTGGGTTGTCTGCAATAGAGAGACACAGTTGCAGGTGATGAGGGAGTTTCATGAGAGTCCTTGGGCTGGTCATAGAGGAGTGCGGGCTACTTATGAGAAAATCAAGGAGAAATATTGGTGGAAAGGCATGTATAGAGATGTTTCTCACTTTGTTGAGACTTGTAGAGACTGTCAGATGTATTCAGTAGTGCATCATCGAGATGAGCTTCATCCGACCTATCCGCTATGCATTCATTATAAGTGGGTAGTTGATTTGGTTACCATGCCTATGGGTCTATGGCAGATGAGGTATATTATTTTGGCTAGAGAGGATCTTACCAATCATGTTGAGGGCAGATCTTTGAGAACGAAGACCACTAGTGCAGTGTGTAAGTTCTTATTGGAGGAAATTTTCTACATGTATGGTTGTGTGGGTAAGATCACTGCGGATCGTGGTGAATTGGATGCAGATGAAGCTATGGAGTTTTTCTCTCAGCTAGGAATCAAGTTGGCTCTAACTACAGCATATAATCCAGAGGGAAATGGGAAGAGTGAAAGAGGGCATCCACCGATAATGAAAGCATTAGCCAAAGCATGCAGAGGACAGATTGGAGAATGGCCGAGACTTCTACCATTTTCTTTGTGGGTTGATCGTACGACTCATAGTGTTACCACAGGATATATGCCTGCAGAGTTGATGTATGGTCAGAAAGCGGTTATGCCGACTGAGACTTGTGCTTTGACTTGGTCAGTTTTACCTTGGCAGGAGGATTTGACGAGAGAGGAGCTCTTAGCTCTTCGGATTCGACAGTTAGAGAGGAGACCAGAGGATATTCAGCTAGCTATTGACAGGTTGAAGGTTGCTAGACTAAGGAATAAGGACAGGTTTGACAGCAGGCATCGCTTGCGGCCTAGAGCAATAGAAGAGGGAGATTGGGTATTGGTCTTTGATAGCAGCCTTGAAAATCAGCATATTGCACTTCGGAAGATTGTGAAAAGATGGTTTGGGCCGTACATAATCAGACATGTCTTTGATAATGCAACATATGAGCTGACAGAATTGGATGGGACAGTGCTTAGAGTGCCTATTGCTGGAAAAAGAATAAAGATTTTCAAGAAAAGAGATGATGAAGATTATGCATTGGAAGAATTTGCAAGAGAACAAGAGAAGAAACTCCAATGGAAGGGATAGATGATATGACAGATAATCTTGTTGATATACCGGAAATGCATAATGAAGAGATTGATCTGTTTGTGGATCTTGATGATAATGATCATGGGTAGTTGGCCCATCCGGAGGATGTGCAGGATTAGAGGGGGTGGATGTCGTATTGCTGCGCATTCAAGGTGTGAAAACCACCCAAAAGTTGTGTGTGTGATTTGTTACTTTGTACATACTTAGTTGTTGTGTTTACATTTTGTTTCTCTGCGTAGTGCGAGTATAGAGGAGAGAAGTTTGGAAGCATTGTGAAAGCAGAGATTGTGTTTGATGGAGGGTGTGATAGAGGCAGCAGAATATCAGCTTGGTGCTAATTTAATAGATACTCCAAAGTTCAAATAAGGGAACTTGGAGGATGAAGAAATCACAGAAAATGTTTTGCCTAGAGTTCAACTAGAAAAGCATGTGGAGAATTCCTTTGATAGCATGCTTGTTGGTAGTGAAGATTCTACTATACTTTTAGGAGGAGGAAAACAGAGCTCTACAAAGGAGTTGAATGGATTAAAATGTGAAGATACCAGAAAACCATTCTTGGATTATGACCACATATGTGATATCAACACTCCTTGTGGATCCCAGCTCCAGCAAGATGTCCACAACAACTTTCAAGAGTAGATGATCAAGGATTCAAGAGTCCTAGAAGACTTGAAGCGTACTTGGAGCTAGAGTTTGGACTAGAGCATCTTGGGAGTTTGATTGTGATCTCAAGAACTTACTGGAGAAGGGAGGTCAATTATTATTAAAGCTCAATCAATAGTAAAGGATCTATGAGAGATAGCTGAGGCTATTAGAGAAACTGGTGGGGAAGAGGCTGTTGCTTTGAGGATTGCAGAACAGTATCTTCAAGCTTTTAGCAGCATTGCTAAATAGGGAACAACCATGCTTTTGGCACAAGCAATGCTTCTGATCCATCTAGCATGGTGGTGCAGGCTTTGTCGATATAAAAAAGTGTGATTAATGCTGAAATTGGCCCGCTTTCTTGGGGAAAAAGGGGCTTTTTTGGAAAAAGGGGGACCTTACATGCAGAACATGAAGCTAAAGAAAGAGAAAGCGAAGGACGAGAGCTTTGAAGCCAAAGATGGAAAAACAAAAGCTAATAATGATTGATAGGGTGGAAAACGGAAGTGATCGACTGTTGTCAAGGGAAGGAGGGCCTATGAGTACTGGGAGCGATGCATAGATCAGCCTGCTGTTTGGTATGATTTCTCTAAACTGCAATGGAACTACAGGCCATTCTTATCAAGGAGTATATTTGCGGGAAGCAATCAGGGTGGATGGTAAAAAAACGGCGCAAATTGGACGATGAAGATGGAGAAGAAGCCTCGGTCTTTTATGCAATTACTCTTCTCGACGATCGTGACTGTGAACTGAGACAGCATCCTCCAAGGCTCAAGCGATGAACAACATGAGCAAACGAGGAAGGACCATCAAGGGAGTGCATCGGCGAGCTCGATGGAGGAACCCTGCTGCAACTTCTAAGGATATTGGGATGTAGTTGATGCTGGAACAGCCATAGTGGAAGAGTGAGGGTGCAGTGACGCAGGTGGTAGAAAGATGACTTGAGGAGTTTCAATGGGATCATCCATGACAACGGGATTGAAATCGGATGGAGGATTGTCTGGATTCTGTTGATCGCCATTTTGCTCGTGCCGTGCTGAGCCGATGATGTGCTCATGGCGGACTCTAAGATGCAAAACAACCTGCAGAATGCCGATCTCGACAACAATCCCTGGAGCTAAACCCACGCTGCGGTTTTGTCAAAAATGTTTGATTTTTCTCTGAAGAGAAGCTGCTTCAAAGCTCGCCTTAAGATATAGTGGCTTGCGCTGAAAAATCTATCAGACAACATTGCTTTACCTTCCGCCAGCGCTCCTTAATCTCATCAACCACAAAGATACGGTTTTTGTCAGAAAAGTTTGGTCGATCCGCTTCTCTGAGCACTATCACATCATCAGAAATTGAGACAGAGTAATGCTTACATTGACCTTCTAGGACCAAGCACATTATAACCGAGTTTCTAACAAGGCGACTGGCGTGCAACACAGTGTACTCTCTCGGGTTGTTTGGGAATTACTGATGAAGTGGAGAATTTGCGAAAGATTGTCCTGATCTTGCTTGGCATAACTGGGCAGGTGTGCTGATAGACCAGCAGCCCAGATTATTTGTTTTCTTATGGAATACTGTTTGTTGCCACAAACATATGGTTCATCTCGATTGGGTGGGCAGGATCACCGTACTGTGCAAGCATCAAATCTAGCATCATACTTTGGTTGATTGGGTGTGATCCCTTTTGCTGGCATTGAAGCTGTATTTGCTGGAGTAGATGATATATTGACTATCATAAACAAGCATTTCATTCAAAATGCAAAAAACAACTTTATTACTGCTGCAACTATTCTGAGGGCTGAGACATACAGAATTGTTGTCTTAGATTTGGTTTAGAATTCTCAGAAATTACGTGAAGTTGTGGATTTAAACATAGATAATAATTACCTGTCTGAATCAAAAGATCATCAGTCATAACAGAGTTCAGCTCTTCTGATGTAAAAGAAGGATTTGTTAAGCTAAAAAAAATACTTGTCTCATCAGTCTTTTGAAAAGTTGTTGGAGTGTAAACATGAACGTTGTGGAGGTTGCCACTGTAAGCTAAATTGGCTTTCTATTCGTCTTCAGTTATTGACAGAAATAAAAACAGAGACTTGACATCAATTTCTCATCTTGCTTATATGTATGATTGATCTTCTATCTTGAAATCAATCAAGGTCCTCTGTGGTTGCGACATTGCTTTCACAAACCCTTTGACATCGCAAGGTTGAAGGTGTAGTAGGTCATCTCCTCCATCAAGCAAAAGAAGGAGAGCAAGGCAACATGGAGCACATTGACTTGAGCACTGTGCCAAAATAGTACTCGAGCTCTCAAGGTTTGCGTGAAGGTTGAAGTGAAGCCTAAAGGCAAAAACATTGCAACTCACGGGAGGCATCATTGAATTCTCGCTACATCCTATGGCTCCAGCTTAGTTCTAGTGCGGCATTCAATGCAGCTCCCAAATTGGATACAATGAATCATCAGCGAGATCAACGGAAATAAACTTTTTTTTCTCAAAGGATTATCTACTTTTTAAGCTATAAAGCCTTTCATAAATCCCTATTCACACTATCTTCTACTCCATGTCGAAATGAGCGGGATCTAGGACATGGCAGTCAGTTATGGTGGATGAAAGAAGAAGAGTAAACTCATGATGGAGGAGACAAAGACATTGTTTGTTACACAAGTGAATTAGGTTCCAAGATTGAAACTTGGACTCATAAACACAATCTTGTGTATGTGGACAATGACACTGACACTTTACTGATAAGAAAAGAGTACTATCATTGCATTAAGAAAAGGAAGCAAGTACAATGCTTTATAGGAAATTAGGAAACTGCAGTAGGCACCACTGTGCATATGGGATAGGTTAGCCTACATGTCCTTGGCCCTGAAGCTCCATACAAAGAGGCTGTCAGTGAGTGTGATTGCTGAATCTCAATACCCCTCCTCAATTACAACTAGAAAGGCACAAAGTGTGTAGAGGTTGTAACGAGAACCACCTACAAAGTGTGGGCACACCACAAACATGGTAGACACTAGAGGCTGTCGCAGAAAAGGCTAAGTGTGGGCACCAAAACATGATGGACATCTAGAGGCTGTAACAGGGGCCTCACAAAGTGTACTGGGACTGTAGTTCCAAGTTACATGAGGAGTTTACAAAGCTTATGGCAAGAAGCATTAGAGCTAGGAAATACAAGGCTTTTAAAACAGTCTATCAAAGTAATGAGAGTGGAAGGACTAATGAGGCTTGCCCTTTTGATCCTGGTGGTCTTCATCTTCATCTTCATCTTCATCTTTTGGTCAATGGTCTTCTTCTTCTTTCACAGCTGCAAGATAGGCCTTTTGGGACCTCTTTCTAGCATGACAGAACTTCTCAGTGTGTCTGGTCCTTTTGTAGAAGTCACAGAAGAGCGGTTCCTTTTTACCTTTGTATCTGTTGTTTACATATAACATTTTTTCATCCTTTGAAGTGCTAGGCTCTTCTTTGCTTTTAAGCTTCTTTTCTTCCTCTAGCAAAGAGGCTTTAATGTCAACAAGTTGAGGATTAGGCATATTGGTTAGAGTGGTTGATACATTATCATAGGCAAGAGGCAGACTTTTTAACAAGACACCAATACAAACATCTTCATCCATTTTTAGCTGTATCCCTGCAAGTCGAGTAAGCAGGCTTTCCATGTAGTTTAGATGGGATGCAAAAAATGTATGAGGTTACATATCAAGTCGGAAAAATTCAATTAATAGACCATACTTAGACGACTTTGACTGTGCACCAAATAAGGTATCCAATTTGTCCCAAGTGTCACGGGACGTGTCACACGCATCCACGTGATGGATGTAGCTATCATCCAATTCTAGTTTAATGATGGCTTGTTCCTTGTCATCATTCTTCTACCTAGTAATTGCAAGGTCCACATCTCGAGGTTTCTTCTCTTTGCCATTTGTGATGGCCCAGAGACCCTTCTTCATCAGGATGAGCTTGTTGCGGGTTTGCCAGGTGTGAAACCTAACTCCCTTGAACCGAGCATTTGGAGAGTTTTTTCCCATGTTGGATGGCTGAAGCAGCAGCAAATCAGCTCCAAGATTCTCATATGTTACAGGTGAAGGAGCAGATTACAATGTGTCAAGAGACACAAGTAATGGTAGTGTGAAAATACACTATGTAGAGACTTGATGTTGAGCTTAAATCTTCCTTGGCTCAAGGCGCTACCTCCTGTCACGTCAAAATTCGACATTGCTCATCGTGTACTCCAGCATTGCGTGAATACAAGCTCGCTGTCCAGACTGCGCGGTCTGTTGTTCGTACGTCGAATGCCGCCTGCACACGTCGCGATGCTGACGAAGATCATAGGGCTTTGATAGACCTTGGAAAGAGCTACATTTCCAAAAAAAAAGCTTTGGAAATGATCAACCATAGCTCCTGCAATTTGCAAAAAACCAGGCTGGACTTGAGCTGACCTGAGTGAAGAGGAGCTGAGAGAGGAGTGAAATGAGCAACGCCATGCCCAACTGAGCTCTGATACCATGTCGGAATGAGCGGGATCTAGGACATGGCAGTCAGTTATGGTGGATGAAAGAAGAAGAGTAAACTCATGATGGAGGAGACAAAGACACTGTTTGTTACACAAGTGAATTAGGTTTCAAGATTGAAACTTGGACTCATAAACACAATCTTGTGTATGTGGACAATGACACTGACACTTTATTGATAAGAAAAGAGTACTATCATTGCATTAAGAAAAGGAAGCAAGTACAATGCTTTATAGAAAAGAAGGAAACTGCAGTAGGCACCACTTTGCATATGGGATAGGTTAGCCTGCATGTCCTTGGCCCTGAAGCTCCATACAAAGAGGCTGTCAGTGCGAGTGTGATTGCTAAATCTCAAGACTCCAAACTCATTTATGCACTCATTTTAAAAGGCAGTTCATACTTGAAGCTTGAGCACTTCTTAAATTTTTTTTTGAAAGGCTATTGTATGCGGGTTCTCTTGATATCCATTATTTTTTGGTAAAATCGAGCTCTCACAATCAAAATTCTTCTTGAATCCCACAAATTATTCTGTAAGGAGTTAGACACTGCCGAGAGATTATAAAGTACAAGTTCTAGAGAATAAGAAACTCTATATCAACTACTAACCTTGCAAATCCATCTAGTTCACTTGTTCTTTAGTTTTCAAGTCTTAAATATTTCAATCTTAAGTAGGCAAGAAGATCAATGACCAAGAGTTCTTAGTAGACTCACATTCTCAACTCTGATGCATTGCAATTTGAATGCCTCCAAAGATTTGTTAATGGAAATCTTAATGCCTTCTCACCTCTCATGGATTGCAATTAGAATACCTACAAAGGTTTATCAATGGCCTCATGTTTCATACATTCCCCCTTAATCCCTCCCAATACTCCATCGCAATTGACTCGATCTACAAGTGCTCCAGTGTATGGGTGCAGTCTCTCATTGTTTATGTTGAAATTTATAAACAATGGCATTTGCTTTATGTATGATCATTGTCATGATGTTTGAAGTCAACTTCACATCTCATAAGTGGATGCTAAGTATTTAGGACCTTTTCTAAGTAGTCAATTTTCAACTTATGTAACATGCCATAGGAACCCCCCTGTAATTTCAAAGAAAGAAAGAAAAAATTATTTTCAGCAGTCTCAAATTTTTTACTCCCCCTTCTCTCCCCGTCGACAACACGTCGGGGCGGGGAGAGAGAGAGAGAGAGAGAGAGAGTGGGAGTGGTCATGATGGAGGGGAGGCATGCAACCTTCAGGTGGGAGGGCTAGCCATGCCACCTACCTCCTCCCCTCCCCTATAAAAAGGGAGGCTTCTCTCCTCCCTCAGTGACAGATGGAGAAGACTATGCCCCCCTTCCTTACGTCGTCACCCCCCCTGACCGTCAGTCGCTGTGCGTCCTTCCCTAGGGCCTCCGTCCTTAACCACCTCCCCCCTGGCCATCAATCGGCTCTTTCTTCCCCCCCTCCTCGCTTGGCGGCACTGTACACCCCTCCCGTGGGCCTTCCAGGCTCTTTTCCCCACTCCGTCCTACTGAAATGGGGTCTAGGGACCTATGACCATAGCCACCCCCCCTTCTGATCACCAAATGCGCAGGGCCCCGTGAGGGAGAGTAAAAAGAAGGGAAGTAGAGGGAGGGAAGGAGAAGAAGAGAAGGAGTAGGAGAGAAGTAGAGGAAGAAGAAGAAGAAGGAGAGAAGGAGAAGGAGAGAGGAAAAGAAGGAGTGGGAGAGTGAAGAGAAGGAGAGGGAGAGAAGGAGAAGGAGAGAGGGAAAGAAGAAGAGGGAGAGTGAAGAGAAGAAGAGGGAGAGAAGGAGAAGGAGAGAGAAAAAGGAGTGGGAGAGTGAAGAGAAGAAGAGGGAGAGAAGGAGAAGGAGAGAGAAAAAGGAGTGGGAGAGTGAAAAGAGGAAGAGGGAGAGAATAAGGAGGAGGAAAAAAGGGGTAGAAGAGAGGAGAGGAGAAGAAGAAGGAGAAGGAGAGAAGTAGAAGAAGAAGAAGAAGAAGAGGTAGAAGGAGAAAAGAAGAGAAGAGGAAGAGAAAGAGAGGGAAGGAGAAGAGGAGAAAAAGAAGAAGAAGAGAGAGAAAGAGAGAGAAAGAAGGAGAGGGAGTGAGAGTTGGTGAGTGACTACAAAGAGCCACACTCAAACCACTCCCTCGGTGAAGGACCCCATCCAGTGGTCTTTCCCACCCAAACCTATCAAACCGAACACCGGTAAGGTCTGGACTACCCAATCTCCGCGAGGCGAATGGATCCCAAGAAGAAAGTCGTGCGAAGCGTAGGCGCCGAAGCTACTGGTAATGCTGGAGAGGCGAGCGGAGCGACCAACGCAACAAACACGAGTCAAACCCAGGTTCTAATCTTTAAAATTAATTAGGTATTATTTCTTGTGGAAGAGATGAAATGGTTTGTGATATGCAGGGAACAAGAATGAGTCTTAGGGTTTTGTTTACTCTAAGTACTAAGTTGCATGTGCAAAATGGTAGAGTTTGGAATTAACATAAGATTATGTGCAGGAAATGATAGCTTTTACATACATAAAATGATAAGGTTTTCGCCTTACTTCACATAAAATGATAGCTTTTTAAACAGTTCAGTGCATGAATAGTCATTTAGATTTCACGTTTCACAGTCATGGTTAAAAGAAACACATGAAATGTTAATTTCTGTTCATGAGATACACTTGCATCGTTGGACAAAACCCTAGACTTTCATATACGCAAGTCACGTGTGATCTGGTGCATTAAAAATAAGTACTTATTGCCAAGAATAAAGAGAGATAAAAGTCATTTAGGAGGTACAACTATACTAAACGCGCAATGTGCATGATGATTAAGGTTGATTGGGAAATCCTGCATAGAACTGGGCTAAGAGAATTGGAAGGATCGCATGCATCTAGACTGCATCTTGAAGGTCTAAATGAAGAATCATGTGTTGCCATGGGTGTTAACTAAGCTTGGTTGGAACTAGAGATTAAAAGGCCCTTGGTTGGGTTGCAAATAAGGCATGCTCGTTGCCTTGACTGACCAACTAATGCTTGAGTTAGGGATTAAGATACCCTAAGGTAAAACCCAAAGGAAAAGGGCAAGTAAAAAATAAGTTAATTTATCAAGACCATTTACTTGTGTAATCTTGTTGAAATTATTGGGATCTCGCCAAGTTGCAAGAAGACCCAAGATCGAATGCTAGGAGCATCCGAGAAAAAAGGAGTCACACCTTAGCAATCGTTCATACAAACGACCTCCGAAATGTTCGTGCTTGTACTTAGGTACATTATTTGATCTCTTTGCTCAAGTAACTAATTCAAGGGAAACACTTAATGCTTCAGGTTGAAAGCCTGGAGGGAGAGGCAAGAACAGTTACCTCCAACTGTTTGCCTGGCCCTATCTAAGAGGGTTGTTAGCCGCTCCAGGTATATGGACCTAACCTATCGCGAGAGGTCTCTTTGTGGATGTTGCTTGGAGCGGGAGGACGCTTGGGTGCTAGGGGAGGCTCTAGCTGTAAATCCCTTGCTCTCCGGATCCCGCACAAGAGGCCGACATGAATCGAGATGGTATCTCAAAGCAGTTCACCATGGGAAGCTCCAGTGCTGTTCCAAAATAAGAAAGATGGAACGCTTCCTCTATGCATTGTACAAAGGGTTGAATCAATCAACCATCAAAAATAAATACCCCATTCCAAGAATAGATGAATTACTTGACCGTCTTCAAGGTGCGAAGATCTTCTCTAAGATAGATCTCAGATCTGGATATTATCAGATAAGGATCAAGGAAGAAGATATCCCAAAGACTGCAATCAGCACAAGGTATGGACACTTTGAATTCCTAGTGATGTCATTCAGGCTGACAAATGCTCCTGCTACCTTCAACAGGTTAATGCATGATATCTTTAGGCCCTATCTTGATGACTTCTTACTCATCTTCTTTGACGATACCCTAGTCTACTCTAAACATGAAAAAGATCATGAACCCCAGCTTCACATTGTTCTTGAAACAATGAGAGCACACAAGCTTTATGCTAAGAAGAAGAAGTGTGCATTTTTTAAGCGACAAATTGAATATTTGGGTTCATTGTATCAGCGAAAGGAATTTCAATAGATCCAGCTAAGGTCAGAGACATTCTAGAATGGCCAACACCAACTTCTGTCAAAGAAATACGTAGCTTACTTGGATTGATAGGATGGTACAAGATTTTCATCAAAGATTATGCTTTGATTGTAGCACCTTTGACTGACCTACTAAAGAAGCAAGTAGCAATTGTATGGTCACCTATCGAATAGACCAGCTTTGACAAGCTAAAGCAAAGCTTAGTATCAGCACCCATCCTAAAACTTCCTGATCTTAGTAAGGAGTTTGAAGTGGTAATTGATACTAGCGCACTTGCCTTAGGATGTGTGCTTATATAAGAAGGTCATCTCGTAGCATATTCTTCAAAGAAATTGAAAAGCCATGAAAGGAATTATGCTACCCATGATCTGGAGCTATTGGCTGTCATCCATGCTCTCAAACTTTGGAGACATTACTTGCTAGGTAACAAATTTTCCCTATTGATGGACCACAAGAGTCTTAAATGGATCTTCACCCAGAATGAGCTTAATATGAGGCAACATCGATGGATCGAAGTGCTGGAAGAATATGATTTTGAAATCAAATACAGGATTGGAAAATAGAATCTAGTTGCCGATGCACTCAGTCGGGCAAGGCATTTCTAAATTCTCTTATTTTGTAGAATCCATCAACAACAAGATCTCTAGCCACAAAGGTATCAATGCCAAACAACCCAATTATTGAGCTAGCAAAAGAAGGAGCCTGTCATGACCCCGTCTACTAGAAATTGCTAAGGGAGATCCCCATAAAGGATCAAGACCCGAAGCTAGAGACGAAGTATCAAGAATTCTCTATCAGTACATGAGATCTCTCAAGCAGAAGATACTTTGGGAAGCCCATGACTCCCCTTTCTCAGGACATCCTAGCTATACCAAGACCCTTAATGCGGTCAGGAAGAGCTATTATTGGGATAGGCTCAAGGGTGACGTTCTCAAATATGCCACGGAATGTTTGTCTTGTCAACACATCACGGCAAAACATGTCAAAATACGTGGAAAATTGCAACCACTTGACATTCCCCAAATGAAATGGGAGTTTATTAGTATAGACTTCATTGTTGGCCTACCCCAAGTTCAGGAAGGATACAACTCTATTATGGTTGTAGTAGATATGCTCACTAAGGTCGCACATCTCATTCCTATCAAGACAAACTATAAAGCCTCAGACATCGCAAGATTATTCATCAAGGAAATATTCAAATTGCATGGGTTGCCCAGAAGAATCATTAGTGATCGCGACTCTGTCTATACATCACACTTTTGGAGGGCTATCTTCGAGGCTATTGGGACTCAACTATGTTTCAGTACAACTTACCATCCCCAAATTGATGGTCAAACAGAACAAGTCAACCAAGTCATTGAAGATATGCTTAGGTTATACTGTTGTCGCAAACCCAAAAAGTGGATTCAATATTTGCCACTCGTTGAGTTTGCCTACAATGCTTCTTACCAACAAATAATTCAGATGACCCCTTTTCAAGTATTGTATGGGCACGATTGTCGTACTCCTTTGAGCTTCTCAAATCCAACTTTGAGGGTATAAGCTTCAAGGCAGATGCTGGAAGACATGGATGATCAAATCAAGTCAATAAGACAGGACATCCAAGCTACCAAGGATAGACAGAAGGCTTACACGGACTTGAAATAGCAAGACAAATCCTTCGTTGAAGGTGATATGGTCTTCATCCTCGTACGCTGTTGTCCTGTTGGGGATTGAAGGTCTTCCACTGGGGTTTAGAGCAGAAGAGGAGTGTGGGATTCAAGGTTAGGAGAGGGAGAAAAGATTGGGGTTTGATAAGACTTGAGTTTTAGAGATTACTCAGTTGAAGAAGACCTCAAGATTTTTCTTTTACTTAGCATACATGAATGGAATGAATTTCTTTGACTTGATTACATCAAATGCTTATGCAGATAATAAATCAATACATTTAGGGATTATCTCAAATTTAATCCAAATGCATACTTCAAATACAAGCTCAAACAGTTTCTATTTCATGAATACTAATGGACAACAACTCCAAGATACAAGTATTTTGGTGGTAGACTCTATTACATCCAAGACATAGATCAAAATCTCATGAAATGCATTGTCAAAGCATAAAATTTACTTCAGCCTTGTTTTAAAACAGTAATTTCCAGCCCATAAACAAGCTCCAAAAATGCACATAATCTCAAGAATAAGCCTCTCTAATCATTCTCAAATGAAGCCCTGATGTTAAGAGGTCAATTCCTTCACTTACAACCACATAGATCACTTGTTTTCTCTTCAAAATGGACAAGAATAGTGGACTTTCTTGTTTATGAATGGTTTTATTAGTCCAAAACAACCCATATACCTCCAAAATTCTCTCCTTTGCTTGCTCCAAAGTCACTCAAGTACTTGGGTACAAGATAGGCTTCATTGGACCACAAATATGGTAAGAGAATGGAATAAGACATACATAAGAGCAGGGTGAATACTTTTTCTTAGTTTTCCCCTTTTATGGATTGTCATACCACTCATTTTCATCATACCAAATGGACGGGCAAGAAGAGCTCTTACCTTCTTTGTTTGTATCTCCTTCTTTAACTTTAGTTTGCCCTGAGTTTGCATGCTTTGGAGCATGCACCATAGCCTTCAGCTCACCCTCCATCTGCCACATGTATGTAGGCCCAAAAATTGCGCCGAAAAATGCGGGCTACACTTCCTTCAACTCCCACACTAAAGTTTGACCATTTAGGTCACTTATAAGTCACATAAGTCCATTATTCCATGTCCCATACAAACCTAGTGGACTTTTGGCACTTTTCTTGATTTCTAGGCAAATATTCCTTTTCAACCAAAGTGACTTAGCTTGCAGACTGCCAATTACCTCCAATTGATCAAGTTGTGGGTTCCCATAGACTTAATTTTTGCCAATTTACATGGTACAACTGAAAATTGCATGACAGTTACAAAAGAACTTATGAGATTAAGTGATATCTAAGTCGGTTGGGGGTAATAATGTCTGAATTATGTATGAAAGTTTCTCATGTGAATCCGAATGAAGTTTTTTTGCAAACATAAGAACTCTATGATTTATATCATGAACAGAAAACTCTTTGGCATTCACCCCCTCCTAACCTGCACATCCTTCGGCATGTGCCATTTCACAAAATTACAGGATAATGAGGCTCTTCTTCTGACATATCTTCATCTTCATCCTCTAAGTCTTCTTCATCTTCCTTGTCTTCAAGTAGATGTGAGTCATCAAGCTCATAAGTAGAATACTCTCTTCATTTGAAGAGCTTGATACGTTTGCGGGCTATTGGTACCTTGACCATGGTTCCATCCATTTCAGCCAAAGTATAAGTAGCATTATCATGTACCACCTTTACCACATATGGTCCAAACCATCACTTGGCTAGCTTCTTATGAGCACTATATTGATTGTCCATGCTGCTGTCATAGACAAGTACCCAATCATTCTCTTGAATAGCTCTTGGACGGAGTCGATGATGCTTGTCAAACCTCTTCTTATTCTTCAATCTTGCTGCCTTTAGCCTTTCAATGGCTGTCTTGACATCTTCTAGCCTTCTTTCAAGCTGCCTTATGCGCAAAATCAGCAGCTCTTCTCTACTTATACCTTCATCCCAAGGCATGATACTCCATGTGACAATAGACTCCTCAATAGGCATAATAGGTGGCTGCCATATATTAGTTCAGCTGGCATATAACTTGTTACTGCACTATGGGTAGTTCTATCAGCCCATAACACGAATGGAGGCATTCTATGCCATTCTATCATCTTTCCTCTACAAGATTTTGCCAATGCTTTGAGAATTGATTGATGACCTCTTTCACTCTTATCATTGCCTTCAGGATTGTAGGCTGATGTAAGAGATAGCTTGATTCCCAATTGAGCAAAGAAATGGTGAGCCTCATCGGCATCCAATTCTCCTCTATCAGCAATTACTTTGGCAACATAGCGATTCCTGCAAAATACTTCTTCAAGTAAAAATCTACAAACAGCTTGAGTGGACATTGTTGTCAAGGCTTTTCCTTCCACCTGATTTGTGAGATCTTCTCTAGCAAGCACTAGATATCTCATGTTCCAAATTCCTGTAGGCATGGTTACTAAATCAACAACCCATTTGTAACAAATAGATAAAGGAAAGGTAGGTTGAAGCCCATCTCTATGCTTAACCATAGAGTACATTTGACAAACATGACAAGTCTCGACAAAATGCTCAATATCTTTATACATGTTTTGCCACAAAAATTTCTCTTTTATTTTGGCAAAAGTGCCCCATATGCCTCTATGGCTAGCCAATAGGCTTTCATGAAATTCTTGCATGACCTGTCTTTGAGTCTTCTTATCTCCTAAGACACGAACAGGCGCTCTTCCTTTCTTCTTCGCATGCCTCCAAAGGTAGCCAACTTTGAGAAAGAAGCCATAAGCTTTTCTCGTGATTCTCTTGAACTCTTCATTAGTCCAATCTTCCTTCTTTGTCTTAGTGCTTAGGAATTGGCCAATTTTTAGCCAATCACCTGCATAATATTCTTATTTAAAATGTGAACAAACCAAAACAAAACATTGAGCATGCTGTCTTTCAGCTGCCCAAGAATCTTCCATGGTTGTTTCTTCTATCTTTGCTGCTGTAAATTTTGTTATAGTAGTTGAACATGTTATACTTACTGTAATTAATGATGTGCCTGCATTTTTGACAACTGTACCATCATTAGGAATAGTTGTACTTGCTGTTTTTAGATCTGAACTTGTAATTACAGCATCATTTTTAGTAAATATAGACTCTGTTTCTTCCTCATCCATCATCTCTTCTTCATCCTTTTATCTGGCATGCGAAAGCATGTTAGCAACTGCATTATCTCTTCCTACGATATGCTTCAAATCAAGATTTAAGGATTTAATATAGGCTATCCATCTTAGCATAGCTATGTCGAGAGTGGAGCAGTTGGCAATCATGCCCAAGAGTGGAAGACAATCTGTTTCAACTATTACATGTGCGCCCATGAAGTATTCCTGGTCACACTTCAATGCAGTTACAACTCCCCAAAGTTCTCTTTTAATTTGATTATACCTTCTTTGAAGTTCATTAAGAACCTTTGCTCCAAAGCAGATTGCATATCTGTTGCCCTCAAGATCATCTTGACCAACTACCCATCTTATCCCAATAGGATTTGTGTCTACTATGAGTATGATAGGCTATCCATTAGAGTAATTAGCCCTCTTTAAGGTGGGGATAGAAATTAGTAATTTCTTCAATTTTCGAATAGCTTGTGTATGCTCTTTTTCCCATATAAACCTTTGGCCTTTTCTTAACAATTGATAAAGATTTTCAGCAACATGAGCGAAGTGTGGGATCCAAATAAGATAGAAAACATATGCTCCAAGAAATCTTCTCACCTTCAAAACATTTGTGCATATTTCCCGCATTTTGCTCATAGCATCAATCTTGATTGGAGAAGGTTTTCGGCCATATGGACCACACATATGCCCTACCACAAGAACCATTTCGACTCCAAAAACAGATTTAGCACCTAAAAGAGTAAGATGAACTTCTTCCAATTTAGACAAGATTTGAGCACAATCATTAATATGATTGAAAACAAACTTGCGGCATCCAAGCTCATTGAGTTCTTCATTCTTCTCATGAATTTCACATCCTTTGATCAGTACATCATCAAGGAAAGGAAGAGTTAGTTGGGGAATAGAATCTCTCAATACTTTATGCATGGCATTCATCATGTGAGCTACTAAATTTGTAGCTCCTTGAGGTAGAGTACACATGCGGACTAAACCAAGAGGTCTCTTCATTGTGGTAATGTCACGGCTCTCCAAAGCAAGCTGAAATTGGTCATAACCTCAATATAAATCACCCATGGAATAAATTGCTCTACCTACAAAAGCCTCAGCAAATTCATCAACAATTGGCCCCGAACCAACATTTCTTATAGTGACTTTATTGACACACTGTAAATCTTGAATGAACCGCAAAGATCTATTCTTCTCAGGCACGGTAAACCATCGGTTGGAATACGGAGCTGAAGATGGCGCCAATATTCGCATCTTTATCTTTTCATTTAAAAGCTCCAGTAACTTAGGCAAACGAGCTCTTAGTACCGGAACTTATTTAAGATTCCAAGGAACGTGTGGGACTGTGAAAATCACCATTGGTGCCACAACACTTGGATCCACACAGCCAATTTCATGAGGCTGAAATGAAAAAGCTTTTCCATGTTTCTTTAATATCTGCATAAAGGCTTGCTTTTCAGCTGGCAAGAGAAAAGAGTCTTCACCAATTTTTAGCTCTTGTAAACTTTCAGCTGTAAATTGGTGACCAATATCTTTGGGGTCATGAAGGCATGGCTGTTTGGATGCCCTTTCTGCCAGTCTTTCACTTTCGGGAGGTAGTGGAGTTTCCATCGGCTAGACCTTCTTGTCAACTATCTTATACTTCGTCTCTACTCTTACCTCAACCCTGTTTGGCTGTCCAAAAGCTTCATGATCAGTGAATTCTTGAATTATGTCATAAATATCCAATGTGCATACCTGTATGGACTGATTTTCAACCCGATTTTCTGCATGAACAGCTGCATGTATTTCAGCCAATGTATCATTATAAATCAGCCCATAAAATAGCCCTGAAATTTCTTCATTTTCAACCAAAACATCAACTTGCTTCAGCTCTCATTCCACATGACATAAATGCTTTCTTTCATCCCTATTCATGGGCTGAAAAATGTTTATAACATCCCACACTATTGGCCGTAAATACCTACAAGTCAGCTTTTGGCATAGCCCCCTTTACATGTGGAGGCAAATTTTTATGACATGAAGCACCGCCATAGCCTCCACTTACAGCATTGCTACCCGAAAACCCTTAAATTCTTGGGCATTAGGAGGTACAGGATGATCTCTCAATCGATCTCTATTCTGGTGATGATTTACACATATAGTCAGAAATTGGACAGCTTTATCATTATCCTTACTTCTTATGCGAGCATATGATGAACCATCATCAAGGGCCTTTGTCTCCAAACGAGACTCAGAAATAAAAGGTTGACCAAGAATGATAGGATAGCTGTAGGAATCTTGAACAAAGAAATGAAATTCATATTTTACATTACCAATAGTAACCCGTACATAAGGACATGCCGCATAGAGATCGCCAGAGGAATTATTGGTTGCTTTCATGCGCCATCCTGGGTCAACATCTATGGGCTATCCGCCATTCTCATAGAGACTTCTTGACATGACGTTGATCTCCGAGCCATGGTCTATAAGGGCAATGCATGGAGTCTCTCTTTCTCCAATCTTGACAACGGTTTTGGTGGTCGTCCTTGCCTAATGGGTACGGGAGTAGTGACTACTAGGAATAAAACGAGCATCAATCTCTTCTTGCATGTTGTGAAGACGAGCTTCTTTCTTATGCATGGGTTTCTCTTTGGATTGAGAAGACCCCACCATAACATCCTCTGCAATAGCTTCTTCAATTTCTGCTTCATAGATGTCTTCATCTTTGGCTTCTATGGCTACAATCAATTCTTTGATTGCCTCCAATCGAATCCCTTGAGTATTTAGCTTCTCTTCATCCTGCAAATACACATGAAGTGCTTGCAAAAAACCATGCACAGATTCTTCAGTTTCCTCACCAACATATTGTCTTTTTCATTTAATTACATCAATTATTACATCATGAAATCCTTCAATAGCCTTCTGCTGATCCGTATTACTGTCACACGTTTGGTTGGCCCCGAAGAGGAGGGACCAGCAACATCTTCATCTCTTCTTCTCTTTTCTTCTATCATAGCTTCATGATTATTAATTTCAGCCAATTGAGCAAAAGCTGAAAATGAATCAACTGGCTCGATCCATCCAGTTCTTCCTCGGATGCAATGACTAGCAGTAGTTAAATCATCTTTGGATGCCTTGCCTCGCTCCATGCAATCTAAGGCCTGCATCCACACTTTAGATTTTGCATTAGCTTTACATGCTTTAACAATTTCATTAGTTGGCTCAGTTTGCAGCCCATAGGTAGCTACATCAACAGCTATATAGGTTGTTCTTATTGCCAAATCCTCCAGTCTTTTCTTCATGCCACCATTACCGAAATTTGGCTCAAGAGGAAGCCCAATTTCGGTTGCATGAATTTTAACATCCTTCCAAAAGACTAATTTTTGCACCTCAGCTTCACGAAATGCACTGCACTCCCTCTTATCATGCTGTAGGCTCTCACACCAGATACAACATCTTTTGAAGCCTTCTCGTACGAGTCTTTGGGCAGTTGTTCCTCTTTCTCCCACTTTCACATCAAGCCTTTCCACCTTGGAATTAATCTCCGTTAGATTAAGATGGAGATCCCACATGCTCTTGATCAGCTTGTCCATAACATCCTTCTTTGGAGGTGGAACAATAGGATTTCTTGGTTGCTCGGCCATAGAGACAGGAGATCGAGATACAGGAATAGGCTCCTTTATGGATTCAATTGGTGCAGAGGTATAGCCCCACCTTAGGTGCATCCGCTCTCTTCGAGCAATCATATTAACTGCTTCAGTGACATCACCCCAAGCATTCTTCAATCCCATATCAAAGTCAGGATCTTCAAGCCGATCAGTTAGCTTCTCTTGAAAAAAAGGTTCCGCAGCTTTCAGAAACAATTAAATCTTCTGGCTTTCCATACCGCGCTGATCGTCAGGATCTAGTTGAGCAAATTTGCTTTCAAATTCGCGGTGAAGAGCAGTGGCAGTTAGTCCCTTATTGGGCCTTTCAACCCATTCAGTGAAGACTTTCTTTGTCATGAGGCCAGAATCTTCAAGAAAGAATTCTTCTCGAAGAGCCTTCTTGAATGCAAACCATCTCACATCTTTTTGAAAAAGACCATGAATCCGGTCCTGGAGGCCATGCACAGCCAAACAGACAAAGTATTGGCTCCAAACATGATGAGGAACTCCAAAAAAGACCATCTTGTCAATATAGAGGCGGATAAAAGAGGACACATTTTGCCCGTTAAATTGCTTGAGCTCCTGCGCCCAACTGCTTCCAAAGCTTTAATGGCAGCGGCATCATTCCGCTCTTCATCTTTTCTCTGTTGTTGTTGTAGTTGCAACTACTACTAAAAATTTTCAATTGTTGTTGTTGGCTCTCTTGCATCAGACGAACCAACTGCTTCAAGGCATCTCCTCCCGAACTTGATGATTCTCCCATTGTACTTTCTTTTCTGCGGGCTGACCTTCACGTCGGGTTCAACACTATCGTCGTGTTAGGGGTTGAATGCCTTCCACCAGGGTTTAGAGCAGCAAAGGAGTGTGGGATTCAAGGTTAGGAGAGGGAGAAAAGATTGGGGTTTGATAAGACTTGAGTTTTAGAGATGACTCAGTTGAAGAAGAAGACGTCAAGATTTTTCTTTTATTTAGCATACATGAATGGAATGAATGACTTTGACTTGATTACATCAAATGCTTATGTGGATAATAAACCAATACATTTAGGGATTATCTCAAATTTAATCCAAATGCAGACTTCAAATGCAAGCTCAAACAGTTTCTATTTCATGAATACTAATGGACAACAACTCTAAGATACAAGTATTTTGGTGGTAGACTCTACTACATCCAAGACATAGATCAAAATCTCATGAAATGCATTGTCAAAGCATAAAATTTACTTCAGCCTTGTTTTAAAATAGTAATTTCCAGCCCATAAACAAGCTCCAAAAATGCACATAATATCAAGAATAAGCCTCTCTAATCATTCTCAAATGAAGTCCTAATGTTAATAGGTCAATTCCTTCACTTACAACCACATAGATCACTTGTTTTCTCTTCCAAATGGACAAGAACAGTGGACTACCCTGTTTATGACTGGTCTTATCAGTCCAAAACAGCCCACACACCTCCAAAATTCTCCCCTTTGCTTGCCCCAAAGTCATTCAAGTACTTGGGTACAAGACGGGCTTCATTGGACCATAAATATAGTAAGAGAATGAAAGAAGACATATATAAGAGCAGGGTGAATACTTTTTCTTAGTTTTCCCTTTTTATAGACTGTCATACCACTCATTTTCGTCATACCAAATCGATGGGCAAGAAGAGCTCTTACCTTCTTTGTTTGTATCTCCTTCTTTAACTTCAGTTTGCCCTGAGTTTGCATGCTTTGGAGCATGCACCATAGCCTTCAGCTCACCCTCCATCTACCACATATATGTAGGGCCAAAAATTGCATCGAAAAATGCGGGCTGCACTTCCTTCAGCTCCCACACTAAAGTTTGACCATTTAGGTCACTTATAAGTCACATAAGTCCATTATTCCAGGTCCCATACAAACCTAGTGGACTTTTGGCACTTTTCTTGATTTCTAGGCAAATATTCCTTTTGAACCAATGTGACTTAGCCTGCAGACTGTCAACTACCTCTAGTTGATCAAGTTGTGGGTTCCCATAGACTTAATCTTTGTCAATTTACATGGTACAACTGAAAATTGCATGACAGTTACAAAAGAACTTATGAGATTAAGTGATATCTAAGTCAGATGTTGGGTAATAATGACTGAATTATGTATGAAAGTTTCTCATGTGAATCCTAATGAAGTTCTTCTGCAAACATAAGAACTCTATGATTTATATCATAAATAGAAAACTCTTTGACAATGCCCTAAAAAGAGTTCACTGTCCTTGGGAGAGTACAAGAAGCTAAGTCCAAGGTATTGTGGACCTTATAAGATCACTAAGTGCCTAGGACCTAATGCTTACAGACTACAGCTGCCCGCAACCCTAAAGGTTCATAATGTATTCCACGTTAGCCTATTGAAAAAGTATCTACCTAATCCAAATCATGTACTTGATGATTAGCAAATTATAATGCCTAGCCAAGGAGTCCTTGAGCTACTGCTTGTTAGAGTCCTGGATGTCAAGGAGAGGCATTTGAGGTCAAGGACCTTGAGAGAATACCTCGCCCAATGGAAAGATTATCCTGACGAGGATGCCACCTAGATGGACCAAGATACTCTCAACCAACAATACCCCCAGGTCCTCTCGAGATGAGGACATCTCGATTCCTCTAAGGGGGAGAGAATGTAACATGCCATAGAAACCCCTCCTATAATTTCAAAGAAAGAAAGAAAAAATTATTTTTAGATGTATCAATTTTTTTACTCTCCCCGCCGATAGCATGTCGGGAGGGGGAGAGAGAGAGTAGGAGTGGTGGTGATGGGGGGGGAGGCATGCAACCGCCTGGTGGGAGGGGTGGCCATGACACCTACCTCCTCCCCTCCCCTATATAAGGGGAGGCTTCTCCCCTCCCCTGGTGACAAACAGAGGAGACTACGCCCCCCCTTCCTTACATCGTCACCCCCCTGACCGTCAGTCATTGTGGGTCCTTCCCTGGGGCCTCTGTCCATAGCCACCTCCCCCTCTGGCCATCAGTCGGGCTCTTTCTCCCACCCCTCCTCACTTGGCGGTGCTGCACACCCCTCCCCTGGGCCTTCTGATTGGGGCTCTTTTCCCCCCTCCGTCTTGTTGAAACGGGGTCTAGGGACCTACTATCATAGCCACCCTCCCCCCCTTTCTGATCACCAGTTGTGCGGGGCCCCATGAGGGAGAGTAAGAAGAAGGGAAGTAGAGGGAGAGAAGGAGAAGAAGAGAAGGAGTAGGAGAGAAGTAGAGGAAGAAGAAGAAGAGGGATAGAAGGAGAGAGGAAAAGGAGAGAGGAAAAGGAGTGGGAGAGTGAAGAGAAGAAGAGGGAGAGAAGGAGAAGGAGAGAGGGAAAGAAGAAGAGGGAGAGTGAAAAGAAGAAGAAGGAGAGAAGGAGAAGAAGAGAGGAAAAGAAGGAGTGGGAGAGTGAAGAGAAGAAGAGGGAGAGAAGGAGAAGAGGGGTAGAAGAGAGGAGAGGAGAAGGAGAAGGAGAAGGAGAGAAGTAGAAGAAGAAGAAGAAGAAGAGGTAGAAGGAGAAAAGAAGAGAAAGAGGAAGAGAAAGAGAGGGAAGGAGAAGAGGAGAAAAAGAAGAAGAAGAGAGAGAAACAGAGAGAAATAAGGAGAGGGAGTGAGAATTGGTGAGTGACTGCAAAGAGTCACACTCAAACCACTCCCTCGGCCAAGGACCCCATCCAGCTGTCTTTCCCACCCAAACCTGTCAAACCGAACACCGTTAAGTTCCGGACTGCCCAATCTCCGTGAGGCGAATGGCTCCCAAGAAGAAAGTCGCGGAAAGCATAGGCGCCCAAGCTACCAGTAATGCTGAAGAGGCGAGCGGAGCAACCAAAGCAACAAACACGAATCAAACCTAGGTTCTAAGCTTTAAAATTAATTAGGTATTATTTCTCGTGGAAGAGATGAAATGGTTTGTGACGTGCATGGAACAAGAACGAGTATTAGGGTTTTGTTTACTCTAAGTACTAAATTGCATGCGCAAAACGGTAGAGTTTGGAATTCGCATAAGATTATGTGCAGGAAATGATAGTTTTTACACACATAAAATGATAAGGTTATCGCCTTACTTCACATAAAATGATATCTTTTTAACCAGTTCATTGCATGAATAGTCATTTAGAACTCACGTTTTTTAGTCATGGTTAAAAGAAACACATGAAATATTAATTTATGTTCATGAGATACACTTGCATCGTTGGACAAAACCCTAGACTTTCATATACGCAAGTCACATGTGATCTAATGCATTAGAAATAAGTACTCATTGCCAAGAATAAAGAGAGGTAAAAGTCATTTAGGAGGTACAACTATACTAAACGCGCAATGTGTATGATGGTTAAGGTTGATTGGGAAATCCTGCATAGAACCGTGCTAAGAGAATTGGAAGGATCGCATGCATCTAGACTGCATCTTGAAGGTCTAAATGAAGAATCATGTGTTGCCATGGGTGTTAACTGAGCTTAGTTGGAACTAGAGATTAAAAGACCCTTCGTTGGGTTGCGAATAAGGCATGTTCATTGCCTTGACTGACCAGCTAATGCTTGAGTTAGGGATTAAGATACCCTAAGGTAAAACCCAGAGGAAAAGGGCAAGTCAAAAATAAGTTAACTTACCAAGACCATTTGCTTGTGTAATCTTGTTGAAATTATTGGGATCTCGCCAAGTCACGAAAAGACCCAAGATCGGATGCTAGGAGCATCCGGGAAAAAAGGAGTCACACCTTAGCAGTCGGTCATACAAACGACCTCCGAAATGTTCGTGCTTGTACTTAGGTACATTATTTGATCTCTTTGCTCAAGAAACTAATTCAAGGGAAACATTTAATGCTTCAGGTTGAAAGCCTGGAGGGAGAGGCAGGAACAATTACCTCCAACTGTCTGCCTGGCCCTATCTAAGAGGGATGTTAGCCATGCTGGGTATATGGACCTATCCCTCCGCGAGAGGTCTCTCCGTGGGTGCTACTTGGATCAAGAGGACGCTTGGGTGCCAGGGGAGGCTCTGGATGTAAATCCCTTGCCCTCCGAATCCCGCACAGGAGGCCGACGTGACTCGAGATGGGATCTTGAGGCTTGTGTACTAGTCAACAGGTGGAACTTGGAGCAGCAATCCTGTAGATTGCTAGGACAGCCTTCGAGCGTGATATTGGATGTACTCCAGGATTTTTATAAATAAAGAGTAGTTATTGGAGAAAAAGGAACTTGCTTGGCATTGTTTTTGTGTCAGTGCCTAAGTTACGTGAAGGAACCTATGATTAGTTTGTTTAATTAAGGAATTTGATTTTGCATGTCAAAATGTAATGTGTTAGGTAATTTGATTAACTAAAGCAAACTAAGGAAAGTGCGATGGACGTGACTTAGGTCCGTCCTATGGAAGGGTGGTCCCGGTTAGCTGGAAACTTTTTTCAAATGATGAGATAATAAGACTATGAAGACCTATTGTCGGTAGATGTAGAATCCCGATTTATTCTGTTTTAGGAGAAAGGGATGGGACTATGCCGTATGGCAGAGAGGTTGAGCTCCGCATCCCTCTCGTTTCCCATTCACCATGAACCATGTGCGGCATCAAACCACTTTGACTCTGTTGTTCCTACACAAAGTGGTATATCCAAGGCTCAACGCTAGCTTCTTCCTAGAGACTTTGCTGATAGGAAAGGAACCCTGACCTCAGGTCAATCCCAAGTGGGAACGGCCGGACACTTTCGCTCGGGCAGACTCGGGAAGACCTAGATCACAAACCCTGTGTCATTCCTTGCGAGTGCCAGGCGGAGCCTTCTAGACTCTCCTCCCGATGGGCTGCTAAGACGTGTCCCACAAGCGGACAAGTGGGCACGTTACAACTTAAGTGGTCCAAGATAAGATAGAAGTGAGATTTTGATGCATGAATATGCCAAGACCAATCTCCATGATTTCCATACTAATTTGCAAGTTGCTTTAAGTTGCCTTACTACTAGTGCTTGCTCCCAGGGGGTCCACTAGGGTTTACCATATGGTACCACGTGAGTGTAAGGAAGGGGGGTTATTTAAGGGAAGGAAGGAACATTTTATAAGGTAAGGTCCCATAAATAGGGGGTAGATAAGGGGTATTTTCATATATTTCTTACACACATGTGACGTCTCCTTATTACTACTAGTGAATCCCCCGTGTGCTTGCTAACTAGGATTACACACTTTTTGATCTGTTGAAAACATTCAAACAAGGGTATAACTAAAGATCATAAGAGAAGACTTGACGATGCTTAAGGATGCATGAATAAGGATAGATCTAGGTATCTCAGACAGATCTAAGTAGAGCAAACATGCTATCCATGATGTTCGTAGTTGGCACAAGGAGTTTAGCCCTGACTCAGGTGCTATCTATAGCATGTGGAGTACATAAATAGATGGGTTTTGTGGATAGACTTGGTTCTCTCCTTTCATACTATTGTACGTGACAAAAAACATGGTTTTTATGCTCAAAATACACTAATTTTGAAGTTTTTTCTTGGAGAATAAATTGTTATTTGGGGGGGCTGATTGGTTTCAAGTGTGTCTTTAGAGTATACATGGGCTATTGTAAGGCTCTACATGCTTTGATTGTGTGGAGATTGATGTATTTTTATTAGTAAATCTTTTAGACTAAAGTGTTTGGGACTTAACTATCATTTTAGAAGTGTTCTTTTATCTAAACTATCATCTTGGTCATAGGGTTGTAAATCTGAAATTGGTGGTGAGGCTGTACAAAGATAAATGCAAAGGTTCATTGCAAGTAATATAGGATATTGTTTGATTTCTCTCTTAATTAATTCTTTTTTCTATAGATTCTTTTTTCTCTCATATATAAATTCATATGCTCAAATCCCAATGATTTAGGTCTCTCTGACACTTTACTTGCCCCCTGCCCCCCGCGAGAATGCTACTATAGGGATTATTTTAAATACTTTGCAACCAAGACCTGACTAAGTTGTAGGAAACCATCACTGTTGTGCATGAGAAGTTTTCAAATACTATGAATTTGGGGTTCATAAATGTTTGGGGTTTTAAATGTTTGCAAGCAAGACCTGACTAAGTTGTAGGAAACCATCACTGTTGTGCATGAGAAGTTTCCAAATGCTATGAATTTGGGGTTCATAAATGTTTGGGCATTAGAATGGATTCAAAAACTAACTATTGATCTTGGTTAAAGTAAGGAAAATTGAAAAAAAAAAAAAAGAGGAACAAGGCTTGAATCCTATACCAACACTAATTTATTACATGTGTTCTAGAACTATGGCAGTAGCATTAAATAGGTTTGAGCATAGGATCTTGAGCCCATAATAGAAGAAGGTGTGAGAAATCTAGATGGACGATTTGGATAATCATATTATTGATTAGGAGGAATTAGTGCATCAGAGGATGAGTTTCTAAGTATCTAAATTTACTCTTAAGTTTTGATGTACTTAAATCGGTTATGTATTGTTTCTAAGTATCTTCAACCCACAACAAAAAGAGGTGTCACAGATCTAGATGGACTGATTTGAATCATCATATTTTGGATCAAGTGGTATTGATGCATGGGAGGATAAGTTTCTAAGTATTTAAATTTCTTCTTAGATTTTTGTGTGCTTAAATTTTTTATTAATGATTTCTAAAACTTATGTTTCTTTTATTTTGCAATTTAATATTGTGAACCAAAATTCTACTAGCCATGAGATGGCTTATAAGTGTCATAATACTAGGTTGGCAATGGACCTACTTATATGAGGATGGCATCAACATAAAGAAAATGTGGCATGAAATCATGGTAAGTAGGATTTTTTAATTCATTTCTTTGGTCAACACATTGGAACTTATTTGCTATTTCTAACTTTATATTTTCCACATCAATAAGGGCAACAAGACAATAAATTGGACAAAGAGGAGTGGAGCTAAGAAGAAGGTGATGAGGAGGAGGATGAGGAGAATGAGGATGAGAAGGATGATGAATATGATACCTCCTTAGGTGAGATCTAAATGATTTATATAGCATAGTAGGTAGCTTGTTCAATACTACAAGCCACAATAGGTGGCTTAAAACTAATTTCAATATCTTTGTTATGCATTTTCTTATTTGTGACAATACAAGCTAGCCTTGGTAACTTACAATCCATATACACAATCATTTTTACAATTTTCATCCACATATATATAAATGGGATCATTATGGAATTTATTTTGCAAATTTCGACTCATTATGCAATTTTAAACTTATCATAAAATTTAAAATGCAATCTTTAAAAAAAGTAGGGAGCTACTAGTTCCAAAAATGCATACTATTTCGTATGCAAATTTGCAACCAAGAACTCCGAAGTCTTTTTTAAAACAAGGTAGTCTATGTTTAATAGTGTGTTTATGTATATTCTTAAAGCTTAATAATAGTGTGTTTATAATTACAATTATACTTTAGTAAAATAGCATGTAAAAAAGTGATTTGGTAGCTCAAAAATTGTGTTGATAGCCTTTGTTTTCGTCACCAAAAAGGCTAAAATTTTGCAGATCTACATCAACAAAACCTTTTATATCATCTAAAATGACATCCTATACACATGTTCTTGTATACCATTGTCACATCTTTGTGTGTTGTAAATGCTTATCTTGAAGCTATAAAAGACATTTAATATGTTCTTTCATTCAAGAACCTTAGGAAACATGCCTAAAATGCATGCAACACACTAGAACGCTTTCAACCTTAGTTTATGTATCGTCGAATATTTGAATGTAATATAGATGCAAAAGGTGCAATTTGGGAGTTCTTGGGAAAATATGGTCAAGGAGGATGCAACATGGCAAATGGTGGTGTCTCTTTATCTTCTTTTTTCATCTATACTATTAGTTAAGGAGAGGTGGGGGGCGGGTGCCACATGGCAGCCCCCCACCTCCCCCACAAAAAGGAAAGAGAATGCAGGGGCGGCCCCGCAAAAATCACGCATGCCCCAGCACGAAGCGTCGAGGCGAGTCTAGGCATGGAGCGCCTAGTTGTTTCTTAAACTTCCTGTGTTCATCCTTCTTCTTACTCTATCTCTACACAATATATATGATCCTATGTGCATAGAGGAAGAGAGGGAGCCACTAATATTATCTTTGGATGAGTGTGGGAGTGTTGAGTCTTTTGTGTGCATGTATTTTTGGGTAAATGAGGTTAATTTTTAGGTTTTATGGTGAAGGTCACATCCCTAAGCATATATTTTGATACCTATTATCTTGATTTTGTGTTTCTTTGTGTCCCAAGTGAGAGCCAATCATTTTTATGGTTCCATTGTTAAGGACTATGCTAGCCATGAATTTTGAAAAGTAAAGAGAATGCATTGGATTTCCAAGAAGAAGATGTGTGAAGTAGTAAGGAGTTGTATGCAAACTTGTTCTTATATACTGTATTTTATTATAAATTGTGCATTTAACTATCAAGCAACTTTTGGATGACTTCATATACAAAATGCTTAAGTGATGTTTGTTTTAATTAAAAAGAAAAGTTGGGGTGTTTTTCTTCTAGGATTAGAGGAAAGTAGGAAGAATAAGAAATATTTATCTACAACATCCAACATACAAAGTCAGTGATAAAGTATGGTTACTCATGCATAACCTCGAGACAAGAAGGCCCTCCACCCAAGCGAGACCACCAAAGATTTGGTCCCTTCATCATCATAGCCCAGATCAACCGAGTTGCTTACCAAATCCAACTCCCCAACACCATGAAGATTGGAACTCGAGGATCTCCCAACGTCAATTGGAATACATCACCCATTGGAAAGGAACGGACATCAATGATCACACTTTGGAACATGTAGAATATCTCCAAAGAGCACCTCTCAAAGTTAAAGAATTTCACAAGCGGAATCCAACGAAACTTGAATCAAACCACCAAGTGGCTCCTCATAGGATTTTCCACTAGAGGAGGGGGTGATGTCACAGACATGCCATGATCAAGTGTATGGACTAATTCTTGCTCATGCCACATGAATCCACACTCTATGTGAACATACCCTTAATAAGACATCTTGGAGCCAACCATGTGAACACACCCTTGTCACATCATCATAGAACCTTCTAGAAGATATGCCATGTTATTGCTTGCATCATCAATGATGTCATCATGGAATATTCTAGAAGATCTTTAGGTACCCTCCAACACCTATAAAAGGACGGGCTTGCCATAGAGCTCCTCAGTCTTGCATCATCAATGATGTCATCATGGAATATTCTAGAAGATCTTTAGGTGCCCTCCAACACCTATAAAAAGACAGGCTCATGAAAGAGCTCCTTAGTCTTGCCGATGCCAGTCTTGGAAGCTCGAGTTGAGACCTCCAAGTAAGTAACTTTGAGTTCTAGTTCTAGTTCTTGTCTAGTCATGGTATCTAGTCTTGTCTTGTCTTCTAGTATACTCCTATTGTCTCATCACCTTGTAATCTCATAGTAAAATATCTTGTCTAGTATTGTATCTTGTTCATCCCCGTCAAGGGAGATCTTGTAATTCTAATATCTTGTATCCATACCTATAGTCCCAGGTTGTGGGATCCTTCATATCCTATCGAGTCTTGTTGTCTATACTTACAGTCTGAGGTCGTGGGATTTTTTGTATGTTATTAATTTATCATTGTACCTTGTGCCCCTATGTGAGATTATCATGTAAAAAGAATTCTTGTAATAAATCTTGCATCTAGTCTAGTCTCTTGAGCATAGTCTAGTGCTCCCTTAACATCTACATAATGAAATTCCTATACCGTAAAATATTACATATCTATGACTTTTCCTCAACATGCAAAAAAAAGAGCTTATATAGGAAAAGTATCACCTATCTAGGAGTTTTCCCTCAATATAGGAAAAAAAAGCCTATATAGTGAAAAATATCTGATCTAATCTATATAGAAAGAGTGTCATTTTCCTTAGTTCAAAAAGTCTCTAGATGTGTGTAATTTTTTTCTATTAAATTAGGTAGGAAATCTCCCTTTTTTTCCATATAGACATTCGTCAAAAGCTCCTTGTGCTTGATTAAGGAACTCCATCGGGGTGGTGATGAGAGTAAACAAGGATGTTTAGGCCTATAGCACAGCATTTGAGCTTCACTATATGCTTTTAACAGTCCCAAAAAAAAAAGTATTTATTTTAATGGAACCTAAGTCGACAAAGGCAATACATTTGAAATGTCTAAGGATGTATCATGATGCTTGGGATCCAAAAGCATGCGCATTCTACAATATTAAGTGTTTAAAGGATAGATATCCCCTCACTACAAAGGCGCAAATGTACCTTACTAGAATGATGAGTAAAAAGAAAAGCACTTTGTTGGCTGGCACAACCATTGCTAAGAGGTAGTTTAGTCATTATCTTCACATGGCTAGAGGCCTAAAGGATGGCCCTAAAGAGGCAATCATTGACCTACTAGAGCACTCTATGCATATTCCACGACAATGGAAAGTTAAAAGAAGCCCTTGTTTCGGGACGTGGAAGAAGCGACTCCAAAAGGTTTGGAGGTCTGCTGCCTTTGCAAGGTTTAATTTGTTGCTATATCTTTGCGTCTATATGCGAGATAGATTGCTCAAAAGTACAATCTATCTGGAACTAAGCAAAGAAGTAGTTAAGTGAGGCACACCTTAGCAACTGCGTTGATCTCAAAATTGGCTCTATGAAAGTGGTGCATCTCATGAGAGCGTTAATAGCAAAGCTCATATTGCAATTTAGAAACTCGCTGGTCTAATTCAAGAGGAGGATCAGAATGAGGATTTTTTAGCTTAGTGAACTCCTTCTGATTCTAAAAGAGTTGGTCGTTTCATTTTGAAAAATGAAGCATGAAGCCTCATTCAAGATAATGTATAAAAAACTTAGTGTGGCTTGGGTGTTTTTTGGCTTATGCAAAAGTTGTGCACGATGTAATTGATGAAAATATAATTGTGCCAAAAATAGAATAATTGTAAATTAAATCAATCTATTCTTCAAAACACTTTTACAAGCCTAAAAGGCAAAAGGCGTGACTATTGATCACGATCCATCCTTGTAATAAGTAATCATTCCATGAAAATAGAAGTTGGTTCTTTCTCAATCTCTGCGCAAGTGTGAGAGCCTACTTATCTACTGTGTATTTCTATGTAATTCTACATGGTATCAACAAGTCAAGCCTCGGAACCCAAATAACCAGGTTGGTGTTTTTGCTTTTACTCCTGCTTATGGTGCCTAATCACCATGGCGCAAGTGACTGCTATATAACACACCTACAAGATTGATAAATTGACTAATCACAACTATCAACCTTGGTGAATGACCAAGGAGATAGTCTTGAAGAAGATGGATTTATTATCCATCGTTGATGCCACTAAAGTAGCCCAAATCCCAATCAAGCTTCTGTAGATGTTGTTCATGATTGGGAAGCACGAGATTTAATCGTGCGCTTGAAATTACTCCTACACATGGATGATTTCCAAAAGTAATCAGTTCGTACTTTGACTACATCCAATGCAATTTGGAAACAGTTAAAAGATACTTATGAGCCTACTGATGTTGGCAGCAAAGTAAATTACCTCAAAAATCTTATTAAACTTAACATGATCGAGGATCAATATGTTGAGAAGTTCACGCAGCAGTGGCATTTGCAACTTGACAATGTTCTTCTCGTTGGTCTTGACCTCCCCAACCGCGTACAAGAAATTTTGTTGCTGGCTGCCCTTCTGCCATCATGGCATGCTTTTACTACAACACAATCTGCATCTACTGCTCTTACCATACCTTTACTAATTCCAGCCAACCATTGTTCAAGAGGCTACCTTACGACATGCCAAAGGTACTACTGTTGCATCCTCTTCTACTTCAATGGCTATGTATGCAAGCCCCTCTCACCGTTTCCACTCGAGGTCTTCTTCCAAATCATTTACTCGCCCCAAACCATGTCCACCTGCAAAGGGGCGAAAGTGTAATTCAACTTTTTGGTTGAACAAGCCTCATTGCAAAATTTACAATCGTCAAGGCCATCTTGCAAAGGATTGTTGGAATAGAAAAAGACACAATTCCAAATTTTCTAATTATAAGCAAGCTTACTATGCAAGTGACTCAATAGAGTCCTCCCCCTCTCAAACCGCGACACCTAGTACTCAATTTGACTGTGACTCTTTTTGCACCGAGGATGCTTTTTTAGTTTTTCTTGCACTCCATGTTAACAAGCTAATACCTTCGAATTTTTGGATTCTTGATGCGGGCGCCACGTGCCACTTGACTTCCGATCCTTTGTATCTTTCATCCTACAAACACTTAGAAAAGCCATTCAATGTTTGTTTTGGGAACAAAAGCATACAATAGGCTATAGGTGTTGGTTTAGCCCATATTGAACTTCCTGATGGAAACACCGTCATCCTTTCCCATGTTTATCATGTTCCTACTTTAGCCAAAAATCTTATTTTGGTCAGTAAGATTACCTCTCTTGGTACATCTATTGATATTTTTGGTCATCATTGTCTACTTTGTCATTGCCTCTCAAATGGTCATACGTATGTCGTTTCTTGTCCTAAGATAGGGTGATTGTATCTCCTCAGTTGTAGCCAGTAGCCCACTTGGGAAGTCCATAGTGTTTTTCATAGCATTGACAATTCCCATTCCACTCTTCTATGGCACTATTGCCTTGGCCATCTAAATCATGCCACCATGAAACATATTAGTAACAAGGCTTTAGCCCAAAATTATTCCCTACCTAAACACAACCATTTAGCATTATGTGAAGGATGCATTTATGGTAAATTTTCCAATAAAATTTTTTCTCCCAATAGGTCTCAATCTACTAGACCTCTTTAGCTTATTCATTCAGACTTATGTGGTCTGTCGTTCCCCGTCCTTCCAGCGTGATAAATACTTTATTACCTTTACACACGCTTCACGGTCGTTTGCCTTCCTCCAAAATAAAACTAGTTCATTAGTATTATCACATTTCAAAAAATTCAAAGCCCTTACTGAAAACCAACAACAAGAAACTCTTCTTGCAATCCAAACTGATAATGGCAGTGAGTATACTTCAAGCCTTTTCCTGGATTACTATCAATCTCATGGCATGGTCCATTTTTACATAGTCCCTGAAAATCCACAGCAGAATGGGTTAGCTGAGTGCAAAAATAGGACATTGCTGGATTCTACAAGGAGCATGCTAGAGATTGCTACTCTACTACCGGTTTTTTGGGAAAAGGCCTTATCTACAGCTTGCTTTATCCAAAACCGGATCTACCATTGGTCCATTGATGTCATTCCCTATACCCTGTGGTTTAATGAATTACCCGATTATTCTCAGTTTTGGGTTTTTTGTGGACTTCCAACTTTGCTAGATGGAGAAGTTAATGTGCTAATAGAAGTGCTAGGTAGAGCACTCTATGTTCTTACAATAATATCCACTAATGGAGCAAGTGGCCTCTAGTACTTTGGGATAAGAGGAAGAAGATCCTTGAGATGCTCTAGATTTTTGATCCTAATGGGATTGAGTTTTTGGATGTCAAATTCTCCCTCTTCTTGGATACATGCTTCAAATGCAAGGAAGATGGGTGCTTTGCAAAGGAATGCTAAAAAAGGAATTGAGCTAAGAATAAGCCAAGGAGAAAATATTGGAGATAAGGAAGAACTTCCAAAGAAGAAAAAATGAAAAAACATAGATTGAGAAGGGTAAATTCAAGGAAACAAACAAGCCCTAGAAAGGAGGAACCCAAGGAACAACCTAATTATCAGTTGCAATCCTAGAGATGATGAAGTTAAAGCAGGATGGAAACAAATAAATTCAACCACCAAATTCTTTGGAGTCTAATGGAGGTAAGAAATAAAAACTTTCTATTGAGATGACAAGCTCAACATATGCGGACATTGATGATGGACCGCCTGGTTAGATGGGTCCCCACGTCTACACTTAGCACATCAGTGGGGTCATTATGACTCTCACATGGCCAATGACTCATTACTTATTATATTCAGGTTGTTACACCTATTTACAGCTGGCATAGTTATAGTGCCAGTTTACTAGTGTAGTCGGTTATGCATTGTTTAACTTAGTAGGCCACTTTCCTTTATGTTGTATCTTATCTATACTTTGTGTACATTGTAAAGAGTGTGGAAGAAGAAGAAGAAACCAGAAAGAAACTGTTTTGGCCTCCATCTCTCTTCTTGTCTCTTGAGTGAGCTTCTCCTTGTGCATTCTATGTGTGTTCGGTGCAACATCTTGAGCAAGTCCCCCCACCACGCGATTCTTGACATGGTATCAGAGCCGTGCCACTGAGAGAGGCTAATTTCAAAGGTTGAAGTGAAGGAGAAGAAGCAAGGTTTGAGCAAGCAAGCCACGGGTAAGAAGCTCTCCCATCCTTCCACTCTTTCTCTTGGATAGTGCCTGTGGAGGCATCGAAATTAGGGCAAAGCAAAAATCTTAGATTGCAGTGAGATTTGGTGTGCGCGAAGAGCGCTGTGTATTCTGCACATTTGAGGCTATTTCAGGCCTTGTTTTAAAGCCGCAAGGTTGCGGACGACAATTTCAGGGTACGCTATGATTTCGGCTATTTTGACTGAAAGTGAGTGTGCAGGTTACAAATTGTGAATATGTAATTCTTGCGGTATTTGTAGGAAGCAAACATAAGGTTTATCTGCAAACAGGTTGCAGATTGCATGTATTGTTGGTATATTGCTGTGCACTACAGGTTGAGGGTTGCAAAAGATTTACTTATTGTTTAGTATTAGTTTTGTGATAATGGCAGAGAACAGTGGAAGCCCCATCATTGAGAAGCTTGACAAGAACAACTACCCTTCATGGAAGTTCCGTGTCACGAACTTCCTTATTGGAAAATGCCTCTACCAGTTTGTTTTCAGGTGAAGAAAAGGAGCCAGAGGTGAGTGATCCTCCAACCGCAGAAGAGACAAAGGCACGAAAGGAATGGAATGCAAAAGACAAGAAGTTCATGTATGGGCTATCTACAGTAATTGACAATAATATGCTGGAACATGTTAGAAATGCAGAGAATTCATATGCGGCTTGGACCATACTTGAAAGTATGTTTTTCGTAAATACAAAGGCACGAAAGATTCAACTCAAGAAAGAGTTGAATAGATTGAAGAAAGGGAAGATGTCTATCAATGAGTAGGTAAGGAGCATTGCAGATGCATTGGCAGCGATTGATACAATGCCCGCCGATGATGATGATTTGGTGTCATCTACCTTGGGTGGACTTAATAATGAAAAGGCTTGGAAGTCCTTTGTAACTTCCGTATATGTCAGAAAGCCATTTCCAGATTTCGATGAGTTGGTCTTCCTTATGATCACTGAAGAGATCAACATGCAGAGTAAGACATCTGAAAGAAGTGGTGAACAAGTCCAAGCTTTCTACTCCAGTTCAAGAAGGGGACATGGCAGGTTCTCTTTAAGAGGCCATGGTATAGGACGTGGTAGTGATAACCAGCAAAACAAATTGAATAAAAAATTTGGCGATATGCAAGTTTCAAGAGGTCGTGGTAACTTTAGAGACACGGGGAGCTTTAGAGGAAGAGGTGGATGGCAGAACAGAGGTCAAAGGGAAGTAGAGTTGGACGTATGTTTACTCTGGATGCTGGAATTTCTACTATGAATGCTGCTATGTATGCTAAAGGAAAAGGTGTTGTTGCAGATATTGAAATTTGGCACAAACGCATTGGACATGCAAATGTAGAAAGGCTGAAATTAATGCAGTCCAAAGGGTTGGTTGTAGGTTTGCCTACATTTAGAGTCGTAGAATTTCATAAGGTATGCGAAGCATGTCAGTTTGGTAAGTAGGCAAGTCAACCCTTTTCACATGACAGAGATATAAGCAAAAATATCCTTGATGTTGTGCATACAGACATTTGGGGGCCTACACAAAATGTATCTCTTGGAGGCGGTTCATACTTTGTCACATTCATTGATGATTGTTCTAGAAAGCTATGGGTATATTTTATGAAGGAAAAGAGTGAAGCGTTTGAGCACTTTAGAACTTTCAAGGCTGCAGTTGAAAGAGAAACAGGCTTGAAAGTAAAGTACTTGAGGTCAGATGGAGGGGGAGAGTACCTCTCGAATTAGTTCAGTGATTTTATGAGGTCTCATGGGATAAAGAGATAGTTCACATGCAGATATACCCCACAGCAAAATGCGGTTGCACAAAGGAAAAACAAGCATATTGCAGAAGTTGCACATGCCTTGATGAATATGCCTAAGCATTTTTGGTCTGAGGCTGTTCATAATGCTATTTATATTATGAACAAAACTCCCACAGCTGCAGTTCATGGGATGACTCCCGAAGAATGCTTTACTGGCAAGAAGCCTGATGTATCGCACTTGAAGGTATTTGGCTATGTTGCATACATTCATGTGCCAGATGAGCTACGGAAGAAGCTTGATCTAAAGGTAGAAAAATGTGTTTTTATTGGATACTCTTTAGAGCACAAAGGGTATCGTTGTTATAACCCTGTCACATGTAAGTTCAGAGTGACCAAGGATGTCATCTTTGATGAAATGAGCAGTTGGTATGCATCTAGTGGTGATGCATTGGATAATGATGATGATCATGACACTCATGTGTAGGCTTAAAAGCAAGAATCACGGACTCTTAGTGGACCAGAGACATCATCTAGTAGTCCTTCGTCTGGGAGACTAAGAAGTACCTCTACATCTTCAGGTGCATCTAGTAACACTGCAGGTAAAGACAAAGGAAAGAATAAAGTGTCAGATGGCATTGATGCAGTTCTTGATGGAGACTCCAGTGGCTCAAAGACCTTGGATGATGAGCTTGGTATTCCTTCTATTAGGACGCCAGGTATATAGAGAGCTCATAGTAATGTAAAGGCTCCATTGAGTGATCCGGTGGTATGTAGATCTAGCAAGGTCAGATACCCTGTTAAAAGATATGGTTTTGAAGGTCATGCAGCTCACCATTATGCTTATATGGTGAAACTAGTTGAGGATGTTGAACCCACATGTTTTGAGGAGGCTATTGGTCATGCTCATTGGGATGCAGTGATGGATGAGGAAATGGCTGCATTAGAAGCCAATTAGACTTGGGATCTAGTATCATTGCCAAAGGGCAAGAAAGCTATTGGATGTAAGTGGGTTTATAAGATTAAGCACAATGCATATGGTTCTATAAGTAGGTACAAAGCTAGGCTGGTTGCAAAAGGCTATGCCCAGACATATGGCATAGATTATGAAGAAACCTTCACTCCAGTTACTAGGATGGCAACTGTCAGATGTGTGATTGCTTTGGCAGCAGCCAAAGGTTGGAGGTTGCAGTAAATGGATGTGAAGAATGCCTTCTTGCATGGTGATTTGCAAGAAGAAGTGCATATGGATCAACCAGC
The DNA here is from genome assembly GCF_053477565.2 of Lygodium microphyllum. Lineage (NCBI taxonomy): Eukaryota > Viridiplantae > Streptophyta > Polypodiopsida > Schizaeales > Lygodiaceae > Lygodium > Lygodium microphyllum. The sequence goes on along the minus strand of NC_141136.1, from coordinate 38,572,086 downwards.
ATGTTATGAAGATTTAGAGCATCCCACGTATGTGTGCAGGTTGAAGAAGGCGCTCTATGGGCTTAAGCAAGCACCTAGAGCATGGTCTGACAAGATCAGAGAGTATCTTATCAATATTGGCTTTTATATTTCTGATGCTGATCACTCACTTTATGTGAGAAAGGGAGATGCAGGTTTGGTCGTCATAGTCATCTATGCGGATGACTTGATTATTATAGGTGATAGTGATAGTGGGATTGCTGAAGTCAAGGATTTTTTGAAGAAGAAGTTTGAGATGAAGGATTTAGGTGAGTTAAGGTACTTCCTTGACATTGAGGTGATCAGATGTGATGATGGTATATGGCTATCCCAAAGATAGTATGGCTTGGATATGTTGTCCAAGTATGGTATGACAGCATGCAAACCACTTTTAGTCCCGTTGGAGCAGAATGTAAAGTTGAGTGCTGATGTTGGGGATGAGATAGAAGACCCTACTATGTTCAGGAGGATAGTGGGGAGTTTGATCTACATGACCATTACAAGGCCAGACTTGAGCTACGTTGTTGGTCTTGTGAGTCAATTTATGCAAGTACCTAGAAAGCCACATTTTGATGCAGTCAGACGCATATTGAGATATGTGAAGTCCACATTACATTATGGACTTTTCTATGAGGCAGGTACAAATGTACAGGTGTTTGGATACACAGATGCAGATTGGGATGGTAGTATGTATGATAGAAGATCTACCAGCAGATACATGTTCTCTCTTGTTAGTGCAGCAGTTGCTTGGAGCAGCAAAAAGCAATCTACAGTTGCTTTGTCTAGTACAGAGGCTGAGTATAGAGGTGATGTTGTTGCAGCATGTGAGGTAGTATGGCTACAAAATTTAATGGTTGATTTGGATGTGCAAGTGGAAGGTCGAGTTGTCATTTATTGTGACAACATGAGCAGTATATAGTTGGCTAGGAACCCTGTGTTCCATGCCAGGACAAAACATATTGAGGTACACTAACGCTTTGTGAGAGAGAAGGTACTAGCAGGTGAGATTAACTTGGTGTATGTCAACACACAGGATCAAATAGCTGACATCTTCATGAAGGCATTGGGTACAGAAGCTTCAAAAGTTTTGAAGCTTACTTGGAGTTTCAGAGATGCAATTAAGCTTGAGGGGGAGTGTTGAGATGACAACACATGCGGACATTGATGATGGACAGCCTGGTTAGATGGGTCCACATGTCTACACTTAGCATGTCGGTGGTTATTATGACTCTCACATGGCCACTGACTCATTACTTATTATATTCAGGTTGTTACACCTATTTACAGCTGGCATAGTTATAGCGCCAGTCGACTAGTGTAGTCTGTTATGCATTGTTTGACTTAGTAGGCCACTTTCCTTTATGTTGTATCTTATCTATACTTTGTGCACATTGTAAAGAGTGTGGAAGAAGAAGAAGAAACCAACAAGAAAACTTTTTGGCCTCCATATCTCTTCTTGTCTCTTGAGTGACCTTCTCCTTATGCATTCTGTGTGTGTTCGGCGCAATATCTTGAGCAAGTCCCCCCACCATGCAATTCTTGACACTTTCCCTTTGAAAGCTTCTTGCAAATGTTTTGTTGACAAGGCTAATTTGCTATTTTGGATTATGGAGGTTCAAACAAAGATATAATGTTAATTAGCTAGCTCACTATGATCTCTTGGAATGTGAGGTGCCTAGGAAGTCCATCCAAGAAGGATGTGTTTAGTAGGGGAAAGAAATGGAAGCCCCTCTCTTTCAACACCTCATTTCTAGAAAGGGAATGATTCAACCTATAGCTGAAGGATGCTTAGAAACAAACCAACAATCCAATGGCTAATCCAACGTAGAACTAGATGAGATCCATAGCTATCATCACTAAGATTACCAAGATGTATGGCAAAGATCAAGATTGACTTCAAAGAGGGTAGCATATTAGTAGGTCGCAATGCATGGAGTATATTATTACAACTCTTGCTAAGAGTTCTAGTAATGGGATGTTTTAGTGACTTCTCAAAGAAGTGGAGCATTACATGGAGGATATGTGACCCTAGCTTTATCAACTTCTCAAAGTTTCTAAGGGAGCCAGGCATCGAAGTAGCAGAATTGGAACTGTAGTTGCTTGATTCTAAAGAATTTGGGTGATTTCAATATTTCTAGCATCAGGCCTTAATTATTGAGCATATGATGGAGGAATTTATTTGATTATCTTGTACATTATGTATGTTGTGAGTCAAGTAACATGCAACAGTGACCAAAAATACATGCACAAGAAAGGCCTAATTTTGGCATCATGAATCAAGTGAGATTAATGAAGATTGAATATCCATAGCCCAGATTATCATATAAGACACTAGAAGTGAAGTAGGACTCTTATTTCCCGATCATAACTAGAGTAATGGCCAATAATGAGAGAGGGATGGTCAATGATCTTGACCGCCTATAAGTGGATACACCTGATGTTAACCTCAATTCGAGATGGTAAAAAAATGAAGGAAAAAGCGAAAAAATAATGGAAAAAGAGCAAAGGTGTAGAGGCGGCCCCTAAAGCTAAGCTGAGGCAAAAAGCGCAATTTTAAACAAAAGGCCCATCAAAAAACTCTAAACACTCTTGTAAAAGAGCTCCAGGCTCCCTCCTGTGCCATTTGTAAAAGAATAGATGGGTATAGGCTTAAGGTATGAAGCACGAAGAGGGAATTAGAAAAAGGGACCTTGCCACAATGGCCGGTCATGTAAAAAGAGATGGGTGCCCATGGGATTTTAGGGTTTGTATATAAAGTTCAAAAATTAAATGAAAGCTCATTCTTTGGTGTGTGGCTAACAAGAGTCCTCTCTTCTTCTCTTCTTCTCTTCACCTTGCTTGTGTGTGTGCTCTTGAGAGAGGGAGTGTGAGAGTGTGAGGGAGTGAGTGAGTGAGTGTGTGGAAGTGAGGGATCAAGAGGGTTAAGCTATTCACCATCTCCTCTTCTCCTTTCTTCTCTCTTCTCTTCTCTTCTCTTTTCTCGCACGCGCGGCCATGGTGGATGGAGCTTGGAGATGGAGGAGGCTTAAGGATGCTTGAGCTAGCATCTAGGATCGTGGAGCTACCAGCGTGTGCGAGAGAGGAGGCAACTCATTTCGGCATCAAGTTTGCTCACTACACCTCGAGAGGATCGACAATTTGACAACTAGGTGAGAGATAGCCATGAGAGCTCGCTTGAAATGCTTGAAACACTTGAAACAATAAGCGATCCATGGGTCTTGGCGGCTGAGGGTGAGCTCCCACTACATTTTGGTTATGTTGCTTAGACCAACGGATTCAAGCTTGAGCACTTGCACACCTAATATCGAGCATCAAAGTAAGGGATTCATCCCCGAAACAAAGCTTGAGATAGATAGGAAGTTTGGGTTTTTTAATCTTCAAAACAAGTATTTTGGGTTATTTTGTTGGTTTGATGATTAGAAAAGATGGAGAAATCATTTCAATTTTTTTCCTTCGATCTTTGTTGCATTTGGCATAGGTTAGGATTAGGAATTCAAATCGGAAAAGCATAGGGTTTGTTGTTGTAAAACAGGGCAAAACAAGGCACAAATCATGCAAAAATGGGAAAAAAGAGTGCTTGCGATGTTTAATGTCGGCAAGTGAGTGATTGGGGACATCAAAACCTTACCCGCAAAGGGATTTAAGAGCCAAGAGGTCAAGGGAGAGCTCATTTCATACCCTGACATTGAGAGAGAGAGAGAGAGAGAGAGAGAGAGAGAGCTCTTGGAGATTCGATTCGATCTTGCCGCTAAGGAGTCTACCGCACATTCCAGGTTTATCAAGACCTCCCCTTATGCCTTGGTATTGATTTGGAAGCTCTTGTGTGATATGATTGCATGTGTCCCAAGATTTGAGAAAATTAGTGCCTTGGCTGCCTTCATTGCGTGTCGTTCGGCCCTTCCGAGTGGCCAGTTCCTGGGTGGCCAAGTCCTAGAATCGGCCCTCGTAGCACTTACTCTCAGTCAACTCAGCCCACTAGTCAATTCGGCCCGTCTGAGAATATCACTCGGCCCACTTGCAACTTAGCCCACGATTTCCATTTGGCCCTCGGCCCATCCAAAAGAACCAACTCGACAAAATGTTCACTCGGCCTAATCGAAACTCGGCCCTTGGCCTGCGCACCTCGGCCCATCTGAATAGACCCCCTCAGCCTGTCCAAGTGAATCTCCTTGACCCATCCGAATCACCTCGTCCAAATCACCCTGTCCGAGCTTTCCATTTGGCCCTTTGCCATGACAACACAGCCCGTCCAAGTGGCACACTCAGCCCACAATTTCCATTTGGCCCTCGGCCCGTTCGAATCCATCATTCGGCCCCTACAATTCGGATGAGTTGGGCTAAGTTAGGATTTTTTAAAATTTTTAGAAAATTAGACCAAACCCGGCTAGATCTCGACCACGTAAACCTTTGTAAGTCCTCCTGATGCGCAGAACTAGATTCTGGCACAAGGAATAAGCAAATTCATAGGACACAGCCACTTAGTAGCTCGAGTAGGCTATTGCGATACCCAGAGTCCTAGCGATAGCTAGCTGAGCTAAATACCCTGAACAAGCCTAAAATGGGTAGACAATGCAACGAGAAACCCTAAAACCTAATAAGACGGCCAGAAGTGGGTCAACAAGCCTATCAGGCCACCTAAAATGAAGTGAGAGTGCGTAAGCTGCTTAGATACTTGTTTTTCGTACTCACCCTGAATTTTCGCACTTGAAGTACACTTAAGGACAGCTGAAAGCCTGATTGAGCACAAGTGCATAGGAAAGAACACACACACATTGAATAGAGATAAATTGAGGATTCAATGCAATAAGTCAAGGAACTCACTCATATAAACATCTCAAGGAACCCACCAATAGGAGAAGATCCCAAGACATAGACGGACGACCAAAGCATAGAATAGGACCAAGCAAGCGACGCTAGAGAAGTGGACTTGACCAATTTGCTCAACTTGATTGACAGCTTGGTGGAGCATGAGAACATGATCATGACAGAGGAAATCTCAGAACATAGGCCGAACGAGGAACTCCACTTAGGAGTTTTTCTAGAGGCAATTCAACAGCTAGTGAGCAGCTACGATGCACACGCTCGATATGAGCACCGCGGCAAAACGGCAAAGGCCATCATAACAGACTTGGAAGAGGAACTGAAGCTAGCCCACAAGGCATATTGAAATACAACCAAGAACAGTGTGCTAGGAGCTTAAGGCAGAATACAAAAATGCACGAGGCCTAGAGTGAGCTTCTCATGAAGTGACTACTCAACAACACAACAGCGGAGGAGAGTGCTGCAACACTAGCAACATCATTACTATCAGGATTAGGAGCAAACCAAGGCTCTAAGGGCCAGTCTAAAATACCAATTGTTGCAAAGCAACTCAACAAGTACCAACCCCACAACGATCCATATAACTTTGTAGAGCGATTCGAGCAAGTGTGCGAGGCGAACGGCCTCACAAACTTGACTCAACACACTCAAGCATTCAAGCTTTGCTTAGGCGACAAGGATAGGACTTGGTACACGAGTCTAGATGCCGGAGAACGAGCGGACTTTAATGGCCTCAAAAACCTCTTCATCAAGAGATTCTTTGAACTCGGATACTCTGATAATCTGCTAATAAGACTGATGAATGTCAAGCAGAAAGAGAAAGAGGACATCTGCGACTATGTCACCCACATGAGGAGCTTCTTCAAGAGAATCCCCATGGGCGAATAACCTTTGAAAGAGTGGTGTCCACCGTGTTTATCAATGAAACATGGAGTGAGGAGCTATATAAGGCCTTGGCAAGTAACTCGAGCTTGCAGCAAGACTTGCTAGCTAGGGTGTTTGAAGAGACCATTCGAGTAGACAACGAGCTAAAAGAGTGGAGCTCTAGGAGCTTAAATTCAGAAGAGACCAACTCAGGGAGTTGAATGATCAGGTCCAATGGCCTAGGACAAAGGGAAAGCCATTAAGACAAACCAAGACATGGCTAAGGTAAAAATGGAGATAGTCAAACTACAAGATATGTTGAGACGACCAATGCGCCCACACGTCCAATGCATGTATGTGGCGGAAACCACTTGTCGACCGAGTGTCAAGACCCTAGGTCATGACCTTGCGCTAATTGCGGTAGATTTGATCACAATGTCGTGCATTGCAAATTACCGAGAAGACTTCGGTACTCACAACCATACGGCCAGCCATATCTAGTGAGCAAACCCCAACAATTCTTTGGAAGGGGAGCCCCATTGGCCCTTCTCGCGCCTAACAATGTTAAATCGGGTATTCCTAGAATAGACATAAACCCTAGAGGCATACCTAGACCGCCTAGTCCCTATGTGACCCATCTACCGAGTGACACTCCACCAATCCACTACGTGGAGGAGCCAAATGAGGAAGAGGCTTACGTATACCCATACATCTCGCATGACCATGAGGGCGGCAACGCAGTCCTTATGGACTGTCGACCAGTACCAGTGATGCAATTAGGAAGAGGTCGAGATAGAGGCCTAGGAGGGCAGATTCAGGATCCAATCATATGTTGGACTTGTGGTCATCTAGGGCACATCCAATCACGTTGTCCTGAAAGAGAGAAAACAAATAGAGACAAGGCAGACCTAAGGTGCCCTGAGTGCAGAATCACTCATCTCTTCATTGACTGTCCCAAGCAAAAACCATCCTCAAGTTCAGCCAATGTGCCATCTGTCCCACTAGGGCTATTCATCATCTCGAGAACCTCGATGGGGAGGCCACACCTGTTCCATTGTGTATTATGATCTGACCACTGTTGAAGAAGGTCAGCATATTATTGCCAGGTCCTAGCAACCTTGATGCAACCTCGATCTGGAAGAAGAGTCGTAGATGGAGAATGAAGAAACCAAAAGCTAAGATCATGCTGAAAAAAACTGAGAGTGCCACGACTCTGTCTGTTGGAAAGAAGGTCACTGATGCAAAGGTAGAAACCTCAGCTCCTAAGACAGCCAAAAAGGGAAGTGCTAAGGCAGGGGAATACCCACATCCAAAGTGCCAACTAGAGGCTATCGAGAAAGTGAAGGAATGGGTAAAAGAGGACCAAGAGCACCTAAAAGATGCTAAGCCCATCCTAGAGGACAAGATCGAAGATCTCTCCAACATAAGCACGCCAATCTCACCCGCTTGACCAAAATCAAGAGATACGACTGCGCCGCAAGAGATACCACTTAGGCAAAGCCTTGATGGTAATCAGTCATGGCCATTGGCCAGGATAATCCAGAATAGGAGAAAGATGAGTAGACAAGGACCTCCTTACCACGCTAGTGACCACCCCTGTGAGGCTAAGCGTGGAAGACCTGCTTAGGCAGCATTCCACCCTATGGCAAGACCTAAAGCAGTGGGTTGAAGGATCATGAGAGCAAGCTGCTGCAAACCTGCATGACCATGATGTAGAGACACAAATACCGAGTTTGATGTTCACTCTGTGCCTAAGTCCTTCCACTTTAATGCTTTCTGGGAAGGCCCTGAGATGCATGCAGTCTTACTTGTCTTAGCCCTAGGTGACACAACAAGAAAGGGGATTGTAGACACATGAGTGGGGGTTAGCGTACTGAGCCACGCAATGCTTTAGACTTGGGGAAACCAACCTATCGAGACCGCCAAGCAAATGATATGAGAGTGAAACCATTCGGGGTACTTAAAAAATGGCTGGCGAGAATCACAAGCATCCAATTCTCGGTTGACTTTATAGTCATGAAGGGAGTGGACTACAATATCCTATTAGGCTGGATGCACAATGCCAAAGTCATCAAAGATTGGGATAACGAATTAATCTTTCTTGGCAATAGAATGAAAGCTATGAGGGTAGAGATGGACACTTGAAAGGCCTCACCAATCGACTTGGATGCCATCTCAGTGATGCTTAAAGGTATAACCTCAAGTCAAGAAGTCCTATGGGCCCTTGACCAAGTATATCCCATGCCCGGAGGATGAGCGAGACTGGGCATGTCCTTGCTACGATCGACTTGCCATTCTCAGATCATGAGGCATATGAGCAAGCCATCAAGACAATTGGCAAGTCAAAAGACACCATCTGCACTGAAGGGGATGCAATGGCAGTGGAGAAGGAGAAGCGGAAGATGCGGGAGACAAGAGCACACATTGTAGGTGTTGTCCAAACTCTATGATAGCCTTATTGCACTTTTATAAGTATATGAATAAAGAATATGGGCGGTCATTGTACAAGAGCAGGACCAAGGGCATTTTACCCCAACAACCTCCCATTAAAAGGCCAATGGGCTAGGGAGTGAAAAAACAAAAGAAAAGAAAAGAAACAAGGTGAGGAATCATCACATCTCACCCAATGCCCAATTGGAAAGTGAGCTGTGCAATAAGTGACTGGAACCTCCTCACAAGAAGAGTCAAGCATCCCTGAGTCCATGACATCTAGGAGATAAGCGATCCCATAGCTTTAGACAATAGAGCAATCCATAACTGCTTCCCATGAAGCAAGCAACACAACTCATAAGTGCATAACTGTAAAGCATCAGAGGGGTGCATAGCATTAGCGTAGCACATAAAAGACAGTGGAGAGCACACAGACTCTCCAAGGTCAATCATTGAAATAGAGCCAACATCGCGAACACAAGTCAAACAGGGTCTCAAGACAGTATGCGGCCTCAGCAAAGTGGAATACTGACAAATGGTTGTAGAATTAGCCATAAAGTGCACTGAACGCGCATCAAGAGGCCTGAGATTGTCTACGTCTCATAAAAGACAGCATGACAACTGCGCAGAACCTGCTAGGCATCCAAATCCCAAAACTTGTAAGTAGTAAAGTCACCATCTCCATAACCAAGAAGTATGCATCTTCGTGACATAGGCTCACGTGACATACAAACAGTGGCCTGGCAGCCAAATATCCTTAAGTGATCATAGGATGGTCTCATGTCACTCCATGCCTCATGCGGTGTAATACTATCCAAAGTCAAGTACGGTGTCCTGTTAACCAAGTAGACTGCCATCATAAGGGCCTTAGCCCAAAAGCCATACAACAATCCACCTATGGTAAGCATAGTAGCAACCTTCGCCTGTAAGGTCAAGCACATGCCATCAGCAATCCCATAATACCATGGGCATAAGACGTGAATTCCATACTGCTAACAATAGGACTGAAAGCTGGGAGAGAAAGAAGAACTCTCATAATCCATCTACAAGCATCTAGGCCGGCTAACAGCAGAATCCATAAACCTGTTAAGCATAACTGTGGAATCCTCAACCTGTACCAAGGGGAAAGCCCAAAGACGGTGGGTAGCATGATCCACAAAGGTCACAAAATGCAAATCTCCACCAAGTGACTAGGAAGGCATAGGTCCATTTACTACAACATGGACAAGATCTAGAGGAGCATACCTCACATGATCGCCATAAGCTAGAGAGGATCTGCAAGGACCAAGAGTACAAGAAGGTCAAGCATCAAGATCTGCATGTGACATAGCAGGCAACAAATTCATACGAGACAGAATCTCCTTCTCTCTGTGGTGCATATGGCCTAGGCAGTAATGCCATAACAATGCATGTGGTATCTGAATAACTGCAATCATGGAATCTCCCACATGAGAGACATGCACTGGGTAATGAGAACCATCTCTAGAACTTCTGGCCAAAACCAAGCAACTACCACAGATCTTCCATGACTGGCCAAAACCAAGCAACTACCACAGATCTTCCATGACCTATCCTGAAGAGAAACAGAGTAGCCTGCATCATGCAACTGAACGACGAAGATCAAGCTCTTACTGAGCATAGGAATATGTAAAACATCCCTGAGCATAAGAGAAGTCCCATCAGGCAAAGCAATGTGTATGTTCCCTATACCAGTAATGGCATAAGACTACTCAAGGCCCAAGTCAAGACATCCGTCAACCTCCCTGTAAGAAGAGAACCATGCTCTGTGAGGGGTAACATGACGAGATGCCAAACAATCCAAAATCCAAGCATAGGCAAAGGCCTGATCACTAAGCAAGTAAGCTGTAGGTAAACTAGATGATAGGAGTACATGCTCTACTGCATTATCATGGGTAACCGCATGTATCTCACCACTAGTAACAATGGTAACACCCGTTGCATCTGTTGTATCTCTGACTCTCTGCTCAATGTGAGTCCATCTCTATCTTTGCTGCTCTCTAATACATCTAAAGCATTTTTTTAAAACATGCCCAAGCTTCTCACAATGGAAGCAAACAACATCGGAAGAAGTAGAATCTGTAGAAGACGATGAGGAATCCAAGTCATCAGGAATAGGGGTATCCATATCCGCAAAACTCAAAGAATCTAGGGTTGTCCCAACATAGGGAACCTGCTCATCAAGATGACAATCGGCTTTAGCATAAGTGGCAGAAGCATGTTGTTGCAAGGTCTCATCCATCCGTAACGGAGAGGGGAACATAGAGGCATCAAGCAAAGATGCATAAGATGCAGAAGCTCCCACATGAACAAGAGTTGTAGCCAAATGCATGGCATAACCAGCCACAAAAGTGTAGAAGCCAAGACATAAGTCAAAAGAGCATGTGGCTTGCAGCCATAAAATGAGCCCATAAGACACATAGCTTTGCAGTACATCATGCCATCGAGAAACAACCAAGTCAAACCAAGACCGGCAAGTGGCAATAAATCATGCAAGAAACAAGCTCAAGGAAAAGCCCAAATATCTATACGGCAACATCCAAAGAAGCGGCTCTGAAAGACATATGACAATAGACCATGTGCATAGAAGGGCAAGCATGCATAACATCTGCTCTCTAACATGCAGGGGCAACAAAAGTCCAACTAGCATAGAGACTAGGCAATAAAGGAGCATAAAATCCATAACTGCAGTCCAAGCACTGGCAAGTCCACTGATCAACCAAGTAGCCCACAAAAAATCCAAGAACCAGGTGAGCTATCAAGGCTCAAGATCCAACCGCCAAGACAATGGAGCAATCACTACTCAAACATAAGTTTACATCACCCAAACATCCAAGATCCAAGAAGATATCAACGGAGCATCATAGGCCAAATAGCATCCAAGCAGCATACGAAATAAGCCAACCAATGTCAAACTGCTCAAGGAAATTCTCAAATGAGTGTCGAGATGAGGCTCAAACAATTGCCATCCACCACAGCCAACCAAAAGCATTCACCAAGTCATCATAACCCGCACTGGCTAGCCTAGGCATAAACCATGTCATGACAGTGAAATGCCCGTTGCAAGTAAGTGACAGTGAACCATAAAATCAAGCCCTAATCTTAGCTCAAAAAAATTTCGGAGCATAGAAGAACCATGTGGCATCATCCAAATGCATGAATACATCAACCCAAGTAGCTTGGAGTACCCCGTACACAATAGGCATAACCTTGCAAAGCATTAAATAGCTTCATCCCTTCACTCCAAGATCTATTAGATGAACCAAGATAGCAAAGGACCATGATGCATGACTTAAACCTCATGTACAATTGGGCCCTAGTCCCTGATCAGAGAGAGAAGAGATACACCAAGAACTAGGAGCCGATGAGTAGTTGAATGAAGATGACTCCAATGACGAGTACAAAGACTGTTATTCTTTGAGTGAGGAAAGTGAGGGTGAGATAGACATAGGGGAATACAACACTGAGGGACGAGAAATAGACTAGATACGAGCGGACTCCAATCCATAGAAAGAGAGTGTCTTTAAGATAGAGCGAGGGGTCATGTGCATGGATTGTGACCGCACTTGGTTGGAACACATAGGAGCCATAGATTTCGAGCAAGTAGGCCTAACCCAACCAGATACGACACTAGTGCTTAGAACAGAGTCACCCCCTGAGCTGCGATTGCCAAGAGAAACCACCTCTTCTAGCAAAAATGGTGAGTTTAATTCTAAATTGGAAGTAAGCTCAGATAGTGACCTAGAAATACCTAGACCATCCAAGACCATATGCATCAAGGGGGACCTACCCATCCACTTGAGGCGTAGACGATTGAAGGAAGAAAGGGAAAAATAGCCTAGGGACACACAAAAAAAAGAGCAAAGAAAGCTACATGATCTCCTGAAGAGATTTACAAAATTCAAGAAGGGTGACAGGGTAGTACTCTTGTTGGGTGCCAAATGCCAAGGGCAAACGTGTGACCCCATCGAGGCACAGGAAGGGGAGACACCCCAACCGGTCTTTATTGCCGATGACTTGACTAAGGAAGAAGAGATGATTCTTGTTTCTCTCTTGCGAGAGTATATAGACGTGTTTGCTTGGTCGTTAGAAGAGCTTAAGGGTAGAGATCTAAGAGTAGTGACTCATAACATACTCATGACACTGGACACAACACTGGTCAAGCAACGATCATACCTGGTGAATCCAAAACGCGCTCATGCAGTCAAAGAGAAGATTGACAAGCTGATGAGGGCACAATTCATTTACAAAATTGAGCACATAAACTGGGTGTCGCCCATAGTCAAAGTAATGAAGAAAAACGGAAAGATTAGAGTGTGCGTCAATTACAAGAAGGTGAACGCTACCACTAAGAGAGACAACTACCCATTGGCGTACACCGAGCACATGCTCGAAAGAGTGGCAGGAAAAGAGGCCTACAGCTTTTTAGATGACTTCTCTGGATATGATCAGGTGCAAGTGCATCCTGCCCCGACAGGCATAAGACTGCCTTCGCCATTGAGTGGGGCGTCTTTTCTTACATAGTCATGCCCTTCGGGTCGACTAATGCCCCAACCACCTTTCAACGCCTCATGTGCACAATATTTAAAGACATGCTTCGTAATGAATTGGAAGTCCTCATGGATGACTTGTGTATTCACTCAACCTGGAGAGAACACTTAGACAAACTTTGAGCAATCTTTGAGCAGTGTTGCCTATATTGTCTCTCCCTGAACCCCTTAAAGTGCTAGTTCTGGGTGAAACATAGATGCATCCTAGGGCACGTGGTGTCAAAGAACGGCATTGCCACTGACTTCTCGAAAGTTAGGGTTATTGTTGATCTTCCGCCCCCAGTCAACTATAAGGGAGTTCAATGCTTCTTAGGCCATATAGGATACTATCAGCGGTTTGTGCTGAACTATGCATTGATTGCCAGACCTTTGTATAAGCTGCTGATTATCTTCGAATGGACTGAAGCATGCCAACGAGTGTATGAGGAATTGAAAAAGGCTCTGACTACTACTGCACCGATTCTACGAGCCCCAGATTAGACCATTACCTTCCATGTGCATATTGATGCTTCTAAATTTTTCGTGGGGGCAGTGTTGTGCCAACCTGGCAAACACAACCTCGACTATCCATTGAGCTTTGCTAGCACACAACTCATTGAGACTGAAATGAATTACTCGACGACTGAGAGAGAGGGTTTAGCCATGGTATTTGCTATAAAAAAGTTTCGACATTATCTGTTGGCTACGCGTTTTACTTTCTTTGTGGACCATCAAGCCTTGCTATATCTAGTAAACAAACCCTATGCTATAGGACACATAGCTCGATGGCTCCTTCTACTTTTATAATTCAACTTCTCCATGGTTATACGGAAGGGAAAATACCACTACATGGCTAACCACATGTCATGCATCCCCACGGGAGAGGCCGCTATCGACAAGGCATTGCCAATGAATGCCGAATGCCCATCTGTTTAACCTTTCCAGTGAGAGATATTTATTCAAGATTGATCTAATTCCATATTGGGCACATGACATCGTCCAAGTGCTGGAGCACAGACTACTTGAGCGCCCAATAGAAAAAGCTTGACTTAGGTGACTTATCCTCAAAATCCAACCCTATCAGTTAGCAGGCCAACTATATAGGCTGGGGAAAGATGGGTTGTTGCGTAGATGCATATGCAAGCATGAGATGCACGATGTGCTCACAAAGGCGTACAACAGAATTGCTGGAGGGCACTTTAGTAGAGACACAACAGCCCTCAAGGTGCTACAATCTCAAATGTGGTGGCCCTAACTTTTTTGCGACGCAACATGATTCGTCAAGCATTGTGAGGAGTGTTAGTAAACAAAGGTATCGATTTGCAAGGATCAAATGGAGTTGACCCCAATCATTGCACGAAAACCCTTCAAAAAATGGGGGATCGACTTCATAGGATCCATTAGTCCTGCGGCATAGTATTCAAAGGCCAAATATATCATTGTGGCCACAGACTACCTAACTAAATAGGCAGAAGTGAGAGTGACACGAAAGAATGATGCTAAAATGACTACAAGTTCTTATGGGAGCAGGAGATCTCACGATTCAACTGCCCCATTGAACTAGTCAATGACCAAGGCACGCACTTCATCAATGAAGTGATAGTGCATCTTCCATCCACCTTTCTAATTATCCATCAAAAATCCTCTCCATACTACCCTCAGGCAAACGGGCAGGTAGAATCCACAAATAAGATCCTTGTAAATGTCCTGACCAAAGTGGTCTCGGCTTTGCACAGTGACTGGGATAACAACCTAATGGCAACCTTGTGGGCTTACTGTATAGCTTATAAAACGACTGTCATGGCCAGACTCCCTTTAGCTTGACCTATAGGACTGAGGAAATTCTACCAGTAGAGTTCTTCGTTCCTATCCTGAGAATAGAGCTTCAAGAATGATGGGAAGGGAAGGAGGCATGAATGCAACGCCTAGTTGAACTTGAACGCCTCTTGGAAACTCGCCTTCTAGCCACTCATGAGCTCATATGCAAGAAGGCATGATGCAAGATCTGGTTTGACAAGCATGTCAAGCAGCGTGACTTTGAATAGGGTGAATTGGTGCTCTTGTACTTAGTTAAAGGACACAAGCAATAAAAGAAGTTTAGAGGTCTTAGGCCTCTCAAAGTTCGTGCAATCAACCGAACTGGCAACGTTGAGCTCGAGACTCTAGACGGTAAGGGCATAGGCTTCTTCAATGGCAATCGCATTAAGAAGTACTACCCTCCCACGCATCCTGCACTGCATGAGCCACCAATGTTAGAACCCCCTGTCAAAGTACGAGTCGCCACAATCACGAAAATTGATGATGAGGGTGAGAAAGCCATAGAACCTGCATACCTCCACATCACGGTCAATCACTGCCAAGCAAACGTGCACTTTCAATGCCTTGATCGATAAGGGAGTGGACTTCAATGTCTTAACTCACGATCATTAGACCCAACTTGGTAAACCACCACTACAACCCACTAATGCCAAATTAATCCCATATGGGGGCTGCTCATACGCACTTCTCGGCAAGTGCAAGGCTGGTGTTGCTATCAAGTTTAAGACTGTACCAATGATCTTTTACGTGTTGCCAAACACTAAATACGCAAGCACGGAGTCACTACTAGGGCAAACATTCAAGAAGCAAACTCACTCCAATGTCAATTATGAGTCACAACGCATCCACCTCGCCATAGGCAACGTCCTCATTGTTACAACCTTCAACAAGGGATGGGAAACCTCATCAAAGTTCTCAAGGCCACTGGTAGAAATACTCACAGCATAGTCTACAGGGTGGGGGGGTAGTGCTCGACCAATCTCACGAGCCGTCGCTCACAGCAACAAAAGCTAAGGCCCAATAGCCTAAGTTTCAATGGAGGCCTAAACAACCGCAATCGACGCCCAGGAGTAGATGCTCACGTCCTCGTAAAACAAGAAACTCTAAACCTAGGAGGCCAAGACACAGTTACAGAAATCGAAGCATGATCAAGCCAAGATGGGTTCCTAAAGCCCTCTTGCATGTGCAAGGCTACTATGAGGGAAATGCCTGGATATGGATCCCTAAGGCCCGAATGGCCCAAGGCACTACTCACACATGCCGCACTACTCACACACCGCCCTCAAGCTTGATCACCCCAAGCCCCATAAAACCTCAGAACTAGAAGTTGCAGCACTTCTAGGACTCACCTCCTACAAGCTCACTCACGCATAAGCCCAGAAGAGTTGAGCAAGCCTATCGGCCCAAACCACAAATGCCTTCACACACTTCAATCCCTACTAGTGCTGATAAGACTTGCCAAACCCAATCTGAGTGTAGCAACCCATTCGTAGTAGCTACTACTCTAACACTCATCCAAGAGGCTCAACCACTACTTCATGGACAACTGCCACCATCTCCCACCAAGCCTTCTAGCCCCATCAAACCCGAGCCACCTGCAGGCCTTAAACCCTCCTACAAGAGGAAATTATTCTTAACTCTCGCCGCAAACCTAGTCGAAGACATAGGGGATGACGTTATTGATTATCTTAGACGCTTAGATGCCACATTCGTGTCATTGGCTCTAAGTTATGACTGCTTGGACTTATATTGCAAGAGCCTTTAGCAACTGAAATTCACATGATGCCTTGTTCCTAGGAAACATTTGAATTCGCATTTGTCAAAACACCCCACTCAACTACCGAGTTGCTACACACTAAGTTATCAACAGAACAAGCCATCAAACAATGCCTCATTACGTCCTACGATAAGCGTATGACTTCTTCCATCACTCACAAAGAAGTCAAGGATTTGAAAGCGTTAGCTGACAGCGACTCCCCATTTTTACAAAATTGGTAGACTCTGCGATTATAGTGGGAACTTGAAGGATGTCAAATTATGACCAACACTGAGTAGTGCCACGCAATCAAGACATCGGAGTATGACCCAACCTATGTCACACCCACCTCATATTGATTGTTAACCACTCTTTGTGGCCGACCCATGGAAGAGCACGTCAAAGGATACCCATATCTTGATCGTCTCCTAACCAAAGAAGAGCTACACATCACTAGTTGTGTCGATTCTGACAATTTTCTAATGGATGTTCTCACTTGCATCACACACGTAAGTATCCGACCCTTTGATCTAGACTGTGAGGCCTAGTTGGAGCATAACCTAGAATTCTATACTTGGTTCATGCGCAAGTAACTCTTATATCTGAATGTTGAATGCCCTTGACCTCCTAACCTTCAATCCTAGGAAGGATTCTTCTTATATCTGAATGTTGAATGCCCTTGACCTCCTAACCTTCAATCCTAGGAAGGATTCTTCTCAGTCTAAAAGGGGAGGGGTTAAGGTGAATCAAATTAAAACCAATCAAGATCAAGCAAATGCATAAATACATAAGAAAATGGTGATGTAGGAGGAATGTCACAAAAGCTTTGAAATAAAAGGCAAAAAGTATGAAGGGAAGAATCTATGGTGGATCTTAATGCTTTCCTTCAAAAAACATAAAGTCTTTCTTTTCAGCAAATTATTATTTTTAAAAAGCACTAATGGGAATTATGGTTCATGACATCAACAAAAGATGTCGTAACAAGATCGTTCCCACTGACTCCCCTTCACGGAAGATGAGAGGACCCAGTATGGCATCTCCTTGGAAAGCATTACCTACAACCAACTAAAATTTCAAACCATCCATAACATCAAGGAAGTAGTGGCTAAGGAGGAATCAACCAAGAGGTTCATAGAGTAGTGCAACCTCGCTAAGTACCTCGAGAAGTTTGCATAAGACCGTGACCACACAAAGTGTGTGGAATTCCTCAGATCTTACAACCAAGATTAGGAATGTGGAACTGTAACAGTGGGAAGGGGAGAGAAGGCCAAACAGGTACGGGTACCCTTGAACCCAATCATGGTGGAGAAGGCAATGGGGTTAGAGCCTAAGGTGGAGAAGAAGCAGAAAAGAGACGTCTATGCCATGCTTAAGATGAAGAGGAAAGAGGTGTTGACCAATGACGGCATCAGCATCCAAGATATCCTTGATGCTGAAGCCTGCATGCAGGAAAAACTGATGCGCTCACTGTTCTCCAGCTAGCGCTACAATTCCCTCATACACCGAATTAGCATGCTTGTATTGGAGAATGTGGCAGCTCGCACTGTGGATGAGGTTGGCTGGAATGGCTATGTGCACAAGACCATAGACTAGGCAACAAAGGCACTATCCTTGGGGAGCAAGCCAGCAGGAAGGGAGTCCCTAGCCTCCAAAAGCACTAAGAGGAAGAAAGCCTCATTGAAAGCCTCTTTCA
The DNA here is from genome assembly GCF_053477565.2 of Lygodium microphyllum. Classification (NCBI taxonomy): domain Eukaryota; kingdom Viridiplantae; phylum Streptophyta; class Polypodiopsida; order Schizaeales; family Lygodiaceae; genus Lygodium; species Lygodium microphyllum. Next base: position 38,554,139 of record NC_141136.1, on the reverse strand, counting down.
TTGACTACAGAAGTGTTTTGACTGCCCTCATCTAGGAGGCAGCAAAAGAGGCACATGATGCAGAGGAAGGAGAAGGAGAAGCACCTGACAGATTGCCCCCTCACCAAGACCAAGAGTTGTCTAGCAACACGACCAAAAGTGACGAAGAAAGGGGAGAACAAAAGGAATAGTTAAGCAAAAAGCAAGCAAAGAAACCTAAGAAGAGGATGACACAAAAGAAGAAGCAAGATGAAGGCCACAAAAAGGAGGAGGACTTAGAGAGAGAAAAATGGGAATCCCTCAAAGAGGTGGAAGAGAGGGAGAAGAAGAAGAAATAGCAAGCACAAAAGTCAAAGGAAGAAGCCAAGAAAGCCAAAAAGGTGTCAAAACAGGAGACCGAAGAGAGAAACAAGAAAGAAAAAGAAGAACCAAATAAATTGGAGGAAGAATCTAGGAAAGCAGAAGAAGAGAGGGAGAGAAGGGCTATTGAGGAAGAGGAGGAGCTGAGAAGGAAGGGGGAGGAAGACACGATCGAAGACACATGTCGGTCTATAGAGCAACAAAGCAGGGCAGATGGCCTAAGAGCTCTGAGCCCGCCTACGGAGGAGGGGCCAAGCTCAAGCACTCAGGTGCTAGAGATCATACTGCCAACCGTCACTAAAGTCAAGGGTAAAGCCCCCATCCATCCTATCTCGACCCTCCTGGTGCCAACCAACCGAAGCAGCCACCCTCACCCCAAGCATCCCCACTAGTGCTGACGTCTCAAACTTTGTGGCATGGATGCAATATTTCATCAATAAAGAATTAGCCCAAGGGAAGAGCATGGAAATCACGGCTACAGGGCAGAAGAGGTCGGCCACAGATGTGGAATCTAGACAAGATCCAAAATGCCAGAAAGTGGGGGCCTCAACCACTCCGATCAACACGATGATGATGCCACCAGCTAACTATGACGAATACATTGATGAATTGCTCTCTCAACTAGAGAAAGCTAAAGGGGAGAGGAAGATAGCTGTGGCCAAATAAGCTGTGGAAAAAGAGTTGGTAGTTTCTTTTCAGCTTGAAAAGACCTGACAGATAACCATGCAACAAAAGGAGATCTTTGATCTCAAACAGGAGTTGAAGGTTGAGGACGATAGGGAGGAAAGCTGGAGACAGTGGATGGAAGATGAGAATCAGGAGTTGGTAAAAATTAAGAGGAAGTATAAACTCTTGATCATGCAACATGAAGAGCTAACCGCAAATACTGATCAGATCGAACAAGGTATGGACGAGTTTACTGCCAAAGAAGAGGAGAGGAAGCAAGAGGAAGAACAACATCACAAGGAGATGGAGACCATCCCTGAGAAGCTGAAATTAGAAAGAAAAGAGTAGGAGAAAATGAGCAAAGAATTGAAAGACCAAGAGCAAAGACTCATAGCTTTGGTGCAAAGGCAGGGGGAAGGCATGGAGGAAATGAAGAAGAGAGCCGAAGAATGAGCGGGACAGATGAACGGAGGATGAAGACCTTGGTGCGTCACCTGGCTCTCGTGGAAAAAGAGAAAATCCTCGCAGAGAGTAGAGTAGAGGCCACCCAAGTAGCCTTCAACACACAATAGAAAGCCTTCTTGAATACACTAATGGATACCACCCATTCAGAGGAAGGGAAGTCCCTCGAGGTGGCAAAGAAGAAACTAAGCATATCCCGCAGGGCCCTGCAAGCAGGACTGCACATGTCACCCCAACCCAATGTCGTGGGGCTGAGCCTTGATGATCAACAAAAGTACTTATTGATGGCTAGCCTAACCCCCCCAGGAGGTCGATGCACTAGCCTTTAAAGAGGAAACACATCAAGTAGATCGACAGAGGGATGAAGCTGAACTCGGATTTCATATGGGTAGATTTAAAGAAGAGGTGATCCCACAATCCCCCTCACCACATTTCCAAGAGCAGCCATCAATTGACACATCTGCGGAAAGACAAGCGGCCCTGAGGAAAAGGAGAAAGAAACTGGTGGAAGAAACCAGGAAACAAATGAGAGCTAAGCCGGTCATGCAACCATCTGCACCCCTACCACCATGCCCAAATGACCTCCCAACAGGTTTTCATGTTGAATTAATAGTTTGGGTGCGACAGGCAAGGGACAAAAAACCCTTCTCCTTTAGCTTCCTTCTGCCCAACAGCGCCTGAGGAGAATCATGCCACTTAAAGTAGTGGAGGAAGTGATTGCGATTGGAAGCCGACTAGGCTAGCAATAGCTGGAAGAGAGAGAAAAGAATCCCACTCTTTGGGGGACCGAAGAGGAAGACTTTTGGCAGAATAAGGTCTTTGAAGTGCCGCATTCTGTACAAGGTTATAACTGCTAGCCCATGTGGAGGAGACAGGTGTGTGACATTAGCATGCTTGCCTAGATGGCCTTTTGCAACACCTTACCCTAACGAGAGGAACAACCCTACATTTATGGCGTACCCTCGTAGGGTAGGAGTGGATTTTGATGCTACTCTCCATGGACGCTATGACTTCCCCATTATCCATAATCCTACTGTGCCTCTTTTGAACAAGCTCTCACCTTCACCATTGAAAGCCTAGACGTTTCCATGACCCGCTTTCTCACTAACTTTTCCTCTTGCCCCGATCATGCCTTCATAACCACCTGTAACTACCTTAGGTTTCTTAAACTCTTACTTAAGCAGGACCCTACCCCATAAGAATGTGGCCTCTCACCCCTCTTTTTTGATCCTGATGCCATCGATAGCTGCACCATGACGCGCTTAATGATGAGAGCTAGTCTTCTACCTTCTTTTTGCCTAGATTGTCTTGAAGATATGAATGATAGCTAGTTCACCCGATGTAGCCACCCCTTCCTCTCTACCACTTCACTCCATGTTCGCATGAATCTCAAGGGATACATGCAGAGCTGGCAATTCTTGAGAAAATCTATCCGGCCCCCTTCTCTACCTCACCTGATGAAAGTTAGAAACTAGTTGTCATCCTAGGTTTTTTTTTTTAAAGAAAAATAAAAGAAAGGAAGGCAACAAAACACATCACAAAAACAAAAAGACATGGAAAGAAAGACTCACATGAAGACCCAACTAGGACCACACAGGACACCATCACTGCACCTAGGGGTCCTCAAGCTGGTTGTGTCTGGTGGCTTCGGTCGGCCGGCTCCACTCCTAACCACCTAGCCCCTTTTTGACCCCCCACTTCATGCTTAGGGCACATCAAGGGCAGAACATACCTAGGGAGGTAACACTCGCCTATGGTTAGACCTGTCGCCATACGCTACACACACCGCACCTCCCTACCACACGAACGGGATCCTCAAGTGTAAGACATCACCCAAGCCTGCTTGTGATTAGACCTAGCTCCCTGTTCCACCACTACGAGCACAATGCACCACACAGTAAGGTAGACACTCCCCTTAGGTAGAGCACCACACCTTCTCCTTTCAAGTACTACAAAATTTGGTAAACCACCAACTTCAAAGGCCCCATCATCCAATTGACATCTAATTGGCTTCTTTGTCAACCATCATTGCTTCCAAAGCATTTGAGTCCACATGTGGCCCTACCATCACCTGACCAACACCTTGCCAACAGCCTACCCTTTCCCAACAAATAGCTAGAAGTGCCATGGGACTGGCACCCATCTCAAAGGGGGGTAATGTTAACCTCAATTCGAGATGGTGGAAAAATGAAGGAAAAAGAGAAAAAATGATGGAAAAAAAGAAAATGCGTAGAGACGGCCCCTAAAGCTAAGTTGAGGCAAAAGGCACAATTTTAAATGAAAGGCGTCTCAAAAAACTCTAAACACTCTTATAAAAGAGCTCCAAGCTCCCTCCTGTGCCATTTGTAAAAGAATAGACGAGTATAGGCTTAGGCCATGAAGCAAGAAGAGGAAATTAGAAAAAGGAACCTTGCCACAATGGCCGGTCATGTAAAAAGGGATGGGTGCCCATGGGATTTTAGGGCTTGTATAATAAGTTCAAAAAGTAAATGGAAGCTCATTATTTGGTGTGTGGCTAACAAGAGTCCTCTCTTCTTCTCTTTTTCTCTTCACCTTCCTTGAGAGAGGGAGTGTGAGAGTGTGAGGGAGTGAGTGAGTGAGTGTGTGGGAGTGAGAGATCAAGAGGGTGAAGCTCTTCACCATCTCCTCTTCTCCTTTCTTCTCTCTTCTCTTCTCTTCTCTATTCTCGCACGCGCGGCTATGGTGGATTGAGCTTGGAGATGGAGGAGGCTTGAGGATGCTTGAGCTAGCATCTAGGATCGTGGAGCTAGCGGCATGTGCGAGACAGGACGCAACTCATTTCGGCATCAAAGTAAGCTCACTACACCCCGAGAGGATCAACGACGTGTCGGCTAGGTGAGAGATAGTCATGAGAGTTCACTTGAAACACTTGAAATAATAAGCGGTCTGTGGGTTTTGGCGGTTGAGCGTGAGCTCCCACTACACCTAAATTTGTGTGTTATCTTAAAGATAACAATCTTAAAGATAACAACTAAAAAACTTTAATGACGACCTTTATGTAGTGATTATGCTCACAAATCTAAAACCTAACATGCAATTATCTATATCTTTTTCTATCAAAATAGTTTGAAGAAATTCTAGTAAATTACTAAAGCATGTCTACAATTCTAGATCACTAGGAGGAGACTTAGACCAATTGCATAAATTCATGTAATGCATTGTTCACCACATAGTCCTCTGAACATAGTCCCCTAGTATAGTTCTCTGAGCTTGGTTCATGCGGGCTATCTAGTACACTCAGCCTATCCTCTTGAGAAGCTTGGTACAAGTAGGTTGTGTGGTAATTCTTTTGAGTAGCTTGATACAAGTTGTTTTCGGTTTCAATAGGCATCATCTTAAGTAGCAGCTATGCCCTAGAATCTCATGTCAAGAAGCATATTAGACTCAACTTGGGAGTGTATTATGGTGGTGGTCATGTACCTAAATACCAACCAATTATTTGAAGTCATTCCAATGCATATATTCTATCTTACCAATTTGAGCAACACTCCGATTGGCAATGTTTCAAAGTGGCTAGGTGTTTTGTACAAACTCTAGGGTCTTAACATAGATTTCAATAGGCTTGAAGGTGAAAAAACAAACTACTGAAATGTACTAAAACAAGAGAAATACTTAATGACATTGATCAACCTAGGTATAACATACTAGATGTCTGCCTAGGTGTCATAGCAGTTCAAAGCAAGCAGCTTGCCTAGTGTTTTCAAAGTAGGTAGCTTGAAATTGATTTGGGATCTTATCTTGCAATAGTGTTGCTTACTATAGAGGTGCTTGCCAAACTACTGCTTATCAAAGGCAACAAGTGTAACATCACATGACTTCCCTTGATTTCCATCTTCAAGCTCATTGCTTTTAGTTGAAAATCCTTTCAAACATAAAAAACTTTGAACAAAAATGATGACCATAATCTTGGTCATGCAAGGACATAATCATGGTCATACATGATAGCTTCCTTGCATAAGATGACCATTATCAAGTCATGTGGTTTTGTGATGTTACTCTCATTATCCTTGTTATGCACGAGAGCCTTCCCTACATAAGACAATCATGATCAAGCTAGGTGGTACATACAATGTCTTGATTGTTGAGCTCCATCTTATCACAAGAATGAGAGTCCTTATTTGTGATTCGCCAAGCCTCACTTGTGAATCTGCTAAAACTTAGTTTGGTAGGTATGAAATCTTGAGATGTGGCATTTTCATGGGTTGCTACACCAATGGGTTTTTGAATCATGTTTTTCCCCATAGTGACTAGTTGCTACACAATTGAAGTTCCAGGAAGGAGACTAGGCTCAAATAGAGATACTACAATAACCCCTGAGATTCATTTTTCCTTCTAGGAGAGATAGGCTTCACCCTATGACAAGTTCATGGAAGCTTAGGCAAGTCAAATGGGCCTCATGCTATAGAGAATGGCACCTATAATAGATATCTATACATAAGGTGTACTCCAATAGTTGCTTGGTGCATTAGAAAAGACTATTTGAGTGATTATGTATGCTAAGTTAATGTTACATCAACACAAGTTGATCTTTTAGAGATGCGCATTAGACCTCCCCTAGGATTAACTATGGAGCTCTTCATTAAGAAGTCATTTATCTTCTATGGATGTAGGACTAGCACCAGACATGAGAAGTTTAGGCTCAAAATTTTGGGATGCATGCCACATAGGAAATGTCACCTTTGATCAAAGATTAGGTATATCTCACAATAAGAGAGTGTAGGGTGTAGTATGTAGAATAGTACAAATAGATAAAAGAACTTTTTTTCTCAACTCTTGACCTTCCTTTGGCACAACTCTTCATTAATATGCACTACGACTCTTTGAGACAAGAAGGGAGCATAAAACCTTAGTAGCTTATCACACTAATTTTGATGGATTAATGATTGAGTGAATGAATGTATATGTATGCAATTTATTGTAAACTTCTTGATTATGCGAGCTGTGAAGCTATGGAAAATTGAAAGGGGCTAGCTTCTTGCGAGCGAGGCTCCATCGCTGCTAACTCCGTACTCTTTATGGTGTGCTTTTGCTGCTCGCGACGGCAGCCTTACTAGTGCTAAAGGATTGCTAGGTATGTCTATCATTATTTTTCCTTAAGTTACAAAGCACAGTGATAATTATTTTACCCTACAAGCTCTCAGTGTCGAGATTATGCATTTCACATATCCCTCCTATGGTGGCATTATCATCATCAAGAGGGCCCAAGATGGAGAGGTGAGCTGTTGTTGATCAAATCAGGAGCATTATGTGGCAAGAACATCAACTTGCACCAACAGTACTACTCCTAATAACATAGAACCAGGTCCGTCACAAAATTCATCATCATCTTAGCAGGTGCAGGTCGTTAATCACAAATATCATATCACTAATCGAGGGCCGGCTTCTAATGTTTATTTTAATCATTAGTTTCAACAAGCTACTCCGATCAGTTAGCATAAACATCTCAATATCCACCAGTAGCAGCGTAACCTCCCTATTTGATTAGACAGAGTCTAGCAAGGGTACCTACCCCCTGAATATTGTGAATTCCTATAGTGACAAGTAAGTTCTTGATTGAAGTAGTTGCTCTAATCAAGGAGCTGCTTTTCGCATATGATTTTGATCTATTCTTTGCATTACTTCAATTATCTAGTAATTTAATGGTAACTTGCATGGTTTTAGTACTAGGATGCATCTCCATTAAATTGTATGTCAACCTCTATAGGTAGAAACTATAGTTGCTAAGCATGCCGGCCTGACATTTTGAACCTCTGAAGGTACCATTCATTAGTGTGCGCAGTACGTTGCTGATAAGAACTAATATGTGACCCTAGTTCAATTTCTTGAATTAATAAGCAATCTCGTATGCTCAAGCCAGCTTATAGTTTGCACACTCTTGTATCACAAGAAGTTTTAGATAAATTCCTGCATTGTGAATTATGATAGCATCATGAGCTTTTGTAAGGACCATATACCTATCTAAGTATAGTTGGGTTTAGGGGGCTACCAGCCCAGGGTGGGGGCTGGCAGCCCCTTACCCTCAATGGCAACTAGTGGCAACTAGCTACGTATGCCATGGCTCCCAAGTAGAAGCTCATGATATTGAACACTATTAGGGGAAAACAAGGAAAACAACCCCCTTTTCCACGTGCAGAAATTATGTCAAAAAAACTTCTTATGATTGACTATATTCCATCTTGACATTTGATCTATGGGCTGCAAGAATAGAGAGAACATGAAGAATTTGGTCACTTCAGGTGATAATCATGGCGAATTCGGTCAAGATATCCTGAACAACAGCAACCTCGTCAAGATCAAGGCCAACATGGTTGGAAAGGATTCTGATCCATCTGATAAGTCCAACCATATCATGAATCAAGTGAATCAAGCTGATATTGCAGGGTCAAGTGGTATGATTAGCATGTCCTTAAATTGGCCATGGACATCCATGCTACTTAGCGGATCAAGCCCAAGCAGCATTGGTCGAGAGCATGTGATGTAGCTCAACAACATGGGTGGATCAAGAGGCATGATTGGAGATGATGATCTGCATAATTTGTAGGATAACTTCAATTGGGTATCTTCTCTTGCTAGACATGTTCAAGTCGATTACTCAGCAAAAGTGATGGATTCGGAGTTAGTAAAGAGTAGCTTGAATGTAGGTTTGGTTGGAGCCGCTGGTTTTGACTGCCTCTAGGGCCAACCTCTCTTCTCGTGAGTATTAGTATTGAATTCAATTACTTAGATCTTTTAGAATGTGTTAAAGTCTTAAAAAATCGATTAGATGAGGTGTTGTGGAAAAATATTATTGAGAAGCATACATGAGATCCCAACGGAATATCTTGGACTCTTCTTAAACTGGCAATCGAGCAATTTAGAAATATATTTTTAGAAATTTGCACTGTTTTGAAAATCTTCTTTATAGGTAAAATCTTTCTATATTTAAGTCTAGCAGAAATCCTCAAAGGTAACTAGCTCCGTGTGATAAGCTAGGACACCACTTTCTCAAATGAGGAAGTCTATCTGAAAGTGTAGCTCCGTGATAAGCTAAGACACCACTTTCTCAAAGAAGGAAGTCTAACTGAAAGTGTGTGTTGTTTATGATGCTTCCATGACAAAACATAAACAAAAATTATTAGTTCTCCAGGTCTATCTTGTATTAGCAAAGTTGCAATTTTATATGCATATCTTGCATTTTCTTGCAAGCTCAATATTACAAGACCTCACATTGGTGGCTGTCATGCCTGTTTTAAGTATGATCAACCCCCTATAGTCAAATAGGAATATCAAGATATGCAAGTACCATTAAACTAGCCTCTAGTGCTTCATCATCTACATCAAATCAAGATGCATAATCCTCTTAATCCATTGATGAATATCAGTGCTCCTAGTGATCACAGACTCGCTTGTGAAAACCAGATCAATTCAAACCAGAGCTCTATGCAAGCTGTAAAAAGTAGTTTATCTGCTGCTAATTATTTACATCAGGGAGCTTTTCCAGTTGCATTAATAGCAAGGCAACACATGCAAATCCAAGTATCACGAATAACCCTGCATCATTGTCCTATCATCATCAACATCAACATCACAATGTGAGATCAATTGGAGCTGGACTAGCTGCTGCCACATTAAGGCAATTGCAACACGTGGTTGATTAGATTAGTCCAATTAACAGTAATTTGAAGCAAGCTAAGATGATAAGGCAACATCAAATCACACAATTGATGCAATTTGGAGGCCGCAAGCAACGATCTTGTACTCCTCTCAATCATCGTGTCGTTATAGGCTCGATGCATCACCTTGACTCTCAAAAGGTCAGTTCTATGTGTAGTAATTTATATATATGAAGGCAATAATTGGCTTTGAGTAAGGATGTCTATAATGTATATGTTATCTGATGCACATGGAGTTTTAGAAAAATTCCCACTATAATTCCCACATTGTGAATTACTATAACATCATAAGCTTTTACAAAGGGAGGGACCACAAGTCAGCCTGAGGTGAAAGCTGGCAGTCCCCTACCCCCAAAAACACCTAGCTAGGTGTGTGGTGCCTCCTGAGAAGAAGCTCATGATATTGAACACTATAATTAAAAACAAGGGAAAAGCGCCCCTTTTTCCACATGGGAAAATAGAGACCTTATGATGGTAGGGGTCTTGATCGATTAATATTTGTGATGGTGAATTATTGTACAAGTTGTAGCATCAGATCTTCAGGATCATAAGGCTACTAGTAACACTCATATCACTGCAGTAGCAGCTATGGCTAATTTTGATGAGAGTACTACTCATCATCATCATCATGTGGCTAAACTATAGGGCAGCACTACAATATACACCCAACAAGTGAAACAACCTTGCACAGGTAGTACTGCATGTGATCATCACTTGCATCAAGCACCTGCTGGATTAGCACCACATTCAGGCCCATTTAAGGTACTAACCCAATATGATCAATATTCTGCACACTCTACATGCTTTTTCTTGGTAATGATCATTATCTCATTATCATCATCATCACAATCTGCATGATTTTCTCTTACAATGATCATTATCTCATCATCATCCTCATACATTGCATGATTTTATCTGACAATGAGCATTCGCTCATCTTCATAATCCACTTTATGTTGTTTGACAATGATCTTATTTCATCATCATCATATTATTCCTCATAGAATAGCAACTTTATTATTAGAGAATTAAGTTGGCATCAACATCTTCTTAATGATCACCAATGATTGATCTATGTCATCTACTAATTCCTACTACTTTGCATATTCTTCTTGTGCTTGTCCTAGCAAACTGTATGCAAAGAGAAGTTGGGGGATCGCATTACAACTATGCAACAACTTGTATCTCCATTCGGCAAGGTCCAATTTTACTGCATAATTATATCAAATGAGTCACGATTCTATCCTCTTATTGATCTGCCTGGTCAGGTGCATGCATATCTAGATCCTTCAAGACCAAGTTCAGGTATATATTGAATAATATTATAGTGGAAAGCCATGCATGCAAGTACAATCTTCAACTTTAACACACTTGTCTGAAGAGATTGCTCTTTAATTTGAAGAGGTTGTGCTTTAATTACTACGTTAAATGATGTTTGAATGTGTGGTAGGTTTTGAGCTCACCTTACATGAAAAATGCAACGACTGTCACGATTGTGGGAGAGAAGGAAGGAGTCTCGCTTGAAGCTTTCTTGCTTGCACAATGGGGGAAGACACACAAGGGTGGAGGCTGAAAACAGTTTTCCTCTTCTTAGTTGTGTAAGCCAAAAGAACTCTAGTACAAAGAAATAGAAGAACCCTCTATATGGGTCTCAAACCAAACTCAACTAACTAAGGTGGCATACTAACTGAGCCACGAACTAGAGTAGATAAGGATAGCTATCATGTAGCTATTATTCAGGGGCGGTGTACCAACCGCATCTGCAACTGACAAGTCGGTGACATAAATACACAATGGTCACCCTGGCGTATCACGAGTGGAGCTCGATATCTCAACACTCCCCCTCGAGCTCAATCCCAATTCCTGCACACCAAGCAGGTCTCTGAACTTGCGCAGCTTCTCTGCGCCCAATGCCTTCATGAATATGTCAGCTACCTGATCCTCTGTGCTGACATAAACTAGATCAATAAGACCTAGTAAAACCCTCTCTCGCACATAGTGATAATGCACCTCAATGTGCTTTGTTCTAGCATGATAGACTGTGTTATTTGCCAAGTGTATACTACTCATGTTGTCACAATAAATGACAACTGGCCCATCTGTAGACTGATGCATATCATAAAGTAGCTTATGCAACCAAGCTACCTCACATGCAGCCATTGCTGCACCCCTGTACTCAGCCTCTGTGCTCGACAAGGCAACTGTAGGCTGTTTCTTGCTGCTCCAAGTGACTGCAGCACTCCCAAAAGAGAACACATATCCACTAGTAGATCGTCTATCAGAAATGCTACCAGCCCAATCAGCATCAGTGTATCCATGCAACTGTATCTGAACCCCAATCTCATAAAATAGTCCATACTGCAATGTGGACTTCACATACCTGAGTATGCGTCTAGCTGCATCCAAATGCGGTTTCCTTGGAGCCTGCATAAACTGACTTACCAATCCAACAGCATAGCTCAAATCTGGCCTGGTAATAGTCATATAAATCAAGCTTCCTACTATGCGTCTGTACATAGTAGGGTCTTCCAGAAGCTCACCTGCATCTGCGCTCAGCTTCACATTCTGCTCCAAAGGAACTGAAATAGGCTTACAGCCTGTCATCCCATATTTGGACAGCATGTCCAATCCATACTGCCTCTGCAAGAGCTGTATCCCACTTGGTGATCTGATCACCTCAATGCCCAAGAAATAACACAGCTCTCCCAAATCCTTCATCTCAAACTTTTGCTTCAATAGCATTTTCACATGAAGGATATCTTCATCACTGTCACCTGTCATAATCAAATCATCAACATAAATGACAAGTAGCATAATACCTTTCTCTGTTTTTCTCACATAAAGTGAGAAATCTGCCTTGGAAATCTGAAAGCCAATAGTGACAAGATACTGTCCTATCTTGTTAGACCATGCTCTAGGTGCTTGCTTCAAGCCATACAAGGCTTTCTTCAACCTGCAAACAAACTCAGGATGAACATCATGCACATAACCTGGTGGCTGCTCCATATAGACCTCTTCTTGCAAGTCACCATGCAAGAAGGCATTCTTTACATCCATCTGATGTAAAGACCATTCCTTTGATACAGCCATAGCAATGACTGCTCTTACGGTTGCCATCCTTGCAACCGGACTGAATGTTTCTTCATAGTCAATGCCATATGTTTGTGCATACCCCTTGACCACTAATCTTGCCTTGTATCTGTTCACAGAACCATCTGCATTGTGCTTCACCTTATAAACCCACTTACAGCCAATTGCATTCTTACCTTTAGGCAAAGGTACCAATTCCCATGTAGCATTTGCTTCCAAGGCATCCATTTCTTCATCCATGGCTTTCTCCCATTTTTCTTTTCCCATGGCTTGCTCAAAAGAAGTGGGTTCTAGTTCCTGTATCACCTTGACCATATATGCATAGTGAATGGCTGTAAATCCATCATATTTCAGCCTATCCACAGGATACCTAACTCTGGTAGACCTGCGCAAAGTGGGTTCACTCCCAGGTGCCCTCAAAACATCCCTGGTCCTCCTTACTCCAGGTGTAACAATAGAAGGAATACCCAACTCATCATCAATGCTCTGTTCTGAGCCACTGGATTCACCATCCACATAAGAGTGACCTGCATTCACATCAAACATGGGCTGATCTACCTTCTCTTTTCCTTTTCGTGATACCTGCATACCACTATTTGCGCTGCCTTCAGAAGATTCTCCTGATCTCAATCTGCCTGTCCATGGCGAAGAATGTGAACCACTACTAGAGGACGCTCCAGGTCCACTAATATTTTGTGACTGCTGCTGTGAATTCTGTGCAGCATTACCATTTTGTGCATCTACATCATCAATCACATTTACTGATTTATACCAGCTACTCATCTCATCAAAAACAACATCTCTGCTCACTGTAAACTTACGAGTAGAAGGGTTATAGCATCTATACCCTTTTTGCTGCAGAGAGTAACCAATAAAGATGCACTTCTCAGCTTTTGGATCCAACTTGGATCTCAACTCATCTGGCACATGTACATAGGCAATGCAACCAAAAATTTTCAAATGAGAAATATCTGGTTTCCTACCAGTATACCTCTCCTCTGGAGTCATTCCATGTATTGCTGCAGTGGGAGTCCTGTTCATTATGTAGACTGCTGTAGCAACTGCTTCAGCCCAATAAAAATCTGGCAGGTCTTTTTCATTGAGCATGGCACGAGACACCTCTCCAATATGTCTGTTTTTTCTTTCTGCAATTCCATTTTGCTGTGGGGTATGACTGCATGAATATTGCTGCTTTATGCCATGCTCCTGCAAGAACCTTGCAAACTCATTTGAGAGGTACTCTCCCCCTCCATCTGACCTTAGGCATTTTATCTGCAGACCTGTTTCTTTTTCAGCCATAGCTTTAAGAGTTTTGAAATGCCCAAAAACTTCACTTTTCTTTTTCATAAAATACACCCAAACTTTTCTGCTATAGTCATCAATAAAAGTGACAAAATAATGACAGCCTCCAAGAGATGCAGCTTTAGTAGTCCACACATCAGAGTGGATTAATTCCAATGGCTTCTCACTCTCTTGAACATGTCTAGGAAATGGTTTCCTTGCCTGTTTTCCAAACTGACAGGCTTCACATACCTTATGCATTTCTGCAACCTTGAATTTAGGCAATCCTGCAACAATGTTTTGGGCCTGCATTGATTTAAGTCGCTGTACATTAACATGACCAATGCGTTTATGCCAGATATCAATATCTGCAACTACACCGGTCCCATGTGCAAACATTGCTGCACTCAATTCAGACATGTCTGCATCCAATGTAAACATTCTGCCCTTCTTGTTTCCTTTTGCTATCAAGCGACCTTTATTTTTCATATCCTCAACAAAGCATCCATGAGGATTAAATCTGACCTGCAAGCCCTGTTCAACCATTTGACCAACAGAAACCAGATTCTTGGTGATATTCGGGACATGAAATACATCGGACATGTATTTCTTTTTCCCATCCTGCATAGACAAGGGAATTTTTCCAATCTGCACAATAGGATGTGCAGTATCATCACCAGTCTCCACAAATCCTGGTTTTTCCATTTTCCTTGCATCCTCCATCCATTCTGCATGACCTGTCATGTGGTTTGATGCACCTGAGTCAACATACCATACATCATTGCTTTCTTCTGCACTTGTCACAGAATTGTTCATGTGCTGCACCATAAACAAATGCTCATTTCTGTCATCACCCTGTCTACTAGAAGATGCATAATTTCCTTGTTGCAGTTTTCCATTCATGATGTCATTCTGCTTTTTGTAGCAGTCTTTAGCCATATGACCCATTTTACCACAATAGTAGCATTCAACATTACTGTTTGCATTTTGGCCTCTTTGCCATCCACCACGACCTCTTTGGCTCCCCCTGCCTCTAGAGTTACCACGTCCTCCTCCATAGGACTGGTTTTCTTGAGTTTGCTGCATATTCTGATTTCTACCACGGCCTCCAAATTGGCCTCCTCTACCTCTGCCTCTACCTCTTCCAGCATTTGAGTAGAAGACAGTTTCTTTTGAAGTTCCTCCTGAAGAAGATGCACCACCATTTCTCTGCTCCTCAGAAATTAGAAGAGCAATCAACTCCTCAAAATCAGGAAATCTTTCACGGACGGAAATGGATGTCCGAAACTGCGCATAATCCTTTCCTAGACCATTCAAGGTCACAGAAACTAAATCATCATCTTCCACTGGCGACCCAATGGAAGCAAGTGCATCTGCAATCTTCTTCACCTTCATGTGGTAGTCATTGATGCTCATATTTTCTCTTTGCACATTGTGCAACTCTTGCTTGAGCTGCATTTTCCTGGCTTGCGTATTTGTGCTATACATCTTTGACAGAGTATCCCATGCCTCCTTTGGCGTACTTGCATCCTGAATATGCACAATCATAGAGTCTGAAATGCTGATAGACAGCCAGTACATAACTTTCCCGGCTCTCTCATGCCATGCTTTGAATGCTTGCATTTGCTGTTGATTGGGAACATCAGGAAGAACTGGTTCTTCTTCATTTCCTGCAACAAATTCCCAATATCCTTTTCCCATAAGGAAATTCGTCATTCTAAACTTCCATGCTTGGAAGTTGTTCTTGTCAAGCTTTTCAGTGACAATCTGTGAGAGAGAATCAGATGCCATTACAGAATACTGCAAAAAATTCTGTCACTGCAAAAAACACAGCTTCACCCTCACAAGGGCAAATCTGCAAAACTGACGAAAGTGGTATTTGACCACACAGTCACTTCCTAGTGACGATTTTGCATAAACAGAAACCAAGGATGATTCTGTAACTCCCAATGTCTCTGCGCACAAGCATACGATGCAATTTCTGTGGTAACTTTTCACCGACCTGTAGAACAGTGGTCGCACAGCATAAAACAAGGCTTTTTCCTGAGTGTGTGCAGAAAACTTCCGCCTCCAAAACAGGCCCCGAAATGGCCTCAAATCAAAAAAACAGGGTCGCTCAGAGCTAAAGCTCTGTCCCGCAGCATATACTACCCTCTTGCTTCAGCGCGAAGGGCGTCTCAACCTGAGACAATGCACTCCTGCAATTTCCGGCTGTGCTACCTGCAGAGATCTGCTCCCAAAACAGAAAATGAAAGCAACACTGCTCCTCTTACCAGACCACCGCGAGCTTGGCTTGCTTTCTTGAGCTCCTTACCACGAACAAGGCTCTGATACCATGTCACGATTGTGGGAGAGAAGGAAGGAGTCTCGCTTGAAGCTTTCTTGCTTGCACAATGGGGGAAGACACACAAGGGTGGAGGCTGAAAACAGTTTTCCTCTTCTTAGTTGTGTAAGCCAAAAGAACTCTAGTACAAAGAAATAGAAGAACCCTCTATATGGGTCTCAAACCAAACTCAACTAACTAAGGTGGCATACTAACTGAGCCACGAACTAGAGTAGATAAGGATAGCTATCATGTAGCTATTATTCAGGGGCGGTGTACCAACCGCATCTGCAACTGATAAGTCGGTGACATAAATACACAACGGTCACCCTGGCGTATCACGAGTGGAGCTCGATATCTCAACAACGACAAGAGTAGCAACAGCAGCTAGTAGTTGTGATCCAAAGGTACATCTATATTACATCATCATCTCTAAAAAGGGACAACACTAGTCGAGAGTACGTTGGTGTTCAGGTTTTCTCACTCTCAATGTTCAAAATGTATGCTAATATTTCAAGGACTAAGATGGTGTGAGGTTTTCTCATCTAACGTTAACTATGTGTATTGATATTTGTTGCATATGTAGGTTTCTATTTCAATAAGCAAAGCATCATCATCAAAGGATGTTTCAAAGAAGAGTAAAGGCTCAAAGGAGGAACCAAAACAAAAAAGAAAAAGGTGTATATTTTACCAGGGCATAAGCATGATGCTCTAGATGAGATGACATATATTCTCTCTCTCTCTTTTGTTTGGGTCTTCTTAATTTGTCAAAGCTGTTGTGATTACTTATATACATCATAACTTTCTTGGCTCTTCTTTCAGAGGGATCCTCTCAGGATTTTTTATGAGAGTTTGTAGAAGGAAAAACCCAAAAGGGAAATCAATAAACATGCCTGTGTGCAAGCACACACAAGCATGAGAGTTAGAAGGATGCACAGATTTCGGTCATTGACAAGTACAAGAAGAGTGTCCTCCACTATGCAGCCTGATATGGCCAAAGGTCCTGCAATATCAACTAGTTGTTGTTGGGCCAACTTTTGTGGTGATCTTTTAGATGAGGAAGAAGACTACGAGACTTTCCTTGTGGAAGCTATGAAGGAAAGTCATGAGGAGTAGCATAGCAAATACAGGCCTGAACAAACATGTATGTCAACAAGGAGGAGCCCAAACAGGCAGTGCTGCCCAGCACTCACATTGAGTAGAAAACTGAGGACATAGGGCATGGGAAGAAGGTGATGCTAAGGAGTCATGACAATTGGAAACTGGCTGGTAACGCGAAGGGCTACATCAAGCAACATCAAGCACCATGGCATGGCTTTCATCAAAGGCACCATCAGTAATGTTTAAGCATATGTACTAATTATCGATCAACTTTGGTTTCCATCTTGCAAGATGTCTATGGGGCGCTACCTTAAGATGATTGAATATGAAATGCCAAAGGATCATGACACAAAGGAAGTAACCACAAATGCTCAGGTGAGAGTTTTAAGAACTTTTCTTCTCCTTTTCTTCAACATAGTTTTTTTAGTAGTGGATCAAATTTGAAGAGATACAAGTTTTGTAGTCAAATGTCTACAGGCATCAAAAGTGGTGGTTTTGCTGGTCTACTTGAAAGAGGTAAAGAAAGAGATCATTGGCTCCATTTATGAAGGCAAATCACAACAACTACTTGAAGGAATAGAGAAGACATTCAGCTTGCAGTTGCAAATGAAGACAGCTTGTAACTAGGTTGGGATTGCCAGGTACTTTCCTGCTTAGGGGTGGTCTAATGAAAATTTTTAGTGAGTATGCTTGCTCCAATCATGCATTGAATTGTGTTCGAAAATTTAGAGCATATCTTTTCTCTCTCAATATGAGGTGGTAAACTTCATATAGTTTATGAAGTGGTTTGAGAAAGCTTTTATGTTGTGTAGAGTGTGGTTCGTTGGCTACATCTTTTCCCACTATTTTGGAGCTTGTGGTAGCATATGAGCTTGAGAACATTACTTACAACCGGTACCGCAGTTGTATTGGCGGTGATGTCCTCGCCCGAGGTTTCATTGCGGATTATGCGAGACGGTTGACATCAACAGAGCTTGGGAAGTTGTTCCTTCATACCGGGTTTGCCTAGCTCCTTGGCTTCTCTTTCCCAATTTCCCCAAATGGCCTTGTCTAGGACAGTAATTAACAACACAGTCCATGTCGTTCTCCTTTGAAGCGCCCCTTATCATAGGCCCTGTCAAAAAGCATGTGGATAGACATGTTTGGGAGTACAATCATCAATGCAAACAACACTAGCAGCAATGGGTAAGCTAAGGGCTGCAAGCTCACAGTGACATGTGGAAGAAGTAGGAGATGTATTCAACAAAGATCACGTTGAATTCCATGATGCATAGAATCTATAGAAGCAAACTAAAAAAAATGATCCCTTTTGTATCAACTTCTTGGAGCTTAATGAATTAATAAGAATCATTGGGCATATTGGATTTGAAGGAGTGGCTTCCTGAGTTCTCTTGAGACCATCTATGGACTGGTACTTTAGTTCACCTTGGATATTCAATAGCTAAGACCAATCTAACTTCTTGTGGAATATGGCTTGCTTGTACGACATTTTTCATCGATATCATCATTTCTAATAAGAGTATCAATGTTTAGCTAGCATTTGAGCAAATGAAGGCTTATTTCTTGTGAATCTTTGTCTAATCTTTTAGATGAAGCCTATGCGCACTTGAAACCTCACTACTGAGAGGCTTGTTCTATCTAGCAGCTTTTGCCTATGGAGTTAGAGTGGTCATGGTAGCAACTCTTCTAGACATGGGCAATGCCAACAAGCTACTTCGAGGAGGGGAAGCATATCAAACCCTGGACTGCCACCACAAGGTATATATCCTTATGAAGGAAATCCATAGAAGGTATAGCTATTGCTACTTTGGTGCTCTTACATTAGATGCACCTCTTGCTACTTTGGTTGTAGCAAGCCTAATAAAAGGTTGGATTGGTTGAAGTTTGAGCTTGATGGATCTGTATGTTTCATCCACTTATCTAAACAACTTGCTAAAACATTGAAAATGAAGAATGTAAGTTGAGGGTTTTGATATCCTATTTGCATGTAGTGGTAAGCTTAATCAAATTGACTTGGAATGATACTTCAATCTATTGAATTCCTAACTTGTGGGCAAACTCAACACTAGCATATGTGTTTGGTAAATCTTATTGTTTGAGAGTCTAGATAGCATTGCATATTCCCACAAGAGTATGCATTGATTTGGATGGGCATTACATTTATCCCCATTAGTAAGTATGATATAATATGGTTCCATGAGCAAATAATTTAAATATCACTTCATTATTTGTCTTGTTGTGGATAGGACTACAAGCTTTGAAGCATACAACCAGTAGAGTAGATCTATGTTGTGGAGCTATGGGAGATTTCAGTGCTTTCAGAATCAAAGGGAAGGAAGTTTGCTAAAAATGGTAGGTCTTCTCTTGTTGCTCTGAGCTTTTTTCGCTATGTACATGTTTGAGCCTTTTGATATCCTTGTTGATTGTAAGCATAAAATGCATATAGAGACAACATTGTTGGTGAAGCAGCAAGGATCTACATTTCAAAAAAAAGGAAGGGAGGCTTACGAAGAGCTAACAAGACTTAATTTTTTTAATGGTGGAGCAGATCCGAAGAGGATGACAACTCTAGACCTACCTTAGGTGCTATAGAACATGGTGAAGTAGAGAGAATGTAGTGCTCAAGACAACATTTTTAGTAAATTCAATCACAATTCTATTGCTAACAATACAACATTGTGAACAAATCATGATTAGTTTTCTTAACATAATATATTAGTGTGATAATGGCTTGTATTAATAGTTTCGACTAGTTTTCTTGTATAGCAAAGTTTTACTATATCTATGGTTTCAACTAGTTTTCTTATCTAGGAATTTTTTTTACTAGATCATCAATTAGGAAATTTAAAAATTTTCTATATAAAAACATTTTACTAGATCACTAACACAATGTAAAGTGTTCCATTTTTATTCTCTCTTTTTTTACTAAATGGAAAAGTGTTTAAAGTTCCTTGTAATTACCTAAATGAAATGCCCTAAACATCATCTTCGTTATTTAAATCATACTCGTCATTTTGCGTTGGTTTATTCTCAATCCCATTTTCAGGCTCCATTGACGGCCTTGGCTGGTCGGATTTTGACTTTGGAGGGGGGGGGGGAGGGATGGGTGGCAGGCGGTGCCGTCACTTGGTAATCGAAGAAAGCGGAATATGTAGCTATTGCAATGGATGCGAAGGAAGGCCTTTGGATCCAAACTTTGTTGGAAGAGCTACATATCACACAAAAGCCAAGCTTGAAGATTTTATGTGACAACAAATCATGCCTTTTTCCTGCAAGCAATCCAAAGCATTCTGAAAAAACAAAGCATGTGGATTTGAAGTATCATTTCATCAGAGAAATGATCGATGAAAAGAAGCTTAAGCTGGAGTACACTCCGACTGAGATGATGTGAGCAGACTTCCTTACGAAACCTGTGTCTACCCAAAAATTTGAAGCCGGAAATTGTTAGGTGAGGTGAGAGCTGTTTGAATGCTCTGAAGGCGTCCGAGTCCGAGTCCGAACCCTAGCAGGGGTCCGAACCCTAGCAGGGGGCCGAGTCCGAGTCCGAACCCTAGAAAGGGTCCGAGTTCGAGCTTGCGCCTGCGCTCGGGCAAGGGCACACTGCTACTCTGACGCGAGGAGTTACATGTGCGAGAAAGGCACTCATAGTATTTTGTGGTCCTTTGTCTCCTCTCGTGCCGCCCGATGGGGCACTAGAGTCTGCGTCTCGGGAGATGCGGAACCTGATCGTTGTTCAGACTGAGCCGCAGTTTGGCACCATGTCCTTTCCTATCATGCAGACGACACCCTTTTCTCTCTCACATCATGAGTCGGACATGGCGACTACAGTACAAAGGTCATTTGGGAAAGTAGTGGGAAACCCACTATTTAATGGATACCCCACACAGCTTGCAGGTCTTGGACCTATTGGGCAGCATGCAGAACATCACCCAGATAAAAGAGGAGATGGATTGTCCTGAGGATATGGACCCGTCCACCTGGGAGGCGTTGCAGATCAACTGGCAAGTGGCTGTTTTGGAAGCCCCGCAGTCCAAAGGACGTGTCTCCAAGAAACTGAAGGAACTGACGACTTTGCAACTTCTCGAAGTCAGCCGCGTCTTCCTCAACGAAGTGAATATAAGGCTCAAGCAGGAATGCAAAAAGGACAACAGGATGCCGCCGTCCCCCCCCCAAATCGTCTCCGGAACCAGACCAAGCATCCAATCAAATAGGTTTGTCAGGTACGCAATTCCGTCTTACAATCCCTGCTATTGAGTTAAATAAGCTAACCGTCTCCTATCAGTCAAGAGCGTTGATCGGACTCTGTCATGGGGCGCGTCCCCCCCTGGATTTTCTATGTAATTGGGTTAGGCAAAACTGGGAACCTATTGGGGGGAAGCCTATTGCCATCCAATACCTCCCAAACAACTACTTCTTCTTTCTGTTTGAAAATGAGCAATCAGCCCTTACTCTCCTTAGCCATGGGCAATGGATGCTTAGAAGCTTCCCACTGTCCCTATTCAAGTGGACACCAAAATTCGACCCCTCGGGTCCCAAGCCGACCTGCGTCTCGATCTGGGTCGAATTCCCAAATCTGTCGCTACATCTTTACCCCTTTCTGAAAACGCTATAGCAGCTCCCCTGGGTAGATTGCTAGGGCAAAGACCCTACACGGACATTAACCCACGCTGGCACCCCCAGCTACTAATAGAAATTGATCTGAGTAAATCCCTAATTGATTCATTGTTGATCAGTGACACAGAGGGCAATTTTGTGAAGAAGCAACGTGTCCTCTATAAAAATCTCCCTAATGCATGTTTTAAGTGCCTAAAAATTGGACACTTCGTGCGAGACTGCCCAGAGTGGAAGGCCAGAGTGAGTCCAGAACCTGACAAGACAAATCCCCATCCTAAAACCGGAGAACCTCAAAGTGATGGGTTCCAAACGGTCAGTAGGAAGGGTAAGAGCAAAAATCAGTCAACCCAGAAACAAAATAGTAATAATAAGAGTAGAAACATCAATAACAATAGATACTCCCCCCTTCTCATGAACTTAGTGGATACATCAGAAGGGAATGGGGAAAAGGGGGAGGATATTACAACGGAGCTTGTCTCTGATGAGGTAATAGTGGAGGAAACTCAGGGAGATCTCAAGGGGCAGAACACCAGGCCGGATGAAAATGCAATGCAACCAGAAAACCTAAACTTTGACCTTAACGAACAGAATGAAGACGTTGAGTTCTCGCAGGCAGAGGAAGAGGAACTACCAATGGGGAGAGACCCCCCTCTCAGCCCCATCCCTGCTGAAAGTCCAGTCAAAGAGGTAGGTAATAGTCAAAAAGCCAAAAGAAGGTACTCAAGCATAGGGCAAAGTGCGAGTAACCCATTTGGGCAAACAAAGGGTCCCTAGAAGAAAGGGAAACCAAAAAATATATAAATATGGTAATGAATAAACTAAAAATTGTATCTTATAACATCAAGGGATTGACTGAACCCAAAAGGGAAACTATACTCAGGGAATGGCTCAAAGTTAGTGCCATCCTCCCTGACGTCATTTGCCTACAGGAAATCAAAGTGTCAGGCCCCCCTCTTCTTAAAAATCTGCAGTCAGTGTCCAAGGAATATGTATGGTTCACAACAAACCACACCAATAGAAGAGGAGGAACATGCATTGGTGTCTCCATCAAAATTAAGGACCAAATATGTAAGACAATTATAGATAAGGACAATCACTGGGTGGCAATCCTTTTTAAGAATCAAGAAGAGATAGCTGTTGTTTCAGTATATGCCCCTAATACCTCTTCTAAAAGATGCAAGCTGTGGGATTCATTTCAGGTTATCAATTGCCCCATCATCATTGCAGGGGATTTCAATATGGTTGAAACATCCAAAGACAGGTATTTGGAAAAAGGTTCATGTCTTGTAGGATCAGAAAGAAGTAAGTGGTTAGTAACTAAAGCCTACCATGGGCTCACGGATGTCAGTGAACAGCTAGGATTTACGTGGAGTAACAATCAAAGTGGATCCTCTTTACGTAAGGCTAGACTAGATAGATTTTATGTTTCTGCAGGATTGTTGGCTTCTTATGCCAATATTAAAGCAAAAGTATTTAACAACTTAGTCATGTCTGATCATAAGCCTATTCAACTGACACTCTCTAACTCGTCCCAAATAATTAGGGCTGGCTGGTTTCGTGCAGACCCTAGACTTTTCCAAAACAAAGCAACCAGAGAATCAATCCAAAAAATCTGGACATTGGCCTTCCAACAAACATTATCCCCAGCTCACTCATGGACTAAAGCCATCAGGGACACCCAACTATTCTTGAGGGATTTAAAAATGAAAAAGACCCAGCAGGTTAGGGAACATAGAGCTAGGCAATACTCAGCATATAAAAACTTGGAGACCAGGATAGAGGTGGGGGAGAGCCAACTGCAACAAGAGCTACAAAGAATCAAGCAGGAACTAAGAGCTGCTGAAGAAATGGAAGCTATGGACATACAACTCTTCACTAGGCAATGGTGGGCTGGCAAAGCAGATAAACCCACCAAAGAAATGTTCCAAGTCCTCAAGAAAAAAAAGAATAGAGACTCCATCCCTATGCTTAGAAAGAAAGATGGTACACTTGTGCAAAACAATGGGGAGAATCTCCTTATAGCCAAGGAGTTTTTCTCTAAAATGTTTAGCTCCCCTAGAGAGAGCTCACCGGAAGAGACAACCGCCACTAAAGCCGAGATAGCGATGGCCAGGAGGAAGGTTGTCCCCCCAAGCTTGGCTAAGGTTCTAGATGGGAAACTCTCAGTGATTGAGGTCAGTGATGCTATTGACTCTCTCGCATTAGGAAAAAGTCCAGGGATTGACGGCCTTCCGAATGAATTCTTCAAAGAATACAAACACACCCCTTCTCATGGTATGGAGGGAATCCCTAAAATTTGGAGCCTTGCCTCGTACAATTAATGAAGGGATAGTCAAGCTAATCCATAAGAGGGATGACAAAGAGCTGCTAGCTAATTGGAGACCCATAACGTGTCTCACTTCAGCTTGTAAGGTCTTTGCTAAAGCCATAGCTAGGAGGCTATCTGACCAACTTGACCACTAGATAAGAAAAGAACAAAAATGATTCATTAAAGGGAGATACATCCTAGACTCAATAATTGCCCTATGGGAAGGCATTGAACAAGCCCAAAGAACCAACCAAGATTTTGTTTTCTTCAAGATTGATTTTGACAAGGCGTATGATAGGTTAGAATGGGATTTTATCCTTCAATCCCTTCAAGATATGGGACTAGGGAGGAAGTTCATTAAATATGTTAGTAACCTCTTTGGTAATGCTTCCACCAGAATAGCCATCAATGGAGAAATGACTGACTCCTTCCCATTGAGGAGATCCATCAGACAGGGCTGCCCTCTCGCCCCCTTGTTGTTTGCCATTGCAGCGGATGCTTTAGGGTCGCTCATCCAAGCTGAGATTGATAAGGGCAATCTTAAAGGTATCAAACTCCCTAACAACAAAGACATGGTTCTCAACCACTTTGCTGATGATACAAATGGTACAGTCAATAATGATCCAGTCTCACTAGTGGCCTTTTGGAAATGCTTGCAAACCTTTTACAAGGCTTCGGGCTCTGTGACCAACCCCAACAAAACACGAATTAAAACACTAATTAGTCCTTGTCCTAGATGGCTCCTGGATGAAGGATGTAAGGAGCTGGAAACATGCAAAGTATTTAGACTATTAGGAATACCCATGGGCTTTGGAATTTCAATGAAACAAAGATGGGACTGGCTTCTGGAAAAAATCAGGGGCAAGTTTGAAAAATTGAAAGGGTTGTAGCTCAATATGGCTGGAAGATGCATGGTGCTTAAACACATTCTAATTCCATCCACAATATACTTTTTGGCTTGCTGGAAACCCTGTAAGGCAGGAATGAAACAACTAGAATAGCTAGGGAGGAACTTTCTATGGAGTGGGGATGGAGAACAATTCAAGGTTCCAAAAGTTTCTTGGGCTATATGTACTACGCCTAAAAAATTAGGTGGTCTTGGGCTGCCCAACCTACGCATCCTGGCTGACAAACTGGTAGCCAAGTGGATTGCAAGAAGTATCATCAGGGAGGAAGAAGACTGGATTACATTACACTTGCAAATTTCAGGTTAAGGGATGCCCTAAATGGAAATTCCTAGACCCACTAACTATAACTATATGTCCTGTCAATCTGAAACCTAAAGACTGTTCGCCCCTGGCCAAAGGACTTTGGGAGGCCTGGTTCAAATACAAGAACCTGCTAATCCCCTCACCCCTCCCCAACCTCACTCTTCCCTGGTGTTCCAAGGACTCTATGTGATTCAGCTTCCATAAGGGAGCGATCCCAGACAACCAGCTGAACTAGCATACAAGCTCTTTAAGAAAGGAATTAGAATTTGGAGGGACATATGGGATCCATGCCTGAAAACGTGGATGACCGGGACACAACTGAAGCAGACATTCAAACTTAAAAGACAGGAACTAGACCTGGTGGTGGTTGGAAGGATACTCTTGTGGGAATCTAACGTGCCGATTATGAACAATCTCAACAACCATTTCAATCATAGGGGAATCAGGTTATTAGGGGACAAACCACTGCTCCCCCTGCCCGACTTGATAAATAGCAATGCTCCACTATGCAATAAACTGAATAACAGATGGAATATTAATTGGATTGTAGAACAGTGGAACTATAGGTTTAAAAACACTTGGGTTCCCTCTATTCAACCAAAGATGTCCTGTCTGATGTGGCTCATTACCCTCAAAAGTCTATGGACTAATGAGAGAGCACGCAAAGCTGGTTTGGGGAATGGTCTATGTCCAAGGTGTGGACAACAGGCAGAATCAATTTCACATACACTACAAGGATTTGGGCCATTAGCGACGCCGATTAGCGACGGCGGATAGCGGCGTCGCTATTTGCGTCGCATTTGGGACGCAAATAGCGACGGGCCGCAGGGAAAAAATGCGGCCGAAACCTGAGCGCGGTTTTCATTTCTTTTGCTTCATTGAGAGTTTTGAGAGCGAGAGCGAGGGAGAGAGTGACCGTCATGAGAGAAGAGGAGGAAGAAGACTTGCCGCCGCCACCGCCGCCGTTGTTCCCGAAGGAGAGGAGGAGCCTTCATCGCAAAGAGAAGCCACCCCACGCTCGCCATATCTCTGTAATATTTCCACCCGTGAACATTGACTTTCCGCACACTGCGTAAACTTTGTACAAAGGTTATCCCACATATTGGATTTACCGGCAGTCTAATGTGTAGCCTGCACGTGAGAAATCGAGACCATTCGCATTGGCAAAAGCGAGCCGAGGGTTCAAAACCGAAATTCCCGCGTAAACACCCTCTTGGGAGGGGCAAAATAGTTATTATTAAAGCAAATTTTTTTTACTTTAATCCCTTTTCCCTAGCCGATGCATGGCTGGAGAAGAGGGAGTGTGGGGGGATGGGCCATGGAGGAGTCGTGGCCTGCATGGGAGGGGGGGAACCCATGCAAGGGGCCACGTGTGTGGAGGCCTTCTCTTCCCCCCCCTTGCCTATATGTACTCCCTTTAAGGAGAGAAGTGAAAGGGGAGGAAACGGACGCTGCTGCCACGCCGTGTTGGGGAAAGGAGGGAGACCAGGGCTGCCATCGCCGCCACAGTCCGCCAGGCCGCCACAGTCCGCCGCCATCCTCGCCTTGACCACATCTCTCTTCCCAATCATTGGGATCCCCTTCTCGTCGTCGCTGCTGCCCAGAAGCTTCTTAGAAGCTTCTTTAAGAAGCTTCTAAGGTTTAAGGACATAGGCCTTGATCCTATGCGGCTTCTCGGTTTTAAATCCGGGTTAGGGAAACTCCTATTCCCAAGCGAGGAGAAGGTATCGACCTCCTAGCCGTCTCAAAAAGCAAGAGCAAAGGGTTGAGGGAATCTGCGGAGTCCGTAACCACGACTACAATGGCTCCCAAGAAGTTGCAAGGCGCGCCTGCGGGAGGTTCATCTCCAAGCATTCAAGTGGATATCTCCCCGAGCCCACAGACCCAGGTTTTTATGATTTTTGATTCTACGCAAAAGTAATGCATTAGGTATGATAACTCCCACGGAATAGAAGGTACCTATGCATGTTTAAATTTACCAAGCCGAATTAAAAAGGAAATTGAGGATAAATCTTTATTGTAATGGTTCATGGGGAAAGCTATTAACACCCGTAGGAGGTTATCCGAAAAGTAATGATGGCGTATCAAAAATTGAATCTAGGGATTGGCATGTGGCATGTGCTTGCAAGAAAGAATATACCAACACTAACTCTACAATAACCTCATTTAACTACATTGTAGTTATGAAAGGGTTGCATGTTGCACTTTCATCGTGCATAAAATTCATTCATCAAATGTTGCATTTGGGAAGGATTGCAGGGTTTAAACAAAGCATGAGATTCTAAAGTATAGATAACAAGGTAGTAGGCATGATTAATTGATGTAAGTCCTAGTAGGACCTAGGAAAGTTAGTGTCCAGATTATCAGGCATTTTTACTTTACCAAGGAAAGATAGGGTTATTGTGAACCATGTGATGCGTAGAAGCAATGAATCACATGTTTACATGTATTGGTGTAGTTGTAACTATTTTTCCTCCTTTAGATCTAGTTTATTATCCCTAGGAAAGGTTCATCCTTGTCGCAAGACAAGTATATTGAGTTGTCTAAATCACCTAACCCACAAGGGATTCATATGGGCATGGTTCAGTCAATACGATAAATACCCCAAGCACTAACTAGGGATTAGCACGTTAAGGATTCGGCCAAGTTTTCTACTTGTTGCTAAGTCGAAACCTTCATACCCAATGATCATACCCACATTCACGAAATGTTGAGTCAATTGGACGCTCATGCATAAAACGATCTAAGGTTTCTACCCTAAGGATCATTCGACCTAGTGCTAGAACTTGGTTTGAGTTGGAAATCCCTAGGACCGAACGTTGTCGGTCTAGTGCAATTAGGATTGGGGTGAGTGAGAAGACGCCCTAAAAACCTACTTCGAGTCTAGTCATAATTCTTGACCAGAAAACACCATTCAAAAGTGAAATGATCTCTTGGAATGGAGGCGACACTTGTGCAACAAGTTGCACGTCGCATAGCCTTGTGGTTTGATCACAAGAAAGTTTTGCCATTCCTTGGAATGAGGTTGGCAGGTTCTTGCGCAAGTTTAACTTGCAAGGGGATGGGTAGTCGTCTTGTTACTTCGCCCTCATTAGGGGAAATTTGCCAAGTTAAGGGAAGTTAGGTATTTGCTTGGACGAAAATGATTAATCAATAAATTAAAGCGACATGGCTGCCGGGATTTACTATTATTAAAACCTAAGGCATTGGTTAAGTTGGGTTAACAGGGTATGACCCTAACCCAAGGATAATAGGAATCTTGCCAAGTTGCAATTGATTCCGGATCGAATGCTGGATGCATTCGGAGAGAAGGATTCACTCCTTAACAGTTTGCCAAATAAACAACCACTGGAATTGATTGTGCTTGTAGCAGTTTAGAAAGCACTGTTTGCATTGTTTGCTCAAAGAACTAAAGGATGAAAAGATATATAAATGCTTCAGGTTGAAGGCCTGAAGGGAGAGGCAGCTTCAGTTACCCCCGACTGCCTGCCTGACCCTAACCAAGGGGGCTGTTGACCGCGCCGGGAACGTGGACCGAACCCGCCGCGAGAGGTCTTTCCGTTGAGCTCTACTTGGAGCAGGAGGACGCTTGGGTGCCGGGGGGGCTCTGGCCGTAAATCCCTCGCCTTCCAGGTCCTGCACAAGAGGCTAACGTGACTCGGGATTGGATCTCGAGGCTCGCATACTAGTCTACGGGCAGAAGCTTGGAATAGTGATCCCTGGTGGATTACTGGATAGCCTTCGGGCGGATTATGAATAAGCCTACGGGCGGAACTCCTTGTATTTCAAAGATAAAAGGATAAAATGATAATAAAGAAGTTGTTTGACATTGTTTTTCTCTATGTCCTGTGATAAGATTACGTGAAGGAACCAGTGCTTAACAGGGTTAATCAAAGAAGATGTTTGTTATATGTCAAATTAATGTGGTAGGTAATTACATAACTAAAACAAACCGAGGAAAGTGCGGAGGATGGACCATGGGTCTGTCCTATGGATGGGTGGTCCCGGTTAGCCGGGAACTTTTCTCAAAAAGCTTCAACGAACAGAGGGATGATCATCATCGCCGGAACAAATAACGAGAACGATGACTTAGAATTACCTATTACCCGATTCACGCTGTTTTAGGGGAACGGAATGGGACTATGCCTTATGGCAGAGAGGTCGAGCCTTGCATCCCTCTCGTTTCCCATTCTCCTTAAACCAAGTGCAGCGTGAATCCGCTTCAGACCTGGCGTTTCTGTGTAAAGTAGTTCGCTCGGGTCTGACGCTAGTTGCTGCTAGTTAATGAACAAACAGGAAAACCCAAATTTCGGTCGATCCTAAGTGGGAACGGCCAGGATACTTCCGCTACGTGGCAGACACGGGAAGACCTAGATTGCAAAACCCGTAACATTCCATGGGAGTGCCGGGCGGAACTTTCTAGACATCCTTTCCGATGGACTGCTAAGACGTGTCCTGGATGATTCTAGTGGACACGTTACAATCTCATTGGTGAGTCTCCCTCTCTCTTTCTTTTGCTTGTTCAAGGTTTAAATCACTCTCTTTTGCTTGTTTAGGAGAGGAAATGAAAGAGAAAGAGAGGGAGAGAGAGGGAGAGAAAGAGAGGGAGAGGGAGAGGGAGAGAAAGAGAAAGAGAGGGAGAGTGCATTCTCTCTCTCCCTCTCCCTTTTGCTTGTTTAATGTTTAAATCACTTTCTTTTTTGCTTGTTTAGGAGAGGAAACGAGAGAGTAAGAGAGAAAGAGAGGGAGAGGGAGAGGGAGAGGGAGGAAATGAGAGAGGGAGAGAAAGAGAAAGAGAGGGAGAGGGAGAGTGCATTCTCTCTCTCCCTCTCCTTTTTGCTTGTTAATGTTTAAACCACTTTCTTTTTTGCTTGTTTAGGAGAGGAAATGAGAGAGAAAGAGAGGGAGAGAAAGAGAGGGAGAGGGAGAGGGAGGGGAAGGAAATAAGAGAGGGAGAGAAAGAAAAAGAGAGGGAGAGTGCATTGTCTCTCTCCCTCTCCCTTTTGTTTGTTTAATGTTTAAATCACTTTATTTTTTGCTTGTTTAGGAAAGAGAGAGAAAGAGAGATAGAGAGGGAGAGAAAGACAAAGAGAGGGAGAGGGAGAGGGAGGGGAGGGAAATGAGAGAGGGAGAGAAAAAGAACGAGAGGGAGAGGGAGAGGGTGAGAGAGAGAGAGGGAGAGGGAGAGGGAGAGGGAGAGGGAGAGGGAGAGAAAGAGAAAGAGAGGGAGAGTGCATTCTCTCTCTCCCTCTCCCTTTTGCTTGTTTAATGTTTAAATCACTTTCTTTTTTGCTTGTTTAGGATAGGAAATGAGAGAGTAAGAGAGAAAGAGAGGGAGAGGGAGAGGGAGAGGGAGAGAGAGAGGGAGAGGGAGAGAAAGAGAAAGAGAAAGAGAGGGAGAGGGAGGGGGAGGGGGAGGAAATGAGAGAGGGAGAGAAAGAGAAAGAGAGGGAGAAGGAGGGAGAGTGCATTCTCTCTCTCCCTCTCCCTTTTGCTTGTTTAATGTTTAAATCACTTTATTTTTTGCTTGTTTAGGAGAGGAAATGAGAGAGAAAGAGAGGGAGAGGGAGAGGGAGGGGAAGGAAATGAGAGAGGGAGAGAAAGAGAAAGAGAGGGAGAGTGCATTGTCTCTCTCCCTCTCCCTTTTTCTTGTTTAATGTTTAAATCACTTTATTTTTTGCTTGTTTAGGAAATGAGAGAGAAAGAGAGATAGAGAGGGAGAGAAAGACAAAGAGAAAGAGAGGGAGAGGGAGAGGGAGGGGAAGGAAATGAGAGAGGGAGAGAAAGAGAACGAGAGGGTGAGGGAGAGGGTGAGAGAGAGAGAGTGCATTCTCTCTCTCACAACGGGTTTGGTTGTTTGTTGTTTGAATCACTTTCTTTTTTGCTTGTTTAGGAGAGGAAATGAGAGAGAAAGAGAGAAAGAGAGGGAGAGGGAGAGAGAGGGAGAGAAAGAGAGGGAGGGGGAGGGGAAGGAAATTTAAGATAATAGACTTATCGATAATGGTATGCAATGTGCTTTGCCATGGGCCACGTACATTGGTGACTCTTTAAGATGGCTTAAAAATTGTCAATTCCTTCATAATGTCCAAGTAGGGGATCTAATTGTGATATGCATAATTCATTGTTTTTGTATTAACTTTATAGGTATAACAAATTAGAAATCATGCCAACTAGTCAACGGAAGGACTAAAAGAAAATGATACCCTAGCTAATGGTCATTACGATACTTCATCAAAATGAACCCAAAAGTATTGTTATAGAAGAAGAAACCCTTAAATTGAGTATAGGATATTTTCTCTCAGGTCTTATGACTATGAGTAGAATTGATTGAAATAAATTTTATTACTATAGTTATTAAATTTCATAGATGGCGCGTATTAATTTTAATACGGGATCCTAGGACAAAAAAACCACATTTCTAAGATGCTTTTTGTTGAGACTAATTTATTATTAGACTAAGAGATCCTCAATGATGCTCAAAATGGATTACTTATACTCAAAGCCGAGATATAACAAATAATTATCTACCGGGACAAACAAATCCTTGAGCATGATACAAGGCCGAGATATAACATCGGAAAATCTCTCAACTACTATATACAATGCAAGATTTATGGTCAACTTGCAACTTGACGTACATCTCCATAAAGCTATTCATTTAAGCCTCGTTTGTTGTAATGTAGATAAGATGGAAAACGAAGAAGGTGTTATTGTTCAAGACCGCGAGACGTATCTTAATCAGCGTGTCCCATGTCCTTGCTCTCAATGCAAGTTGGCAATTAGACGAAAACGCCGATTGTCTATAGAACACGTACGACAATTTGGCGAGTTTCAATCTGAGATCATTGATCAGGCGATTGTGAATTTTCAGCAAACGGTAATTTGAAGTTAATATTAATCATGCATTGTACTCTCAAGCTAATTGAAAACAATACACAATAAGATTGGGATGACTTTCCGGGATTGGGAGAGTGCTCAGGTGAGCAGTGTCAAGATTGTGGGAGAGAAGGAAGGAGTCTCACTTGAAGCTTTCTTGCTTGCACAATGGGGGAATACACACAAGGGTGGAGGCTGAAAACAGTTTTCCTCTTCTTAGTTGTGTAAGCCAAAAGAACTCAAGTACAAAGAAATAGAAGAACCCTATATATGGGTCTCAAACCAAACTCAACTAACTAAGGTGGCATACTAACTGAGCCACGAACTAGAGTAGATAAGGATAGCTATCATGTAGCTATTATTCATGGGCGGTGTACCAACCGCGTCTGCAACTGACAAGTCGGTGACATAAATACACAACGGTCACCCTGGCGTATCACGAGTGGAGCTCGATATCTCAATACTCCCCCTCGAGCTCAATCCTAATTCCTGCACACCAAGCAGGTCTCTGAACTTGCGCAGCTTCTCTGCGCCCAATGCCTTTGTGAATATGTCAGCTACCTGATCCTCTATGCTGACATAAACTAGATCAATAAGACCTAGTAAAACCCTCTCTCGTACATAGTGATAATCCACCTCAATGTGCTTTGTTCTAGCATGCTAGACTGGGTTATTTGCCAAGTGTATACTACTCATGTTGACACAATAAATGACAACTGGCCCATCTGTAGACTGATGCATATCATAAAGTAGCTTATGCAACCAAGCTACCTCACATGCAGCCATTGCTGCGCCCCTGTACTCAGCCTCTGTGCTGGATAAGGCAATTGTAGGTTGTTTCTTTTTCAACCATAGCTTTAAGGGTTTTGAAATGCCCAAAAACTTCACTTTTCTTTTTCATAAAATACACCCAAACTTTTTTGCTATAGTCATCAATAAAAGTGACAAAATAATGACAGCCTCCAAGAGATGCAGCTTTAGTAGTCCACACATCAGAGTGGATTAATTCCAATGGCTTCTCACTCTCTTGAACATGTCTAGGAAATGGTTTCCTTGCCTGTTTTCCAAACTGACAGGCTTCACATACCTTATGCATTTTTGCAACCTTGAATTTAGGCAAACCTGCAACAATATTTTGGGCCTGCATTGATTTAAGTCACTGTACATTAACATGACCAATGCGTTTATGCCAGATATCAATATCTGCAACTACACCGGTCCCATGTGCAAACATTGCTGCACTCAATTCAGACATATCTGCATCCAACATTAACATTCTGCCCTTCTTCTTTCCTTTTGCTATCAAGCGACCTTTATTTTTCATATCCTCAACAAAGCATCCATGAGGATTAAATCTGACCTGCAAGCCCTGCTCAACCATTTGACCAACAAAAACTAGATTCTTGGTGATATTCGAGACATGAAATACATCGGACAGGTATTTCTTTTTCCCATCCTGCATAGACAAAGGAAATTTTTCAATCTGCACAATAGGATGTGCAGTATCATCACCAGTCTCCACAAATCCTGGTTTTTCCATTTTCCTTGCATCCTCCATCCATTCTGCATGACCTGTCATGTGGTTTGATACACCTGAGTCAACATACCATACATCATTGCTTTCTTCTGCACTTGTCATAGAATTGTTCATGTGCTGCACCATAAACAAATGCTCATTTCTGTCATCACCCTGTCTACTAGAAGATGCATAATTTCCTTGTTGGAGTTTTCCATTCATGATGTCATTCTGCTTTTTATAGCAGTCCTTAGCCATATGACCCATTTTACCACAGTAGTAGCATTCAATATTCACTACAAGGGAATGGGGCAATAGCGACGCCGATTAGCGACGGCGGATATCGGCGTCGCTATAGGCGTCGCAACTGGCGTCTCTATTGGTGTCGCTATTTGCGACGCAAATAGCGATGCCAATAGCGATGCCGCAGGGAAAAAAAGCGCGCCCGAAACCAAAGCGCCGTTTTCATTTTCTTTTCTTCGCCTTTTGAGAGCGAGAGCGAGGGAGAGAGCCAAGGCTTTGTGAGAGAAGAAGAGGAAGAGACTTGCTGCCGCCGCCGCCGCCACTGCCACCGCCGTTGTTCGCGAAGGAGAGGAGGAGCCCTCGTTGCAAAGAGAAGCCGCCCACACTCGCCATATCTCATTGGTGAGTCTCCCTCTCTCTTTCTTTTACTTGTTGAAGGTTTAAATCGTTCTCTTTTGTTTGTTTAGGAGAGGAAATGAAAGAGAATGAGAGGGAGAGGGAGAGAGAGGGAGAGAAAGAGAGGGAGAGGGAGAGGGAGAGGGAGAGAAAGAGAGGGAGAGTGCATTCTCTCTCTCTCTCCCTTTTGCTTGTTTAATGTTTAAATTACTTTCTTTTTTGCTTGTTTAGGAGAGGAAACGAGAGAGTAAGAGAGAAAGAGAGGGAGAGGGAGAGGGAGAGGGAAAGAAAGAGAAAGAGAAATAGAGGGAGAGGGAGAGGGAGGGGGAGGAAATAGGAGAGGGAGAGAAAGAGAAAGAGAGGGAGAAGGAGGGAGAGTGCATTCTCTCTCTCCCTCCCTCTCCCTTTTGCTTGTTTAATGTTTGAATCACTTTATTTTTTGCTTGTTTAGGAGAGGAAATGAGAGAGAAAGAGAGTGAGAGGGAGAGGAAGGGGAAGGAAATGAGAGAGGGATAGAAAGAGAAAGAGAGGGAGAGTGCATTGTATCTCTCCCTCTCCCTTTTGCTTGGAGGATGTTTAAATCACTTTATTTTTTGCTTGTTTAGGAAATGAGAGAGAAAGAGAGAAAGAGAGATAGAGAGGGAGAGGGAGAAAAAGAGAAATAGAGGGAGAGGGAGAGGGAGAGGGAGAGGGAGAGGGAGGGGAAGGAAATGAGAGAGGGAGAGAAAGAGGGAGGGGGAGGGAGAGGGAGGGAGGGAGAGGGAGAGGGAGAAAGAGGGAGGGAGAGGGAGAGGGAGGGGGAGGGAGGAAATGAGAGAGGGAGAGAAAGAGAACGAGAGGGAGAGGGAGAGGGTGAGAGAAAGAGAGGAAGAGAGGGAGAGGAAGAGAAAGAGAGGGAGAGGGAGGGGAAGGAAATTTAAGATAATATACGTATTGATAATGGTATGCAATGTGCTTTGCATACGGCCACGTACTTCATCAAAATGAACCCAAAATTATTGTTATAGAAGAAGAAACCCTTAAATTGAGTATAGGATAATTTCTCTCAGGTCTTATGACTATGAGTAGAATTGATTGAAATAAATTTTATTACTATAGTTATAAAATTTCATAGATGGCGCGCATTAATTTTAAAATGGATTACTTATACTCAAAGCCGAGATATAACAAAAAATTATCTACCGGGACAAACAAATCGTTGAGCATGATACAAGGCCGAGATATAACATCGGAAAATCTCTCGACTACTATATACAATGTAAGGTTTATGGTCAACTTGCAACTTGACGTACATCTTCATAAAGCTATCCATTTAAGCCTCGTTTGCTGTAATGTAGATAAGATGGCAAACGAAGAAGGTCTTATTGTTCAAGACCGCGAGTCGTATCTTAATCAGTGTGTCCCATGTCCTTGCTCTCAATGCAAGTTGGCAATTAGACGAAAATGCCAATTGTCTATAGAACACATACAACGATTTGGCGAGTTTCAATCTGAGATCATTGATCAGGCGATTGCAGATTTTCAGCAAACGGTAATTTGAAGTTAGCATTTTTCATGCATTGTACTCTCAAGCTAATTGAAAACCATACACAATAAGATTGGGTCTTGTTGGCAAATTTTGTATCCAGGGGGGTGATGTCTCGACCCAAGGGGGAGTGCACCCTTTGCAACCAATTAGAAGAGTTCGTGGACGTGCGATGGATGGATTGCAGGAGCCAATCGACCACTCGCAAGGCCCATCTATACCGTCAATGCTAGAGGAGACAGACAACCTTCCCGACTTGCCTACAATCTTGGAGCCTGAGATGGAGGCAATGATCGATGCATTGATTCCCATGGATGTTGAGACATCTGACCCGCTTAGAGAGGAAGCATCCATACCATTATATGATGGGTGCCGAGTATCTCGGTTGAAGACATTGCTTGCACTCTTAAGTGTGCAAGCAAAATACGGTTGGAGCGATACGAGTGTGACTGAGTTATTCAGGTACCTTGCACACAGACTTCATTGTTTTTTTTTTAATCATTATTATTGCAAACATGGATGGATTTTTCAAGGTGTTTTATGATTTTTTCAGGTTATTGAAATATCATATATTGCCACCTGCAAACACCATGCCTGAGTCTCGTGATGATGCACGACATGTTTTACGGAAGCTTGGCATGGACTACAATAACATCCATGCATGTATCAACGACTGCATATTGTTTCGAGATGAATACGAGACTATGGAGACATGTCCAAAGTGTGGTGCTCACAGGTATCGACAGGACTTGCAAGGGCAGACCATCCCTCAAAAAGTCCTCAGACACTTTCCACTCATCCCCCGCATAAACCACATGTTTCGCATGTTTGCCATGGCAAGCTTGACAACGTGGCATGTGCAGAATAGGTCCACGGATGGAGTGCAACGAATATCAGCAGATTCGCGCGCATGGAGCCACATTGACTCTACCTTCCCAGGCTTTGCGCGAGAGCCAAGGAATCTTCGGCTCGGTCTCGCCATGGATGGTGTGAACCCATTCGGTCTGCGCTCGACTTCTTACAGTGTGTGGCCTATAGTGCTTGTCAACTACAACATTCCTCCATGGCTTTCTACGAAGAAAGGACATCTCATCCTTAGCTTGCTCGTCCCGGGCCGCTACAAAGTAAAAAATATGGACGTGTACCTTCGTCCATTAGTCGATGAGCTTAAGATTTTGTGGGAGGAGGGGGTCACGGTGCAAGATATGAGCAGGCGCGATGGTCGGCAGTCAGCCAACATTCGAGCCATTCTCATGTGGATGATGCATGACTTTCCGGGATTGGGAGAGTGCTCAGGTGAGCAGACCTTTGTTCTCATCGGTCATATCTATATTTTATTTCATTCAATCAAGTATTCACTAGGTCGTGGATCGCCTTGCAGGTCTCGTTACCTCAGGTTATCATGCATGTCCATTGTGTGGGCCACAGTTAGACTCCCGAAGGTCACGAACCATGAAGAAGATGGTATATCAAGGATACGCCGCTTTCTTGCCGGAGGATCATGAACTCAGGGAAGGTTTTCTTGGACGACCTCCAGCACGTATGAACACTGCAAGCTGGTACGAGCTGAAAATGGTAAACTCGGAATCACATCCAAATGGAATGCGACGGTTCTCAGTTTTCTACGAGTTGCCATATTGGACCCACCTATAGGTCAACCACTTGTTGGATCCCATGCATATTTTCAAAAATGTGGGCAGCTTGCTATGGGACCACATCACAGGAAAGAGAGACACTATAGGGTCACGAATGGATTTAATGGAGGTAGGTAAGATGGAGGCGCTTTGGCCGCAGTCGAGTGCTGAAGGGGAAGTGCAGCTTCCTCGCGCTCCCTGGGTTTTGTCTACCAAAGAAGAGCGCATTGTGAAGCAAGTAATCAAGTCTATCCGTACTCCGACGGGTATGATGCGTTCTCTCAGGTCCGCATTTTCTAAAGATGACCAAATGTCTGGGCTAAAATCCCATGATTGGCATAAGATATGTCAGGTTTGTGAACAGAATGGATTTTAATTAGCGTGGACATTTTGAAATTTGAAAAGTTACCATTATTCTTAATGCTTTCTCATTTGTGGCAGTTTGTCCTACCGATCGCGATCGCGGGATGCCTAACTCCAGAAATTCGCGGGGCCATTTACAAGCTGTCGACTTTGGTGCAATGGATCTCACAGAAAGAGATTAAGACGTCCTCTATTGAATCCACAAGGCGGGGAGCAGTTGAGACGATCTGTCTCTTTGAGAAATACCTGCCCACTAGCATGCTCACGATACAAGTTCACCTTCTTGTGCATCTTGTGGACGAAGTGGAGATTGCTGGACCTGTCCATACGCGATGGATGTTCTTCTTGGAGCGCTTCATGAAAACCCTGAAAGGCTTTGTGCAACAATGAGCTCGTCCGGAAGGTAGCATGGCGGAAGGTTGGTTGGTGTCAGAGGCGTTAGTGCATATCTCACAATGGCTACCAACGGTGGAACCAGACAATGAAATGCTATGGACGCTGAAGGACGATGATAGGCTGACTGGAGATGTGGTGGTTGAAAATGGGGTAGAAAAAAGAATGAATGCCTCAATGGAAGAGAATGTGAATCGCTTTTGTATGTTGCACCATGCCTCCATGGAGTCGTGGCTCGCCAAGTACCAGATTGCAAGGCAAGATCGAGAGGAAGCGCGAGCTGAATTCCGACGCAGTACGCGTCACCGATCGATTCGATATCTCGAAGGCATGGAGGAGATGCCGCGGTTTATGTCAACACGATGGTTGCATGGAGCCTTGACCGCAGCATCCAGCGAAGGGACAGAGGTCTCAATGGAGGAGTGGGAGTTCTCGAGGGGATGTAGTCCAAAGGTAATGAGGGGTTTAGAATGTGTCGTATCTAAATTTGCTTGCTACATCTAATTTGAGTGTTTCAATGTGCAATACAAAATATATAGTGCAGCGTGGTCACGCGGATGGCATTTTCGGGTGGAGCGTATTGACAAAATGCGCTCCACAATGGACTGTGGTGTCATGGCAAGGTTTGAGCAAGAGAGTCGGCGACGAGCAACGGATCCGAACACGGTTGTGGATGAGATGGAGTATTTTGGGAACTTGCAAAGTATTATTACGGTGGATTATCGTAGCTTCTCCATGATAATATTCGATGTGCAGTGGTTCAAAGTGGTACTTGGAGGAGCTGGCGCAACAGTTCGACGAGGTCCATCTGGATTTCTCGAAATAGATTCCGAAAAAAAATGGATGGATTTGCGCGACACCTTTGTGTTACCGGCCCATTGTGAACAGGTACAACTAGTCATTTGCTTGCTAATTGTAATACGACATGGTTTATGTCACAATGGTTTGAAGCCGCTTTATAAGTGTTTGTGAACAGGTAATCTTCTATCCAAATCCCCGACAACCTCGATGGTGGTATGTTATACCTTCAACTCCTCGAGGTGCGAGAGTATACGATCAAAGCGATGTTCCAGGCATAGATGAAGAAAATATGCAAATAGAGGGATCGAAATTACAAGGGGTGGAGGCCACCGCAAGCCTGGAGCCCGCATCGGCTAACAATGATGGAACTACAGAAGTCGTAGAATTTTTTGAGAACGAGGCAGACTCGTTCTTTTGTGGTGACATGTCTATCGACCTTCCAATGTATGCAGAGTTGTGTCAGGAGATTAACATGGGACCATAGAATACTTCATTCTTGGAGAATTGTATTACTCAATTCGTTGTTTAGATCTTCCATAAAGGTAGATAAGATATGCATTTTAAGAGGGATTTTTCAAAAATGATTTATATTAATGTGCTTTGTATAGTTTAAATTGATTATTCTAACATCATTTTTTATCTGTGCAGGTATCGACATTTTCAGAATGAGTCGAGGGATGAGCGATGAGGAGTTTCAGGAGATGATGGCACGCATGTCTCCAGATCAGCTCGCGAGATTCAGAGAGATGGCAGATCAGGAGCTGTCTCGTTCTTCGTCAGGGCACTCTGCTAGATCAACTTCAACGCGATCAGATGCTTCAGCTTCGAGCAGACGATCTCGACGCTCACGACTTGGGCCAGAGGGAGGGACTGCGACTGCAGGAGGATCAGGGGGGTGCTGCTGTGGAGACACGGACGCGGTATCTCCGTCTCGTCGTTTAGCTGGAGCTCGGTCACCTCCAGGATTTGTCACACCTGTGGGGACGTCCACTTCAATTACTCCGGCTTTTGCGCAGCCGTCGGCAGATGTCACGCCTTTTGGTGGCACCCCTTTGAGTGGCACTCCGGGAGAGGGTACCCCCATCGGTACACCGGATGTACAGGGGTCTCCTGGATATGCCCAGGAGCGTGGACGGAGATGAGAGAGAGCCCATACAAGGCACACTCCTAGGGATTATGGATACCTAGTGGATGGCAGGTCAGGAGCCATCATCATGAATGATGAGGGGAGGAGGGTGATGGCTCGCATGAGGGAGTTGTGCCAACAAGTTTTTCGGCACAACGTCCTGGATCATTGGAGGAACATACCGGAGGGGAGCAAGGAGTACATAGTAGTATCCTTGCACGAGGAATTCCCGATGCCAGCCGCAGTGGATAGATTCTCTACGGGCTGGATGATGGATTGCATGCGTGCATACATGTCACATAGACGATCCGACGCACGCAAGGCAATCAAGAGTGGGGCTCCAAAGCCCGAGTGGTTAGATGCAGACGACTGGCGTCGACTGAGGGAGGAGGCTACAAATTCGCCAGGACGTTGGAGTCAGCAGCCGGAGGCGGTGAGGACACGAATCGAGGCCGGATCGGTACATCATCTTGGGAGTGGCGGCCACAGGACATATTTGGAGGACTTTGTAAGTTTTTCTTTTGTTTTGCTTATTTGTTTTTTTGAGATATTCTTTTTACTGACAATCATGTTTCTAACAGTTAGCATTTTGTTTTCTTTACAGCACTCCATTACAAATCGCGATCCGCATTGCGGAGCACGACATAGTTGGTGGCGACACAGGGGTCTAGTTTATAGATAGGGCTGCATCCTGAGGAGAGGTCTGCATCGTTGTTTGGTTGAAATCCGGGCGGGCAAACGCAGACAGGCTGGGGATTGTATGTACAGATTGCATAGTCAGGTCCGCACAGCCCTTGGATCGTTGTGCATTCGTCCCTGATGGCAAACCAGACTATGACCCATCGAAGTGACCCTTTATCCCAACTGTACATGCGGAGATTGCCGTCTATGTAGAGGGTAAGGCGGCGTATAGCTGCGGTGCCATAGTCACTGGAGATCTGGGAGTTCTGGACGGATGAAGGAAAGCTGTAGAGGGAAAGATTCCCGATACTGTCGTACTGCAGGAAACCAGAAGAATTGCCATCGGCCGCCCCCAGGGGAGGGCCCCAAGACCAATAAGACGACGTTGCGGGAGAGGCCGCAGCTGAATTACTGAGCTGAAGCTGGAGCTGTCCGGTAGCATTGAAGGAGAGTGAGAATCTGCTGCTAGTGGCGTCGAAGGAGGCGTAGGAGCTCTGGGAGAGAAGCTGATTAGTGGCGGGCGAGAATGGCTGGTCGGGAAGGAGGGTGTCCGTGGGGTGTTCGAAGCTCTGCCAAACTGGGGCTGAGGAAATGTCGGCACTAGTGTACTTGGCCAAGAGGATGAGGTTGCCGCTGTCGATGAGCTGGGCATGGGTGACCCCCACGTTGGCGGTGTCCGTTCTCCAAATGATGTAGTCGGAAGCGGAGGATGTGGCAGCTGGAGGATCAATGAGGAGGAGCTCTCCCGATGAAGAGAAGCTGAGGTAGGCGGAGGAGGAGACCGAGGCGTTGCGATTGGCCACCCATGCTGGCGGGCCGTCGGGAGAGACAGAGAAGGAGATGGCCAGGTAGTACCTACCGGAGGCTGGGGCGCTGAATGGGCGGAAGGAGAGCCGGAAGGATTGAGAAGAGGAGCTGATCAAGGGCGGGGAGGTTACGTTGAGGGAGGAGCCGACCGTTAGGACGTCAGAACTTGCAGCACTAGCAGAAGCAATTATTACAATGACAGAGGATGATGATGATGATGATAGCAGGAGCAGCAGCTGTACGAGAAGAGAGGACACGATCATCGATGCCCCAAAACCAGCTGTTCTTCTTCCGCTGGCAGGAGCCATGGCGCTCTTGCCCTGCCTGCTTGTTATTCTTAATTTATTATTGTTATTCTGTATCTGACTCGTCGCGTCTGCGAGAGAGTGGTGCTTGCTCGACTGAAAGTCCTGCGAAGTCTTGAAAATTTTCGTCGTAGACAAAATTTTCGTCGTAGACAAAATTTTCGCACGACACGCGCTCGTGGATTCGAGTCACGACCGAGCTCGTGAATTCACTCGGTATACCTAACCTCCAAAGATGTACGTACGTACACTAGTGACTCGCGGCTGTGAGCGAGTCGTGCTTTTTAAAACTTCAGTCTTCTGCTCGACCGAAAGTCGTGCGAAGTCTCCAATAGACAAAAGTGTAGAACGCGTAATGTCTACTTCGCACGACACGCGCTCGTGAATTCGAGTCACGACACAGACAGGTCCTGACCGAGGTCCAAAGATGTACGTACAGTAAGTAGTGAGTGTCACACCACCCCCTTAGTTTTATTTTGCCAACATTTTGGTCACGCACTCTCTAATATGATTTTTCTAAAAAGAAAACCTGGAATAAAATTATATTGTTGTAGTGCAAAGGTTAAATCTGCCTGGGGGAGAGAGAGAGTGTGTGTGTGTGTGAGTAAGTGTGTATCAACTATAAGCATATTGAATATGATTTTTTATTAGGATTAAAAATAGATTTGTAAAAATTTAAAGTAAGATATTTATATGTTACTAATTAGATAAAAGATAAATACAAATCTATATGCATGTATGTATGTATTACAAATATAAAAATGATTTTTTTCATTATATCACAATGTTTTGAATGCTAAAAATAATTATAATATTTGAAATTATATTTTACAAATTTTAAGTTTCTTTATATAGAAGTTGATTTGTCTTTTCCGAAGTGAATATGTGGTCTATTTCCATCGGCATTGAAGTTTTTATACTCAATTTGATGGAACAAAAACATTTGAAAATATCATATCATAAATAGGCTTTATCCTACTTGTCATGGTAGACCCCACCTAGAATAAAGGAGGTCTTCCTTATTTTCACACCATGAACTACTCGTCTTCTTTCTTCAAGTGATTTGAGCGTGTGGGTGTATACATGGATGCATGAATTCAAAACTTGGGTATATTTCTAAGGCATCTTTAAAATTTCAAGCCTTTCTTTTTTTAAAAATCTAATTTATTTTAATACCTAAAATATTTTTTTTAATTTACAAAAAGGGCTTTCTTTTTCTCAAAATATATCCAATCATATTTCCTATTGAAATACTCATTTTTAATACATTTTTTACATTAGACGACCTCTAAATCAATTTACGTTTTTTAAACTCCACACATACGGTGTGCAAGTACAAAGTTAGTAGGGTGGAGTAATTTTGACAATTAAATTTGACTTTTTCTCTCCTCTCAAAAGCGATCTTCTCCATCTTTGAATGTGGTTAACCATATCGTATTATAATCTAAGTATTTTGTATGCTTTGTTTTGCTATCTAATCCTTGTAAATTAATATCATACCAAACAATTTAATCTACATCATTTCCTCTTCTATCTCATATTTCCTAATGGAATCACTTAGGGGCATATGCAATAGTAAGAGGAAAGTGGATTTGCATATTCTTGTGGATAAAGAGTATGCTATTATAACAACCACTTATAGGAAGCATGGCCTAGATGCATTAACACTATAATATATATAGTTTATGTTGCCATTTGTAGCAACTTTGTTAATCTATTGAAAAATCTCACCCGTCGTTTGCTAAAAAGATTGCTATTTACATCATCATAGAACCATCACTATTAGTATTATTATATAGCAACACTAATAGCAATGTAAAGAGTGTCGCTAATAGAGATAAAAACGGCGATGGTTAAAGTAAAATAACAACATTAATAGTGATAGTTGCAGTAAAATTTGTGACACTAATAGCAATACTATTAGGAAGAAAAAAAATTGGGACCGCATGACTGCGTATCAGCAACCCTCCTTATCACTACAAGGGATTAGGTCCACAAGTGCTTGTATTGATGTATTTTTTGAACTACGAAGAAAAACCTATGGATGTGTCCAA
This sequence comes from Lygodium microphyllum, assembly GCF_053477565.2. Taxonomy (NCBI): domain Eukaryota; kingdom Viridiplantae; phylum Streptophyta; class Polypodiopsida; order Schizaeales; family Lygodiaceae; genus Lygodium; species Lygodium microphyllum. Next base: position 38,510,351 of record NC_141136.1, on the reverse strand, counting down.
TACTATGTAAAATATTGCATCAAACGATCTCAGGCCAAGCATGCATTAAAATGACAACATTCCACTCACAAGTTTAAACATAAACATTACCACATGAATACCATCACTTTCACAGTATTTCAAACATGAATATTTACATACATTTTCTATCATCTTCATGCCCAATTACAAGCGGTTATAAACATGCCCCACTAAAAACCTCCAAAAAACTAGGGAGTTACTGATTTGGAAAAAAATAAGCTTGGAGCTATAATTCTACAATCAACAAATCCCTAGGTTTTTTTTTTTGAAACCTTGATTATGTACTTGTTGTATATTGTTTAATTAGAATAGGTATCATGTGAAGAATTACATCAAATGCTATAATTTGAAACAATTTTTACATTTTATCTCAAAATATCTTTACATAAACTTTGGCTTTGCATATAAAATGAAAGAGTCCAAGTTAGCAAAGCTTGGACATCATTACAAACTACGAGTTGACTCCAATTAAATTTACATATGAGACATTCCTTTTGTGCATATCTTGCTAGTGCACGTTGTTAAGATAATCTGCGCATATGCCAATAAAATAACATGTCTCTAGCTATGGGAGTAAATAAGAGTAGTAATGGATAGATAGATGTGTATGATATTAGAGAGATTCTCAAGCAAGGATTAATGGTAGTAAGAGATTAGGCAGATTCTTGTATGAGAGTATAGATGATGATAGAGATTACATAGAGTAGAGACCAAGTAGAGATGAAACAACACACATGCAAGAGATCAGAGGCTCAAGGAATCCCAAAACTAATCCTTAATTAAGAAAACCTACTTATAATGAGCGTCCCCTTCATAGTGTCCTGTTTTACATTTTTATATCCAAAAACTAGCACCAAACACTAGCTTCTACTCTACTACTTAGATAAAAAATCTCATGGTTACGTTGACTTCAAAACGGAGGTAAAACCTCAAGATCTTTGGTCAAAACTCTTCCAGATCCCTCCTCTACTTTCCACGTCCGGAGTGCTATTTGCTACCTTCAAACTACAATCGTGTGCAATGCGAATTCGGGAGCCCTTCTTTTTTTATGAGATCTCCTGAAACTAGATGAAAAGAAACTTACTTTATGGATGATGCCCTATTCTAGAAGTTTACTATAGCTTTTGAGGATATTTATAAGAAATAATATCAAAAATAGGCTAAAATTGTCCAAAATTATTATAATTTGAAACCATCCATACTATGGACACTAACACTAATGACAAATATGACATTGACTCTCTGAATTGATAAGAAAGATAGATGATGATGCACTTGAGGGGTTTTCACACTATGCTCACGTAGTGGCACCATATCCACCCCTTATGAACCTACACATTCTCTTGTATGTGCCACATGGTTAATTTTCATCTGGATTAATATATTCATCTTCCACCCCTGTATCTTCATCGTCCTCTTGATCATCCAAGTCAGTACAAACATGTTCTTTGTCCTCTACATGTTTTTCAATTGATTCACTTACATTGTGTCTCGCTGAAATAATGTTCAAAATATTTACCGTAATTTTGAGGATATTTATAAGAAATAATGTTCAAAATATCAAAAATAGGCTAAAATTTTTCAAAATTCTCATAATTTTGAACCATTCATACTATGGACACTAACACTAATGACTAATATGACATTGACTCTTTAGATTGATAAGATAGCTAGATGATGATGCACTCGAGGGTTTTTCACACTGTGTTCACATAGTGGTGATACAATGTGGGACTTGTATCTCGAAAGATACGGATCCCATGCATGTAGTTGGCCTAATCTTTGACATGAGTCACATTGACAAACCCATTTTCAAACATCACCATGCATAGTTGGCCACCACTGTCTATTTGTTGAATTTTCCTAACTAAGACATCATTAGAGAAATATCATGTAGCTAGACCTTGATGTGCTCCCTCCATAATAGCTTTCTCATTGGGAGGGTATTGAGGTCTCAAAAATACCTTTTAGGGTGTAGAGAGAAAGTGCTCTAGACCAATAGGAGCAAAGCCTCCATAACTTTTTTTAGAACATTTGTAAAATCTCCCCTTCTTTCAAGTTTAAAGAAAACTACAAATCATGACCAACCAATGTGAGGAGAAGGTGACTTTGCCTCACTTTCTTAGTAAAATATAAAATGACATGACAACTTTTTATATAGAGAATTTCTTTTGCTTCTCCTCCCTTGAGCTTGAAATTGGAGCTTCAAACTTACCCAAGGATTAATATATCTGTGAGTTTGACTTTAGAATCTTCCTTGTGTACATCATTTGCTAATATTGATTTGCCATATAACCTTGTTGACACACCTTCTAAACTTTAGTATCCATTATCTACTTCAAAATCTCACATAATAATTTTAGCTCTCCATATTTACACTAAGGATACCCAAATTCCAAATCTTTCTTGGACCATATGTTTATAAGGGAGTGTGACAAATCAATCTTAGCAAATGGAATGTCGATGGTATGTACGTCAAATTATCAATGCAAACAAGGTTGTAAGGCTAAAACACATAACAAAGCACACAAGTTTTTTTCATTCTTTTTGACAAGGGAAGCAAGAAGAGAAAGCAAGGAAAATACGCGGAGTTATTGTGTGGATACGTGTATAAAGCTTTGTTTATGAAGGTGTTAAGTCAAGTGTTCAAGTCTATGCTTATTCAAGTAAGTATAACCATATATAACACAACTTTTATGTAATAATGAAAACAAAAAAATGATGTCAAAGGGTTTTTGAAAGCAAAGTCACAGCCATAGAGGACCTTGACGAATTTCAAGATAGAAGATCAATCAAGCAAATAAGAAAGATGAGAAAATGATGCCAAGTAACAATTGTATTACTGCCAAGATGTTTACAAAATACAAGATGAATTCAAATCTGATTAGTCCATTGGTTTTAGGCCACCCGATCTCAAGTAGAAAATTCAACTCTCAAGCTCATATCTCAAGCTCAAGAATTACTCTAAATGCCCAATTGTCGCAAAAGGTGAAGTGGAATTAGTACCCTGTACCAAATGTGGTGGTTAAGGAACACCTTCGAACCTTAATATTGTCTCAATCTGCTATATCATTCACATAATTAGTGCACCCATAGGGCTGTCCATGACCACATTAGTAGATGATTTTGATGTGGCCACAAGTTCACTGGGAGCATTGGGAAGAGTGGTCACTGTATGTCCAGTTGTCTTTTGTGCATCCAAGCCTTAAGTTGGAGGTTTTCTGACAGTTAATGACCAGCAAAGAACAAAGATAGCATGCAGAGCAATTATGTTTAGTTCTTCAACATCCTCTTGCATGGTAGTTGTATAAATATTAACCATACTTTTATCTACACGAACTACATAGTTGAAAGCCAATTGTCCAAGCTTCACATTTTCCCACTTTCAATAAGACTTACCATATCCATACAGACTGGGAAATCATTATGACATGGCAGTTCCTTGTTCATCGCTAAAGCTTTGTGAAACTCCCATGCAACAGTACTGCTGTACAGTGATTTGTTACTAAATTTGGTGCTCATTTTTACACCACACATTTGGCCCTCATCTAGAAGACCTGAGTGACTGCATGCACTGAGTGTGCAAACAAATGTACCTAGGTCTGGGAGCATGCCCTAACGTTGCATTTGTTGAAACAATCCAAAATGTTCATGGACTCTATTGAGGGTAACGGAGATGGACTTCGGTGGGAGAAGATGTGATGGGGAAAGATGTAGAGCATCCACCTCCTTGTATGTCTAATATTTTGGTGTCTAGGGAAAGCTTCACGGATTGCATTGGGATCCATTTCTCAACAATTGCATCTACGTGCCAAGATTGTGGGAGAGAAGAAAGGAGTCTCACTTGTAGCTTTCTTGCTTGCACAATGGGGGAATACACACAAAGGTGGAGGCTGAAAACAGTTTTCCTCTTCTAAGTTGTGTAAGCCAAAAGAACTCTAGTACATAGAAATAGAAGAACCCTATATATGGGTCTCAAACCAAACTCAACTAACTAAGGTGGCATACTAACTGAGCCACAAACTAGAGTAGATAACGATAGCTGCCATCTAGCTATTATTCATGGGCGATATACCAACCGCATCTGCAGTTAACAAGTCGGCGACATAAATGCATAACGGTCACCCTGGCATATCACGAGTGGAGCTCGATATCTCAACACTATGAAGTGATACTTTTTATTCTCTTTTGGATGATTGTCTATTGCCTGAGGATGATGTCTCATCATCAGTCTTAGTGGCGACCCAGTTTCATAATGGTGTTAAGAGTTCTCCAGGTCCATAAGGACTTTCTCAAGAGTGTGAAAGGGGACTTCTAACACTAATTGCATCGGACTGTCCTGGACTACAGGTCTGTGATATGGATGGTCATTGGTACCTTGTAGATATAGGGCTAAGAGCTGGAGAGCTACTTCTAGTGACAGGTAAAGCACTCCAGCATGTAATTGCAAGACCTTTTTTCTAGCCAATCGTTGTCGCTACTTGCCTCTCTCTCCCAGCTTTTTCTCTATCCACCATTGCTTTTTACTTTCCCCTCTATTGCTGCGAACACAATGTCTGGAATTGTCCCGATCCACCTCACGACTCCCTCCCCAATTCAATCACACAAACATCTGCTGATTGATCGCTCCCATCAACAGGAACCAAAGCAACTCACACTATCCAATCTTGAATAGCATCCGTGATGAATAACCTGAACAATCTCTCCCCTTGCTGTACCACAATGATGAACACATAACTGAACTTCAAAGCTTTCTCAATTTCTTGAAGGTTTCTCTTGACTTTCTAGGTCTTGGCCCACAAATCACTCAACTCACACAATACAATTGTGACAAACTCAGCTAATCTCTCAATAGTGCTTCATCAATCAGTCTTCATCGATATCTCATAAATTTGAACTGCTTGTCAGGTCGAAAGCCTCTTGTCCAAAAGAATAGACGTGCCTTCGGAAGAGGGAAAAAACAACAAAGCCTGTCGAACCATCTCTCCTCTTCATATTCTTTACAAGATCCTTCCCTATTTTTAGTCCAATGCCTCTCCTTTGATAGCTGGGATCTACTGGTACATCACATATGGTTGCAATAAAAGCACCTTCAGACACCGCACACCCAAGACCAACAAGTTTCTTCTCTCCATCATAACGTACGCAAGGATCCCATTCATAATAAAGCCGAACCGACTTGTTCCAAATCCTGATCTGGAGCTTCTGGAAGCTGAAGCTATCAGGTGTAGGAAATTGCAGGATGCTGAGTTATGCCTCCGCTACGTTGGACAGTCGAACTAATCAGGGCAAGTCCAAGCTTGTCAACAGGGTCATTCTTGCTTCACCCATTCATCAAGTCTCCTAGTCATCCACTTGTAGGGAATTCTTGTATTTCTACTTATCTTAGATCCGGGATTTCTTGTACCACTTTGACAGCCTCAACAAACTACCTTGGCATCGGTTGAATATTTATGACACACATACACAAAGATTAATGCACACATATAATATTATTTTCAATGGAACGAAGTCAGAGCACACACACGGGTTTAAGACGATAACTCAAAACACACTTACAGGAAAACTAGGGATCATACACACACAAACACGCAAGCCACACACACAGAACAAAATGCAAACACAACGACTAGGTATACACAAAACATGAATGTCACACACAAAATTTTTGGTGGATTCCACACCTCGGATGCATAGCAGCATGACATCCACCCCCTCTGATCCTGCATATCCTCTGGATGGGCCAACCACCCATGATCATTGTTGTCAAGATCCATGTACAGATCAATCTCTTCATTGTCTATTTTTGGTATATCAACAAGGTTATCTGTCATATCATTTGTCTCTTCTACTGGAGTTTCTTCTCGTTGCTCTCCTCTTACAAATTCTTCCAATGCATAATCCTCATCATCTCTTTTCTTGAAAATCTTGATTCTTTTTCCTGCAATGGGCACTCTAAGCATTGTCCCATCTAATTCTGTGAGCTCATATGTTGCATTGTCAAAGACATGTTTGACTATGTACGGCCCAAACCATCTTTTCACCATCTTCCGAAGTGCAATATGCTTATTTTCAAGGCTGCTATCAAAGACTAATACCTAGTCTCCCTCTTCTATTTCTCTAGGCCGCAAGCGATGCTGCCTACTGTCAAACCTGTCCTTATTTCTAAGTCTAGCAACCTTCAACTTGTCAATAGCTAGCTGAATATCCTCTGGTCTTCTCTCCAACTACCAGATCCGAAGAGCTAAGAGCTCCTCTCTTGTCAAATTCTCCTGCCAAGGTTAAACTGACCAAGTCAAAGCACAAGTCTCAGTCGACATAACCGGTTTCTGACCATACATCAACTCTACGGGCATATATCCTATGGTAACACTCTGAATCGTACGATCAGCCCACAAACCAAATGGTAGAAGTCTCGGCCATTCTCCAATCTGTCCTCTGCATGCTTTGGCTAATGCTTTCACTATCGGCGGATGCCCTCTTTCACTCTTTCCATTTCCCTCTGGATTGTATGTTGTGGTTAGAGCCAACTTGATTCCTAGTTGAGAGAAAAACTCCCTAGCTTCATCTACATCTAATTCACCGCGATCTGTAGTGATCTTACCCACATAGCCATACTTGCAGAAAATTTCTTCCAATAAGAACTTATACACTGCACTAGTGGTCTTCATTCTCAAAGGTCTGCCCCCCTCAACATGATTGGTAAGATCCTCTCTAGCCAAAACAATATACCTCATCTAGGAATCAAGTTGGCTCTAACCACAACATACAATCCAGAGGGAAATGGAAAGAGTGAAAAACTCCCTAGCTTCATCTACATCTAATTCATCGCGATCTGTAGTGATCTTACCCACATAGCCATACCTGCAGAAAATTTCTTCCAATAAGAACTTACACACTGCACTAGTGGTCTTCATTCTCAAAGGTCTGCCCCCCTCAACATGATTGGTAAGATCCTCTCTAGCCAAAACAACATACCTCATCTGCCATAGACCCATCGGCATAGTAACCAAGTCAACTACCCACTTATAATGAATTCATAGCGGATAGGTTGGATGAAGCTCGTCTCGATGACGCACTACGAAACACATCTAACAGTCTTCGCAAGTCGAAACATCTCTGTACATGCCTTTCCACTAATATTTTTCCTTGATTTTCTCATAAGCACCCCACACTCCTCTATGACCAGCCCAAGGACTCTCATGAAACTCTCTCGTCACCTGTAAACTGGGTCTCTTTATTGTAGACAACCCGCAAGGGTAATCCACCTCTTTTCTTCGAGTGCTTCCAAAGAAATCCGTCCTTGAGAAAATAACCATAGGCTTTTCTTCTGATCTTCTTGAACTCTTCATCTGTCCATTCATCTCTTTTGCTTAGTGTACTAAGGTACTTGCCAATCTGCAACCAATCTCCAACATAGAGTTCTTCTATGAAAGCCACAATACCATAGACATGACAAACATGATCAACCATAGCGGTTGAAATTATCCTCTTTTGCAAGAAGTGTCTCCTCATCATCATATCTGGCTCTAGACAACATATCCGCCACTCGATTATCCTTCCCTGCTATGTGTTTAAATTTTGGATTTAATGACTTGATGTATGTGATCCATCTCAGCATAGCTATATTCGGAGTAGAGCAACTCGTAATCATATCTATGAATGGCAAGCAATCTGTCTCTACCACAACTGGGGCTCCAATAAAATACTCATTGTCACATTTGAGAGCCGTAACAATTCCCAGTAATTCCCTCTTGATTTGTGGATACCTCCTTTGTCTCTCGTTTAGGACTTTCGCCCCAAACCAACTAGCGTACCTGTTTCCATCTGCATCATCTTGACCCACAGCACAACCTATGACAATTGGACTAGTTTCAATTGTCAATACAATAGGCCTTCCGTAGTTATAATATGCTTTCCTAAGAGTAGGAGCAATCTACAATAACTTCTTCAATTTCCGCATGGCTCTAGTGTGGCTCTCATCCCAATAAAATTTCTACCCCTTTCGAAGCAGCTGATATAAACAATCTGCTATGTGTGCAAAATGGGGTATCCAAATCATGTAAAACACACAGGATCCAATGAATCTCCATATCCCTAAAGTGGTAGAACAATACTCCGTAATCTTTCCTATAGCATCCACCTTCACAGGTGAAGGTTTCCTGCCATAATACCCACACATATATCCAACAATGACGACCTCATTTACTCCAAAAATGGATTTCTGCCCTGATAGTGTCAAGTTCACTTCTTCTAACCTGGCCAAAATCTTTTCGCAAGCTGTAATATGATCAGCCACAAAGTATCTGCATCCCTGCTCATTTAAACTCTCATTTTTCTCTTCTTTTGCACACCCCTTAATGGGCACATCATCCAAGAAAGGCATGGTAAGCTGAGGTATGTACTCACAAAGGACCTTATGCATGGCATTCATCATATGTGCAACAGAATTAGTGGCACCTTGAGGCAAGATACAGATCCTGACAAGACGAATAGGAGTTCTCGTAGTGGTTAGGTCCCTGCTTTCCAAGGCCAGCTGAAGCTAATCATATCCTGAATACAAAGTCACCTAAAGAATAGATGGCACGTCCATCAAATGCTTCTGCAAACTCATCCGCAACTGGACCTATACCAACATTCCTGATAGTAACTCTGTTTATTACTGGCTGCATGTCCTGTATAAATTGGAGAGTATCGTTCTTCTTTGGAACCGTAAACCACCTATTTGAGTATGGTGCAGCTGACAGCTCTAGGATTCCCATCCTGATTTTCTCATTCAACAAGTCAACTAGCTTTGGCAGGTGTGCCCTAGGCATTGGAATAGGTCAGAGGTTCCATGGAATATGAGGAATAGTAAAGATCACCATAGGGGAAACAATATCCAGATTCACACATCCAATCTAATGCGAGAAGAAAGAAAACCCCCTTCCATGTTGCTCAAGCATATCCTGAAAGCACTGCTTCCCAGAGGGTAGCAAAAAATCACCATTTCCAATTTTTAATTCAGCAAGAGACTTTGCTAAAAATTTATGGCCTATATGCTCTGGATTCCTCAAAATTGGTTGCTTGGCAGCCCTCTCTATTTGCTGATCACTGTCAGGTGGAAGCGGTCCAGCTACCGGCTTCACCTTCTTATCCACAGTCTTGTATTTCATGTCAACCTTGGCTTCATTATGATCCTCTGCATTACTCAAATCTTGTTGTAAATCAGCAATTCTGCCCTCTGGTGGGCTGAATATCCTTAGCTCTCTGCTCTATGGACTGCATAGGAACAACCCTAAACTCTGGATGCTAAAATATTTCAATAGTAAACTTTGTTGGTTGAAAGTTTTTAGCCCTCTGTATCTCTGTAGGCTGATTATAATCAGCCAAAAAATCTGTTTGCTGAATTTCTTTAGCTCTCAACACTTTTTGCTGAGTCATCTCAACCTCTGACTCTATCTGTGATACAAAATCTGAAATTTCATGAAACATGTCTAGGGACTGCACTGATACATTACTGAGACAACTCTGCATATCAGCTTTCAGCATATTTTCCATCTCTCTCATCGTATCTGTACAAACCATACTATCATACATCCCATCTATATGCTCATCATCCTCTAAAATATGTGCATTTTTCAAATCTTTCTCCTTCCTGCATATGTACTGCCTGGTAGCTCTAGGCAACTTAGAAATCTTCTGATAACTCATCGAACTGTTTGCTGAAATTCCAACAAAATTGGAGGAGAAAACATTGCTGCCAGGAGGCGATAACTCCAATCTCCTCTGCTCTGTACCACCATTGTCTCGCGGAACAGCGGTACCTAATGAAAACCCGAATCCCTCATAGTGGGCAAAGGCGCATCTCGAAGAGTATCCCTATTTCTAGCATGATTTACACACATAGTCATAAACCGGACTGCTCTCATACCATGTTTACTGCGAATCCGTGCATAAGCAGATCTATCATCCATTACTTTCGTCTCCATGCACATCTCTGTGATGAATGGCTATCCTAGGATTATGGGGTAAGAGCATGAATCCTGCACAAAGAAATGGAAATCCTCCTCTACATCTCCAATAGAAATCCTGACACTGGGATAGGCAGCATTCAAATCACCTATAGTATTGTTGGCGGCTCTCATACGCCACCCATGCTCTGCATCCATAGGCCATCTATTACTTTCATAAACTTTACGAACTATGAGATTAATCTCTGAACCATGATCCACCAAAGCAACATAAGGCACATGTTTCTCTCCAAATTTTACCATTGTTTCTGTAGTTGCCCTAGCCCAATGACTCCGTGAAAAATGACTACGCGGTACCAAGATAGGCTCATTAGTTTCAGCATAATGCATAGGTTGAACTCTCTTCTCTGTCTGCGGAAAAACAAAAGCATTCTCGACCATAACCTCATCCTCATCTTCATCCAACTCCCCAATCAAAACTCCATGTGTATCAGTAGTAGGCAATGTATGTCTTTTTCTCTTCAGGACTTCTTGGAACTGATCTTGAAACTCTCTTTTCGAGATGCCCAAAACCTCAGAAATAGTAAAAGTCCCCTCACTGCCAAGTATCTTGTCATTAAAGATTTTCTTGATGTCCGTAGATGTCTCAATATCGGACATTAATCTAAATCCTGGCTGCTTTCTCTGTCTAGGTTCCTGCCTCTTTTCTTTCTTTTGAGCATCCTCCATTTGTCGTTCTGGCCCTGGTCTTGAAGACGGCCTTGTAGTAGGTGGAGTAACAAACTCACCCCCTCTAGTTTTTTTAGCTGCATTTGGATTCTCTTCATCTCTCTTACGCTTCTCCTCAACAAGTACATCTGCTCTCTAAGACTTAGCCAAGTAGGCATAAATAGTGTACCTGTCAACATGCGAATTCCAACCTGTCTTAGATCTGATGCTAGAACCTGCACTAGTCAAAACAGTCTGCTGAATTTTCCCCTTGTTTGCCGTCTCTATAGCATAGGTCCATAATGCTGACTGACTCTCTGAACCTTTCTCAATCTGAACTCCATATGCAGAGGCATCTCCTCTAGCTGCCACATAAGAAGTACGCGCAGCCATATCATCTACTAATTTCTTCATTCCGCCTTTCCCAAAATTGGTAGCAAGCGGAGCTCCTGTTTCAATCAACCAGATCTTGCCATCTTGTCTCCAAAATACCAAATTCTTCCTCCTTGCATCTTGAAAGGATTCACAATCCCTGCAATGCCGATGGTCCGTATCGTCACACCAAATACATCTTCGATCTCTCCTAGGTGCACTAGGAGCACTAGAAGAAATAGTAGGCGCGATTGAAGCAAACTGCTCTTTTAATTTTCCCACCAATTCTGCTTTAATTGACTCCAGTTTCAAATCCGTTATGCCTTTGATTACGTCATCAAGAGAGGAAGGAACCAAAGGAGCGGATGATTTTGGAGTAGAAGGAGCCGGCATCGGTCTTGGAATAAGAGGAACATGAGGATTAGAAACAGTAGGCACTGGCATAGGCCAAGTAACTGGCTGAGGAAGAGAAGAAATGACAGGGATAGAAGTAGACATAGGAGCACAAGACGGCATCAGTGTCATAGATCCATTCTGTAGGTGGGTCTTCCATATCCGCCTCTTGGTCAAAGTTGAGATCGCATCCTGGGCATCTTGCCAATCTGTTTTAAGACCCATAGGCTTTGTGCGATCCTCAAGAAGCTCTCCTAATTCTTCCTGAAGAGCAGGATCTGTAGCTTCCAAGAAAAACTCAACTTTCTCAATATCCAATGCTCTTTGTTCAATGGCATCAAGCTGACTATACCTCTCTTCAAATTCTCGTATCAATTCTGAAGCAGCTAGACCTTTGTTTGGCATGTAGACCCACTCTCGGAATGACCGCCATGTAGCCATCCCATAGTCCTCAAGAAAATACTCCTCTTTCAGATCCTTCTTAAAATCTTGCCAATGCAAATTTTGAAGGAAAAGATTAGTCACTTTTACCCTCAAGGCGGGTGTGACAAGACGAAGAAAATATTTACTCATAAGTCTTGTCGGTACTCCAAAAAATCCCATCTTAATCTCATACGTCTTCAAATAAGCCGATACTTCTTTTCATTTTCAACTGCTTCAATCGCCTTAGTCGCATTGATTGCATTCTCTTGCTCCGAATATAGTTGCCTTTGCTGAGACAACTGTTGTTGATGTAACTGCTGTTGCTGCTGCATATACAATTGTGTTTACTTATTTTGAAGTTGTATATACATAGACATATTCTGCAAAATCTGCTTTAAATCATCCATAGAAGTACTTGAAGCAGAAGTCGATGATGAAATTGAAGTAGAGGACAAAGCAGGAATCGTAGAAGGGGATGAAATTGATGTTGAAGTATCTCCCATCTTGAATTTCTTTTTTAAAAAATGCGACGCTTTCACGTTGGGTTCACCAAAGATGTCGAAGGGTTTTCGAAAGCAAAGTCGTGACCAACGAGGACCTTGACAAATTTCAAGATAGAAGATCAATCAAGCGAATAAGCAATATGAGAAAATGATTCCAAGTAACAATTGTATTACTGCCAATATGTTTACAAAATACAAGATGAATTCAAATCTGATCAATCCACTGGTTTTAGGCCACCCAATCTCAAGTAGAAAATTCAACTCTCAAGCTCATATCTCAAGCTCAATAATTACTCTAAATGCCCAATTGTCGCAAAAGGTGAAGTGGAATTAGTACCCTGTACCAAATGTGGCGGTTAAGGAACACCTCCGAACCTTAATATTGTCTCAAATTGTTGTATCATTCGCATAATTAGTGCACCCATAGGGCTATCCATGACCACATTAGTAGATGATTTTGATGCAACCACAAGTTCACTGGGAGCATTGGGAAGAGTGGTCACTGTATGTCCAGTTGTCTTTTGTGCATCCAAGCCTCAAGTTGGAGGTTTTCTGATAGTTAATGACCAGCAAAGAACAAAGACAACATGCAGAGCAATTATGTTCAGTGCTTCAACATCCTCTTGTATGGTAGTTGTATGAATATTAACCATACTTTTATCTACACGAACTGCATAGTTGAAATCCAATTGTCCAAGCTTCACATTTTTCCACTTTCAACAAGACTCAGCATATCCATCCAGATTGGGAAATCATTATGACATGGCAGTTCCTTGTTCACCGCTAAAGCTTTGTGAAACTCCCATGCAACAGTAGTGCTGTATAGTGATTTGTTACCAAATTTGGTGCTCATTTTTACACCACATATTTGGCCCTCATCTAGAAGACTTGCGTGACTACGGCATGCAGTGAGTGTACCCGGGTCTGGGAGCATGCCCTAACGTTGCATCTATTGAAACAATCCAAAATGTTCATGAACTCTATCGAGGGTAATGGAGACGGACTTCAGTGGGATAAGATGTGATGGGGAAAGATGTAGAGCATCCACCTCCTTGTATGTCTGATGTTTTTCGGTGTCTGGGGAAAGCTTCGCGGATTGCATTGGGAGCCATTTCTCGGCAATTGCATTTATGAAGCGATGCTTTTTATTCTCTTTTGGATGATGGTCCGTTGCCTGAGGATGATGCCTCATCATCAATCTTAGTGGCGACCCAGTTTCATAATGGTGTTAAGAGTTCTCCAAGCCCATAAGGACTTTATCAAGAGTGTGAAAAAGGACTTCTAACACTAATTGCATTGGACTGTCCTAAACTGTAGGTCTGTGATATGAATGGTAAAGCACTCCAGCATGTAATTGCAGAAGCTTTTTTCCAGCCAATTTTTGTTGTTGCTTCCCTCTCTCTCCCAACTTTTTCTCTATTTGCCGTTGCTTTTTCCTTTCCCGTCTATTGCTGCGAACACAATGTCTGGAATTGTCCCAATCCACCTCATGACTCCCTCCCCAATTCAATCACACAATCATCTGCTGATTGATCGCTCCCATCAACAGGAACCAAAGCAACTCACACTATCCAATCTTGAATAGCATTCGTGATGAATAACCTGAACAATCTTTCCCCTCGCTCTACCACAATGATGAATGCATAATTGAACTTCAAAGCTTTCGCAATTTCTTAAAGGTTTCTCTTGACTTTTCGGGTCTTGGCCCACAGATCACTCAACTCACACAATACAATTGTGACAAACTCAGCTAATCTCTCAATAGTGCTTCATCAATCAATCTTCATCGATATCTCATAAATCTGAACTGCTTGTCAGGTCGAAAGCCTCTTGTCCAAAAGAAAAAACGTGCCTTTGGAAGAGGGAAAAAACAGCGAAGCCCGTCGAACCATCTCTCCTCTTCATAGTCTTTACAAGATCCTTCCCTATTTTTAGTCCAATCCCTCTCCTTTGATAGCTGGGATCTACTGCTACATCACATATGGTTGCAATAAAAGCACCTTCAGACACTGCATGCCCAAGACCAACAAGTTTCTTCTCACCATCATAACGTACACAAGGATCCCATTCATAATGCAGCCGATCTAGTGCCCCACTTGTTCCAAATCTAGATCTGGAGCTTCTGGAAGCTGAAGCTATTAGGCGCAGGCAATTGCAGGATGCTAAGTTATGCCTCCGCTACGTTGGACAATCGAACTAATCAGGGCAAGTCCAAGCTTTTCAACAGGGTCATTCCTGCTTCACCCATTCATCAAGTCTCCTAGTTGTCCACTTGTAGGGCATTCTTGTATTTCTTCTTATCTTAGATTCGGGATTTCTTGTACCGCTTTGACAGCCTTAGCAAACTACCTTGGCATCGGTTCAATATTTTTGACACACACACACAAAGATAAATACACACATATAATATTATTTACAATGGAACGAAGTCCCTGCACACATACGGATTTAAGACGATAACTCGAAACACACTTATGGGAAAATGAGGGATCATACACACACAAACACACAAGCCACACGCAGAACAAAATGCAAACACAATGACTAGGTATACACAAAACACGAATGTCACACACACAAACTTTTTGGTGGATTCCACACCTCGGATGCGCAGCAGCACGACAACGAGGAGCTATAGGCACCATGGATTTGAGTTGTATCAAAGCAACAAATAAGTTGTAGATAACCAACCATAGTGTCAAAAGACCCAAATTGGTATTGGTAAGTGTGAGCACTCTTTGCACTCCAAATGGATTCTCACGTCTTTGAACACTTGGATAATGGTGTGCAAAAATAGGTTTGTTTTTTTTTCCCCAATCCATTTGGCTTTCCTTATGCCACAAATTTTTCAATTTACATTTTGAGAGCGAGGTTTTGAGCGCGGAATGTGCCTAAAATTTTCCAAAAAATATGGAATTTAGGAAAAAAATATTTAACATCGAAGGCGGCAGATACAACTAGGACGATTTTAAGCACCAAGTGAAAGACGACTTTTAAAAGATGCCCAATCGACACTTGTGGATTTTTAATCATTTTTTTGACTGCTATGCGGGATTTCAGGAGCTGCCAGTCAATGTAGGATGTCAAGATGGACGCCCATGATTTTTCAGAGCTCAAATCAGAGTCAGGTGGAGGAAAAGGCCACAAAATGGGCAAGATACGAAGAGGTGGACAAAAAACTTGGACCAAAGGGGGGGTGCCCTTTGGAACCTTGACCCCCCCTAAATTTTATGCAACATTTCATGGGAAGAAAACATGAAGGAGATGAAGAATGGCGACATCTGCACACGGCCGAAATTTGCGCCCTCCTTCTCCATGATCATGATGTGGGGCAGAATGCAACCCATGAATCAGACATTATCCCTCAACTTCTCCCTATGGGCTGATCATATCGCCGCCCTTCACGCGAGCAATGGCTGTGTCGATGAAGAGAACAGATTCTAGTATTTTCCTCTCCTCCCTCTCTCTTCTCTATGGGTTGTTCATGTGTACCATTTTGATGAAGGAATCGGGGAAGGAGAATGAAGAAAATGGTGATGGATATGGATGGAGATGCTGAAGATTGAAGTAAAACATTGGATTGAGAGCAATGGAGGCTCCATCTGCTGATTACGCAATTATTCAAGGCGTCTCCGGTTACGTAAAAACATGGTATGACCATTTTTATGAAGAAAATGAAGGATTTTTTATAGTTTATGATGATAATTATGTTCTTATTGGATAAAAATTTGTGTGAGTGCTATTTGCATAATGAGTAATTGCTATGTATCAGAAAATCTTGGTTTTGCAATGATTTACATGCTTTATTTAATTCCCGTAAACTCGAAATGCGACTTTTAAGTGGCAAAATGGTAGTTTTTCCGTTTCGGGTGGGGAAAAAGTGTTCCCATGGGGGGAATATGGAAGATGAAATGAATGTTAGTGTGCTGAAGTGATTGGAACAATAAAAATAAAAAAATTTTCTATTTTACTGTCAAATAAATCAAGAAAATGGAGAAAATAAGGGGAAAAATAGAAATACGTCTTGAAAAAATAAGAAAAAATATAATAATTATTTGTGGATGTGTGGTAGTGGCAAAGCATGAGGTTTAGCCTCAGTTTTCCCTATCTCTTTGTCAAAGTTTGTGATTTACCGCTTTTTCTACATCAAAACATGACAAAATGAACCTTTGCACCTATGCAATGAAAGCAATACCTAAACGTAGGGGGTTGGCATGTTTGAATGGTGTGATTTGCGTGCTGATTGTTGCTGATTTTCTAATACACATCATATTATAGAGTTCGTGGTATGTTAATTAAGAGGATAGTAGCATGAGTGTTATCTCGATGCTATCCTTTCATCGCCGCAATGGGTTAGTGAAATGCATTTGAAAAGCCTGATTGTGCACCACGTGTTTATAATTTGAAAATGATGTTTGAGCACTTTAGAATCATTCACTTTTGCATGTGCATGACGATCATGGTATCGGAATAAAATGGCTGCATGCATAGCACCTGTTTTCAATGACAATAACTACGTTTGAGTGTGGAAAGGCATCCTTAGCTGTAGGATAGATGTTCATTTCATGGGGGATTATTTGGTGAGGAAACATGGTATATCTCCTAGATTACTTTCGTAATGAAGAGTGGAGTTTGTTCGTTTGTATTATATGTTGAGCACCGCATCAAGGGGCCAATCCCTACGATGTAGGAGAGTTGTAGTGGGACCGCGGTGTTTCTATCGAGAGGTTGCCTCCCATATATGTGATTATTGTGGCATTGCCAATGTGTATGGATTCTCCCTCTGTGGAGTTTATAGAAAGGGAAACGTTGGAATACAAAACTATAAAACTATAAATGCATAGATTAGGCTTTAGGACAGTTTGTCCTTTAGCAGAGCAGATTGACGCTCTTGGTCCACGAGGCCGTGAGGGTGTGTTTGTCTATCATGAGCATGAGGTCCGGCTAATGCCATAGCCAGTGCCGGCCCATTTTAGGTCCCATTAGTAGTGCATCTGCCATTGGGAGCTGCCAACAAGTGGTTGTTCTCGAATCTAGGGTTTTTAGGGACCAAAAGGTTTGTTTATTTCCTCTGACAAGGAGCGTCAAGTCAAAATACAAAAAGCAGAACGTGTTGAGAGGGCTAGACGGCAATTGGACATTGTAAGTTGCTATTCTCCTCAAAGGAATAGCCCGATACGCATAAGAGGCAGTGGTCTTAGTAACCCAACTGCTGCACATAGTCCTTTAGGTGTAGCAGGAAGTGCAAGTTCTTCCTCTCTTCCACCAAGTCAACCCACTTCAAGTGGGGGTGTGATCCCATTAGTCCAAACTCCTATTGTCAATCCGATTGTTGCCATGGCACAACCCATTGCAATTCCTATAGGGACGCCCGATTTGCCAACTTTAGGAGTTCCTTTGCCCATTTTTAATGGGTTAGCCGAAGAAGATGCGGAGTTTCACATTTGTGAATTCCAAAGATTAATGTGTAATTGCCGCATCCAAGATGAGGGACATGTTATGATGTTCTTTAACATGACATTAAAAGGAAGGGTTGTAGTATGGTATCACAGCATAGAGACTGGAACCATAACTACAATTGACCAATTTTATGCCATACTGGTTGCGTGTGTTGAATGTAACACGCCAAGATCCCCATGAGAATGTGAAAGCCTATGCCAAGAAGCTTAAGGAAGTGTTTCGTAAGTTACAAACTTACATTCCTATTCCGCCGGCGGCTGCCCAATTGCAATACTTGCATAGATTGGATTTCAATATTCAGGTACAATTGAGGAGTGTGGCTTTGGGTGATATAGACACCGCCATTACGCGGGCAGAAGGAGTAGAGTCACGATTACAAATGGCCTACTCCTCTCGAATAAATCTTAATGCGGGTGTAGTACTTGGAGGCAAATTACTATTGATAAATGGAAGTCAAGGGATGCCTATGAATAACCCTAATGGGAGAGGAAGCATGGTTCAAAATGTACCTTTGCTATCAGCTCCTCCCAATGTGACTATGCCTATGGCTAGTCAGTTGGCTCCACCAAATGTTGGAGGCCAAGTTTCGAATCCTAATGTTGTTTCTGTGAGTCAACAACCAATGCCCAATCAAATTGTTAGGCCAATGGAATGACGGATAGACGATCAAGGCTATGAGTCGAGTGCATCTAATGTCCTTGGCAAAGTTAAGGATATGATGAAGCACTACACTGATATGATTTCTGAACAATATCGGCAAATAGTTGTTGACGTCAATTTCCTAAAGAAGCAGCAGAATCTAATAGGGAGTCGACGCCTTGAAGAGGGTGGTCCCTCAAGATTCAGCTATAAGCGGTGTGGTGGACAACATTTCCCTAGAAATTGTCCAAATGTTAAATGTGATATTTGTGGGAAGTCGGGTCACTTAGCCGCTACCTGTTGGAGTAAGATTAGTTTCCTCCAACAAGGTCTAGTTAATCATAGAGCGCAAGGTAATAACGTGTAGCAAAATGATGGACCAAGACAAATATTGCAAAGGGGAAAGACCACTATAGAAGAGTTGCCACAAGGCAATGAAGTCAGCCTTATTGAGGCTGTATGCTCAATGACGCTGAAAACTCTAACCTACGAGCCGTGACAAGAGGCCAAAAGGCTAAAGAGGGTAACAAAGATAATGCAAAACCGGTTGAGGGAAACTCTAAGCAAGGGGATAAGGGGACACAAGTCCTGAATCCTGGCATGGAAGGTGGACTGCTAAGGCCTGTTGACAAAAAAGTCAATCCTAAAAAGGATGAGGAAGTGCCAAGAAAGAAAGAAAGAGCTAAAAAAGAAGCACCAAAGCTGGTCCCGAGACCAAAGGAAATGATGGTTTGGCAAGAAAAGAGAGCTTTGGCTACCTATCATGATTTTGATTTAGCAAGTTCTCTTTGAGAAGTAAAACCAGATGTAAACCTCTTACAGTTGATTAAATTATCTCCAGGAGTACACAAGGAATTCAAGAAGGGCCTGCGTATTGGGTATATTGTAGAACCTTTCGGCATGGCACGAGTAGGGGAAGATTGGTTTGATCATGCTGGAAAGAATTGCCCTAGGGTTCCAACATACGTGGATGGAATATTAGTGGAGCATGCTATTGTAGACACTGGGTCCTCTGTCAATATCATGAGTTTAGAGTTGATGGAGAGGTTGGGTCTAGGCATCCAAAAAGATAGCTCCACCCTTCTTAGAATGGCTGATGATAGCCTGAGGCAATCGGAAGGTTGCCTTACTAAAGTGCATGTTACAGTTGCAAGTGTAGAATGCTTCTTGGACTTTAGGGTGATAAGATTTGCAGGACGTCCGAGCTATTGAGTCTTGCTAGTAGGTAGGCCTTGGATTTCATGAACAGACTGTCAAGTTGATATACCCGCTGGTCGAGTGGTTCTAGGTAGAGGTGCTAATCGAGTAATAGTCGATGCTTACCCTGAGTCTCCTCAGAGTGAGAGAGCTCCTTTATCCTCTGCTGAATTAGAGATAGCAGATGATCCATTTGGTAGTAAGACATCATCCGGTGATGAATCTAGAGAGGGGTCCACTACTACAGAGGATATTTATCAGATAACCCTAAATGAGGCGACAAAGCTGCAAGATAGGATAAGAGATGCAAATGTGATCGAGTTGGACCTTGGCACGCCGAATGATTCACAGCCAATTAAATTAGGTTCCACGCTCAGTTCAACAGAAAGGGAGGACTATGTGTCCTTGATTCAAGAATTCCGCGACATCTTTGCTTGGAATTATGATGAGCTGAGATGCATTCCTCCCAGCCTGGCTGTTCATACTATTCCTGTAAAAGAAGGCAGTCGTCCTGTGCGTCAGAAAGTAAGTCATATGCCTTTTGAATTGAGGGAAGGGCTGTTTGAAGAGTTATAGAAGTTACGAAAAGTTGGTTTAATCTTCCCTGTACAGCACACGAAGTGGTGTTCACCAATTGTTATCAGGAAGAAGAAAAACAACCAAATCCGACTATGTGTAGATTTTAGAGAGCTGAATAAGTAGATGGTTAAGGATTACTACCCGTTGACCAGATTTTGGATCAATTAGCGGGTAGGAAAATATATTCATTTATGGATTGCTTTGCGAGATACAACTAGATGGCAATTGCAGAAGAGGACAAGTTGAAAATAACTTTTATTACTGTCTTTGGTACTTTTGTGTACCACGTGATGGCCTTTGGTTTGTGCAATGCACCTAGATCATGGCAACGAACAACATACAAGCCCTTTGGTGACATCTCCCCAGATGAGTTGAAAGTATTTATTGATGACTTGGTGGCAGCCACTATAAGGGAAAGGATGTTGATTATTTTAAGAAAGTGCTTTGAGCATTGTAGACAAATTTTTATCGCTCTTAATCCACGGAAGTGTGTCTTTGGAGTGCCTTATGGGCTATTGCTAGGCCATATGGTCAGTTTAGTAGGGATCGCAACTAACCCTGAAAAGATCAAGGTTATAGTCGCCATGAGTCCACCATACACTCCGAAAGAGGTATAGCTTTCTGTCCCCGATAGGGTACTATCTGAGGTTTATAAATGCCTTGGCGGAAAGGACGTTGCCATTAACGAACTTATTATCCTTTAGCTGTCTATTTGTATGGAGCGACCCTTGCAAGGTAGATTTCGAGGATGTGAAATAGGAGCTAGTAAAAGCACCCGTTTTAAAAGCACCTAAAAGAGGCAATGTATTTTACATATTTTCAGCAGCTACCATGCATAGTATTAGATGTTGTTTAGCCCAAATCTGGGAGGAAAAGTAGTATCATCTGATAGCTTTTGCTAGTCAAAAATTGGGCATATAAGAAATTAACTATACCTACATGGAGAAGTTGTACTTGGCGATGGTGTTTGTGACTAAAAAATTCAGGTACTACATCCTCTATGAGAAGGTAGTTTTTTTATACAAAGGCAGAAGGTCTTAGATTGCTTTATGAATAAGCTGCAACTGCCTGATCGTCTGGCAAAGTGGTTGCTCACTTTGCAGGAGTTCAATTATGAGATTAAGAGTAAGCCATTGAGGTTGCAGGGTATTGTGGAATGCCTTGTGGATTTCGAGGAGCGGAAAGAGACTTTGGATGATGGAAGTGATATTGAAGAAATGTTTAAAATTGATACAGCTTCTATTCCATCTTGGTATGCTGCTATTACGCACTATCTATCAACAGGAGAGACTGGAGCTGGTTTATCAAAATCAGAAAAGAGGAAAATCAGACAACAGGCTTTGAAGTTTTCCTTGATCGCAGGAACACTATATCGGTAGGGTGTTGATGATATCTATCACCGATGTGTGATGCCTAACGAGGTTCCTTACATCTTGGAAGAGCGCCATGACTCTACATGTGGAGGGCACTTCGCTGGACGGTTGACGGCATAGAAAGCTTTAAGAGCTGGATATTGGTGGCCGTTCATCTTCCAAGATTCCTTTGAGTATGTTAAGAGATGTGATACCTGTCAAAGACATGACATCAGAGAGAATAGGAAATGCCCACTTACGCCTATCATGGCTATCCTTCCATTTGAGAAGTGGGGCATTGACTTTGTGGGTCCTATTACCCCGTCATCTACTACTTAGAAGACGTATATTATAGTAGCAACTGATTATTTTACAAAATGGTCAAAAGCACGGATGACGAGGTAGGACAATGCAAAAGAGACTACAAGTTTTCTTTTAGAGCAGATTATTTTCCGTTTCGGTCCGCCGAAGGAACTAGTGTCGGACTGTGAAACCCACTTTTTGAATAAAGTGATCAAAATCTTGACTGAAGCTTGGCAAATCAAGCACAATAAAATGACCCCCTATAATCCGCAAGCAAACGGGCAAGTCAAAAGTACTAATAAGCAGCTTGTGGGTATCTTGTCTAAAATCGTCTTTGAGAAGAAACAAGATTGGGACAAGAAGTTGTATGTGGTTGTATGGGCGTACAATACAATGTTCAAGAGAGCTATCAGCCATACTCGATTTAAATTAGTTTATGGGGAAGAATATGTGTTATCCCTCGAAATCGAGTTTCCAACCATACAGTTTGCAATTAACCACTCTTTGGGAGATGAGGATTCACTTTTTGAACGTTTCACAACATAGCCCACCTGGATGAGCTGAAATTGCAGAGCTTATTACACCAGGAGGTAGCTAAATGTCAGATGAAGCAGTTGCACGACCTTAAAGAAAAGAAGTATTCCTTTAAAAAATGGCAATTAGTTTTGTACTATGATGCGCGTATGGAGTTGTTTCTAGGGAAACTGGAACCTAGATGGGATGGCCCCTACAAGATTGTAAGGATAGAGAAAAATAGATCTACGGCTCTACTAGCTGATTTGCAGGGAGTAGAATTAAAAAATAAGGTTAATCTTATTAAGATTAAACCTTATTATTTCTAAGTATACTAATATAGGAGAAATGCATTGCAGGTCCATGCTAGGGCTGATTTGAGACGTGCAAAAGAACTTAAAGCTGGTTGATGGGGCGGTTAATTTCTTATTTGGAGCAACCATATCTGGAACAGAGATACCATCAGGGGAAACTTATTTGATGGAGCAAAGGATACAAATTGATTGAGAAAGAAGACGAAGCCTTTGTGTGGGAGATCAAAGTCTTCTGTCATCACTGCTTACGAAGGTTGACAAGTATCCCTATTGAGTTTAATGAAGAAGGTGGGATGGAGCCTTTAGTTCATCCTCTAAATATGTTAAATTTTGACTATCATAATTACGAATAGAGGAGTTCGTGATGGTAGGCTGTGTAAACCCATTATGGACGTACACATTATATTTTGACAGAGCGTCCAGGGGCCCTAATAAAAAAGGGAGTGTTGGAGTAGTAATCTGAGATCCCCGACGTAGAGTTACGATGAAGCTAGCTGCTTATCTCGAAGTAGGATTCACTAACAATATGGCGGAGTATAAAGCCTTGATTATGGGATTGCATATTGCCAAACAAGGTGGTATTCGACAGTTGTTAGTAAAAGGGGATTCCCAGTTGATCCTAAATCACCTAGATGGGACATACACAATGCGGAACCCCATTCTTTGTATGTATCATCGAACTATGATGACCCTATTTGAGGAGTTTGAGAGAGTGTCTTTTCAGTTGATTCCACGTTACTGGAATCAGTTTGCGGATTCACTAGCAAATCTTGCTTATGAGGAAGACCTTTTCTTCAACTGTGGTCCTAGTTTGGATATTACTCTCAATAATGAGACAGGACCCGGTCCCTTGTGGGGAATGTTATCGGAGCATGCAATATATGGCAGGCGATGGTTGATATGGGTGATGCAAAGAGTAGCCGAGACCAATCTACCGTTGTTATCCTGGACCCATAGGTTGATTAGACAACATGTTATGCGTATGTCTCTTGCTATATATGGAGGAGGGATGGGTCATAATCTTATGCATTTAGCTTAGGGCTGCGAGCCCTATTTTTCCTCCTTGGAAAGGATCATATTTTTCCTCCAAGAGGGCCAGTTGTTTGTTTAGTACAGGTGTGGTTAATTGTTTTTGTTTTAGTCCTGTGCTCGACAGGTTTAAAGAAGAGCTTGGAAGGAGCCTTTGTTGCATAGAAGCTTCTCGTGGCCCTATCCAGGTGATATCTCTCCTTTACGACTAACGTGTTTTTTATGGTATATGTGTCTGTGTACTTGTAGGGGATTTTATTTTCTTGTTGGGAACCGGCGTCCAAGGCATGAAGTCCCAGGTTTAGGTTGGGTATGTCTGGGGGAGGTCTGAGTAGTTGTTGCCCCCTGTAAAGACATTGCCAGGCATCGAAAGACCTATTTTAGAAAGCAGTCCTAGTGACCCTGTTCTGCTAGCCTGCTAGGCAGTCGTTCTAGGAGTTCTTGCTTAGTTGTGAGGCAGTTAGAGAAGCCTGCCAAAGGTAAAATGATAATGATAAAGAGGAAAAAAAAACCCTGAATATCTAAAAGAAAATTAATATATACAAAGGTGTGTAAAAAGGGGTTCTAACCCCTATAAAAATAGAAAAGAAAAGAAAGAAAAATTTATAAGCAGTTGATCATCACCTTGCGAAGGCCTGGTAGGTTCCTGGGGACGAGTCAAACCCGGGGCCGATGCCTTGTCTTCCTAGGAGTGGCGTCTTGCTGGAAAAGAAGAAAGTAAGGAAGGTTGGAGCGAAAATAAAAGTGAGCGTCAGAAAAGGATTAAGTGTCGCCTTGCGAGGGTTTGGTAGGTTCTTGGGTACCAAGACAGGACCTGAGGCCGATGCCCTATTCTCCTTGGGTCACTACGCTCAGCTTCCTCCTTTTTACATGCCTGAGTATGGGAAAATAAAAACCTAAAAGAAAAAATGTGCTAAAAGAAAATACTTCTTGATTAGGCTATAGGAGTCCTCGCCTAGTAGGAGCTCCTAGTTGTATTGTCCTTAGTTATGTAGGTAGTTCAGACCACCACTTAGGGCGATCTCTTTGATAGTTCTTTTTAGTTTGGCCGTGTTGGAGCATTCGGTTAGTGACTAGCTTCAGATCTTTTATCAGATTATGCTAGGCCTACTCCTTGTGGATGTCATGCCTTGGTTTTGTCAGGGGGTAGGGTGAGCATTGTGATGTGGTTTAATATGTATTTATTTTGTATCAGCTTGATGCTTCCTTTGGTTGTTTTGTGCAAATCTGTTGTGGGATTTGACGGGCTGAGTCACCCTATCCCGTGGTCGCCAATGAGAGCGGAGTTTTGAGCCCAAAATGTGTCTAAAATTTGCCAAAAAATCTGAAATTTAGGGGAAAAATATTTAACATCGAAGACAGCGGCTGCATCTAGGACAATTTTAAGCACCAGGTGAAAGACGTCTTTTAAAAGGCGCCTGAGCGACACTTGTGGATTTTTGATAATTTTTTTGATTGCCGTGTGGGTTTTCAGGAGCTGCCATCCAATGCGGGATGTCAACCGGATGCCCAGGATTTTTCAGAGCTTGAATCGGAGTCAAGACGAGGAAAATGCCACAAAATGGGCAAGATACGAAGAGGTGGACAAAAAACTTGGACCAAAGGGGGGTTGCCCTTTGGAACCTTGACCCCCCCTAAATTTTATGCAACATTTTGTGGGAAAAAAACGTGAAGGAGATGAAGAATGGCGACGTCTGCACATGGCCGAAATTTAGGCCCTCCTCCTCCATGATCATGATGTGGGGCTGAATGCAACCCATGAATCAAACATTACCCCTCAACTTCACCCTATGGGCTGATCTTATCGCCGCCCTTCGTGCGACCAATGGCTGTGTAGATGAAGAGAACAGATTCTAGTCTTTCTCTCTCCTTCCTCTCTCTCTTCTCTATGGGTTGTTCATGTGTACCATCTTGATGAAGGAATTGGGAAAGGAGAATGAAGGAAATGGTGATGGAGATGGATGGAGATACTGAAGATTGAAGTATAGCATTAGATTGAGAGCAATGGAGGCTCCGTTTGCTGATTATGCAATCATTCAAGGCGTCTCGAGTTACGTAAAAACACGGTATGACCATTTTTATAAAGAAAATGAAGGATTTTTTATAGTTTTTTATGATAATTATGTTCTTATTGGATGAAAATTTACGTGAGTGCTGTTTTCATCATGAGTAATTGTTGTGTATCAAAAAATCTTGGTTTTGCAATGATTTACATGCTTTATTTAATTCTCGTAAACCCGAAATGTGGTTTTTAAGTGGCAAAATGATAGTTTTTCCATTTTGGGTGGGGAAAAGGTGTTCCCATGAAGGAAATATGGAGGATAAATTGAATGTTAGTATGCTGAAGTGATTAGAATAAGAAAAATCAAAGAACAACCTATTTTACTGCCAATAAATCAAGAAAATGGAGAAAATAAGGGAAAAATAGAACTACGTCTTGGAAAAATAAGAAAAAATATAATAATTATTTGTGGATGTGTGGTAGTGGAAAAGCATGAGGTTTAGTCTTAGTTTTCTCCATCTCTTTGTCAAATTTTTTGATTTACCGCTTTTTTATATCATAACATGACAAAATGAACCTCTACACCTATGCAACGAAAGCAATACCTAAAAGTAGGGGGTTGGCATGTTTGAATGGTGTGATTTGCATGCTGATTGTTGCTGATTTTCTGATACACATCATATTATAGAGTTTGTGGTATGTTAATTAAGAGGATAGTAGCATGAGTGTTATCTCGATGCTATCCTTTCATCGTCGCAATGGGTTAGTGAAATGCATTTGAAAAGCCTGATTTTGCACCACGTGTTTCTGATTTAAAAATGATATTTGAGTACTTTAGAATCATTCACTTTTGCATGTGCATGACGATCATGGTATCGGAATAAAATGACTAGATGTATAGCACATGTTTTCAATGACAATGACTACGTTTGAGTGTGGAAAGGCATCCTTAGCCGTAGGATAGATGTTTGTTTCTTGGGGGATTATTTGGTGAGAAAACATGGTATATCTCATGGATTACTTTTGAAATGAAGAGTGGAGTTTGCTCGTTTGTATTATATGTTGAGTAGCGCATCAAGGGGCCAATCCTTGCGATGTAGGAGAGCTGCAGTGGGGCCGCGGTGTTTCTACCAAGAGGTTTCCTCCCATGTATGTGATTATCGTGGCATTGCCAATGTGTATGGGTTCTCCCTCTGTGGAGTTTATAGAAAGGGAAACGTTGGACTACAAAACTACAAAACTATAAACGCATAGATTAGGCTTTAGGACAATTTGTCCTTTAGCAGCAGATTGACGCTCTTGGTCCGCGAGGCCATGAGGGTGTGTTTGTCTGTCATGAGCATGAGGTCCATAGCCAATGCCGGCCCATATTAGGTCCAATCACATTTAGCATATTATCATTACACAAAGTGCTACATATAATTTACTTTTTTCATCATATCATATAGTTATATTCTTGACAAGCCTTCCAATGTGTAATATTCGAAATATTTCCCTAGAAGGCCATCTGTAGAATACTTGATACACTAGAAAATAACTAGGCTACCTTCACACATTATACCTACCCCACATCTTAGATTCCCATATTAACTATTTTAATCCATAAACCTTTGTTCCCTTTGTTTTTTTCTTTTTCCTTTCCCTCCTTGTATTTCATCCTAAACTATATTTTTCTATTTGAAGACACAAAAGGAAGCTCACAACCCTTATTCTCTACAAGGGTCTTCCATGCTCCTTTTCCTCCTCACTTATGAACCTCTCTCTCTCTCTCTCTCTCTCTCTCTCTCTCTCTCTCTCTCTCTCTCTCTCTCTCTCTCTCTCTCTCTCTCTCTCTCTCTCTCTCTCTCTCTCTCTCTCTCTCTCTCTCTCTCTCTCTCTCTCTGAATATTGAATTCCCATAGGCATTACCCACCGCATGCCACATAGTGACCTGTACTAGAGAGGCATCACTATTTGATGGATCCCTCCAAGGCCCATAGCCTATACATATCTAACGTTGGCATGTGACATGCATGCTCTAAGACATCCACATTGGCATGATTTAGTGGTCCATCGAGATGATTTTCTAGAAAAATCAACCTAAAATTTGGGTTCTAAGTAATTTAAGGTTATCTATTTAGATTAACTAGTGTTGGTCTTTAAGCACCTACATGTGCTAGATTGCTTGAATCAAAGTTGGCTTGTATCGCACTTAGTTCAAGGAGAGTGAGAAATGAGGGGGAGTATGAGTATGTTGAACCCTCTACCATTAAGGAAAAGGCTCACTCCATTCCCTTGAAATGATACAAACTTAAGGTTTTAATCGATCTTATGTGGTCAATGTTCTTTACACTATAATGCATCAAATTTGTAAAGAAGCTCTTGGCTTACTGAGACCACATTGCCTTAGGGCAGATTCGTCAAGGAATCTCGCCCTCGTGCTTTCCTTGGTTGGATAGTTTTAGTTATCTACATACCTAGCACATTTAAGTTATACAAATAAAATTAACTTTCTTAATTAATTCTTTTTGTCACAGTGTTCATTCATGTAACTTAGGTTACAATACACAAACAATGAGTACAATCCTTCAGAATACAAGTTCTTTATTTATTGGAGAATCTTATAAAAGTATTCACCTTTTGTCCATAGGGAAGAAAAATGTGGAGGTCTTTATTTTACCAAGATTTTTGCTTGTAACTAGTATCGGAGGGGTCCTTAGAAAGTCCATCTTGAGTCACGTAGGGGTTTGAACTATTCCTAGGAGCCTAAAAGTTTACTGTCCAGAGCCTCTCTAGCACCCTTAACTCCTTATGTCCCCAAGGATCTCCTACCATAGAGCGACCTCTCGTCATCAAGGCCAATCCAAACTCTTCGAGGTGGCAAAAACCAATGCCCCTTGGTGAAGGTATGTCACAACTAGCCTTGGGGGAGATCTGACATGCTTTCCTTTAATCCTTTTATAAAATTTTCTACATAAAAGAAAAGCAATCAGAATAAAGTTTTAACCTAGCGACAATTCTTTCCAACTTGGTCTTATCCCTTTCTTCAAATTTTCCTAGTTTCCCTTTGGATTTGTCTCATTTTGAAATCTAAATTCCAATTAGTCTTCCTTTGTTGGATCTTTCTTGGTTATGAATAAATTTTCTAACTTGTTTAATTGGTCTTTGCTCATAACCTTTCTCGATCTAAACCTTTGTTGAAGGTTGGCCGATTAACCTTATTACGAGTTTCGATTATTTTGCTAAATTTTTATGAATTAATATATTTTCAAGATTTGTCTTACCTTATCGAAATTAAGTGAAAACCTTGGAATCTCAATTTTTACCTTGGGAGTTGCATAAAAGTTAAGACGAATAATTTTCCTAGGAATTTTTAATCTATTGTTTTCTTAAAAGATAATATATTGACTTTTTGGTTACTTCATGAACTAGTGTTCATACTTGACTTTGTCATGTTGGTAAGTGAGTCGATTTAAATATCTCAAGCTTATAATAGCTATGTACATAATTTAATAATTTCTAATGGCTAGGCATGTAATTTAATAATGTGAACTTAATTAATAATATTGGCATTTTCTCTATTAAAGAGGATATTTTTACTCAATGAATTTAATGACCTAATTTTAATTATATTTATTTAGTTTTTTCCATATTTACATGACTCTAAAGTCCAAGAAAATTATTTATGATCTATGCTTACATAATTTCTAAATGCCAAGAAAAACATTCTTGATGCAATTACATAATTTCTACTTTATTGTAGATTTTTTTAGTGATCCTTCTGAGTTGAAATTTGATTTATTTGATGCACTTTGCTTACATGTAGTTAAAGTAAGATTCAATTTGATGCATTATTATGTCGTGCAATTTATCATTTCCTTAGAAAACTAAAGTCTAAATTAATAGTTCCTACATATTCTAACATTCCTTCCCTATTGAATTTCCATTTTTGCCTATTTTCTAAGCTATAATTTCTTCGTCGAATATTGAAAAATATTTTATTTATGTTCTTAATCCTTGTATTAAATGAACATTAGTCTACGAAGGAACTTGGTTTTGTGTTGTGTGTGACGATGTGTTGTCCACATTCACAAGCGCATTTGTAACTCCCATGATCCCCTCCTCTGGAGCATCGTCTCTTTGGGGCCATCACATATAGGGAGTCCTCCCATGCTAGCCTTCAAAGCTTCGTCAATCTTGAGGGGTATGGTGGAAAAACTCAAACTATTAGGTGGATCTTTTACGATAAAGGGTAGGATGGAGTCATCCTTGAGCGTTAAGCTACGAGAACTAGTGTTTGGAAGGGGATGGTGTATTGACGAAGTTCTATCATAGCTAGCTAATGGTGTTGATCTTTTCTTCTTCTTCTTTTCCACAAGCACTAAGCTACGAGTACTAGTGTTTGGAAGGGGATGGTGTATTGATGGAGTTTTGTCATAGCTAGCTAATGTTTTTGATCCTTTCTTCTTCTTTTCATGATTTCTCCTCTTCCCTTCCTTCTTCTTCCCTCCACCCTTACTTCTCCTATCCCTCCTTCTCTCTCTTCTTCTCCTTACTTCTCCTTCCACTCCTCTTCCTTCTTCAATCCTTATTTTTTCCTCCTCTACTTCCTTCTTTACTCCTTCCTTCTCCTTTTCCTTCTCCTTCTCTTCCTCTCACTCCTCCTCTTTCCTTATACCTTCTCTTCTTCTCTTTCTCTCACTACTATGTTCTGCCACCACCACCATCACCACCACCTCCTCCTCCTCCTCCTCCTCTATATATATATATGTGTGTGTGTGTGTAAACTCGATCGTAGCAACTGGCATGCTGAAAGAATGAAACACTAACTAAGCTTAAGCCTTTGGCTAATGCTTTATAGCCTAAGCTTAAGGCTATCAATCACTTGACTATCTTGCACCTAACTATTGTGAAGTCTCTAATGTTGCAGATGAGTGGTGGCATGGTAGCTTTGGGCTTATCGAGTGAGTTTGGTGATTTTTGCAGTGAAGAATATAAGGATCGAGCAGTGCTAATCATTTGAAGCAAAGTCAACATTGTGATCAATGAAGGTGTGGTAGTGCCTCATTTCTCCTACGGCAGTTTGTTTTTTATTTCTTTTCTTTTGTTAAAAGATTAAGGTTGATATCTTTATAGATTTTCCTTCTTATAAATCCCTTTCACATGTAGGGATTAACGAAGGTTGGGACAGACCCGAGACATTATAGGGCAACACTCTCCTCCCCCTTCCATTAAATCTTGGAATATGTAGCACCACAGAATGGCTTCATTACATCAATTAGTACTGAACTGATGAAAGAGCGACTTTAATGTCTCAGATTGTGCTCAATAACCTATGAAAGTGTGACTTTAATCAATCTGTGTTGCATAACCTACCACACATTGAGTCTAGGGTCGAATGTTGCTATACTTTATATGCAGTTATGAGACATGTAGTACACATTGTCCTTATTAACATGAGTTGTTCTCAAATGTTGCTAGTTGATTTCCTTAAATATGGGCTAAGCTATTGATATGAAGCCTCCATAGTTTTAACAACAATAAGTAATGTTAAATATTAAGCAGCCTTCGCATGAGCTCTCATAGGACTCTTGTTGAGGAAGGTTGCTTGATTCTTATGAGCTTTATATCTACTTAAATCAACAAATAATCCCCTTTCCACATAGCTTAAATAATAAATTTTTAGATTGCTTGATCAAAGTTCCCATTTTCATTCCAAGGTAAGTTACTATGTTGAACAATAAAGTGAGACTTTGACACTAATAGATGTGTGTTATAACAAAAAAATAGACTATATGTATTCCTAGAGATGTCACAGTCACATTCAAAGTGATATATCCTAATTAATAAGACATGACACCTCACAAAGTAACTGGGGCATGAATATATGCTCCTATGTATAGCGTAGGTAAGGATTTAACTATAAACTACCCTTCTTCCCCTCTCCAATTAAAAAACTATTCTTTATAGCTAGCCCCACTTATGCTTCTTGATTATTACCTATATATTGAGACTCTACCTTACTCTTGCCCTACTTGTTATCTCTCACCCTACACTCTATCTATGCCCTCTCCTTAGCATGACCCAATTGCCCATAATATGTGTTGCTTGCCCTTTTTAGACAAAGTTATGATTTGTAGTAGCTAATCTCTTTCAATAGTCACTGCCATTGAATACACCCACCATGGATTCATCAAAGGTAAACTTGTATATGGGTTAAAAGGAGTAGCAACTAGAAGAGGATCCTGACACCTGTAACCCAATTCTACTTATTGATTCTTACTAATTTGTGCTCTTGCTCCGTTTGCAGGTACTAGTCCACTTTCTAATCCATATCCCAGTGTACCTTTGAGAAAAACACACTTGTTATAAATATGTTCTATTATTATTAATGGAAAATATTACTTCTAGGAATATTTATTTAGCTAAGAACTTGTGGTTATAGAAATTACACAATGTAGTAGACATAATTTAAGCAAGCAATAGAGAATACAGAGAGAACATGAGAATAAGAGAAAATGCTTTAATTTCAAACAAACTAATACATGTCAAGATTGTGGGAGAGAAGGAAGGAGTCTCGCTTGAAGCTTTCTTGCTTGCACAATGGGGGAAGACACACAAGGGTGGAGGCTGAAAACAGTTTTCCTCTTCTTAGTTGTGTAAGCCAAAAGAACTCTAGTACAAAGAAATAGAAGAACCCTATGTATGGGTCTCAAACCAAACTCAACTAACTAAGGTGGCATACTAACTGAGCCACGAACTAGAGTAGATAAGGATAGCTATCATGTAGCTATTATTCATCGGCGGTGTACCAACCACGTCTGCAACTGACAAGTCGGTGACATAAGTACTCAACGGTCACCCTGGCGTATCACGAGTGGAGCTCGATATCTCAACACTCCCCCTCGAGCTCAATCCCAATTCCTGCACACCAAGTAGGTCTCTGAACTTGCGCAGCTTCTCTGCGCCCAATGCCTTCGTGAATATGTCAGCTACCTGATCCTCTGTGCTGACATAAACTAGATCAATAAGACCTAGTAAAACCCTCTCTCGCACATAGTGATAATGCACCTCAATGTGCTTTGTTCTAGCATGATAGACTGGGTTATTTGCCAAGTGTATACTACTCATGTTGTCACAATAAATGACAACTGGCCCATCTGTAGACTGATGCATATCATAAAGTAGCTTATGCAACCAAGCTACCTCACATGCAGCCATTGCTGCACCCCTGTACTCCGCCTCAGTGCTCGACAAGGCAACTGTAGGCTGTTTCTTGCTGCTCCAAGTGACTGCAGCACTCCCGAAAGAGAACACATATCCACTGGTAGATCGTCTATCAGAAATGCTACGAGCCCAATCAGCATCAGTGTATCCATGCAACTGTATCTGAACCCCAGTCTCATAAAATAGTCCATACTGCAATGTGGACTTCACATACCTGAGTATGCGTCTAGCCGCATCCAAATGCGGTTTCCTTGGAGCCTGCATAAACTGACTTACCAATCCAACAACATAGCTCAAATCTGGCCTGGTAATAGTCATATAAATCAAACTTCCTACTATGCGTCTGTACATAGTAGGGTCTTCTAGAAGCTCACCTGCATCTGTGCTCAGCTTCACATTTTGCTCCAAAGGAACTGAAATAGGCTTACAGCCTGTCATCCCATATTTGGACAGCATGTCCAATCCATACTGCCTCTGCAAGAGCTGTATCCCACTTGGTGATCTAATCACCTCAATGCCCAAGAAATAACGCAGCTCTCCCAAATCCTTCATCTCAAACTTCTGCTTCAATAGCATTTTCACAT
Source organism: Lygodium microphyllum (assembly GCF_053477565.2). Classification (NCBI taxonomy): domain Eukaryota; kingdom Viridiplantae; phylum Streptophyta; class Polypodiopsida; order Schizaeales; family Lygodiaceae; genus Lygodium; species Lygodium microphyllum. The sequence continues at coordinate 38,476,800 of NC_141136.1, read as the reverse complement.
GAAGGATATCTTCATCACTGTCACCTGTCATAATCAAATCATCAACATAAATGACAAGCAGCATAATACCTTTCTCTGTTTTTCTCACATAAAGTGAGAAATCTGCCTTGGAAATCTGAAAGCCAATAGTGACAAGATACTGTCCTATCTTGTCAGACCATGCTCTAGGTGCTTGCTTCAAGCCATACAAGGCTTTCTTCAACCTGCAAACAAACTCAGGATGAACAGCATGCACATAACCTGGTGGCTGCTCCATATAGACCTCTTCTTGCAAATCACCATGCAAGAAGGCATTCTTTACATCCATCTGATGTAAAGACCATCCCTTTGATGCAGCCATAGCAATGACTGCTCTTACGGTTGCCATCCTTGCAACCGGACTAAATGTTTCTTCATAGTCAATGCCATATGTTTGTGCATACCCCTTGACTACTAATCTTGCCTTGTATCTGTTCACAGAACCATCAGCATTGTGCTTCACCTTATAAACCCACTTACAGCCAATTGCATTCTTACCTTTAGGCAAAGGTACTAACTCCCATGTAGCATTTTCTTCCAAGGCATCCATTTCTTCATCCATGGCTTTCTCCCATTTTTCTTTTCCCATGGCTTGCTCAAAAGATGTGGGTTCTGGTTCCTGTATCACTTTGACCATATATGCATAGTGAATGGCTGTAAATCCATCATATTTCAGCCTATCCACAGGATACCTAGCTCTTGTAGACCTGCGCAAAGTAGGTTCACTCCCAGGTGCTCTCAAAACATCCCTGGTCTTCCTTACTCCAGGTGCAACAATAGAAGGAATACCCAACTCATCATCAATGCTCTGTTCTGAGCCACTGGATTCACCATCCACATAAGAGTGACCTGCATTCACATCAAACATGGGCTGATCAACCTTCTCTTTTCCTTTTCGTGATACCTGCATACCACTATCTGCATTGCTTTGAGAAGATTCTCCTGATCTCAATCTGCCTGTCCATGGCGAAGAATGTGAACCACTGCTAGAGGACGCTCCAGGTCCACTAATATTTTGTGACTGCTGCTGTGAATTCTGTGTAGCATTACCATTTTGTGCATCTTCATCATCAATCACATTTACTGGTCTATACCAGCTACTCATCTCATCAAAAACAACATCTCTGCTCACTGTAAACTTACGAGTAGAAGGGTTATAGCATCTATACCCTTTTTGCTGCAGAGAGTAACCAATAAAGATGCACTTCTCAGCTTTTGGATCCAACTTGGATCTCAGCTCATCTGGCACATGTACATAGGCAATGCAACCAAAAATTTTCAAATGAGAAATATCTGGTTTCCTACCAGTATACCTCTCCTCTGGAGTCATTCCATGTATTGCTGCAGTGGGAGTCCTGTTCATTATGTAGACTGCTGTAGCAACTGCTTCAGCCCAATAAAAATCTGGCAAGTCTTTTTCATTGAGCATGGCACGAGATACCTCTCCAATATGCCTGTTTTTCCTTTCTGCAATTCCATTTTGTTGTGGGGTATAACTGCATGAATATTGCTGCTTTATGCCATGCTCCTGCAAGAACTTTGCAAACTCATTTGAGAGGTACTCTCCCCCTCCATCTGACCTTAGGCATTTTATCTGCAAGCCTGTTTCTTTTTCAACCATAGCTTTAAGAGTTTTGAAATGCCCAAAAACTTCACTTTTCTTTTTCATAAAATACACCCAAACTTTTCTGCTATAGTCATCAATAAAACTGACAAAATAATGACAGCCTCCAAGAGATGCAGCTTTAGTTGTCCACACATCAGAGTGAATTAATTCCAATGGCTTCTCACTCTCTTGAACATGTCTAGGAAATGGTTTCCTTGCCTGTTTTCCAAACTGACAGGCTTCACATACCTTATGCATTTCTGCAACCTTGAATTTGGGCAATCCTGCAACAATATTTTGGGCCTGCATTGATTTAAGTCGCTGTACATTAACATGACCAATGCGTTTATGCCAGATATCAATATCTGCAACTACACCGGTCCCATGTGCAAACATTGCTGCACTCAATTCAGACATGTCTGCATCCAATGTAAACATTCTGCCCTTCTTCTTTCCTTTTGCTATCAAGCGACCTTTATTTTTCATATCCTCAACAAAGCATCCATGAGGATTAAATCTGACCTGCAAGCCCTGTTCAACCATTTGACCAACTGAAACCAGATTCTTGGTAATATTCGGGACATGAAATACATCGGACAGGTATTTCTTTTTCCCACCCTGCATAGACAAGGGAATTTTTCCAATCTGCACAATAGGATGTGCAGTATCATCACCAGTCTCCACAAATCCTGGTTTTTCCATTTTCCTTGCATCCTCCATCCATTCTGCATGACCTGTCATGTGGTTTGATGCACCTGAGTCAACATACCATACATCATTGCTTTCTTCTGCACTTGTCATAGAATTGTTCATGTGCTGCACCATGAACAAATGCTCATTTCTGTCATCACCCTGTCTACTAGAAGATGCATAATTCCCTTGTTGCAGTTTTCCATTCATGATGTCATTCTGCTTTTTATAGCAGTCTTTAGCCATATGACCCATTTTACCACAATAGTAGCATTCAACATTACTGTTTGCATTTTGGCCTCTTTGCCATCCACCACGACCTCTTTGGCTCCCCCTGCCTCTAGAGTTACCACGTCCTCCTCCATAGGACTGGTTTTCTTGAGTTTGCTGCATATTCTGATTTCTGCCACGGCCTCCAAATCGGCCTCCTCTACCTCTGCCTCTACCTCTTCCAGCATTTGAGTAGAAGACAGCTTCTTTTGAAGTTCCTCCTGAAGAAGATGCACCACCATTTCTCTGTTCCTCAGAAATTAGAAGAGCAATCAACTCCTCAAAATCAGGAAATCTTTCACGAACTGAAATGGATGTCCGAAACTGTGCATAATCCTTTCCTAGACCATTCAAGGTCACGGAAACTAAATCATCATCTTCCACTGGCGACCCAATGGAAGCAAGTGCATCTGCAATCTTCTTCACCTTCATGTGGTAGTCGTTGATGCTCATACTTTCTCTTTGCACATTATGCAACTCTTGCTTGAGCTGCATTTTCCTGGCTTGCGTATTTGTGCTATACATTTTTGACAAAGTATCCCATGCCTCCTTTGGCGTACTTGCATCCTGAATATGCACAATCATAGAGTCTGAAATACTGATAGACAACCAATACATAACTTTCCTGGCTCTCTCATGCCATGTTTTAAATGCCTGCATTTGTTGTTGATTGGGAACATCAGGAAGAACTGGTTCTTCTTCATTTCCTGCAACAAATTCCCAATATCCTTTTCCCATAAGGAAATTCGTCATTCTAAACTTCCATGCCTGGAAGTTGTTCTTGTCAAGCTTTTCAGTGACAATCTGTGAAAGAGAATCAGACGCCATTACAGAATACTGCAAGAAATTCTGTCACTGCAAAAAACACAGCTTCACCCTCACAAGGGCAAATCTGCAAAACTGGCGAAAGTGGTATTTGACCACACAGTCACTTCCTAGTGACGATTTTGCATAAACAGGAACCAAGGATGATTCTGAAACTCCCAATGTCTCTGCGCACAAGCATACGATGCAATTTCTACAGTAACTTTTCACCGACCTGTAGAACAGTGGTCGCACAGCATAGAACTGAGCCTTTTCTTGAGTGCGTGCAGAAAACTTCCGTCTGCAAAAAAGACCCCGAAATGGCCTCAAATCAAAAAAACAAGGTCGCCGAGGGCCAAAGCCCTCACCCGCAGCATATACTGCCCTCTTGCTTCACCGCGAAGGGCGTCTCAACCTGAGACAATGCACTCCTGCAATTTCCGGCTGTGCTACCTGCAGAGATCTGCTCCCAAAACAGGAAATGAAAGCAACACTGCTCCTCTTACCAGACCACCGCGAGCTTGGCTTGCTTTCTTGAGCTCCTTACCACGAACAAGGCTCTGATACCATGTCAAGATTGTGGGAGAGAAGGAAGGAGTCTCGCTTGAAGCTTTCTTGCTTGCACAATGGGGGAAGACACACAAGGGTGGAGGCTGAAAACAGTTTTCCTCTTCTTAGTTGTGTAAGCCAAAAGAACTCTAGTACAAAGAAATAGAAGAACCCTATGTATGGGTCTCAAACCAAACTCAACTAACTAAGGTGGCATACTAACTGAGCCACGAACTAGAGTAGATAAGGATAGCTATCATGTAGCTATTATTCATCGGCGGTGTACCAACCACGTCTGCAACTGACAAGTCGGTGACATAAGTACTCAACGGTCACCCTGGCGTATCACGAGTGGAGCTCGATATCTCAACAATACAAAGATGGCTCTATCCACCTATGCACTTCCATTGTATTGCAGGTTACATGGAAATCTAGACAGATGATAGGTGCAGAGCTTAAGGGTAGTTGGAAGAACTCTGATTGGGTGAAAAATGGATCGATGATGACTTGGAATGGATCTTCCTTTTATAGCCCGGGAAGGTAGTCTAGTCAACATGTGTGACCATACTATGAACCTTTCCTAGTCGACTAGGAAATATTCCCTTTATCGTCATGAATAATTCTAGGAAATATGATAATGAATATTGAGGAACACACTTCCTCAATGGTATCCACCATGAATAACTCCAACTCTACTTTAGTCGTATTGGTTGTTTGCTTCCCTTTAGTGTTCATGGTGCCATTCTTTTTTTTCTTCTTCTTGACATGACAATATGCAATTTCATGTCCTTTCTTCTTGCAATAGAAGCAATCTCCTTGAAACGTTTTTTTGCCACTCTTCATATTTTTATCACCATTGGTTCAAAAACCACCTTTGCCTTTCACATTGGTGGAGAATGTAGTATCTCCACTATTGCTACCTTCTCGAGCTTTAAGATGCAACTTCTCCTCCATTAGTAGTGCATAAAATTTTGCAAACGACAAAGCTTGGGGTCTCACACGAGTGCTAAGGGTAGTTATCAATCAATCAAACTTCGGTGGACAAGTCCAAAGACACCTCCAAAACACCATATTAGAGAATTTGAGAATCTCCCAAGTTCCACTTTGAAAAAGGGGATAAAGATTTGGCCATGTGGCTAAATCTTAACCCATGCTTCAAAGTGAGATTTCAAAAGATGACCTATATAGTAATTAGGGTAGAGTCCACTTTCAAGTAAGGGGACAATATTTGATCATTTGGCCAAATATTAACTATGTTGGGAATTCTCAAACTATATGAGAATTCTCAAATTCCCTAATATAGTGTTCCAAACTACCTTCTCTCTAGTTTTTTGTATCCTAGTACCAACCATCTAGTCGTGTAGATTCTTGATCCAAGTCATGAATGCTTCAACAATCTCTTCTTCAACGAACTTCTCTAGTGCTAGTTGATTCTCCAAGTTATGAATCCTTGCTTGAGTTTTCATTCATACGAACTCCTCAGTACATTCCAAGCATGTGATGCCTTGGTTGCATGCCAAATGATAATAGCTTGTAATTAAGACACACAATGCATCTACATTCCTTCATTTTCAAGCTCGTAGAAGATTTACATTTGGAGAAATTATAACACTTGAATTTGATGGGTCGGGGATGGGTTGTGGTTTTGGGTCAATCCCCAACACCATATCCTAAAGCTTATAAGAATTAAGGATAGTTGTAAGTTTAAACTTCCACAAAGTTTTGTTTGTACCATCTAACTTGCCTTTACTCAAGGTTGGTAGACAAATTCTTAGCGTTTGAATTATCGGTACAACAATACTACCACTTGATTTGCCATCACCACTACTTGATGTACAAGATGATATTTTTGCTCATCACGATTGAAGCCCTTGCTTCTCGCATACTCTTTACTCCTTAGAGTCCCTAGGATCTAATACCATGTAGAAATTACATGGTATAGTGGTATAGTAGATGGAGTATGAGCAAGAAGTAGAGAACACACAACAAATATGAGAATAACAAAAAATTCTTTAATTTCAAAATAACTAATATAAAGATGGATTTTTCTACCCATGCACTTCTACTATGAAGCTTAGATGACAATCCCCTAAGAGATAAATCATGCATGTATCATGTGGGTTCAACATAAGGGATTTTTTAAATACAAATTTTACATGTTTTTTACATACAGAAGGGTCCCATATAAAGGGGTTACTTACAAATTGAATAGAAAAGAGTTATGTTTTATTAAGGAAAAATTCACAGATAAGGATATTTATAAATAGGCCTTGAACACACGTGATACAAAGGGTATACATATAGTGAATTCCATTGGGGCGATCTAGAAAGATGATAGGCGAAGATCTTAATGGTAGCTCGAAGAACTCTAATAGGGTGAAAGATGGATGATCGACGATGGCTGTGGATGGGTCTTCCTTTTATAGCATGATAAGGTAGTCTAGTCAGCTTGTTCAACTATGGTATGAAACATCCCTAGTTAGCTAGATAATATTTCCTTAGACCCCATATCCAAGGGCCACTTTTGAGACCCTTGGACCCCAAAATAGGGGTCCTTGATAGCTCCCATACTTGCAACTTGGTACATTGTGTCTCAAGTTGCTAGTAGCATAACTACTCTATCTAACCCAAAGGCTAGATCCACAAAGATCACATTTTTGTTATCTGGTTACATATACTTCACTTGACATACAAGTCAGGACCCAACTAATATCGGTGCTCACACATGGATTCTCCTCTCATAATGAGAGCCTTACAATTAGAGCACCATGGATCATTAGTGGCACCTTACAAGGGTGGGACATTTAGTATATCTAATAGTGCCAACTATTCTTATCTCCTTTTGATGTTTAACTTACTTATGGATATATGCAAAATTGATGATAATGAGATAAATATTGGACATGTTTAAAGACAAAATATGTAAAATTCACATTTTCTGGTAACATAAACATATGCAAATCGTAGATAGTTCTATAGATGTTAAAAATAAAGCCAGCATTGGATATTATGAGAAGAGGGGTTATAAGATCTCTAACACTTGGTAACACATTCAATCATCTCTCTCTCTCTCTCTCTCTCTCTCTCTCTCTCTCTCTCTCCCCTTGTTCTCCCCCTCTCTCTCTCACTCTCCCTCTCTCTCTACTTATTTACTTTGTATTTTTACTAAAAAGTTTTTGTTTCTTTTTAAAAAAAGTTTTTCACAATGCCTAATATAGCTAGGTTTTGTATTCTAAAATGTGTTACATGCAATCATGCATGAAATTATGTTAAAAACATCTTAGAAATTTCGTGTCTAAATTCATATTTAAAGATCCGAATGTTTTAATTTTTTTTTCCAAAAGTAAAGACGAAAAGAGTGCAAGTATACATAATTTTAGAATTACATCCACATGTAAGTCTACATTTATTGACTCCAAAAAATAGTTGTTGAAAAGAGTGTCAAAGTTTTTTTTATACATTCATTTGAATGAAGTGTACCCTCATGTGCTTATATGTGAACTTTCATGGAAAGTTAGACACACCCGCAAATGTATGTCATGCCTCCATGTCTTTGCTCCAGTTTTATTGCACTATATCCTTCTAGCCACATGGGTGGAGAACAATATTCTTCCACATTACATCTACAATCAATCATACAATTAATTTTAAAAGGATGTACATCATGATTCAATACATTGTAAACATGGTGCCAAAAACAAATAATCCATTGATTGAATGTCTAAAAACGTATAATGGTAACATGACTAACATAGAACTACATTGAGTGATATGGTTGAACATTAATAGGGAGAAGCCTCTATAAATATCATCAATATGAACTATACACAATGAAGAAAAAAAATTGTATAAAAATAAGGTACACAATTAATTGAAAAAGTGTGTGTGGAGCACATGGCCCAAAAAGAGAAGAATGCTCCAAGAATCCAAGCTCCTGTATAGTCGGTTGCCATTCAAAAGCTCATCTCAAGGCAACTAATTATCAAAATAGCTCTATAGAATAAGCGAAGATCAATCCAAATTAGAAAATGCATCATAAGAACTACAAAATTTCTACACTATCAAAAGAGCCATGAGATGCTTGACCACCTTGCACATAGAGCTTGTCAATAAGTGCAGCTAGACCATGTATTATTGCATATCTTGTTTCTAAAACCTATATGATTGTGAATTGTGATGGAGTGCTATAACATAAAAGATAAATTAGTATTGTTAAAATTAGATTGGTATTATAAGTATTATAAAAAATAAGAAATCCATTATAAAAAATAGAGAACTTACAAAATCCTCCTATTGGATTGTGTGGTTGTGACTCCCAAGGTGATGCACAATTCCTGCCTCTAGTTATACCCTCATTGTCTCTTGCTACTACCACCATCATTTTTGAGAGGAAGTGGCCTTCTCTTTAAGCTTCCTCTAGTCCTCTTGATGTAGGCACTTGGGCTTCCTTGTGTCATTCTTTATTGCCTTCTAATCAGCTATGAGACATGTAAGCACACATCTACTTTAAAAATCCATCTTGTAGAGAAACGATCAATTGTAGAAGATATTGGGAACTTATCATGCAAGGATGCTATAAGATTGTCCTTACTAGCCTCTAGCACATTTTTTCTATCTAATAAATTATGTATAAAGAGGTATAAGTCTCATTTTCTTCATCATTCATATACATGACATCGATGGATGTTGCCATCAAGTACATGTAGCCCAGTGGGGTATATCTAGTATGCGTCCTCTCTTATCTAAGAGCATGGTCCTTACCATAACTAAGATATCCCTATATATGTGGTGTATCTATATGAGTAGCATCTACAAGAGTGCCACCCACAAATTGCTGAAGCATCAAAGGAGTGGGAGTGCCTTTTGGTGTAGCCAATATGGATGGTGGATGTCAAGTTAATCAATGGGAGAGGGACACTGCATCTGTTTCCATAGCAACAACTACCAGATCCACCTTTTCCAAAATCTCAACCGATGTATTAAGAGTATCAACCAATTCTAGGGTTGTAGCATTTATATCTCTATAGTATCCCATAGAACTAGTCTTGGTACGATTGAGAGGGGAATTCGCCAACTCTCCATAGCATCAACTAAATCTAGTAGCTCCATTAGTTGAGTGAGGCATACATGAGCCACCTCCCTCGATGGCCAACATAGAGCATCCTTTACGCCTACCAGAGATCAATATGTTAGAGTATACTAAGGTACATCACAAGGACATCAATTGAGACAATTGTGCATCTTCTTTGTCTCTAAAGTTTGAACATCTGATCTAGAGAGATATGCATGAAAATTATATCCAACTCCTTGTTTGTGAACTATTGACTAACACCACTCTCTAAAGTAACTGTTGTTATCTACACAACTAAAAAAGAAACATTTTGAGTTATCATTACATCTTTATACTCCGCTAATAGCAATAGCTACCAAGACCCTCCTCACATATCTATCTCTCTTCCTCTCTCTTGTTCTCTCTCTTTTTCTCTCTATCTTACTCTTTCTACCTCTCTTTCCCTCCCTTTTAATATCCTTCTCTTAATCTCCTTTTTTTCATCCCTCTTTTACCCTCTCTCTTTCTCTCGCTCTTAATCTCTCTCTCTCTCTCTCTCTCTTACTTTCTTACTCTCTTCCTCTTTTACCCTCTCTTTCTCTCTCTCTCTCTCTCTCTCTCTCTCTCTCTCTCACTCCCTCTCTTAATCTCTCTCTTTTTCTTTTCCTCACTCTTAATCCTTTCTTTTACTTTCTCTCTCTTTTACCCTCTCTCTTAGTCTCCCTTCCTCACTTTCCCTCTTTCTTAATCTCCCTCTTCATACCTCTGTCTTTCTTACCATCTCTCCCTCTTTGTTACCCTTTCTCTTAATGTCACTCTCTTTCCCTCCCTCTTAATCTCCCTTTCTCTCTCTTCATTATCTTCATCTCTCCCTCCCTCTTATTCTCCCTCCCTCTCTCTCTCTCTCTCTGTGGCTCTCCCTCTTAATCTCTCTCTCTTTTATTCTCTCTCTCTTCCTCTCTTTCCCTCCCTCTTAATCTCCCTTTCTCTCTCTACCTCCTTTCATCTCTTCCTCCTTCCCTCTATCTCTTTCCATGTCTCCCTCTTTTACCCTCTTCCTCTATCCCTATCTCTCTTACTCTATGCTAATCTCTCCCTATTTAACCCCCCTCTCTCCCTCTCGATTTCTCTCTCTCAATATCTATCCCTCTCTTTCAATCTCTCTCCTTGTCCCTTTCTCTCTCTCCCTCTTTCCATTTCTCCCTTCCTCCCTTCCTCCCTCTCTCTTTCCATCCCTCTTAATATCCCTCCGTCTCTTTCCATCTCTCTCTTTCTCTCCCTTCCTCCCTCTCCCTCTTTCCATCTCTCCTGCTCTCCTTTCCTCTTTCACTCACACACACACACACACACACACACACTCTCTCTCTCTCTCTCTCTCTCTCTCTCTCTCTCTCTCTCTCTCTCTCTCTCTCTCTCTTTGTATCTCTCTTTCACTCTCCACATAAATAAACAATGTAGCAAAAAATTTCTCTCCCTCTCTTTTTCTTGCTCCCTCTCTTTCTTGATCCCTCCCTCCCTCTCTCCACCTCCCCCCTCTCTCTCTATCTCTCCACATTAATAATAATGTACAAAGGAAAGAGGGAGAGAAGGAGAAAATGACTTACCTCAAGGCTTCAAGATGGATATCAAGTATCTTGAAGCTCTTCTATGTGACCTACTCCTTCTCCTTCCCCTTTATGATTTCCTTGGCTATTCCCTTTGCATTCTCTTCGACATCCTCCTCCTCCTCCTCTCTCTCTCTCTCTCTCTCTCTCTCTCTCTCATCACTTCTCTTTTGTCTACTTGAAATAGTCTTGGTGGAAGTTACTATATGTATATCCTCTACATCACATGCATTCAAGATCTATTTATAAATAACATTTTCTGTGAATTTTTCCTGAATAAAACATAACCCTTTTCTATTCAATTTGTAAATAGCCCCTTTATATTACACCTTTCTATATGTAAAAAATGCATAAAAATAATATTTTAACAATACCTTATTTTGAACCCACGTGATGCACCCATATATTCATGAGTAACTTACCTGAGAAATAGTCATAGTATTTTATTATGACTCTTTTAGATCTATTTTTAACCCATAGTATAATGTCCATTGGCATTGCTATCAAGGTCACTATATAGCTGAAAGGGAGAGAAGGACCAAAGCGCTTGGACTCAAGAACTATGGCGGGAGAGCAAGAGCAAGAGAGAGAGAGACAAGAAATTGGAACTCCAACAGTCACAATGTATGATCGAGCCTTCCTTTATTCAAACTGTCACTAAAAGAATAAAGAATAAAGAATAAAGTGACGGTGAAGAGTGTCCGCCCCCCACTTGTAGTGTGCAGTGGCGGTGACTTTCAGTGTAGTAATACACGGGCGGCTAGGCGGAGGTGCCTTTACCCCCAACAACCTCCCACTTAAAGGCAAATCTGCCCTAGTGAGGAGTGAAAAGAAAAAAACAAAAAAAAAAGTACAACATGTACACATGTACAACAGGATGAGGAAAGACATCATCTCATCCCATGTCCATCAACCTCCTGAGGAAGGCAAAGCGCTCTGTAGAGAGGCTTTTCATGAGAAGATCTGCAAGATTTGGTCAGTCGAGATCTTGACAAGGTCAATAGACTTGTCCTCAAGGACCCCACATATGAAGTGATACCTCACCTCAATGTGTTTCGTCTTCGCATGGAAGACCAGATTCTTGGCTTGGAACCTTGGCTAACTGAATAGCACTCATAGAATTCGAATGCAGTGTAGGGATAGCATCAATATCAAGGCCAACAACCAAATGATTCAACCAAATGGCCTCCTTGCAAGCCTCAGTGGTCGCAACATACTCGGCCTCTGTAGTAGAAAGGGCCGTGCATTTCTGCACCTTGGACATCCAATAAACAACACCTCTAGCATATATGAATACATAGCCGGAAGTGGATTTCCTATTATCTACATGTCCTACATAATCAGAGTTAGTGTATCCCACGACTCTTGTATCCTGTCTGCCATAGCATATGCACATATCTGCAGAGCCCTTCAGGTATCTCATGATACCCTTCACGGCATCCCAATGCTTCTTGCCAGGTGTAGCCATATAGCTTGCCACAACACCAACTGCAAAGGAAATATTTGGACAAGTAACTATCATGGCATACATAAGACTACCCACTGTGGATGCATAGGGAATCTTAGCCATCTCGGCCTTTTGCTCTTCTATCTGCGGACAATCAGCCTATGATACCTTCACATAAGAAGGCAATGGACATCTAATAGGCTTTATGTCCTGCATGCGGAAGCGCTCAAGGACTTTATGAATGTACTCCCTCTGTGACAAGTAGAGGATCCCCTGATGTTTGTCGCATGTAATGTGCATACCAAGTATGTGAGCGGCCTGTCCCAGATCTTTCATCTCAAAGCTCTTCTTGAGCTAAGCATTAAGAGCATCTAGATCATCATGAGCTTTTCCTGCTATCAACATATCATCCACATAGAGTACCAAAATCAATAAAGAACCATCACGAGCTTTCTTCGTGTAAAGACACAGATCCATAGCACTCTGGCTGTAGTCCTGTGACTGCATAAAGGCATTAAAATTATGATACCACTCCCTAGGTGCATGTTTCAAGCCATAAAGACTTTTCTTCAATTTGCACACTAGGTGCTCCCTGCCAGGTTCTGCAAAGCCCTTAGGCTGCTCCATATAAATCTCATCATGCAAGTCCCCATGTAAGAAAGCCATCTTGACATCCATCTGGTATAAATCCAAGTCAAGCTGAGCAACCAAAGCAAAGACTAAGTGTAGGGTGGTCATCTTAACCAGAGGAGAAAAGGCCTAATCAAAGTCCACACCATGCTCCTGCGTAAAACCCTTTGCTATCAATCTAGCCTTGTATGTTGGCTTAGGGTGTCTAGGGGTACTTTTTAGCTTGTACACCCACTTGCATGGCAAAGTTTTCTTAAACCAAATCCCAAGTGTCATTCTTATACAGGGAGTCTATCTTAGATTGCATAGCCCTCTCCGAGGAGTGACTGTCACCCCTGCGCATAGCCTCATCATAAGTGAAAGGCTCTCCTGCATCTGGAACCAATACATAATGCATCCATGGCTAAAATCTATCTGGTGGACGTCTATCTCTAGTAGACCATCTCACGATAGGCTCTATTGCCTGCCCAGCTGTATATCCAACGCCCTAACCATGAGTATCTACTGCAGCTGTAGGCTGTCCAATTGGTTGTGTGGGAGCTCTCGGCTCCTCTTGAAATATGACCCTGCAGATCTCAACAACTCTCTTAGGCTACCTATGCATCTTGTCTTCATGGAAGACTACATCATGACTGTGGATGACTTTCTGCGCCGCCTGCGGATCCCAAAGATGATAACCCATCTCGCCTGCATCCCCATAACCAAAGAAAATGCATTTGATACTCTTTGGATCCAACTTACTTCTCTTGTCCCTGGGCACATGGCAAAATGCCTCACATCCAAAGACACGAAGATGGGAAAAAGAGGGGGGTTTTCCAGTCCATACTTCCTCTGCAACCTGAAAATCCAAACCACTAGAAGGTGATCTGTTTATGACATGCACAGCTGTACTAACTGCCTCAGCCCAAAAGCTCTGTGGTAGGCCTGCATGGCTAAGCATATTACGTACACGCTCATGGATGGTTCTATTCATCCACTCAATCAAACCATTCTGGGGGGGGTGGTCAACTAGCACTTAATACCCCTCTCATCACATAAATGCTCAAAAGCACATGAGACATACTCACCCCCATTATCTGTCCTTAGGCATTTTAGCCTATACCCAAAGCCATCTCTAAAACACAACCAAGAAATCGGATTTCAGCTTAATGGGATAAGACCAAACTTTCAGTGAAAAATCATCTATGAACGTAACAAAATACTTTGCACCACCCATAGATTGACAAGGCATGGGCCCACAGACATCCAAATGTACCAATGCCAAGGGCTCACTCATGCGCGGCCTACTAGACTTCTTATGCATAGACCTAGTTTGCTTGCCATAAAGACAATGCTCACATGAATCAAAACATGCATAATCAAGGGGGCGATAAGTACTGCAAACTAGAAAGAATTTTCATTCCCTTCAAAGACATATGGCCCAAACGGGCATGCTAAAGAGATACATGTGGGATAGAACCCACAGACAAAATATGATCAAGGGAAAAAGCTGATACAATCAAGAGGTAGAGATTGCCAACCTCGGCACCTCTCGCAATCACAAGTCTTCTACGAGTGATCTTCCATGTAGAGTCTCCAAAAGATACATGATAACCTGCGTCATCAAGCTGTCCAGCTGACATGAGACTGCGTGTCAAAGCAGGTACATGACATACATCCTGCATGACAAAACTACTGCTAGAAGGAAACTGCAGCCTAACATCACCAATGCCCACAATATCAAGAGAGCTGTCATCACCCAAGTGCATAGTACCCTAAACAGTATGGTATGAATGAAACCACTCTCGACAAGATGTCACATGAAAGGATGCACCTGAGTCCAAGAGCCAACACTGTGCATACATAGAGTGTATCTTTGTCATCTGTGAAGCACTAGAAGAAGCTGCAAGGATATAATCATCATCAACATCCTTAGGTTGCATAACATTGATCTCTTCAATTTTAACACTGGACTTTGCAAGCACTATGCTGCGATCAGAAGACTTATCTTGCACTTTGTCTTTCCCCTTACCTTTGCACCTTTCATTGCACAATTCATGGCATTGTGGTCTAATATGGCCCTTTTTCCATCAATGGTGACAAGTAACATCTGCATTCCTGCCACGGGATTTGCTACGTGACTTCTCACGAGACTTGGACTGAGATTTTTGAGAATCCCGTCCACGGCCACTGCCACTGCCACTGCCACTGCCATGCTTTCCATATCCATCATTCCTGCCTCTAACTGTCAAAGCATGCGACACACGAGAGGCATCCAAATTCTTACTGTTAACCTCTTCTTGCAGAAGAGCACTCTCAACATTAGATAATTTCAAGGTAGCAGTAGAGGCACATAATGCACTGTGGAATACATCCCATGACTCATTAAGAGTACCAAGCAAGGAAAGAGGAGTGACATCCTCTGCAAAAGTGATGTCCTGCGAAGTCAAGTTCTTGAGTATAGCATGGAACTGGCTCAAGTGAGTAGACATAGTCTCATTCTCTTTCATGTGTAGATCCGTAAGCTGCTTCAGTCAATACATTTGACTCGTTGGACTTTTCTTGTCATAGAGATTCTTGATTTTATCCCACAACTGCCATGCACTCTGTTCTTCCTCAAATACATTGTAGTGAACCTGTTTTGTGAGAGACAATACAATGGTGGACTTGCATAACTCATCAAGCTCAAGCAGTTCCTCATCTGGCATAGTTGCAGGCGGATGCCCGCTTAACCTCAAAGGTTTGATCTGCGATTTTTGTACCAACACCTGCCAAATCTGGCTCTTTCAATAAGAGTAATTTGTACCATCAAGCTTACTGATGTTGAAAATAGCATGATTAGTGGACGAACTCGACATAATGCAAGCTGGAAGTCTGTAGACAATTCATGCAAAAAATGACCAAAAAATCATCAAAATCGAGGAAAAATGGCAAAGAAAGTGGAACCAAAGCTACTACCCACCAAGTACTAGTGAAAGTACATAATTTCAGAGTGTTTTAGCATGAAAAATCCATGTCAGCCATACATATATGCTTGTTGTAATAAATTTCAGATTTTAGTAAAAGAGAGCTAATAGTACCAAAATCGGATCCCAAGGCAATCAGATATTGCCAAGACCAAAGCCGGCAACATGCGGCTATAGCATAAGCATATGATAGTTGACAAGCATGAATCCAACACCCAAGTATGTCATACAAACATTTGCCAGTGAGTAGGCACACCCCCCCAGTCAACAAGGCAAAGTGTTCCTGCCACTACCAAAACTTGACACAAGTAGGTGTCAGTTCACAAAGATACAAATCCAAAACTAAGACTTAGCTCATAAGCATACAGTGAACCAAGACATATGATGTATCATCCCAAAAGGAAAGAAGTCCCAAAGTCTCAAGTGTCTGTAACTGCTCAATGGCATGTAACGGCTCAATGCATAAAAGTATTGCATGCTCAATGTCTGATAAGCATTCAAGAATGCTCCCATTGGCACAAAAGTTGTATATATGAGCTCAAGAGCTCAAGCCAAGGCAAGACACAGCACCAATGACATAAGTCCAAGATAATACATCAATAGTACATCCCGAACATGTAGGCGGTGGAGCATCCGTATATAGCATCCGTAAGCATGTAAGACATCAAATACATCCCAATCCAAACTCTGAAAATCCAAGTAACATCGAAGACTACTTAAAATAATCCAAAATGCATCCAAGATGGATCTTCAATGAGCACTCAAGCTCAATGTATGCATAGGGTAATCAACCGTGACATGAGCATCAAGCCGTAGGTAATGGGTATGCATAACCCCAAGAAGCATCACTGTCAAAGCATATACCAATGTCAATATGTGTGGGCTGAAATAAGCTCAATCTTCCAAGAGCATCCGGATTCAATGACAAGCTCAAAGTCGTCCCTCGATGATCAATACATCATAGCATAACCCAATACATACATCCGGAACCAATAGGCATATGTCAAAGCATGAAAGATAGCTTCAATCCAAGAGTATTCAGCATGCATTTATTGTTATAAATTGTGTGTTTCCAGCCCCAAAATCAGGCCAAAATCATAGCATTACATGTAGCTTCAATCCCCCAATCAATCGGGATGCAATAGGCATCAAACCGGTTATGTAATCATGCCCAAACAAGCATAGGCATACAAATACATGCTGTCTCAGACTTGAAATCTGTTGCAAAAGATTTTTTCATCCGAATTTGGTAGATGCAACATCACCATTGCATCCGAAGCATGCCAAAACCCCAACTTAGACTCTTACCTTGCCTGAATCGGGTTCCGAATGCCCGAGATATGACAAAAAGAGTGATTTTTGGGCCAGATTTTGAAACAGGCACAAAAAAAATGTGAGCTGGCTGGGGGGTATGTTGTCCCACGTGTCAACAATGGGGCCCAAAGGGGGCACAAATGAGGGCCATATAAGGCCTACACCAATCCTTGATTTGTTGGAAGCAAGATCCAGGTGAAGGAAGCTTGAAGAGGTGTGAGCTATGGCTGCCCACAACTTGTTTACAGCCTGTGAGACCTGAGAACTGAAGTAAAACTCTAAAATAATGAAGCAATACCTCAATGCCAATGCTTGGTGTGCCTGAATAGTCCGGGAAGAAGTTTGAGAAGCCGATGAGTGACGAGAGCTCAAGAGAATAAGCTATGGCTGCCGGGAAGGAGACCCAATGCAAGTGAGGAGTCGATGGGAAGTTGAGAATGCCACGAACCAAGCTCAAGAGTCGGAAAGCCGAGCTCTGATACCAGTTGAAAGGGAGAGAAGGACCGAAACTTGGACTCGAGAGCTATGGCGGGAGAGCAAGAGCAAGAGAGAGAGAGATAAGAAATGGGAACTCCAACAGTCACAATTTGTGACCGTGCCTTTCTTTATTCAAACTGTCACTAAAAGAATAAAGAATAAAGTGACAATGACGGGCGCCCGCCACCTGTAGTGTGCAGTGGCGGTGCCTATCAATGTAGTAATACACGGGCGGCTAGGCGGAGGCACCTTTACCTCCAACAATAGCAACACATAAAGAAATGCTTATAGAGATGCTCTTTAGCTATTGTACTCTAGAAACAAAGTATATTAGAAAGTTAAAAGGTAGAAAAGTTATCACCGGCCTACTTTTTCTCATAGTTTGGTAAAGAATTTGAGTTTTGACACAAATAAGATTTTGCAACCACCAAGCATCATTATAGACTCATTTCTTTTTAATGCAATTGCTTTTCAATATCATCCAAAGAGAAATATTGATTTTTGGATAGGTACATTTTTTCCAAATGATCCTATTGCTAGCTTAAATCAAGGTTTTAAGTCCATTTATTGGGTTTCTCCCTTATGTTGGAAATAGTGAACAAGATCTACTAAGCTACTGCAAATACTTAGGCAGTAATATTTATATGCATAAATATTATACATCACTCATGAGTATTTGTTACAATCCCAAGGTTCTTTAAATGTGTTGCAAAATGTCTTGTAAGACTAGAAAAATAAAGTGCATAAGCTTGAAAAAGAATTGAGACAATTCAAAAGCTAGAAAGAAGAAATGGGACATGATAGTTAAATAAATTCAACCTTGGGAAAGGGGAATTATTCATTGAAATCACTTTCGGAGTAAATAGGGAAGGAACATAGCACTATATAGCAAAAGTTACAAATGTGCAAGAAAACTCCCATGGACTAAATGGAAAGAAAGCAGCCACTATTATCAATGTTCTTACTATCCTTGAATGGTAGAGCCTAAAATAGACATGGGCAAGTATTGGGGTTTGCAATCTCCATTAAAAGATAATCTAAAGGTTGATAATGTGTCTCCTTATTTAGGGATAACTTTTAATGATTTTAGAATGGAAGCATCTGGTTGCAATTTTGAGCACCCCGAAGTTGAGAACTTTTCCTTCTCAAGTGCTCACACACACACACACACACACACACACACATATCTTTCTCTCTACTTTAAAAAAAACTCATGGTATTTTTCTAAGACTGTTTCATATTTATTTTATTCCCATATTATAACTCTATATTGCAAGTGGTGTTTGAGGATAAACCCCTCACACAACCCAAGACACGCAAGAAAAAGGAGTGCCAGTACAAGTTCATGGTTTGATAATAACCTCTCCAAATCCAAGAACAAACTAAAATACTCTGAATTCCTACCTCTATGTGATTCAAGACAAGAGAAATTTACACACGTGAATTTAGTGAGTCCCATGTGCCAAAAGTTCCTGCTGCTTGTCTCTCATACCACTGAAACGCCGCGCCCTTAAAAGTGGCGGGGAATATTGCCAACCAATGCTCAGGGGTTCTGGCATTGTTAGCCACACATGCTACCATAAACTCTGCTACATGAAGATCAGGTTCTTCATTGTACTCTCCCTTAAAAATTGGCAATGGAACTACATTCGCTGGCCTGTCATCAATATTTCCAGGACGGATCTGGCTTGGAAGTGGATCTCCAACAGGAGGAGGAAGGGCTTGATGTGCCATTGGGACTTCTGTAAAGAGTTCCGCAAGGGCGTCAAAGGTGACTTCTCCTTCGAGCTTGTTCTCGGCTTTGATTCTTGCCTTCTCTCTTCTCACGTACCTCTGGACTCGTTCTAACGCTTGCCTCTTTATTGCGTCATTCATCAGGGGGTTGGCTACACTATGTTGTTAGTGCTCTACAAAGGGATAACAGAAGGCTTCAGTCTCTAGAGGACTGTCTTGCCAACATTTCTTCTACGTCTTCCTTTTCAACGTCTCTGAATTCTGCTTTCATGCCACTGCACAAGGGAAGGTACTCGGTTCTGAAGGTGTCAAAATGCATATGTCTAAGCATTGTGGTGGTGCCATCATCATAGTAATGCCAGCTTCTGATGGTTTCAACGGTGTATGTTGTAAAGAACACTCTGTCTACCAACTTCCAGTGGGTTGCTAATTGAATAAACAGAAGATTGTCAAAACACCAAGCATCCCATGTATCTTGCTGTTGAGCATCCACGAACAAATTCCAACTCTTTTCCTTCTTGTCTTCGTGAACCTCTACAGACCAAGACTCCTGAAGCTTCTTGACTATTTCCCACTTGATGATGTTTGGAAACTTCTCAATGAATGCCAAATCTTCCATGGATGGTCATTCTCTCTGTTTCTGCTCTTCAGTTTGTTCCTAAATAGTTTGCCACCAAGATGCAAGTTTCTACTGCTTCAACAGGAAGAGGAAACTGTCCACCACATAGAGCATGCATCATGATGGTGATGTGTTTCTGCCATTGTGGGATGAACTTATTGTGGAAAGTGGCTTGATTATGAGAAATTCCAACTCTTCAATGGAAGAAGGAACTTTACAAACACCCATTGAATTCTTCTCTTCTTGGCAATGCCATTTCCTTCATTTTCAGCCTCTTCTTATGCTTGTTGATGGCAAGTTTCCCAGGCTGCGAAGCAAAAACATGGAGCCCCAAGGGGAACACCAAGGAAAAGGGAATTCTCTTGCAAGAAAATCTATCTTGTAACATCAACAAGCTTTTATTTCATTCTTTTGATCATCAAAACAAAGAAAACAACAATTCTTCACACATCATCATAGTAGATCTCTCACGGATTTGATAGAATCAACCATATTCTTCAATATCTTCACAAAATCCATCAATAGAACAAAGAAAGCAAAGGGATACACCATATTTGAATGGAAATACATCACATAGTATTCATCTTCAATATCTTCATAGTCCTCTCTCTCAATCTCTCATATACAATTACACTGTTTTCATAGAATTGGCTATCTCTGACTCTCTCTCTCTCTCCATAAATAGTACATCATATCCACTCTACAATCACTGAATAATAACCCTCAATAATCCTTCTTAGGTCGTGGATGCACCTCCCAAGAGGTTCACAGACAAACAAAAAGAATGCCTGCAAAGCAACAGACAGAAACCAAGGATAAGATATCAACCAAGGTGATAAAACGTTACTCAACCAACTATCCCCAAGCAAACCACAGCCTAGAAAAAAGTCAACATGACCTCTACACATATGCGACTGAAAGCTTCATGCTATGCAACATGCAAACACCCAAATCCCCGTATCAGGCAATAAAGAAAAAAAACTACACACCGTACCCTTAACCGTAACAAAGAAACTGAACCAAAACATAACAACAACCCACACATATCATGACCACAACTTTGATAATCAGGTTTGACCATGGAGACAACTCCAAAGACTTCACATACCCATCCCACGAAACGAGTTCATTAAAAAGGGAAAAGAAGTGCAGTGAGGGGGAAATTAATTTAATGAAAGGTTCATTTTATGATTTATTAAGAAATAGGTGACATTTTTATTAAGTAATAAACCTTAACAAGAAAACAATGGTTCCTTCTTAAAATTTTAATTACAAATTATTAGGTTGGAGCGGTGCATTAATCCGAATCCCGGACTTCGATACCCAGACTAAGTCTCTAAATGCAAATTCATTTATTAAAAATTAAGGTGATGTGGAGCACTTTTTTGCCAACGTGTGCTCTTGTGACGACTGGTTCATTTTTATTAAAAATATTAAAGTGCCTCTTAAGCGCACTTAGCGTGTGGTAAGTGAACTGCCGGTTGATTTAATTAGAAAAAAATGTGTGTTTGGCACGAGCACGCGTGGAAACTATGGGTGAATAAATATTTAATTTTAACAATTAGTTTGTGATTAAGGGGGAAATGAAAAGAAATAAAGCACATAAAATAAATACCTGGAAGGGGTGTGTATGCAATGGCCTGAATGCGCACGGAAGAGTCCCCCAAAAGGAATGACTCCAGTAAAAGAAAAGCAAAGACCACTAACTTAACAACAAAAACAACACCTTAGTAGATGGGTTGAGTTTGAGTATGATTGTTAATGTTATGATGAGGTATTAGGATAGTTTTTGTTTTTTTTTTGTTTAATATTTTTTAAAAAATTGTGTTTGGTTGGTATTTTAGGGAGTATTATGTGTGGTGATTGGAATTATGTGTGGTGTTCAGAATTTGTTTTTTAATAAATTGTATGTGGTGGGTTGTTGGTGGTTTTGTTTTTAGTTTGTAATCGAAAGGAATAATAATAAAATATAAATAGGGGATGAAGGAAAAAGAACATTTCAGCCAGTTAGGAAATATCCACAATTTAGGGTATGAAAATAAGATGGGGATGTGTAGGGTAAAGTTTTGTGTGTTGGTCCTTTTTGGTTTTTTGTGTTTATAAATTGTTTGAAAGAAGGGTACCATGTATAAAAATATTTGAAAGTGAAAAATGAATTTTAAAAAAAGGTAGGGGGTGGGTGGAATTTTCTGGAAATTTTAAGGGTTGAAATTTCTAGCTGACAAATTTCCAAAAATTTGCAGAAAGTGAAGGGAATTTTTTGAAAAAAAAAATGGAAAATTTTCTGAGGGGAAATTAATTTATAAAATGTGTGGAGGAGTAAGAACTTAGAAGTGACTGCATGGTGTACAAAGGTCATGTTGAAATATTGGAAGAGTAGTGATATATCAAGGCGCATTGCAACCTGAGTTTGCTTTTGCAGAAATGCTAGGACATCATGCAAATATTGGAAGGTGGTCACTATATCAAGGTTTGTGACAACTTGGTGTTGGTTGGCTAGATAATCTAGGGTGATACCAGATTGAGCAATCCCTAGGCTTTGTGAAAGTTTTGAAAAAAAAATGAACGTGCCACACTTTTAAACCAACTAATGAGAAATGTGGCTACCCTTCCTTAACTCTTGAAAGTCTATGTAGTCTTTATGATAAGGCGTCAAATTAGAAAGATGCCTCAAAGGATGTATCCAAGGTTGGGACTCATACACCCATGTACACCTTGGACATCAAAGTAGCTACAATTCCATTAAGGACATGGGAGACTCATCAAGGGCTAATAAGAGTACGTCTGCAAGGTCTAGTAAAGAACTGTGAGTTAGGCAATGCACCTCCATAGGGAGGAAGAGTGAAATACAGACATCCAATGGAACAAGAACGAGTAGTATCCGAACATAGGGACTCTACCAGCGGGCTAGCAACGCGGAAGGAGAGCACCTTCGATGGTGACGCCAGGGCCAAAGGCGACGACGATGCCCCAGTTGCAGCCGGGATAGACGTCGGAGGGGGAGTCGCTACAACAGAGCTCGTTGAGGACGAAGAACACGATCGAGGCTGAGAGGTGGTTGTAGTGCGTGAGGATGTGGCGACTGGCGGCCAGCTGTGCCAAGGAGAGCTAGAGGGCCGGCTCGATGGCGTTGAGGATGGCGGGCCCACTGGAATGGTCAAGTGCCATTCGAAGAATGGCTGATGTTCGCGGAGACCAGGGACGGCAAGGTGCGGTCGAGGTAGAAGTGCAGACTGTCAAGCTGCAGGATCCCTGCGATGAGCGGCATCGAGTCGAGGGCGAGGACCACCCCAGCCGAGCGGTTCGGAGACAACGGCTGCTCGGTCGGAGGCTGTGGGCGCTGCAGTGGCACAAGGAGGAGAGGAGGAGGGAGGGCTAGGCGGGGCAAGGGGTGCGGAACGCGCCGTTGTGGAGGCCGACATGGGAGCCATAGCGACGGAGGGTCGGTGGGGCATCGTGGGGCAGAAGCAGGAGGTTGTGAAGAGGGGGCGTGAAAGGAGAACATAGAAGGCGACGGTTAGTGGTTTGGTGTTCTTAATTTTTGTGTTTTTCTCTCTCGTTTTTAGTTTTTTTTTAAAATAGTTTTTTGTGTTTTCTTTTTTTTAAAAAAATAGGTTGCTTGCATTTTTTGTTCTTTGTGTTAATGTTTAATTTTTAAAATAAGATTGTGTTGGTTTTTGTGTGTGTGGTGTTAGGGGTTATTGTGGTGGGTGTGTTTTTTTTAAAATGAATAAATTAATTATGTATTTATTTTGTATTGGTGGGTATTGTTTTAATTTTCGGAATTTTTTTTTGTTTGCTTAGTGTTAGTGGTAGTATGCTTGGTTTTTTTTTGTTGTGTTTTTTTAAAAGTATGATCGATATTTTTTTATGTTTTAGTAGTTGTATGTTATTTATTGTTAGTTTGTTTTTTGTTTTGAATTTAGGGAGGCATGGTTATTTGTTATGAGGTTATTGTGTGTTTTTTGCTTGTTTGTCTTTGTTAAATCAAAATGTGTATATTGTATTGTATACTGGTTTAGTTGTTAGGTTTGGTGTGGGTGTAATGTTAATTAGTTTGTTTGGTTTTGTTTTTTGTTTTTTGTTTGTTTTTTTTCTTTTTAAGGGTTTTGTTTTCTTGTTGTTGTTTTTAGTTTTTGTCTTTGTTGTGGTTAATTTAAGTTGTGTGTTGTGTGTGGTTTTGCATGAAAAAGTGAGTGCACCCCCGGCCCGAACCCATGCGCGGGGTGGGAGTAAAACAATTTGTATTGGTAGGATCAAATGGGATGAGGACGGTGACCCACGAGGCACCGAGGTCACGGGGCATCCCGAAGTGCGTAAAACCAAAAACAGGCACGTTCACACGCAATATGAGAAACGCAGTCACACGACAAAAAAAGAAGAAAATTTAATAAAACTCAAACCGGACAGTGGATTGAAAAATCGTAAAAAGGAACAATGTGTCGGAAGACAAGGGGAAGATGATAGAAAAATGTGACATGAGTTCCAGGGCAAAATCAAGGTGCTCACATGGAAAAAACACAAGAAACAAGCTTGAAAACACATACATGTATTAATATCGGAAGATCTGCGCATCAAAACGAAGGGCGGAATGAAGGAATATTATACATAACAGTTTGTCCCACAACCCTATCATGGCAAAACACAATTCCAATAGAGATAAGATGTGTTCTCATAGAAAAAACACCACAAACAAACCCAAAAATGAAGTAAAAAATAAATATGAAAATAATCGTACACTGAAAAAGAGAAAAATAAAAGAAAAAAATGTCTAGAAGAAAGGGATGCACAAGGCGGATGCATCAAAACTCAGGTTAGGGGAAATTGGGAGGGATTCATATGGAGAAAATGCATAAAACACACCCGAAAACGCGCAGAAAAATGAATAACTAAAAATTCGACGGTCGGAATAGGGTGGAAAAAGAAGGAAAGATGTGAGGAAAGGTGGGCAGGACATGGCCGTCACATCAAACTGGAATCTTGATGAAAATAGGGCAGGTTCACATGGAAAAAAATATCAAAAAGATGCACAAAAAAGTCGTGAAAAATCACAAAAATTAAAATTGGACAAACCATGCATCGAAATGACACGGAGTAAAAAGGAAAAATGTTAGGGAAAAAGTGGTGGTCAGGGCTAGGACGGAAGATCACGGTTTCGGAGCAAGAAAAACGCATTCACATGGAAAATCGGCTAATGTGCGCAAAATGCTTCAAAAATTAAGAACTCGAGAACCGTACACCGGAACAAGGGTGGGTAGAAAGGAAAAATGGTCAGTTCAAAGGGATGAACATGGTTATAAGGTTGGATGTGGATTGCGGTGAACGTAGGGTGCATACACATGGCAGGACAACAAAATCAGGGAATGAAGGAAAACTGCAAGGGAACAGCCCCAAGGGTGGGTGAAAAATGAACGGATGGGTGGGGAAGGGACCTCATCAAGGTAAAAGCAAGTCATGGCATAGAGGCATTAGCAGGGTGAGGCATATACAGAGGGGTATGCAATATAGACGCGCAGGGACGCGTCCCCACACTTAAAACCTTAACGAACAGGGGTAACCGAGCAACAGGGACCTAGGACCACACAACAGACCAACCACAAACATCTCCACACTTAAAACATGACCGTCACTGAGAAACAGGGTGTAGGGTTAGAAAAACTTGGCCCATATTGTCGAGAATCAAGGTTGATTGTCGATGGCACGTCCTGTGTTGTTGTCGACTGCAGGAGGTACCAAGGCATCTTCACAGCACATGTCCTTCGTAGCAGGGACCACGTGGCAGCACCCAGGGAGGTAGCTGATTGAAGGAATGGCAAGAAATTCGTCGATGGTGAGGGATATTACACTCAACTTACAATCACTCATATGGAATGAAAGAGCAATCACTCACCCCATGACTAATATCACTCGAGGAATAATGATTGAAACCCATATCTCATACCCGGTTTAGGAATCGACAAGAGAATGATGCAGAGGGAGTATGCCAGGGTGCACAGTTGATAGTGCATCAGTGCGTCTAACCCCTTTGGCATAGGTGCAAGGAGGAAGGCAAGGGAGCCTTACAGTGCAGTGTACAGAATAGGGTGGCGTGTCCTGGGATGACGATAGAGACCCACCCCGTGGGTGCATAAGGAAATAGGAACATACCTGACTCCAAGTGTCGTAACGTCCCTCAATCTTACCTCTCGGTAATTGATTGAAGAAACTCCAGTCACACTCAACCCACCCTGTGTCTCATGCTCTGTTGAAAGATACAGAGGGCAACCATGTCGTGAAACCCATTGATGTAATCCTCATTGTCACTTGTGCAAAGGTTGTATGCCTTGTGCACATTTGATGGTGCAGTTGTGCATCCCGCCCTGTGCCGGCATACAGTGCGAGAAGGAAGGCCAGGGAGCCTTATGGTGCAGTGCACAGAAACAAATTGTGCTTTGTGCATTGAGAGGCCCGTCCCGTGCGTGCAACACTTCATTCACACTTCTCACCTCTCATTTGACTTAAAGGGAAAAGACTAGTCTCTCGTCCACCCTCTATCTCACGCTCGTTTGATAGTTACAAAGGGCAACCCATACGCACTTTCCCATCCAGTTAGGATGAAAGCTCACGTCACTCGATTGTTTGTTGATCAAGATCACATCGTCAGTTGTTGAAGAGGCATACCTAGGGAGGTAGCCATCAAATCAAATGTGGGGTTAGATAGGAACATGGCGTCTGCTAGAGGACTGTCAAACGCTCTGCAGAAAGGCAAAGAACACAACGTACCAAGGGAGGCAGCATCGGAACTGGATCCTGAGGATGTCAATTGATGAATCCACTTTCTGGACTATTGGGTGTTGCCACCTTTTCCACAGTCAGCTTCCCGCCCAAGGGTGTTTGCCACCTTTTCTTGGAACGAGGCCTGCTATGACAATGAATTTCTTCCTTTTCTCCCATAACAGTTTTTTTTTCTTGGTTTCTTTTTTCTTGTTTTTTTTTTCTTTTTTTTTTTATTGTTGTTGTTAAAAAAAAAAAAGTCCCGAGGGTGTCTCCACCTTTTCTCGAAGAATAGGTCGGCATGACAAGGACCGAAGTCATTTTCTCCCATGACTGATATATTTGTTTTCTTTTTTTTTTTCCCTTTCGAATTAAGCAAGGGAATGGTGGAAATACCATTTGTAAGAACCCACCTCGCCACTGTCGCTGGTGGAAAATAGAGGATAAGAGATCAAGGCTGGAAGGTGGGGCTGAGGGGACAAAGGGTTGTGTCCACCTCATCAGGAGTGGCTGAAGAATGGCTATCAGAAGTAGCATCATAAGAGTTATAGTGCCACACCAACAGGGGAAAGGATCAAGTGATTGTGATTGTCAAGATCCCCAAGGGGGGAAGTACTTCTTCAAGCGATATCCATTGATCAGGAAGGGATCATCAGAGGCATCAACGGTCTGCACTTGGACAGAGCCATTAGGGTTGACAGCAAGTACCTTATATGGGCCCATTCACGGCTGTTGAAGCTGGCCAGGAAACTTGCCAAATCGTGAATCATAAGCCAGGACAAGGTCACCTTCTTTGAACTCCTTGTGCTTGATGAAGCTGTCATGGTGGTGCGCAGATCGGTCGCAGTATGCTCATGTAGTGAATCCCGGAAGGTCCCTAAGAACAATGAACTCTACCTTTTTGCACAAAAAACAATGTAAAAGCATGAATGACAAGAAGCAAGAGACCAATTGGGTTCAATCTCCCCCCATGCCTTGTGTGAGCGCTTCATAAAGCATGTATTTTATGTATATTTCCATCTTCATGCTCAATAATAGCCCAATTTACAAAAATATGACAAGCTTTTAGCTTTTGAGTTTGCTTTCTATAAAAATAGGAAATAAAGCTAATGGACGGTGCCCATAGAGTCTGGCACGCCCAATCTCAATGTCCAAATAGAAATAACATATCCGTGCGCATAGGCGCATACAAAATAATAATCAATAATCAATGTCTCAATAGACATAACAAAATATAGGCATGGCGCCTATCAAAATATAATCCAAAGGTCGAATACTCGCTAAACTCCAATGCTTTCTTCCGCCACTACTGCTATCTCTACACATCAACTGAAGCATTCACAATCGTTAGTAAAATAATACAATTAAACCGACAAAAGTGAATACCTAGCAGTCTTCAGCTACATAAATAAATCAACTGGTTAGAAATAAATCCTAACGTTAATTTATTACGAGTGGCACTCTAAACTCATAAACGTTTATTAATTTAATATGCATTTTGCGGAATCACCCGCTATGGAATCACCCACGTACACACTAAATTAATGAAACGCTCGAAAAGGACAGGCGTCCCCATCAA
This sequence comes from Lygodium microphyllum, assembly GCF_053477565.2. NCBI lineage: Eukaryota > Viridiplantae > Streptophyta > Polypodiopsida > Schizaeales > Lygodiaceae > Lygodium > Lygodium microphyllum. The sequence continues at coordinate 38,448,711 of NC_141136.1, read as the reverse complement.
CTTCTCGCACAAAGAATCCTCTTTGTGTATGAGCCCCGGTCATCTAAGTTTACGGAATCCACCGTAAAACCTCACGGAATCCACCGTGGAATATGCCTCCTGGCATCATACCCCCGGGGTGGAATAGCAATTGACTTCAATTGCTATTAGCTCAATGTGGAGCTAACAGAGTGGGGAAAGCATTTAAGTCTCTAGGGTGCATCCATTGTGCTTCCTCTACAGGATGGTTCTTAAATTTAACTAGATATCTAGAATACCTTCGGCCAGTTCTTGTGGTCATATAGTCAGTGTCTATGATGGCTTCTGGTTCAAGTATTTCGGTCTCTTCCTCTAACAAAGGTGGGTTTTCATAAACAGGGTGGATAGGTAATTGGCCTCTAAATGGTCTCAATAAACTAATGTGAAATGTATTATGAATTTTCCAATGAGATGGTAATTCTAACTTGAATGCATTATCATTAATCTTATGAATGATTCTAAATGGTCCATAGAATCTAGGAGCTAATTTGACAACTGGATGTCTATCTACACTTTGCAGTCTACGTTTTTCTATTCTAAGCCAAACATGATCATCAATTTTGAAATTCATAGCTTGTCTTTTCTTGTTGGCTTGTTTGGTATATGATTGTTGGGCTTTAGCAATCATATCCTTAACCTCATCAAAAATACTGTTATGCATAGTAGCAATATCATCAGCACTCTGAATTCTATTAGACAAAGATGCAACAGGTGTAGATAATCTATATCCATAGATGACTTCAAAAGGTGCTTTCTTTGTAGATGTGTGCGGTGTATTGTTATATGCAAACTGTAATAAATACAAATGAGTATCCCATGTCTGAGGTTTAGAGATAGTATATGCACGTAAAAGATCTAGAATGGTGCTATTTGTGGCTTCTGTTTGTCCATTTGTTTCTGAATGAAATACACATGAGAAATCAATCTTTGTGCCTAGATTTGCAAACAGTGTAATCCAAAAATTGTTACAAAATCTAGAATCACGATCTGAAATAATTACTTTTCGCAGTCCATGGTTAGTAAAAATAGTTTTCTTACATGGAATGAAATATGCTTGCTTACTAAATCTATCTACAATTGTCCAAATCATGTCATGGTTAGATTTAGCATTTGGTAAACCAGTAATAAAATCCATAGAAATATGTTCCCAAGGTTTAGATGGAATAGACAAAGGCATTAGTAATCCATACTATTTACCATGATGTCTTTTTATTCTTTGACAAATCAAACATTCAAAAACGAAATTAGATACATCTGCATCCATATGCGGCCAATAAAAATCTTCAGTTAACATGCGTAATGTAGATATGATACCTCTATGACCTTGATATGGGGAACAATGAATTTCATTCAAAACAAAAGATCGGAATGGAATAGTAACACACAGTCTCTTTTCAAAAAACATAAATCCATCATTATATGACAATGAATCAACAGTAATGAAATTATTTTGAACTAATTTTTGCCAATCAGAATGAAAAGTAATATCCTGGTGATATGTATCTTTCATAGCAATCAAAGAATCAAAAGATATGACAGAAATATTATGAATTGCAGGTCTTCTACTCAATGCATCAGCAACTACATTTTCTTTTCCAGGTTGGTATTGAATGATAGGATGAAAACTTTGCATCAAGGAAGCCCATCTGATATGTCGGTCATAAATTTGGGGTTGGCTAAGTAAATGTCTAATGCTTTGCTGGTCGGTCTTTATCATGAATTATGAACCCATTAAGTAGTGTTTCCATTGTTTTAATGCTTGTACAACTGCTAATAGTTCTTTGTCATAAGTGGAATATTTGAGCTCAGAGGGTTTCAGCTTAGAACTAGAATATGCTATTGGATGATTGTCTTGCATTAGTACGGCTCCTATTCCTGATCCGCTAGCATCGGTCACAACTAGAAAGAATGGTCTATTAAAGTTAGGCAACTGTAGAACAGGGGCATTGGTTAATGCACATTTCAGTAAGTCAAAGGATTTTTGCTGAATTTCAGTCCATTAATAAACAATTCCTTTCTTAAGAAGTTTGGTTAATGGTAAAGCAAGTAATGAAAAATTACGTACAAACTTCCTATAGAAACTAGCAAGACCAAGGAATGAGTGTAATTCATGTACATTTTTAGGAACAGGCCAATGCAATATTGCATCAATTTTCTTAGGATCAACTTTAATTCCTTCTTTTGATATAATATGACCTAAATACTCAATTTCTGTCTTAAAGAATTCACTTTTTTCAGGATTTGCAAACAATTGATTTTCTTTCAGTAATTGAAAAACTAATGATAAATGCTCATAATGCTCTTTTTCACTTTGACTAAACACCAAAATATCATCAAAGAAAACAATCACACAATATTGATATTTCAGAAAGATACGGTTCATCATTCTACTGAAAGTAGCAGGTGCATTAGTTAATCCAAATGGCATGACTAAGAATTCGTAATGGCCAAATTGTGTTCTGAATGCAGTCTTAAATATGTCGGATTTATCTAGCCTCACCTGATGATATCCAGACTTAAGGTCAATTTTACTAAATATAGAAGATCCTTGCAATTTGTCCATAAGGTCATCAACTCTAGGTATAGGATACCTATTCTTTACAGTGATCTTGTTTAATGCTCGGTAGTCAATACACATACGATAGGTATTATTCTTTTTCTTGACTAAGAGTACAGGTGCACCGAATGGAGAACTGCTAGGTCGAATTAAGCCTCTATTTAGTAATTCTTCAACTTGACTCTGGATTTCTTTTTGCTCTATTTGATTGTGCCTATATGGTGCTTTGCAAGGTGGTTGTGTGCCAGGGATTAAATCAATCTTATGGTCTTCTGGACGTGAAGGTGGTAAACCTGGTGGTAGGTCTTCTGCAAAACAGTCCTTAAAATATGCAAGAAATTCCTTATGCCTAGGGTGCATATGATTTTCCTTTGCTTGCAATTCATTCACCCAAATGAGATATGATTTAGTACTCTTGCGTAGTGCACGTTTTGCTTGAGTATGCGAAAGCAGTGGAAAAATATTAGATGCATGCATACCATATAATGTAATAGATTTTCCTTGAAAATTAATATTCATTGTGTGCGTGAAATAATCTATATTTGGATTATGCTGGTGTCTCCAAGGCATTCCTAAAATAATGTCGCTTGACTGTAATGGGACAACTAAGAAATTTCTTCTTTCAATATATGAACCAATTTGAATCTCTAAATCTTGTACTTCTTGTGTGCCATTGTACCTAGTACCTAAAAATGCAGCTTTTATGTGATAATGCGTAGGTACAATCTGTAATTTCAATTCCTTTACCAATTTTGCTTAAATAAAGTCATGAGTACTACCATCATCATGCAAGATAGTTCTTTCCTTTCCATGCACCAAACATTTCATAGTTAATAATGAATGTGGAGTAGGCATACCTGGTAAAGTGTCGGAAGTAGTAGTAGGATCATCCTCATCTTCAGTGAAATCAGGCATATCCTCATGCTCGTCTTCGTCCATGGCTCCAAGATAGTTGATATGTGCTCGTGGCTTCTTTGAATGACAATTTGCTGCGAGATGCCCTGGCTGGTGACACTTATAGCATACTATTGATTTGGCTTTGGTTATATTATTTGCAATGGCTGGAAGTCTGGGTACATTTGGATTTGCTTGTGGAATAGGCTTAGGATTTGGATTGACATTGGATGGTAATGCAGGTGGTTTAGCCCAATTTTTGCGGAAAGATGATGATGAGAAACGACCTGGATTAAACCTTCTAAAATTGGAATTGAATTGTTTAGATCCATAATTACCATTGGCTTGGAATTGCTATGGTCGTCTGTCTCTTCCGCGTAACTTATCTTCAGTGTCGTGAGCTAGAGAGATGGCGTCTTCAAGGGTAGCAGGCTTGAACATGTTCACTTCAGCGTAGTAATGTCCAAGGAGTCCAGACATATACTTCCGCTTATGTGTCGTCTCTGGTACGTCTTCAAGCATGCGTAGCTGTAAGAGTGCATTCCAAAAACACTCTATATACTGTGGAATAGGCTCACGATCCCGTTGTTGAAGTAAATCCCATTGCTTGATAGCCTTCTCATGAAATTGCGGTGGAAGGAAATTCTGCATGAACTTCTTCTTGAAATCTTCCCAAGTAGCAGGACATTCTATGCTTTTGCGTACTACAGTCCACCAAAGTGATGCTTTGTCTATCAGATGATTAGTAAGACACTTGATTTTATCTTTTTCTGGATAAGTTTCCTCATGGAAATAGTCATCAAACTGGCTAATGAATGATAAAACAGTCTTTCCTTCTCGTATACCATTGAAAGTGCGAAATTTGAAACTTCATTTACTTATCTTTGATTCCTTGCGAATGGTTTGTGCTTCAAGAGTGGCGTCGATGGTACGTCGAATCAAATCTTCAGCTTGAGATTCTTCTTTGTCAGTAGACGCTCTTTGTAATTTTGTCAATTGCGCTTGCAATGCTTGCCTAGCCCTTCGTTCTTCTTCCAATTGTAGCATGATTAGATCCAGCTTTTGTTCCATGGTAGGCTCAGGTAGGTCGTCTTCAGTCATAGGATCATCCATATGTGGGGTCGTCATCCTGTAAAACTCAATAAACCTTTCTCACTCAAAATCAAGTTAGAGGGATGAGCGTAGCTCAAATTCGGGGTTACAAGGCTATGTAGTTTTGGGTATTTCTTTCTCAATTTTCAGAAAATCTGCAATACTTCCGTCTTCGTTTGCTGAAAATACTTCAGCAAACCTGTAGATAGGTAGAACACTTTGCCACGAACAACTTTCCAGTTCAGAGTTTTTGCGTAGGAACAAGCCTTCTAGGAGTTTTGAGCACTAGTCAGTTCTGACTCCAGTTGACTAGTCTGATTTGCAGAGTTGCAGACTTAGCCGACTTGCAGAGTTGCACACTTGCAGAACTTGGGCCGACTTGATGAATTTGCAGGACTTGATTCCAATCGACTTGCAGAACTTGACTTCTGATGCGCAGGACTCGGAGTTTGGTGACTTTCTTGTTCTGTGTGATGAATAGCTTGGCTTGACTTAAGAAAATTAAGCTTAATAAGCTTGATGATCAGTCGTCAGATTTCGTGGGGGGGGGCCGTTTTTCGTGATGACGCGAAAAACGCGGGCCTCCTCCAAATCAATCGATTGATTTTCTTGCTCTTAACCAAACTTCTAAGCTTTCTCTTAAGCTTTTTGAAAGAAATAATTAGAAGAATAATGAAGCTTATCTCTGGTTTTTCCACGACTTGATGAAGGAGATGGATGCGTGGTCCTCCGCCTGCACAGCCTAGTCCTTCGCGATCTGATAGTAGAAACAGGGGTTTTTGATCGCCAGAAATCTGCCTGTATCGACGGTTCGCGATGAGATTGACTGTAGAGCCTGATCGTTCCTGGAGCTCCGCCTTCGCCCGAGATTGATAGCGATTGGAAGCTCTTGATCTCAGCTCTGCTCTGATACCACTTGTGCGCAAATCAGTCGCAATATGCTCACGTAGTGAATCCCGGAAGGTCCCCAAGAACAATGAACTCTACCTTTTTGCACAAAAAACAATGTAAAAGCATGAACGACAAGAAGCAAGAGACCAATTGGGTTCAATCTCCCCCCATGCCTTGTGTGAGCGCTTCACAAAGCATGTATTTTATGTATATTTCCATCTTCATGCTCAATAATAGCCCAATTTACAAAAATATGACAAGCTTTTAGCTTTTGAGTTTGCTTTCTACAAAAATAGGAAATAAAGCTAATGGACGGTGCCCATAGGGTCTGGCACGCCCAAATCTCAATGTCCAAATAGAAATAACATATCCGTGCGCATAGGCGCATACAAAATAATAATCAATAATCAATGTCTCAATAGACATAACAAAATATAGGCGTGGCACCTATCAAAATATAATCCAAAGGTCGAATACTCGCTAAACTCCAATGCTTTCCTCCGCCACTACTGCTATCTCTACACATCAACTGAAGCATTCACAATCGTTAGTAAAATAATACAATTAAACCGACAAAAGTGAATACCTAGCAGTCTTCACCTACATAAATAAATCAACTGGTTAGAAATAAATCCTAACCTTAATTTATTACGAGTGCGCACTCTAAACTCATAAACGTTTATTAATTTAATATGCATTTTGCGGAATCACCCGCTATGGAATCACCCACGTACACACTAAATTAATGAAACGCCCGAAAAGGACAGGCGTCCCCATCAACTTCTCGCACAAAGAATCCTCTTTGTGTATGAGCCCCGGTCATCTAAGTTTACGGAATCCACCGTAAAACCTCACGGAATCCACCGTGGAATATGCCTCCTGGCATCACATGGTAAGCCTTGCATCGGGCTTGCGTGGCTTCCATGCACTGTAGAGCCATCCTGCGAGTTTTGTCCAAATATTCCAAGTGCACGAGACGGCGTTACAGTGAATCATCGTCCCCCAAACGCTCTTTGATAGCCACTCGCAAAGAGGGCAATTCCAGTTCAACAGGGAAAACAGCTTCTGTACCATACACCAGCTGGAAGGGTGTCTGTCTTGTTGCTGCTTTATGGGAGGTTCTGTATGCCCAGAGGGCCTCTGTAAGTCGATCATCCCAATCACGACGATGGGCGGCAATTGTTCTTGTCAGAATCGAGCAGAGGATTCGATTCGTGACTTCGACTTGGTCATTGGCTCTAGGGTAATAAGGAGTGGACTTGCGATGGCGGATCTTATACAGCTCTGTCAACTCTTCCATGACTTTATTAATGAAACGAGTGCCTCTATCACTTACTTGCTCTAAGGGACTACCAAAACGGGTGATGATATTCTCGTACATGAACAAGGCTACGCTGTTACCATCGTCTCGCTTTAGAGCTTTAGCTTCACGCCACTTTGTGATATAATCCATACATACCAAGATGTATCTATTCTCCTTCCTTCTGGTAGGAGGATCAATTGGGCCTACGAAGTCGATGCCCCATCTCTCAAACGGCTTCAAAGGAAGGATAGGTTGCAATGGCATAGCACTTGTCTTGGTTGGTTTCCCCATTCTCTGACAAGCATCACATCTTTTACAGTAATCATAGCCATCCTTATGAATGGTCGGCTACCGGTATCCTGCTAATAGAGCCTTCCTGGCTATTGCTTCTCCTGCAAAGTGGCCTCCACAGGGCTCGTCATGGCAAGCCTTCAGAACGATCCCAATCTCATCTCCTGCAACACATCTTTTGAGCACTTCATCCTTGCCTTTCTTGTACAGTGCTCCACTTAACAGGGTATAGGGAGCTGATTCTAACATAAGCTTCTTCCTTTCCCGACTAGAAATGCCAGGAGGGTACTGTTGGGTTGCCAGCAAATTGGCAATGTTTGCATACCAGGGGGTTACAGTTTCTACCAGGAATAGGAAAGCATCAGGGAGGTCTGGATCATCCTGGTCCTCATCTGCAGTCTGCGAGATACACGACAGATGATCAGCCAGAACATGGGAACGACCAGGTTTGGTAATCACCTCAAAGTCAAACTCCTGAAATAGAAGGAGCTATCTCATCATTCTTCCTTTCACGTCTGCTTTGTTCATCAGGAAGGACAGGGCCTCGTGATCCACATAAAATTTAAAGTGGGTAGACAGTAGGTAGTGGCGAAACTTCTCTAGAGCAAACACCATTGCCAAGCACTCCAGCTCTGTCACTTTATAGTTCCATTCTCTATCAATGACTTTTCTGCTTGCATAATAGATCGGTTGATCTAACTTGGAGGGGCCCTTTTGACAAAGGACAGCACCTAGCCCTTCAACTAATGCATCAGTGTGTACATGAAACTCCTTCGTCTAATTAGGTGGCTACAGAATGGGTGCCTCAATCAGACACTGCTTCAGAATATTGAAGGCTTTGTCACATTCTTCCGTCCAAATAAACTCTGCATCTTTCCTCAGAAGCTTGTGCAAGGAGATTGTCTTTGTTGCAAAATGGGCTATGAACCTTCTGTAGTAACCCACATGGCCTAGGAATCCCCTCAACTATTTGAGGTTGATGGGTGCTGTTGTCAGAGCTGCAATCTTTTCGATCTTTGCAGGGTCTGCTGATATCCCTTGTGTAGAGACAATGTGGCCCAACAGAACTCCAGAAGAGACCCCAAAGTTGCATTTGTCGGGGTTGAGGGAAATCCCATATTCCCGGCATCAGTCAAAGCATTGTTCCAAATGTCCCCAGTGTTCACGAATCAAACTATAGACATAGAAGTCATCCAAATATACCTCAATAAAGTCGTGCAGATGATTTTGGAATGCGGCCATCATGACTCGCCGGAAAGTAGCAAGGGCATTGCAGAGCCCAAACGGCATTACTCGGTAAGCGTAGGTCACCCATTCTGTGGTGAAGGTTGTTTTGGATTGGTCTTCTTCTGCTATCTACACTTGGTTGTATCCACTGAATCCATCCAGAAGGGAATAAAGCTCATGTACTACCACTGTGTCCGATAGTTGGTTTGTGAAACGGATAGAAAAGTGATTCTTCTTCGTCTTGAAATTCAACTTGTGGAAATCCACACATATACGAAGCTTGCCATTCTTCTTGGGTACAACCATGATGGGTGAAACCCATTCACTATTTGCCACTGGATAGATGAACTCGGGTTCTAGAAGCTTCAGCAGCTCTGCTTTCACCAATGTGGAATAATTCAGGTTCATTCACCTTTGTCGTTGCCGTACTGGCTTGGCATCAGGCTCCAAGTCAATATGATACTGACATATTGTGGGATCAATCCCCTTTAGGTCTTTGTAGGACCACGCAAACACGTCCAAATTCTCTTTCAACAAGTTGTACAAAGTTAACAACTCCTCTTCTGGTAGGCTGCTACCCACCTTCAAGTGGCATTCAGTGCCATCTGCATCCACAAAAGTTAACTACCTTTCACCTTCTACTTCACGGATGGTCCCACGGACTGCTTCTGGATACAGATCCGACTCCTTCAAGGGGGTGGTATCCTCTTCCGATGTCCCACTAGAACCAACTTCTTCTTTTGGTGGAGACTTAGGTTGCTCCTTGAGATGTTGAAATGGGATTAGAGCAGTTTCGGGTTTGATTTCAAGATTAGTTATCTCTTGGCTTGAAGACTCATCTTCTGATGACGCATCCAGGAATGTTACATAACAGGGACCCTCTGATGCCTGTTGGGTTTGTGGGACTGGTGCTTGTTGACACGGTGCATCATCATCATCTTTTCTTGGCAAGGATAGTTGAGGATGGCATGAGCCACTGCTGAAAGACGGCTTGGTCTTCTTAACCCATTTCTTATAAAGATTTTTCATATGAGAAAATCAATTTACCAAACCAAATGGTACCATTGCCATTCTGTCCCACAGCATGAGCTCGTCTGGTTCTGATGCTTCTGGAACGTCTTCTTAATATGTATCCTCTTCAGGTGGGATAGACTCTTCCATCTTGCTTTCATAACCTTTTTCTTCAATATCATCTTCATCCTCTTCGGTCTTTGTCTCTGTAGGAGCTTTGTAAGAGAAGAACATGTTCTCTGTTTCATCTTCTGCCTCTGTCTCTGGCTCTACTATGGCCATGTAACAAGGAGAGCAGTACATCCATGCTTCTATCTCACTGTCAGAAGTGATTTCGAAAATTGTTCCTGGTTCAGGCAGGAAGTATTTACCCATTGTCAAGGGCTTTGCATCTTTTGGGAGTTGGCTTACAGTATCCACTGTTAAGAAACGTGCCACTGTTTTCTTGAGAAGGATTTGTTTGACAGCATCTTCGTCTGCTAGTGTTCCATCTGTAGCCTCATTGGGGGAGTCAGAAGATAATTCCAAGGAGGTGGATCCATGTCCTTTTTGAGCACCATATAGCTTCAACACCACTTTATTGGGTCCTCTACCCAAGGTCAAGGTTTCTTTGAACCAATCCATCCTTGCTCTAGCTTCAAAAAGCCATGGTCTGCCCACCAGTACAGAGGGTAGGATGTACCATAAGAGTTTGGCTTCACCACCAGATAGGTTAGCCAATAATCTTTTCCAGCCACCCACTGTAGTCTTCACATATGAGAGAATGCCCAAAGGCTTGATTCTGCTCTGATCCGCTAGTCTAATGAGCCATTGGGTGGGTTGCACACCTTGTAGGCCTAGATCCTTCATTGTCACATCCGTCATAATGTTCACTGATGACCCACCATCAATCAGTGCAGTTGCAATAAAGTAGTCTTCTATCCACACGCCAGTCTCTGGGGTACCCGGATCTAGGAAGGTGTTAGCCACATCCACTTCTTTTACAGGCTCTGGAGCTTTGTTGGACTTTGTTGCTGTTGAGGAAGCAATCCTTAAGCCACGTCTTCTTGTCAGTATACTTTTGAACCTTTTCCGGCAACTAGGAGACAACATCAATAATTGTCGGAATGTGAGGTTTGGTTTAAAGGTATCTAGATCTCTGACAAAATTGTATTCCTTAATAGGATCCACTGGCTTCTCTAACCGGTTAGGGAATGGGGCAACACCCATTTTCATTTTCCTTTTTTCTTCCAACTGGGGCATCATGGGGACTTCTTCTGCCACTTGTGGCACTTCCTTCTCTTCGATCTCCTGGACCTCTCGTCCTGTTTCTAGAACTGCCTCTGTGACTCTCTGTGGCATTGTAGTGCTCTGTATGGCACTGTCAAGCTCTATTCTATTATGTTCTTCTGTTGGAAGATTGAACTTCACTGTTCTGGCAGGAGAATTATTTTCTTTCTAGATAGGTGGTTCCTTCTTCTTTACACGCATGATAGCAGCAACTTCCAATTCCACTAAATTGGAGGTAGGCTCTTGGGCCTTGGCCGGATTATCAGTAGCACTGTTTTTCACTAGGGTTGGGCTTGGACAGTCTTTTGCAGTGTGGCCTTCTCCTTTGCATTGACTGCATAAGGGCTTGTAATACATTGACCTTCTGGGATTTGGACAATTTGGTGAAATGTGTCCCTTTTCTCCGCATCTGTAGCACTCCACTTCTAATCTCTCGGACCACCGCCGGACTGTCTTCCTTTGTAACTTTGGGAGGAAAATCTTCTGGGTTCGAAATTAGGACCAAACTCTCTAGGCTTGGGTCCAATATCATGTGTTGTCATTTTGGATTCCAGCAAGTTGAATCTTGCGTCCTCTTCCTTCCTTCTCCTATCATGTATCTCCTTCAGAGAGCAAATATCCTCTGTATGGTTCTTCCGCAAACAGTAGGAACAGAAGGCTCCAGGAATGCTTGGTTTTTGTGTACATTCAGTGGCTAAATGGTCTGCTTGGACAGTCTTTTGCAGTGTGGCCTTCTCCTTTGCATTGACTGCATAAGGGCTTGTAATCCATTGACCTTCTGGGATTTGGACAATTTGGTGAAATGTGTCCCTTTTCTCCGCATCTGTAGCACTCCACTTCTAATCTCTCGGACCACCGCCGGACTGTCTTCCTTTGTAACTTTGGGAGGAAAATCTTCTGGGTCCGAAATTAGGACCAAACTCTCTAGGCTTGGGTCCAATATCATGTGTTGTCATTTTGGATTCCAGCAAGTTGAATCTTGCGTCCTCTTCCTTCCTTCTCCTATCATGTATCTCCTTCAGAGAGCAAATATCCTCTGTATGGTTCTTCCGCAAACAGTAGGAACAGAAGGCTCTAGGAATGCTTGGTTTTTGTGTACATTCAGTGGCTAAATGGTCTGCTTGATGACACTTACCACACCAAGTATTTGACCGCATCACATCTCTTCCTACTCCTGCAACGTTAGATATGCTAGAGGTATTCACTTTCAGTGTCTGTAGCTGCTCTGTAATCACATCCATCAACTCCTTTTTGATATTTGCAACTGAGTTGGATAAATAATCCTTCAAGCTTTCTCCTCCTGAGGTACTGGCAGTAGGGTTTTGAGGAGTCTCTGTAATCACTGCATAAACAGGTTGGTTGGGCTGGTGCACAGGGGTCTCTGTTCTAATTCTGATTCAGAGCTCCTGTTTGAACTATTGGTTGTTGGCTCCAGTTGGTAGGGTTCCACTGTTGCTCTACTGATTTGGCATGGGGAAAATTGGTTGGGACCATTGTTGTTGTGGTTGAACCATCATTTGAGGCATTGATTGTGGCCACCGTGGATTTGGTGCACTGTACTGTGATACTGGGGGCATCTATTGGTAGGGGTAGGGGACTGTATTTGGTGGGTATATCATTCATGGCATCAGAGGAGGTAGGACTCCTCTTCCTGGATTCATCGCCAATCTAGCTTTCACTTCATCGTACAGTCTTGCACCTTCTGTTGCAGCTTGCAGTGTGGTTGGTCTTTGCAGCTTCACAAACTTACGGACTTCTGGTTGTAATCCTCTAAGAAACACCCCCTTTTGAATGCCATAAACTAGATTATGGTTAGTCCATCTCTTCAGGATGGATTCCACTCGTGAGACATAAGCTTCGACTCTTTCTCCAGAGGACTGACTTAAATTCATAAATTCCTCTCGCATTCGCTCTTCAAAACCTTCACGCCTGAATTTAGTGAGGAAGGCCAACTTCAGGTCGTCCCATGTGCCAAAAGTTCCTGCTGCTTGTCTCTCATACCACTGAAACGCCGCACCCTTAAAAGTGGCAGGGAATATTGCCAACCAATGCTCAAGGGTTCTGGCATTGTTAGCCACACATGCTACCATAAACTCTGCTACATGAAGATCAGGGTCTTCATTGTACTCTCCCTTAAAAACTGGCAATGGAACTACATTCGCTGGCCTGTCATCAATATTTCCATGACGGATCTGGCTTGGAATTGGACCTCCAGCATGAGGAGGAAGGGCTTAATGTGCCATTGGAAATTCTGTAAAGAGTTATGCAAGGGTGTCAAAGGCGGCTTCTCGTGCGAGCTCGTTCTTGGCTTTGATTCTTGCCTTCTCTCTTCTCACGTACCTCTAGACTCGTTCTAACGCTTGCCTCTTTATTGCGTCATTCATCAGGGGGTTGGCTACACTATGTTGTTAGTGCTCTACAGAGGGATAACAGAAGGCTTCAGTCTCTAGAGGACTATTTTGCCAACATTTCTTCTACGTCTTCCTTTTCAATGTCTCTGAATTCTGCTTTCATGCCACTGCACAGGGGAAGGTATTCGGTTCTGAAGGTGTCAAATTGCATACGTCTAAGCATTGTGGTGGTGCCATCATCATAGTAATGCCAGCTTCTGATGGTTTCAACGGTGTATGTTGTAAAGAACGCTCTGTCTACCAACTTCCAATGGGTTGCTAATTGAACAAACAGAAGATTGTCAGAACACCAAGCATCCCATGTATCTTGCTGTTGAGCATCCGCGAACAAATTTCAACTCTTTTCCTTCTTGTCTTCGTGAACCTCTACAGACCAAGACTCCTGAATCTTCTTGACTATTTCCCACTTGATGATGTCTGGAAACTTCTCAATGAATGCCAAATCTTCCATGAATGGTCATTCTCTCTGTTTCTGCTCTTCAATTTGTTCCTAAACTGTTTCCCACCAAGATGCAAGTTTCTACTGCTTCAACAGGAAGAGGAAACTGTTCACCACATAGAGCATGCATCATGATGGTGATGTGTTTCTGCCATTGTGGGATGAACTTCTTGTGGAAAGTGGCTTTGATTATGAGAAATTCCAACTCTTCAGTGGAAGAGGGAACTTTACAAACATCCATTGAATTCTTCTCTTCTTGGCAATGACATTTCCTTCATTTTCAGCCTCTTCTTATGCTTGTTGATGGCAAGTTTCCCCCGGCTGCATACCAAAAACATGGAGCCCCAAGAGGAACACCAAGGAAAAGGAAATTCTCTTGCAAGAAAATCTATCTTGTAACATCAACAAGCTTTTATTTCATTCTTTTGATCATCAAAACAAAGAAAACAACAATTCTTTACGCAGCATCATAGTAGATCTCCCACGGATATGATAGAATCAACCATATTCTTCAATATCTTCACAAAATCCATCAATAGAACAAAGAAAGCAAAGGAATGCACCATATTTGAATGGAAATACATCACATAGTATTCATCTTCAATATCTTCATAGTCCTCTCTCTTAATCTCTCATATACAATTACACTGTTTTCATAGAATTGGCTATCTCTTACTCTCTCTCTCTCTCTCCATCAATAGTACATCATATCCTCTCTAAAATCACTCAATAATAACCCTCAATAATACTTCTTAGGTCGTGGATGCACCTCCCAAGAGGTATGTTTGATATGAAGAGGCACCAGAGCCAGTGCAGTATCTTTTCATAGCTCACCATTGTCACTTTACTCCAGTCTTTACTTGAGTCTTCAACAGCTACTTCTTTGACTTCTTTTAGCTCTTTTACACTTGTATTCACCTCTTTCCAAGGCTAGAAAACTTTCCCAAGCTACACTCTCATCCAATAGAACACATATAAAATCATACAGAAGGTCTACAGAGACTCACAGAAGCTCATCAGAGAGTCACAGAAGGTCAACAGAAAGCATCAGAACCACATAACTCATACCAAAACCATTCCAAACCATAAAAAATCACTGAATAATCTTTCAAAAAATCTCAAACCCTATCAATCAATACTCCATCCTTCCATACAGAGAGAAAACAGAACAAAACAGAAGCTCAACAGAAGTTATCAGGACCAAACAGAACCTATCAAGACATCAACAAAACTTCACATCTCTACTAATAAACATCATGAGCTTAATAAAACCATTCCAACCTATCCAAAACACTCTCAAACCACTTCCAAACCAATTAATCATCTCATAAAATCAACCATTCAGCTCTCAAAAACAACAAAAATCAGCCAAAAAATAGGTCATTTCAACACTCAACAAGGATCTAACAAATGATTGATTTGTATGTGGGTCCAATACAATAACTCATAGAAAATTGAGAACTATTATATTTTTCTTAGATGTGACTCCTTGTGTACCATTTTCAACTTGTATTAGCTTTGGGCATTTATTCGTGTCGGAGGTTATCCAACAAAACCTTCTCTTAGGTCATGATCCTCTAGCAAGAAAGTAGCATGTCCCTGATATACCATCTTCGTCGGGAGTCTAATTGTGGCCCACACAATGGATATGCATGATAATTTGAGAAAACCAAAAATTTCACAATATCCCTATCTAGTCATATCCCTATCTGTTGAGAAATAAGCCAAAGTCTAAGCCTTATTATATTGTTGTATGTAAAGTGTCCTTAAGTTTGGGGGCATCTATCTTTTGAGGATGCCATTTTAGTGTGTGGACTGTTTTTGAGATATGGTGGGAGAATATTGAAGAAGAAGAGAATGAAGAAAGCTTGAGCCTCTCCTTGTCTCAACCACCTTTCGTTGTACATCCCCATCGAATCTCTCATCTACTTTCATTTGGTATCAGAGCGGGAGTGAAGGATTGATGCGAGGAGTGCGTCGAATCGAGGTCTACATTAGATTGAAAGCTTGTTGTTCGTCATTAAATGAGGTACAAATCCCTATCTAAACCACTCAAAGTAGGTTCATCGATTCGAAGAGCTATTGGGGCTTGAATTTGTGGGCTATTGAGCTCGCATTGAGGGTTTTCTAGAAGCCAAAGGAGGGGGCTTGCCTGCAAGTGCTAGTAGCACTTCTAATTAGAGAAAGGTCACCTTTTGTTGATAACAACATTCTTTCTCACTGCGTCGATGATTCCAAAATGGTAGTAGTAGCCACATCATTTGGATTGAACCCGCTCTCGGATTGAGTCTTGCCCACCTAAGTTTGCCTTCCCAGCAAATAGGATACAGATTCGAGAAACTTCTCAGGATTTCCATAGTCCTTGATAGAATTCTTGTTTGCAGGCAGCACCATAACAGTCACGTTGCTGTTAGCTTCGAAGTTGTTTTCATATCTCAGTACAGTCCCAGGAAATTTTTGCTCCTTGCTCGGATTCCATTTGGATGGAATGTTGAGAAAGAAGCCATCACCAACGAAATGGGCACAAAGCTGATGTCTTTCTTTGGAGCGCCTGCTGCCAGGCCATCCACTCCCCCTATTCTGAACCCTTGCATCCTTCTCTCGAGGAGTCCTTCAAGTCTGCAGTACCTGATCTTTCTCCTGAGCTTCTGGAGACCATGAAAGCTGTGCCACTGCGGTGTTACGACGAGATAATATTGCAAGCCCCTACCATTTACAGGCTGCACGAAGCAACAACGCACTATGACAAGACCACCAAAGCTATCATAAATGAAGAGTTTGGCGATGGAATAATGTCTGCAATTGGTTTCTATTGCACGAAAAAAAAGTCAAAGGGAAGGATGGAGAAGATCGTGTAGTCATCATCTTCAATGGAAAATATCTGTCGCACACTGTATAGCATGGTACTGGAAGTCATGTAGTCATAATATTCAATGGGAAATATATGCCGCGCACTGTACAGCATGGTACTGGAAGCACATGTATAAGATTTGGAATTTGCATGATGATGGACATTAAGGTGTTGAAAAATTGAGCAACCAATTGCGTGTGTTGTTCCAGACTACACTTGAGCATGGGTTTTGCATGCAGATTCATCACAGTATATATAACTGATGAGGTGATAGGAAAGCTCAAGCAGTTGAGTAAACAGATGAAAAGACTTACAGAGGCCTTTACAGCAGTGGTCTGGGCATAGCGTTTGCAGGATTGGAGTATGGCATTGTAGGAAAATCTTGGAGAAGAGAGAAGAGAATGGTAAAGTGGAGTATTTGGTGAGATAGGCTGATACAGAAAAACCTACATGGGAGCCTTTTGAGAATGTTGGAGCTGAGTTGGTTGCAGAATTTGAGAAGATTTCTGTGGGCAGAAGCAGAGGAAATGCAAGAGAAAGATGTAGTAACATAATTTTCATGTTGTGAATAGTCACACAGCCAAAGCATTGACTGGCCTACTCTCACTCTTTAACTTTTGAGGCTCTTATTTGATCTTATAGAAGATGGATGTATATGACAGTTTCTGGACACATGTATGATAGTCATATTGTTGAATACCATTTTTGGATAGATTGTATTGTTGTTTTCTTTTGAATTTACAGTAGTCATAATGTCTGATACGGCACAGATCACTCAGATCGTGGGGGACAAATTGACCAAAGACAACTATAGTGTTTGGTCCTACAGGATGGAGAATTTTTTTATGGGTAGAGGTCTATGGGATCTCATAACAGGTGATGATGGATGTCCAGAAGTTCCCAAGCATCCAACTGAAGAGCAAAAGAAAGCGTACAAGGATTGGACTGGGAAGAACAGGAAGGTTTTGCATTGGATCTCCATATGTATTTCAGAAACATTGATTCTTCATATAAAAAAGGCAAGTACTTGTAAGGAGGCATGGAAAATCATAGAAAAAATGTATGGAACGTGTACAGAGGCTCGTAAGATACAACTTAAGTAGAGATTACATGGTGCATGGAGAGGCAATCGCAGTATCAGTGACTATGTGGTAGAAATCAAGCAAATTGCAGAAGACCTTACATCCATTAATGCACCTGTTGATGATGATGATTTAGTGTCAGTGACACTAAATGGGCTTGGACTAATTTTTAAATCTTTGGATACCTCTATTTCCGTTAGGGGAGTCTCTATGCCTGACTTTGAGGAGCTTATTGGATTGCTACTTTTACAGAAGAAATCAAGTTGGGATTTAATGCATCTAGCAGTGGCAAAAATGCAGGTGGAGATATTGTTTTCTATCACTAGAGAGGTCGTGGCAGCTCATCTAGAGCTATAGGCTCTTCACTTGGTTGTATAATTATGGTTTTGCTCGTGGAAGAGGCAACTTTGGTCGTGGTGACTTCATGCATAGAGGAATGGGGAGATCTTTCTCTGGAGGTAGAGGACGATCTAGTTCTTCTCCACAAAGAGATGGCACTTGTCATTATTGTGGGCATTTTGGTCACTTTGAGAGGGATTGTTATCAAAAATAGAATGCTATGTCTAAGGGTCGTGGAAGGACCCAATATGGCCACTATGCAGGCATTTATGGTGGTACAGGTTATGGACCTAGAGGTGGATCGCCTAGAGGCCATTTATTTGCTATGGAGCATGTGCTTGGGAGCATGACTCATCCTCCTCATGAAAATGACTGGTTTTTGGATTCAGGAGCTACGAACCACATGACTCATCACGCTGAGTGGTTTGATAGCAAGGAGCAAGTGAAAAATGATGAATATGTTGTCACTGGTGATGACACTTTACACAAAATTACTCATATTGGTAGTGTGCCACTTGTTACTAAAGATGGGATTGAGAACAAGCTTGGTGATGTACTTTATGTGCCCACAATAACTAAGAACCTAGCATCGGTTGGTCAAATGACAGATCAAGGATTGTAGGTGAGATTCAATAAGTTTGGATGTTTCATTGAAGAGTTCCATAATGGGAGAACTGGCAGGGTGATTGCTCATGGTAGAAAGAAAGGGAGATTGTTTGCTTTGGATGCAAGTACTCCAGTGATTCAAAAATCTATGTATGTTGAGAGAGGACATGGGCAAGATAAAGATGTGGAATTATGGCATAGATGGATTGGTCATGTTAATTTGCAAAGATTGAAGCAAATGCAATCAAAACAGATAGTCCGTGGTCTACTGCATTTAGGATATGTAAATTTTGATCATGTATGTTAGGCTTGTCAATTTGGCAAGCACTCCAGATTGCCATTTCCAAAGAGGAGGAGAATAAGCAGCTATCCTTTGGAAATAATACACTCAGATATTTTGGGCCCATGTCAGAATGTTTTCATGAGTGGAAAATCTA
This sequence comes from Lygodium microphyllum, assembly GCF_053477565.2. Lineage (NCBI taxonomy): Eukaryota > Viridiplantae > Streptophyta > Polypodiopsida > Schizaeales > Lygodiaceae > Lygodium > Lygodium microphyllum. The sequence continues at coordinate 38,429,993 of NC_141136.1, read as the reverse complement.
GATTCTATATCATTTCATTGATGATTTCAGCAAGATGACTTGGGTGTACTTTATGCAGCATAAAAGTGAAGCATTTGAAAAGTTCTTGGAATTTAAATCTATGGTGGTTGAAAAGCAATTTGGATGCTACATAAAATGTTTGAGGTCAGATAATGGTGGAGAGTACATGTCATATGAGTTTTGTGACTTCTTGAGAGATCATGGTATCAAAAGGCAATTGACATGTAGGTATACACCTCAGCAAAATGGTGTCTGAAAGGAAGAATCAGATTATTGCAGAGGTTGCAAGGGCAATGATGAACCAAATGAACATGCCATTGTCATATTGGGCAGAAGCAGTGCATACTGCAGTTCACATTATGAATAGAACACCTATAGCCTTGATTCATAATATGTCACCATATGAGAGAATGTATGGCATGAAACCCATTGTTGCATACTTTAGAGTCTTTGGATGTGTCTATTATGTTCATGTTCCGGATGATTTGAGGAAGAAGATGGAACCTAAGGCTGTAAAATGCATTTTCCTTGGATATCCTAATGAGAAGAAGGGATACAAATGCTATGATCTAGTTTGAGTAAGGAAGTATACATAAGCAGGGATGTCAAATTCAGTGAATATGAATCATGGTACAAGCCCAAAATTGCAGTGGATTTTGATTACTATGAAAGCAATGATGATAATGGCTATGGAAGGAAAATTTCAGCAAATAGCAAAGCTGAAAATCAGCATGTGGAAGATGCTTCAGGACCTCAAGAGAATGTGGAAAGCAGTGGTAGCTACAATCCATGGAGTGGTAGATTGAGAAATGCACAAAGGAGTGTAGAAGTTGCAAAAGGTAAGAGACCAATGACTGAAAGTTCAAAAGATGAATCTATAGATGATGAGTATGGCATTCCACATGTTAAAACACCTAGCACTAGAAGTGCAGGAAAGTATGTGCCACCACATGCTAGATCAGATGAGACAGACAGTAGTGCATCTCAATTGAGAAGGTCAGAAAGAGTAAGGTATCAAGTTGATAGATTGACTTATAATGGATTCATGAAGATGCATTATGCATACATGGTTTCTTATGTACAACATGTGGAACCTACTTGCTTTGAAGAAGCAGTAGAGAGCAAAGAGTGGAGACAAGCAATGGATTAAGAGATGGATGCACTAAGGAAAAACAAGACTTGGGATTTGGTGAAACTACCTTATGGCAAGAAGTCCATTGGATGTAAATGGGTTTACAAGGTCAAATGTAAGTCGGATGGTTCTCTTGAAAGGTTTAAAACAAGGCTAGTTGGAAAAGGATATGCACAAACTTATGGTTTGGAGTATGAAGAAACATTCAGTCCAGTAGCTAAAATGACGACAGTAAGATTGGTAATTGCTTTGGCTTCTATCTATGGTTGGAGGCTTTATCAAATGGATGTGAAAAATGCATTTTTGAATGGCAACTTAGAAGAGAAAGTGTACATGGATCAACCAGAGGGCTATGTGGATCCAAAATACCCACATTATGTATGCAGGTTGCAGAAGGCTTTATATGGACTAAAGCAAGCACCAAGAGCATGGTGTGATAGAATTAGTAAATTCTTATGTAGTATGGGATTTCAACAGAGCAAAGCTGATTATTCACTTTATGTGAAGCATACAAAAGATAGTATGGTTGTTGTGGTCATCTATGTTGATGATCTCATTATTACAAGTACAGTTGAGAAGGAGATTACTGAAGTCAAGTATGGGTTACATAAAGAGTTTGATATAAAGGATCTTGGTTTGCGGAGATACTTCTTGGGTATTGAGGTTATTGACACACCTCATGGTATATGGCTGATACAAAGGCAATATGCATTGGAGATATTGGAGAAATATGGCATGACAGGATGCAAACCGGTCGATACACCATTGGATCAAAATGCTAAGTTGATGGATGATGGATCTTATGTTGAGGATGTTACTAAGTTCAGAAAGATGGTTGGTAGAATTATCTACTTGACCATTACAAGACCAGACTTGAGTTACGTTGTTGGATTGGTAAGTCAATTTATGTAGAAACCATGCAAATCTCATTTGGATGTAGTAAGAAGAGTTCTTAGATATGTGAAAAAGATAGTTGGATTTGGGCTGTTTTATGAAAAATGAATCAAGCCTACACTGTTTGGATACTCAGATGCAGACTGGGCAGGTAGCTCTATGGATAGAAGATCTACTAGTGGCTATGCATTCTCATTTGGATCAACCATGGTAAGTTGGAGCAGTAAGAAGCAACCTACAGTTGCTTTATCAAGCACTGAAGCAGAATATAGAGGCATTGCATTGGCAACATGTGAACAGACATGGCTTAGATTGATCCTATATGACATGGGGATAGAGATTGATGGTGGAGTTATTATGTATTGTGACAATGTTAGCAGCATTATGTTGGCAAAGAACCCAGTCTATCATGCAAGGACAAAACACATAGAAGTGCACTATCATTTCATTAGAGAAAAAGTCATTGATGGAGAGATTGACTTGGTCCATGTGAAGACCAATGACCAAGTTGCTGATATCTTTACCAAAGCATTAGGTAAAGATAAGTTTGAGTACTTCAAGAGTGCATTTGGAGTCTTATGTGTGCAAGCTCATTCTGAGCTTGAGGGGGAGTGTTGAGAAATAAGCCAAAGTCTAAGGTATAGTCTAAGCCTTATCATATTGTTGTATGTAAAGTGTCCTTAAGTTTGGGGGCATCTATCTTTTGAGGATACCATTTTAGTGTGTGGACTATTTTTGAGATATGGTGGGAGAATATTGAAGAAGAAGAGAATGAAGAAAGCTTGAGCCTTTCCTTGTCTCAACCACCTTTCGTTGTGCATCCCCATCGAATCTCTCATCTACTTTCACTATCTAGTCAACACAAACTTGAACGAGCCATGTTAGATATCAGCAATGAGAATGGAAGCCCACTTACTTGAGCACTCTCCAAATCTCAAAAACTCATGCATGGTCCACATGAGAATGGCTCGTATATTAGCAGACCAATGATCATCATGCTTGCTCATGTCTTCTACATAGCGTCCACCTTTTTCCACAAAATCTTGAGCTCATCAACTAATGGATAGAGGTAGATATCCATGTTCTTGACTTTGTAGTACCCAAAAATGAGCAAGCTAAGGATCAAGTGTCTCTTCTTGATCCTTAGCTTCCTCATTCCATCAACTAATGGATGGAGGTAGATGTGCATGTTCTTGACTTTATAGAGTCCAAAATGAGCAAGCTAAGGATTAAGTGTCATTTCTTTGTAGAAAGCCATGGTGGGATGTTATAGTTTACAAGGACTAGATGCCACACCCTGTAAGAGTGGAGATTGAATAGATTCATGCCATTCATAGCAAGACCAAGTCGAAGATTCCTTGGCTCTCATACAAAGCTTGAAAAGGTGGAGTCAATGTAGCTCCATGCACATGAATCTACTAATGCTCATTGGACTCCATTTGTGGATCTATTTTGCACATGCCATGTTGTTAAGCTCAACATGCTTGATGTATAAAAATGTGACGTATATACAGTATAAGTGAAAAGTGTTTAAGAATCTTCTGAGAGATGGTTTGCCCTTACAAGTCCTATCAATACTTCTGAAGCACCACACTTTAGACATGTCTCCATAGTCTTGTAGTATCCTCAAAACAACACACAATCATTGATGCATACATGGATGTTGTTATAGTCCATTCCAAGCTTTAGTAACACCAATCATGCATCATCATAGGACTCAAGAATCAAATTTCTAGGTAGCAATATGTAATATTTTAGCAACTTGAAAAAAACATCAAGCGCCTTTGAAGAGTATAAAAAGCATTTTTATAATGGAGTCAAAAACAAGGGATCATAGTATGTACCTAAACAGCTCGGGTACACTCACATTGCTCCACCTGTACTTTGCTTACATAGTTAGAGTGTAAGGAGCATCTTTAAGTGAGATAGTCAACACCCATCATACAATGTTATCGAAACTTTTTCTCTCAATGGATTGTATGACTTGAAATCCATGGGGGGCATCAATGCATCAATCATTGCCTCCATCTCAGGTTCCAAGATTGGAGAAAGGTCCAAAAGGTTCATTATCTCTTTTGGTATCAAGGATGTAGTTAGCGGTGTGCCCTCCAATGAGTTTACCAACAACTCAAGTACTCCATCCATCATCTCATGTCCATGAACTCTTTTGATGGGCTACAATAGGGTTGCATTTCTTTAGATGTAGCATCATCTCTCGATAGACATTTCCAAGATATGTTTAATATTGTATGTGATATATGCTTAAAGTTTGATTTTGCCTAGTCATTGATCTCTAATTGAAACTTGCCGAAGCGTCACACATGATCTATATACAAGCAACACTTTTGTCTAATTGTCAACTTGCATTCACTGCAAAGACATGGGACATGGTGCTTAAGATACACCTAACAATCTCGAATGTCACAACCATTATCGTTGTCCATTTAGTCTACATTATGGCAAACAATGTGTTTTTGTTTCTCTTTCTCCATTTAAGTTTCTACTTATCTTTCTCACTCTCTATTCTTATATTTCCAACCATTCCCTTTCTCTCCCCCCCTCTATTTCTCTCCTACCCCTCTTTACCTCTCTCTTTTCCTTTCTTTATTTTCCTTTCTTCATCTCTCTTTGGTTTTCTCTTTCCTCCCTCCCTCTCATTGTTTCTCTCTCTCCACTATATCTCTATTTCTATTCATTCCTTTTCTCTCCCCCTCTCTTTAACTTTATTTATTTTTATCTATCTCTCTTCCTATTTCTCTCCCCACCCCCCTTTCTCTCTATTTTTTATTTCTTTGTTTGCCTCATGTCATCTCTCTTTGCCAATTTCTTTTCCCTCCCCACCCCTCTTTATCTCTCTCTTTCTCTTTTCCTTTCTTTGTTGCCCTTCGTCTCTCTTTTCTTCTCTCTCCCCCTCTCTCTCATTGTTTCTCTCTCTACCACCATCTTTCTATTCCTTTTCTCTCTTCATCTCTTTATCTTTATCTATCCCCTTGTCTATTTCTCTCCCCACCCCTCTATCTCCCATTTCTTATTTCTCTCCATCTTTTGATTTTTTATAAAGCCTCTCTCTCCCCCCTTTTTTTATTTCTCTCTCTATCTCTTCCTCCCCCTCTCTTCTTCTCTCTATTTCTCTCCCTCCTTCCCTCCCCACTCTCACTTAATGCATCTCATTGCAAACAAAATCAAAGATAGAAAATAAAAACTTAAAAAACAAAGATATTGAAAGCAATGTCTCCCTACCTCTCTTTATCTCTCTCTTTCCCTTCTTCCTTTACTTTTCTCTCCTTCCCTTCTCTCTTATTCTCTCATTATTTCCCTCTTTCACTCCCTCTCTATTTATTCTCTCTATCTCTCTTTTTTTCTCTTTTCATATCTCCTTCTCCCTCTCTCTCTCTCTTCTTTTCACTCTCCTTCCTCTCTCTTTACCTCACCATTCTTTTCTACCTCCTCCTTTCTTTCTTCCTTCTCTCTCCCTCTATATTTCTCCCCCTCCTCTCTCTCTTATTGGACAGCTCAGGGTATCATCACATCAGCTTATGATTGAGAGTGGCAGAGCCAGTGGCATCCCACAGGAGGAGAGAATATGCCCCCTTTGCAGATCAGAGGTGGAGAGCGAGGAGCATCTTGTTCTCAGATGCCCGGCATACTCAGAGTTGAGATCTAGATACACATTGAGCAGCTCACTTCAGGGATGTATGACTGATATGGATCAGAGATCATTTGGCCATTTTCTGGGAGAGGCATGGCACATCAGAGAGCAGAGCACACAGCGGGTCCCAGTCAGAGAGGGCCCCACCCAGACGACTATTACACAGTTCTTTCAGACAGACAGAGTGAGAGCTACTCTACCAGCCTCCATCCAGACCTCTGGGCTCACACTACAGCAGGCTGAGGACCAGTGTACCTGACGTCGCACGAGGATCCGTGGGTTTCGGACCCCACAGCCACACCGACAGGAAATCCGAAGGATTCTTGATCTACATCGACAGCAGACTGAGATCCGACGACACTCGACACATTGGATCTCAGATCTCCAGTTTGCTCTTTCTCCACCGCCGATGTACCACATCCTGCATCCAGGAGGGATCACCTACTATTAGCGACTTCGACGACTGCTACTACATCCCAGGATAGTATATCTCCCTGCATCAGTAACATATACACATCGCACCACTTTATCACAGCCAACAGTTCTTCCCCTATCACAGCCGACATTTGTTCCCCTTTTGTAGCCATTATCTGGAGTACCAGAGCTACATACACACATACACATACACGGCACTTATCACACTCACAGCACTGTATTTTCAGTTTCTAGTTTTTAGCTTTTCATTCAGCACTTTTATGTTTGGATAGCTGGACCTCATCAGTTGTATCACAGTTTGTCTCATAGGCCAGTTTTGGTCTTTAGAAGATGTTAATATAACTTTCTTTCTCTCTCTCTCTCTCTCTCTCTCTCTCTCTCTCTCTTTGTTTCATGTCTCTTTGTCTCTTTCCCCCTCTCTCCCTCATTATTTCTCTCTCATCCTCCTCTCTCCCTCCCTTTATCTGACATTTCTCTCTCTCTCTCAAGATCTCTCTTTCATCATCTCTCATAAATGTTTTTGGAAATTTCCACACTCCGGTTTTTGGCACCTTTTTTTCTTAAAGTGGCATTGCTATATGCATCACTTAATGTGTCGATATATGCCTTGCTATTAGCATCACAAATGAGAATTTGCAACACATATAGCAAAAGTTTTAGTGATGCCACTATTTTGCATTGTAAATGGCCATCACTATCACCCCATTCCCTTGTAGTGAAATGAATGTGTATGACCAAGAGATGTTGACCGTACTTCATGCTATTAAGAACTGGCTCACTACCTATATGGCAACCATTTTAGAGTAAATAGCAAGCATAGAGTCCTCCAGTACTTTCTGAATCAACACTACAAGGGAATGGGGCAATAGCGACGCCGATTAGCGACGCCGCAGGGAAAAAAAGCGCGGCCGAAACCAAAGTGTCGTTTTCATTTTCTTTCCTTTGCCTTTTGAGAGCGAGAGCGAGGGAGAGAGCAAGGGAGAGAGCCAAGGCTTTGTGAGAGAAGAAGAGGAAGAGACTTGCTGCCGCCGCCACCGCCGCCGCCGCCACCGCCGTCGTCGTTGTTCGCGAAGGAGAGGAGGAGCCCTCGTTGCAAAGAGAAGCCGCCCACGCTCGCCATATCTCATTGGTGAGTCTCCCTCTCTCTTTCTTTTACTTGTTGAAGGTTTAAATCGTTCTCTTTTGTTTGTTTAGGAGAGGAAATGAAAGAGAAGGAGAGGGAGAGGGAGAGAAAGAGAGGGAGAGTGCATTCTCTCTCTCTCTCTCCCTTTTACTTGTTTAATGTTTAAATTACTTTCTTTTTTTCTTGTTTAGGAGAGGAAACGAGAGAGTAAGAGAGAAAGAGAGGGAGAGGGAGAGGGAGAGGGAAAGAAAGAGAAAGAGAAATAGAGGGAGAGGGAGAGGGAGGGGGAGGAAATAGGAGAGGGAGAGAAAGAGAAAGAGAGGGAGAAGGAGGGAGAGTGCATTCTCTCTCTCCCTCCCTCTCCCTTTTGCTTGATTAATGTTTGAATCACTTTATTTTTTGCTTGTTTAGGAGAGGAAATGAGAGAGAAAGAGAGTGAGAGGGAGAGGAAGGGGAAGGAAATGAGAGAGGGATAGAAAGAGAAAGAGAGGGAGAGTGCATTGTATCTCTCCCTCTCCCTTTTGCTTGGAGGATGTTTAAATCACTTTATTTTTTGCTTGTTTAGGAAATGAGAGAGAAAGGGAGATAGAGAGGGAGAGGGAGAAAAAGAGAAAGAGAGGGAGAGGGAGAGGGAGGGGGAGGGGGAGGGGGAGGGGGAGGGGAAGGAAATGAGAGAGGGAGAGAAAGAGGGAGAGGGAGAGGGAGGGAGAGGAAGGGAGGGAGAGGGAGAGGGAGAGGGAGAAAGAGGGAGGGAGAGGGAGAGGGAGGGGGAGGGAGGAAATGAGAGAGGGAGAGAAAGAGAACGAGAGGGAGAGGGTGAGGGTGAGAGAAAGAGAGGAAGAGAGGAAGAGGGAGAGAAAGAGAGGGAGAGGGAGGGGAAGGAAATTTAAGATAATATACGTATTGATAATGGTATGCAATGTGCTTTGCATACGGCCACATACTTCATCAAAATGAACCCAAAATTATTGTTATAGAAGAAGAAACCCTTAAATTGAGTATAGGATAATTTCTCTCAGGTCTTATGACTATGAGTAGAATTGATTGAAATAAATTTTATTACTATAGTTATAAAATTTCATAGATGGCGCGCATTAATTTTAAAATGGATTACTTATACTCAAAGCCGAGATATAACAAAAATTTATCTACCGGGACAAACAAATCGTTGCGCATGATACAAGGCTGAGATATAACATTGGAAAATCTCTCGACTACTATATACAATGCAAGGTTTATGGTCAACTTGCAACTTGACGTACATCTCCATAAAGCTATCCATTTAAGCCTCATTTGCTGTAATGTAGATAAGATGGTAAATGAAGAAGGTCTTATTGTTCAAGACAGCGAGTCGTATCTTAATCAGCGTGTCCCATGTCCTTGCTCTCAATGCAAGTTGGCAATTAGACGAAAACGTTGATTGTCTATAGAACACGTACGACGATTTGGCGAGTTTCAATCTGAGATCATTGATCAGGCGATTGCAGATTTTCAGCAAACGGTAATTTGAAGTTAGCATTTTTCATGCATTGTACTCTCAAGCTAATTGAAAACCATACACAATAAGATTGGGTCTTGTTGGCAAATTTTGTATCCAAGGGGGTGATGTCTCGACCCAAGGGGGAGTGCACCCTTTGCGGCCAATTAGAAGAGTTCATGGACGTGCGATGGATGGATTGCAGGAGCCAATCGACCACTCGCAAGGCCCATCTATACCGTCAATGCCAGAGGAGACAGACAACCTTCCCGACTTGCCTACAATCTTGGAGCCTGAGATGGAGGCAATGATCGATGCATTGATTCCCATGGATGTTGAGACATCTGACCCGCTTAGAGAGGAAGCATCCATACCATTATATGATGGGTGCTGAGTATCTCGGTTGAAGACATTGCTTGCACTCTTAAGTGTGCAAGCAAAATACGGTTGGAGCGATACGAGTGTGACTGAGTTATTCAGGTACCTTGCACATAGACTTCATTGTTTTTTTTTTAACAGTATTATTGCAAACATGGATGGATTTTTCAAGGTGTTTTATGATTTTTTCAGGTTATTGAAATATCATATATTTCCACCTGCAAACACCATGCCTGAGTCTCGTGATGATGCACGACATGTTTTACGGAAGCTTGGCATGGACTACAATAACATCCATGCATGTATCAACGACTGCATATTGTTTCGAGATGAATACGAGACTATGGAGACATGTCCAAAGTGTGGTGCTCACAGGTATCGACAGGACTTGCAAGGGCAGACCATCCCTCAAAAAGTCAGACACTTTCCGCTCATCCCCCGCATAAACCACATGTTTCACACGTCTGCCATGGCAAGCTTGACAACGTGGCATGTGCAGAATAGGTTCACAGATGGAGTGCAACGAATATTAGCAGATTCGTGCACATGGAGCCACATTGACTCTACCTTCCCAGGCTTTGCGCGAGAGCCAAGGAATCTTCGGCTCAGTCTCGCCATGGATGGTGTGAACCCATTCGGTCTGCGCTCGACTTCTTGCAGTGTGTGGCCTATAGTGCTTGTCAACTACAACATTCCTCCATGGCTTTCTACGAAGAAAGGACATCTCATCCTTAGCTTGCTCGTCCCGGGCCGCTACAAAGTAAAAAATATGGACGTGTTTCTTCGTCCATTAGTCGATGAGCTTAAGATTTTGTGGGAGGAGGGGGTCACGGTGCAAGATATGAGCAGGCGCGATGGTCGGCGGTTAGCAAACATTCGAGCCATTCTCATGTGGACGACGCATGACTTTCCGAGATTGGGAGAGTGCTCAGGTGAGCAGACCTTTGTTCTCGCCGGTAATATCTATATTTTATTTCATTCAATCAAGTATTCACTAGGTCATGGATCACCTTGCAGGTCTCGTTACCTCAGGTTATCATGCATGTCCATTGTGTGGGCCACAGTTAGACTCCCAAGGTCACGAACCATGAAGAAGATGGTATATCAAGGACACGCCGCTTTCTTGCCGGAGGATCATGAACTCAGGGAAGGTTTTCTTGGACGACCTCCAGCACGTATGAACGTTGCAAGCTGGTACGAGCTAAAAATGGTAAACCCGGAATCACATCCAAATGGAATGCGACGATTCTCAGTTTTCTACGAGTTGCCATATTTGACCCACTTACAGGTCAACCACTTGTTGGATCCCATGCATATTTTAAAAAATGTGGGCAGCTTGCTATGGGACCACATCACAGGAAAGAGAGACATTATAGGGTCACGAATGGATTTAAAGGAGGTAGGTAAGATGGAGGCGCTTTGGCCGCAGTCGAGTGCTGAAGGGGGAGTGCAGCTTCCTCGCGCTCCCTGGGTTTTGTCTACCAAAGAAGAGCGCATTGTGAAGCAAGTAATCAAGTCTATCCGCACTCCGACGGGTATGATGCGTTCTCTCAGGTCCGCATTTTCTAAATATGACCAAATGTCTAGGCTAAAATCCCATGATTGGCATAAGATATGTTAGGTTTGTGAACAGAATGGATTTTAATTAGCGTGGACATTTTGAAATTTGAAAAGTGACCATTATTCTTAATGCTTTCTCATTTGTGGCAGTTTGTCCTACCGATTGCGATCGCGGGATGCCTAACTCCAGAAATTCGCGGGGCCATTTACAAGTTGTCGACTTTGGTGCAATGGATCTCACAGAAAGAGATTAAGACGTCCTCTATTGAATCTGCAAGGCGGGGAGCAGTTGAGACAGTCTGTCTCTTTGAGAAATACCTGCCCACTAGCATGCTCACGATACAAGTTCACCTTCTTGTGCATCTTATGGACGAAGTGGAGATTGTTGGACCTGTCCATACGCGATGGATGTTCTTCTTGGAGCGCTTCATGAAAACCCTGAAAGGCTTTGTGCGACAACGAGCTCGTCCGGAAGGTAGCATGGCGGAAGGTTGGTTGGTGTCAGAGGTGTTAGTGCATATCTCACAATGGCTACCAACGGTGGAACCAGACAATGAAATGCTATAGACGCTGAAGGACGATGACAGGCTGACTGGAGATGTGGTGGTTGGAAATGGGGTAGAAAAAAGAATGGATGCCTCAATGGAAGAGAAGGTAAATCGCTTTTGTATGTTGCACCATGCCTCCATGGACACGTGGCTCGCCAAGTACCAGATTGCAAGGCAAGATCGAGAGGAAGCGCGAGCTGAATTTCGACGCAGTACGTGTCACCGACCGATTCGATATCCCGAAGGCATGGAGGAGATGCCACGGTTTATGTCAACACAATGGTTGCACGGAGCCTTGACCGCAGCATTCAGCGAAGGGACAGAGGTCTCAATGGAGGAGTGGGAGTTCTCGAGGGGATGTAGTCCAAAGGTAATGAGGGGTTTAGAATGTGTCGTATCTAAATTTGCTTGCTACATCTAATTTGAGTGTTTCAATGTGCAATAAAAAATATATAGTGCAGCGAGGTCGCGCGGACGGCATTTTCGGGTGGAGCGTATTGACCAAATGCGCTCCACAATGGACTGTGGTGTCATGGCAAGGTTTGAGCAAGAGAGCCGTCGACGAGCAATGGATCCGAACACGGTTGTGGATGAGATGGAGTATTTTGGGAACTTGCAAAGTATTATTACGGTGGATTATCGTAGCTTCTCCATGATAATATTCGATGTGCAGTGGTTCAAAGTGGTACTTGGAGGAGCTGGCGCAACAATTCGATGAGGTCCATCTGGATTTCTCGAAATAGATTCCGAAAAAAAATGGATGGATTTGCGCGACACCTTTGTGTTGCCGGCCCATTGTGAATAGGTACAACTAGTCATTTACTTGCTAATTGTAATACGACATGGTTTATGTCACAATGGTTTGAAGCCGCTTTGTAAGTGTTTGTGAACAAGTAATCTTCTATCCAAATCCCCGACAACCTCGATGGTGGTATGTTATACCTTCAACTCCTCGAGGTGCGAGAGTATACGATCAAAGCGATGTTCCAGGCATAGATAAAGAAAATATGCAAATAGAGAGATCGAAATTACAAGGGGTGGAGGACACCGCAAGCTTGGAGACCGCATCGGCTAACAATAATGGAAATACAGAAGTCGTAGAATTTTTTGAGAACGAGGCAAACTCGTTCTTTTGTGGTGACATGTCTATCGACCTTCCAGTGTATGCAGAGTTGTGTCAGGAGATTAACATGGGACCATAGAATACTTCATTCTTGGAGAATTGTATTACTCAATTCGTTGTTTAGATCTTCCATAAAGGTAGATAAGATATGCATTTTAAGAGGGATTTTTCAAAAATGATTTATATTAATGTGCTTCATATAGTTTAAATTGATTATTCTAACATCATTTTTTATCTATGCAGGTATCGATATTTTCAGGATGAGTCGAGGGATGAGTGATGAGGAGTTTCAGGAGATGATGGCACGCATGTCTCCAGATCAGCTCGTGAGATTCAGAGAGATGGCAGATCAGGAGCTGTCTCGTTCTTCATCAGGGCGCTCTGTTAGATCAGCTTCAGCGCGATCAGATGCTTTAGCTTCGAGCAGACGATCTTGACGCTCACGACTTGGGCCAGAGGGAGGGAATGCGACTGCAGGAGGATCAGGGGGGTGCTGCTGTGGAGACACGGACGCGGTGTCTCTGTCTCGTCGTTCAGCTGGAGCTCGATCACCTCTGGGATTTGTCACACCTGTGGGGACGTCCACTCCAGTTACTCCGGCTTTTGCGCAGCCGTCGGCAGATGGCACGCCTTTTGGTGGCACTCCTTTTGGTGGCACCCCCTTTGGTGGCACCCCTTTGAGTGGCACTCCGGGAGAGGGTACCCCCGTCGATACACCGGATGTACAGGGGTCTCCTGGATATGCCCAGGAGCGTGGACGGAGATGGGAGAGGGCCCATACAAGGCACACTATTAGGGATTATGGATACCTAGTGGATGGTAGGTCAGGAGCCATCATCATGAATGATGAGGGGAGGAGAGTGATGGCTCGCATGAGGGAGTTGTGCCAACAAGTTTTTCGGCACAACGTCCTGGATCATTGGAGGAACATACCGGAGGGGAGCAAGGAGTACATAGTAACATAATTGCACGAGGAGTTCCTGGTGCCAGCCGCAGTAGATAGATTCTCTACGGGCTGGATGATGGATTGCATGCGTGCATACATGTCACATAGACGATCCGACGCACGCAAGGCAATCAAGAGTGGGGCTCCAAAGCCCGAGTGGTTAGATGTAGACAACTGGCACCGACTGAGGGAGGAGGCTACAAATTCGCCAGGACGTTGGAGTCAGCAGCGGGAGGCGGCGAGGGCACGAATCGAGGCCGGATGGGTACATCATCTTGGGAGTGGCGGCCATAGGACATATTTGGAGGACTTTGTAAGTTTCTCTTTTGTTTTGCTTATTTGTGTTTTTGAGATATTCTTTGTACTGACAATCATGTTTCTAATAGTTAGCATTTTGTTTTCTTTGCAGCACTCCATTACAAATCGCGATCCGCAAGGCCTTGAGACTTGATATGCAGAGAGGCACGGTCTCAGATCATTGATCGACCGATTGTATAGACACGGCGGCCTAGTAAGTCACTCATCTTTCTTGTCCGTAGTTACCATGAGATATTTGAATGCATTATTGTATGGTGGATTGATATGTTGTTTCTTTTTCTGCAGAATCCGTTTGATGCTCCTTTGCAGTGGGAAGAGCTTTCGAGGGACGAGGATTTGTAGCTCGCCCTTGGATCCTTAGAGCTCACATACCTTTAGTTTAAGGTCGCCCGATCTATGTAGACATTTTCCATGTATTAGTGATATTGTTTTATGATTGTACCAATCGCATTTTATGCGATATCATGTATTTATTTCATCTATCAGTTTTATGATTTCAGTATACATTCTTTTTGTTTGCAAACGCTTTGTATGCAGTAGTGCAGAAACTATTTTGTATGGCTCTCATACATCACACAGTGCTATATGTGGTAGGGCAGCTTGCTGCCCTGCCACAAAAAAAAAATTTCTTTGTTACCGTCACTATTTGCATCGCAAATTTACTGCACGCGTCGCTATAGTCGTCGCTATAAGCGTCACAAATTCTCTATAACCGTCGCTATATGTGTCGCTATATATGCATCACATATAGCGATGATTCTATGGCGTCGTCAATAACGACGCTTTTTACGACGACGGGGGTAAATTTTGTTGTTTGTATTTTCGTCGCTTTAAACGTCGCTATAAGGTCTATATCTTGTAGTGCAATCTATTTTGACTCCTAAGAAAAGGAGATGTGTGGCAACCTTGTAAAATTATAATTTTAATATCTCTCACACTCAAGGCAAAGATAACATCGTGGTTGATTTAGTCTCATAGATATGGAAATGCAGAGTCTCCTCCATCTCAGAGTTGCATAGTGATTGGATTGAGGAACTTTAGGAAGCTTATTTGTGGGATGAGGACTTCAGCCACATATTTTAGAAATTACAATATGGAGCAATGGCTGAAACTCCCAATATCAGCTCAAACATGGCCTTATTTGGTCCCATAGCAATATTGTCATCCCCACACTGCTCTCTTCACACAAAAGATAATGGAAGAGATCCATTCTTGCCCCACTGCTGGTCACTTGGGTAATTTCAAAACATATGACAAGATTTCCAAGAGCTCTCAATAGAAAGAATTATGGAGTGATGTTAAGGATTTTGTGATCAAATGTGTTCCATGTTAGTAGAAGAAGAATAGTACACTTAGACATGCAAGGCTCTTATAGCCCTTACCTATTCCTAAAGGAAAATAAACACAAATTACCATGGAATTCATCACTAGTCTTGCTGTTATCAAGAAAGGATAGGACAATATCTATATGGTAGGTGTTACCTCACCAAGGCTGCCCATTTTATCCCCGCCACTAAGACCCAATACACTACCTCTCAAGTGGCCACTTAGTTTATACAGTATGTATTCAAGTTGCATGGATTACCACAATTCAATGCATGATTGGGATGCTAAGTTTATGAGCAACTTTTGGTAGTCCGTTTTCATGTCTATGGACACCAAGCTTGTTCCATCCACTACATACCATCCACAAACAGATGACCAAATAGAAATGATAAATAAATGCCTTGAGATGTACCTATGGTACTTTTGCTATTATATACAACACAATTGGGATACATGGCTCCACTTGGCTAATTTTTCATATAAAAACTCCATCCACTCTAGCATTGGGGTTTCCCCTTTTGAGCCATTATATGGGTATAAGGTCCCCCTCCCTATTGTCTTGTCCAATGATAAGATCAATCCTTCGAGTAAAGCAAAATTGAATTGCATGTAGACCCTACTATAGCAATTCAAAGTGAATATTCAAAAGGCACAAATCCTCATGAAGCTTTATATTGATGAGAAACAAAGGCATTTGTAATTCCAAGAAGGAGAGCTAGTCCTCTTGAAAGTGCCTAAACCTCATTATTCCACTCTCAAAGAAGCCAACAGTAACAAGCTGGCCCACCGTTTCTATAGCCCCTATTAGATCCTCAAGAGATTTGGTGACTTGGTGTATTGATTACTCATTGGTCAGAGCTTCCCCCTACCACAAAGATTCACAATGTGTTTCATGTCAACCAACTCTCAATCATTGGCATCTCAATGGACTATGTGGAAGATCTTTCCCCCATAGATGAAGAAGATATCTTTTAGTACATCCTTGAGGAAATCATTGGGCAATGAGATAAACACTTACAATCTCAATCCATCAGTAAATTTCTCATCAAATGACATGGCCTACTCGTGGAAGAAGTATCCTTTTTCCTAGCCACTATTGTCAATGAATTTCCTTACCTCCAAGATACCTAACATGCTAAAGACTAACAAGTTATGCCCCCTTTTGTCTACATCCTACTTGTAGACTACACACTCTTTTAGAATAATTTTGTACCTAGCCAAATTGTATCCATGTGCTCCCTACATAGACTAAAAGTACATGTCATAAGCTTTGTTTTGACTTGTGGCATGCTCCATTTGGAGCAGCCTATCAAGAGTTATGAACGATTTACCTTGGGTGACTTGTAGTGGACAACATGCTCTCCATTGTCTTCACCCACTCATTCTCATTGTAATGTGGATTAGAGTAGTACTCTTTACCCATTTCTTTTTTATAACAGTGATAGAAAATGTATCACATGTGAGTTTAGAGTAAGCAAGGATGCTATTTTCTATGAGATGAGCAATTTGTATGGATTGGATGATGATGATAGTCATGATAATTATGTAGAGAAAGAGAAGTAAAAATCACAGAATTTTAATGGACCAGAAACATCATTTGATACTACATCTAGAGTTATCTCTTGGTTTGGAGCCTTAGTCATCCCATATCTTCAAGTGCATCTGCTAGTATTATTGGTAAAGACAAAGAGAAGAAAAAAATATCAAATATTAATGATGCATCTACTAGTGATTTGGCATTTGATGGAGATTCCATATGTCAAAGAATTTGGAAGATGCGCTTGGAATTCTTTTAGTCAAGACACTACGTATATAGAGAGTACATGGAAATGTAAAGACTCCACTGATGCAATGGGACACTAGTTTAGTAGACTCATGTACACTCCTAAGAGATTTGGTTTTGAAGGTTATGCAGCTCAACATTATGCATATATATTAAAGGTGGTTGAGGATGTTGAGCCCACTTTCTTTGAGAATACTATTGGTCATGTTCATTGGGATGCAGCAATGGATGAGGCTTTGGCTACATTAGAAGCCAATAAGACTTGGGATCTAGCATCATTCCCTAGGAGCTCCCTGGTAGACCAAAAACGCACACCACAAACTAGCTTCTTCTCTACTACTCAAACTGCAAATTTGATAATTCTAATGGATCCAAAAGGCAGATAAAACTACAGGACACCTGATCAAAGTTCTCCCAGGTCACTCCTTCTTCTCCCCTTTGGAGTACTATTTGTTGCTTGTAAACTGTGATTGCACTTGCATGGTTTCGAAAGTCCTCCTTTTTTTGCATGACATATCCCAAAATTGGCTAAAAATCCACTTGCTTTTTGCATGTCACTCTAGTCTAAAAATTTTCTATACCTTTTTAAGATATTTATAAGAAATAATATCAAAAATATAAAAAATAGACTAAACTTGTCCAAGAAACTCATATTTTGGAACTAACCATACTATGGACACTAGCACTAAAGACTAAGATGACATTGACTCTCTAGATTAGATGATGATGCACTCTAGGGTTTTTCACATTATGTCCGAGTAGCAACATGATATCCACCCTCTTTGATATGTGCCACTGATATACCACCTTGGTCAAATACCCATAATATCAACTTGTTGCTCATCATGCACATAAGAAGGTATCCCATTGGATTATAGGCCAAAATGTCTATCATTTGCACAACTCTAACACCATATCAAGCATCCACTCCAAGGTCACCAGGCCTTGGATGCACATCATATAATACTAGAGACTTATGAATCTTCATATACAAGCTATCAATGCATCCATCAACAAATATATAGTACCACGTGTGCTCTCTTAGAATCCATCGCATGGAAAGATGCTTATGATAACCTTTTTGCTCCACATCCAATATAATCAATGCATCTAACACACTCAAAGTATCTCTAAAAGCATCTAAACATTTCAAATCATGAGGCATCCCTACATGTTCTTTCAAGGCATTAGACAAAGCATCCAAAACATTCTCCATCAATGGAGAATCACATCTAACATCCTCTAAAAGCATATCCTTGAGCTCATGAATTGTTTCAGAAGTAATAATTATATCCTACAAATCATGTGCATCCAAGAAGGCACAAATCTCCCTTGATTCCATGCATTAAGTAAAACATGATCTTCATAAATCTCTTTAGATGCATTAAGAAAATCTACAGCAGATACAATGGATGACTCTTCCACTACATGATCTTCCAAGGCATCCATGGCTGTCTCAATATTAGATTGCAACTTATATCATAGTTGTTTGTCCTCCTGCTTGCTATCTTGTTTTTGCTCTTGCCTAACCTCCTCCATAACAAGCTGATTTCCAACTTTAGGCTAATCCACACTTCTTATTGTCACTTTCTTAGATATACATGAATTATCTTCATCTCTCTTCTATTTCTCTTCCACAAGTGCATCTATGTTTTGTCATTTTGCTAAATATGCATCCATTGAATATGCATCTACCAGTGATTCCAAGAGCTACTTATGTCCTGAATGTCTTGCCCTACATGAGACATTTCACTATCAGTAACTTTCCTCTTTTCAGCTACATGCAAAGCATGTGTCTACCAAAAGTAGAAGCATGTACAGCTACATAAGTATTTCAGACAGCCAAGTCTTCCACCAACTTTTGCATACCTCCCTTTCCAAAATTCAAAGTAAGAGGCAAACTTGTTTCTTGTGCATGGATCTTGCTATCTTTCCAAAAGATGAGCTATCATGCCAAAGCCTCCTGATAAGTAGGTTTCCCGGTGTAGGGGTTGTTGCCCATCCTCTTTCCTATTGTCCTTTGTCATCCAATTTTGGGACCGTTCAATAAGGACCATCTAGATTTCTAGAGGTAGATTCCAAGAAAAGATGGAATGATCCATGCAACACATTTGTCTTGCCAAGTTATTGTGAATAGGTGTATGACCTTCTTTGTTAATTTTTCCATGACATGAAACAAATACAAATATTGATTCACTCTTTGAGATATACTTATCTATGATATTGAACATGTAATATCCTATCCAAATCCTTAGCAACCTCAATGGTAGTATGTTGTACCATCAACACCTCAGAGCATGCAAGTGTATGATGAAAGCAATATCCCTAGTGTGGATGATGAGGAGAGTATTTTGGTAGAGGGGTCGATGTTGCGGAGGATGGAGGGTGAAGAGGGCTTGGATCATGTGTAGGAGACATGCACAAGTGATGTTGATGAAGAGAAAGGGGGCTATGAATTTTTTGAGAATGAAGTGGACTCCACTTTCTATGGAGACCTATGTATAGACCTTCTAGTTTACACCAAGCTATTGCCAAGAGCTTGACATGGAGCCATAGGCCGAATCATATTTGTATTGACTTGCTCAATTCGTTGATAATTTTCTTTTAAGGATACTTTAGTATATGCATTTTAATCATTATACTTCACTATCACTTTCAAGATGAGTAATGTAATATCATGATGCTTTGTACTTTCAGTTAGTGTCATTTTTATTATTAGTCTCTTATATAAGATTGTGTTTATGAGTCCAAGCTTCCATCTTGGAACCTAATTCACTTGTGTAACATTTGGTCTTGTCATTGTCCATGTAACTATGAACCTAGTCTTTATTTTCCAACCTCCATAGCTACCATACTCTACATCTATGTTTTCAACACAAGATAAGATAGAAATGAGATATTGATGCATGAATATGCTAGGACTAATCTCCATGATTTCCATACTAATTTGCAAGTGGCTATAGGTTCCCTTACTACTAGTGCTTGTTGACTAGGATTACACACTTTTGATCTGGTGAAAACATTGAAACAAGGGGTTAACTAAAGATCATAGGAGAAGACTTGACAATTCTTATGGATACACAAATAAGGATAGATGTACGTATCTTGGACAAATCCGAGTAGAGCAAATAGGCTATCAATGATGTTCATATATAGTTGGCACAAGGAGTTGAGCCTTGATTCAAGCGCTATCTCTTGCATGTAGAGTACATAAAAAGAGGGGTTTTGTGGACAAACTTGGTTCTCTCCTTTTATACTATTGTAGGTGACGAAGAACATGGTTTTTGTGCTCAAAATACACGAATTTTGCAATTTTTTCTTGGAGAATACATTGTTCTTTGGGCTGATTAGTCTCAAGTGTGTCTTTGGGGTATACATGTTGATATATCGAGCTCCCCTCATGATATGCTAGGGTGACCGTTGTGCATTTATGTCACCGACTTGTTAGTTGCAGATGCAGTTGGTACACCACCCATGAATAATAGCTAGATGATAGCTATCCTTATCTACTCTAGTTCTTGGCTCAGTTAGTATGCCACCTTAGTTAGTTGAGTTTGGTTTGAGACCCATATATAGGGTTCTTCTATATCTTTGTACTAGAGTTCTTTTGGCTTACACAACTAAGAAGAGGAAAACTGTTTTCAACCTCCACCTGTGTGTGTATTCCCCCATTGTGCAAGCAAGAAAGCTACAAGTGAGACTCCTTCCTTCTCTCCCACAATCTTGACATGGTATCAAAGCCTGGTTCATGGTAAGGAGCTCAAGAAAGAAAACCAAGTTCACCGTGTTCTGGTAAGAGGACCAGTGTTGCTTTCATTTTTCGAGTTTGGGAGCAAGTCTCTATAGGTAGCACAACGGGAAAGTGCAAGAGTGCATTGTCTCATATTTGAGGCCATTTCGGGGCCTGTTTTGGAGGCGGAAGTTTTCCGCACGCACTTAGGAAAAGGCCCCTTTTTTGCTGTGCGACCACTGTTCTACAGGTCGGTGAAAAGTTATTGTAGAAATTGCATCGTATGCCTATGCGCAGAGACATTGGGAGTTACAAGAATCATCCTTGTTGCCTGTTGATGCAAAATCGTCACTGGAAAGGGACTGTGTGGTCAAATACCACTTTTTTCAGTTTTGCATATTTGCCCTTGTGAGGCTGAAGTTGTGTTTTTTGCAGTGACAGAATTCTTTGTAGTGTTTTGTAATGGCGTCTGATTCTCTTTCACAGATTGTCACTGAAAAGCTTGACAAGAACAACTTCCAAGCATGGAAGTTTAGAATGACGAATTTCCTTATGGGAAAAGGATATTGGGAATTCGTTGCAAGAAATGAAGAAGAACCAGTTCTTCCTAATGTTCCCAATCAATAGCAAATGCAGGCATTTAAAGGATGGCATGAGAGAGCCAGAAAAGTTATGTACTGGCTATCTATCAGTATTTCAGACTCTATAGATTGTGCATATTCAGGATGCAAGTACGCCAAAGGAGGCATGGGATACTCTGTCAAAAATGTATAGCACAAATACGCAAGCTAGGAAAATGCAACTCAAGCAAGAGTTGCACAATGTGCAAAGAGAAAGTATGAGCATCAATGACTACCACATGAAGGTGAAGAAGATTGCAGATGCACTTGCTTCCATTGGGTCGCCAGTGGAAGATGATGATTAACCTGATCATTAAAGGTAATACCCTACAAAGTTAAGTTCTTGAGAATATCATGGAACTAGCTCAAGTGAGTAGACATCGTCATATTCTCCTCCATGCGTAGGTCCATAAGTTGCTTCAACCAATACATCTGACTTGCTGGACTTTTCTTGTCATAGAGGTTTTTTATCTTATCCCAAAGCTGCCAAGCACTCTGTGCTTCCTCAACCACATCGTAATGCACCTGTTCAATGAGAGATAAGATGAGGGTGAACTTGCATAGCTCATCACACTCACCCCGTTCGTAATTAGTCATAGTTTCAGGCTGCTCATCGCCATGCATCCTTAGTGGCTTTATCTATGATTTCTCGACCAATACCTACCAAACTTGGCTCTTCCAAAAGGTATAATTTGTACCATCAAGCTTAATGATGTTGAATATAGCATTGTCAGTGGAAGAAGAATCCATAATGCAGTTCAAAACAATGCAAACAGTTCAAAAATCGCTTGCTATTTTCTGTTGTAAACAACCAAAATACCACAAAAAAAAGGTAAAATGACCATGAACTGATAGCTAATGATGCTTCGCACCAGTACCATCAAAAGTACATAAAATCAGGATGATTCAGCATGAAAATTTCAAATCAATCCATACATAATTACTTGCTGTAATAAATTACAGTCATGTACAATGAGAGCAAACTGTAGGCAAAATCAATGCACTTAGTCAACGACAAACTGTCAAAGCATAACTAGCATCAAGCCGGCATAAATCAGCATATGACAGTCATACAGACATCAAGCAAACACCCAAGAATGTCAAATGGATCTGTCAGCAAGCCGGCACACCCCCTGTGTAATAGGGCAAAGTGTACAAAACATTGGCAAGACACCTAACACAAAGAGGTGTATGCTCAAGAAGTGCAAAGCCCAAATCAGCCCAAGTGCATGTATCCGGACCATGGCATATCAACCATGCAACATCCAAGTGAAGAAGATTCCGGTCTCAAAAGACTCAAAGCTCAATAGCATAAACCACCTACTCAATGTCTATCAAACATCCAACGATGCTCCCATTGGCACAAAAGTCGTATGGATCAAGCCAAGAAGCTCAAGAAAGGTAATGAGAGCACTGGTGATAAAAGATCCAAGACTACACATCAATAAGAAATCATGAGCATATAGGCTCTGTAGCCTCCAAGTATAGCATCCATAGACATCAACTATATCCCAAATACAACTCTAGAAATCCAAGAAATATCCCAAGTTCCTGGAAGCCAAATGCACTAGTAGCAATCGGCTTCAAACAATGTAAGTAGCATGTAGTAGTGGCATAGGCCAAGCATGTCAAGACCGGTCAAACATAGGTAACATACATGCCATATGTACATCCAATACGGTGTCGTGATGCTGCGTATCCGAGGTGTGGAATCCACCAAAAAGTTTGTGTGTGAGATATTTGTTACTTCGTGCATACTTAGTTGTTGTGTTTGCATTTTGTTCTGCGTGTCGCTTACATGTTTGTATGTATATGAATCCTAGTTTTTCCATAAGTGTGTTTTCATTTATTGTCTCAAAATCGTGTGTGTGCTGGGACTTTGTTCCATTGTAAATAATATCATATGTGTGCATTTATCTATGCGTGTGTGTGAATGAATGCTTGTATATCATGCGGAAAAGTGGCAAAGAAGGAAGGCAAGCAGTTATGTCTTCAGACTTTTCTATGGGACATCAACATTATTACTAATTCTTGGGTGATCTACTAAGTTGAGAGAGGTGGGAGTACCTTTTCTGCTACTTACACACTTGGTGATATTAGTGGAAATAAGGTGGAGAGGGGCTATTATTGGCTTGTATCTGTGCCGAATATGTTGGCACAATTTGTCAAGTCGGTAGCTAGATGTTATATATAGTCTTCACTCTGTTATACAGGGACCAACATCATTAGGTGATCTAAGATATCTTGATGGAGGAAGATTGGTTGAGTAGCAAGCACTTTTGTTGTGTTATCAGCAAGACAACCTTCGGTATCTGAGTGAGGAGATTACGCGTCTACAAGAGAGTCTAAGTAAATATGAACGGTCACTAGATGGTGGTTGAAAAACAGGAAGACTGGAGAGCTTTGCACTTATAGCAGATTTTTTACCAGGGGGCAACAACATGTTTAACCCCAGAGGGCTAAAAAAAGAGGCCGAAGACTGTATCGCAAACGTACTGCTGATATAGATGATGATTAGAAGCACATGCTCAACAGCGCAGTGTCAAATTGCAGCCATCTAACAGCCAACTAGGGGAGAAGACCTTAGTGATGATGATGTGGATGAGTCAATACAAGAGGTTCACTGGAGACAAAGTGCCCTTCTTCTCTGGGAACTCAAGTTCAGCAGGTCAGTATATTAATCTGGAGCACAGCACAACAGAGAAAGGGAGGTGGCCTGCTGAAGGATTGTTCAAAGGGAGGACTGCTACGTAGCACTGACAGGATGTAGCAAAAAGGGATGAGTAGCACCTGCTCTTGATCTGCTCGGGGTAGACAAGAATATGAAAGGCAGGGCAGCATCATTTACTTCAGGGAGTAGCTATTATTAGGAAGCTAATCAACTTCTTGGAGGCAACTGCCTAGCATGCGGAATCTGGTGTGGAGGGAGTTTTCTTATTGCTTTTGGGGATTAGAGATATGGCAGCAGCATCAGTTGGGTTGAAGGTAGATTGTTTCTGGGTGTTCTCTACTATTGGGATGAGAGGTTTAATTAGCAAGAGTGGATATTTCTATACATGTGGCATGTTTGAGAGCTGGATGGTGGGAGGTTCCAGAGTATTGGCATGATAGAGGGGAGCCTCTTAGGTTGTTGTAGATGGATTGAAGAGCAATAGTCTTAGCAGCAACTAAAGATAGGCGAACAATCTGTGATCTGTTACTGCAGCCACCTGATTGCCAATAACAAATTCTGGGTTCTTTGTGATGAGTGGAAGCGGAGGGATGGCCTCTCTCTTGTAGGCCAAGAGGCTGTTGAAACATTGAGAGGGGGATGCCTCTCAAGGCTGCATGGAGGGGAAGAGTACATGATTACATTCTACAGGGGACTCTAGAGAGTGGAGAACATGTTGTGGAGGTTGCCTCTGCAGGTTAATCTGGCTGTCTGGTTGTGTTGGTTGGCAAAGGACAACATATTCTTGATTCCTTACCATCACCCACAAATCCCGATCTTATCGAGGGAAAGTTTCAGAGGCTAGAACAATGATGGAAGATGAAGAGTTAATGGATTTACTATTTTCCTTCTTGGATTCGGAGAGGTCGCTCTGGTTTCTTCTTCTTATACCTTGTATTTGTTATTGGTAGAAATAAAATAAAGTCTTGGCATCATTTTCTCATCTTGCTTATTCGCTTGATTGATCTTCTAACTTGAAATTCGTCAAGGTCCTCTGTGGTCGCGACTTTGTTTTCGGAAACATTTCGACAACGGAGCATCAAATGCATTCCAAAGCCGAGCTCAATCTCAAATAAAGATCTGAAACCAAAGACAAGCTCGATGTCGTACCCTGAAGGTCAATACTTCAATGCATATCCCAAAGACATAGCCTGAAACCAATAGGCATAACCAAACTAGAGGTAAAATAACATGTCAACCAAGGTAGCATAAATCCCAACCAACAATGAAGTGTCCGCATCCAAATCAAGGCTCAATAACTCTCAAATAGCATATGTGGGCATAAACCATGATGACTAAGCATCAATATATCCAATAGGACACCCGAATGTCAATAAAGAGCATTATGCATAAGCCATCCCTCATAAAACCTTGCTGCCCAAACAATGTACAACAGTAAATCCCTGCATAAATCTAGCTATGAAAGCTCAAACCAAGTCCCAAAGCATCTCAAAACATTAGGCAAACATCCCCAGAGTATCTGGGCATTAAATACCAAGCCTCAGGAGCATCACATAAGCTAAGAGCATGACATTTTCTTGCTGTTTGTAAATCAACTTAGATCTATTGTAGAAAATGTTGTGATCAGAATTTGGCAGATCTAACATCGCCATCACGTCCGAAGCATACCAAAACCCCAAGTTAGACTCTTATCTTGCCTAAATCGAGTTCCGAATGCCCGAGATATGAGAAAAAATGGGATTTTTGAGCTATATTTTGAAATAGGCGCAAAAAAAAAATGTGAGCTGACTGTGGGGCCTGCTGGTTATGCTGAGGATAAGGGGCAAACGGGGGAATACAAGGTGCCCAATGAAGCCAAGGAACACCTGCAAAGAGCCTATGACGGCCAAGGAGAGGTGGGAGATGAAATCTTACCTCGGGGTGGAGAAGCCATGGCTAGCATTGAAGCTCCAAGCTCTAGGTCTTCAATCCAGGATGAAGTGATGCCACGCCAAGTTCCATGATCAAGCTCTAATCCAAAGCTCTGATATTAGTTGAAAGGTGAGAAGGATCGAAGCTTGCTTGGAAGGGAGCCATGGCGGCAAGCAAGAGCAAGAAGAGAGAGAGACACAAATGGGAACTCCAATAGTCACAATGTGTGACCGGGCCTTC
The DNA here is from genome assembly GCF_053477565.2 of Lygodium microphyllum. Classification (NCBI taxonomy): domain Eukaryota; kingdom Viridiplantae; phylum Streptophyta; class Polypodiopsida; order Schizaeales; family Lygodiaceae; genus Lygodium; species Lygodium microphyllum. The sequence continues at coordinate 38,404,129 of NC_141136.1, read as the reverse complement.
CTTTATTCAAACAGTCACTAAAAGAATAAAGAATAAAGTGATGATGATGGGCGCTCGCCACCTGCAATGTGCAGTGGCGGGTATTGTCAGTGTAGTAATACACGGGCAACTAGGCAGAGGCGCCTTTACCCCCAACAGCTTGAATCCTATACCAACATTAATTTATTACATGTGGTAAAGAACTATGGCAGTAGCATTAAATAGGTTTGAGCGTAGGATCTTGAGCCCAAAATAGAAGAAGGTGTGAGAAAACTGGATGGATGATTTGGATCATCATATTTTAGATTAGGAGGAATTAGTGCATGGGAGGATGAGTTTCTAAGTATCAAAATTTCTTCTAAAGTTATTATATTGTTTCTAAGTATCTTCAACCCACAACAAAAAGAGGCGTCACAGATCTAGATGGACTGATTTGGATCATCAATTTTGGATCAAGAGGTGTTGATGCATGGGAGGATAAGTTTCTACGTATCTAAATTTCTTCTTAAATTTTTGTGTGCTTCAATGTTTTATTGATGATTTCTAAAACTTATGGTTCTTATATTTTCCAATTAAATATTGTGAACCAAAATTCCACTAGCCATGAGACGGCTTATAAGTGTCATCATAGCAAGTTGGCAATGGATGTACTTATATGAGGACGACATCATCATAGAGCAAATGTGGCATGAAATCATGGCCGTAAGTAGGATTTGTTAAGTCATTTCTTTGGTCAACACATTGGAATTTCTTTGCTATTTCTAACTCTATATTTTCCACATCAATAGGGGTAACAAGACAATAAATAGGACAAAGAGGAGTGGAGCTAAGAAGAAAGTGATGAGGAGGAGGATGAGGATGAGAAGGATGACGAATATGATACCTCCTTAGATGAGATCTAAATTATGTATATAGCATAATAGGTAGCTTGTTCAATACTACAAGCCACAATAGGTGGCTTAAAACTATTGTCAATATCTTTGTTATGCATTTTCTTATTTATGATAATACAAGCTAGCCTTGGTGACTTATTGTACATATATACAATCATGATTGCAATTTTCATCCACATATAAATAGATGAGATCATTTGAGTTTCACTATATGCTTTTAATAGTCCCGCCCCGCTTGCCCCCCCCCCCCCACTATATGTGTGTGTGTGTGTGTGTTTTAGTGGAACCTAAGTCGACAAAGGCAATACAATTGAAATGTCTAAGGGTGTATCATGATGCTTGGGATCCTAAAGCATGTGCCTTCTACAATATTAAGTGTCTAAAGGATAGATATCGCCTCACTACAAAGGAGCAAATGTGACTTACTAGAGTGAGTAAAAAGAAAGGCACTTGGCTGGCTGGCACAACCATGGCTAAGAAGCAGTTTATTGGTTATCTTCACATGGCTAGAGGCCTAAAGGTTAGCCCTAAAGAGGCAATCATCCACCTCTGACAGCACTCTATGCATATTCCTCCTACTACAACGAAAAGTTAAAAGAAACTTTTCCCACACACTAGGATCGGGATGTGGAAGAAGCGACTCTAAAAGGTTTGGAGATCTACTACCTCTGCCAGGTTTAATTTACTGCTATATCTCCGCGTCCGTATGCGAGATGAATTGCTTGGGAAGGTCTTGGTGTATCCAATGTCTACAATTTGTCGGAGGAAGGAAGAAAGAGTCCTAAGCAATTTTGTTCCAGGAACGCTCAAAAGTACAACCTATCGGGAACCAAGCGAAGAAGTAGTTAAGTGAGACCTACCTTAGCAGCTGCCTTGATCTCAAAATTGGCTCAATGGGGAAGAATCAATTAAAGTGGTGCATCTCATGAGAGCGTTAATAGCGAAGCTCATATTGCAATTTAGAAACTCGTTGGTCTAATTCAAGAGGAGGTGCAGAAGGAGGCTTTTTAAGATTGGTGAACTCCTTCCGAGTCCAAAAGAGCTGGTCGTTTCGTTTCGAAAAATGAAGCACGAAGCCTCTGTATTCAAGATAATGTATAAAAAACTTAGTGTGGCTTGGGTGTTTTTCGGCTTATGCGAAAGTCGTGCACGACGGAATTACTTACTCTCCTTTGTAATATCAAAGATCGCCTTATAAAAACACAAAACATTGCAATTATAGAGGTAGATTCATGATTACGATTCAAACTTGCGCCAGACTTGCTCGCTTGGAAATAAGGGGAAGAACGTTATTACTTAGTCGAATACATGACATCTATTTGGCCCTGATATACGATATTGAGGCAAGTAATATAGCTCCAATATCGTAACATGGGAATCACCGAGTTGCAACGGTGCCTCTAGTTGAGGATTGAAAAGAGCTAGATTTGAGCGAAGAACCTGATTTGGGTTTATTACTAGAACTGCTGCCATTAGAATGATGTGCGTCATTGAGAAACAGGGGAGGGGGTGCCTGATCAGGTAAGGGCAGGGAACCTTCCAGCATCTGCACTACCTTGCTCATGGATGGCCGAAGGTCCGGGTCAGCTTGGATGCAGCAGAACGCCACCTTCATCACAGCCTCCACCTGCGCAGCCACCACTTCCTGCACACGGGAGTCGACCACCTCCCCCGCACTCCTACCATAAGCCCACACCGGGAAGCACCATCTATCGTCTGCATCGAGCATGACCGACTGCGTGTGAAGGTAGTTGCTACGGCCACTCACAACCTCCATGGCCAGCATTCCGAAGCTGTAGACGTCGGCTTTGGCGGTGATGGGCCGGTTGGACAGCCACTCGGGAGCGAGGTATCCCCTGGTCCCCCTGATGGTGGTCACTCTGACTGTGTGCTCCCTGCTGAACAGGTATGCCAGCCCAAAGTCTGCCACCTTGGGGTTGTAGCGATTGTCCAGCAAGATGTTCTGCGGTTTGATGTCGCAATGCAGGATGCAATCCATGCATTCTTCGTGCAGATATGTGAGTCCCCGAGCCACCCCTAGCACAACTTGAAACCTTGTTGCCCATTGTCCCAGCTGATGATCAGTAGCCCTATCATTGGTACAGCTCCCAGTTTGCTGGTTATTATTAATCACCGATGAAGCGGAAAGACTGTGAGAGCGCTTGTTATCATCGAACAGGTAGTCGTCCAAAGAGCCCTTCTCCATGTACTCGTAAACCAGCATCCTGTGCTCCCCCTCCGCACAAAACCCCACCAGACGCAGTAGATTCATGTGGTGGATTTTGCCCAGTGTGGCGATTTCGGCCCGGAACTGCTTCTCTTTCTGCGAGAGGCCCTCCAGTCGCTTCACTGCCACTACTTCGCCACTAGTGGGCAAAGTCCCTTTGTACACGGTTCCAAAAGCCCCTGCTCCCAGCTCGTGAGCAAAACTGTTGGTCGCAGCCTCTAGCAGCTCGTAAGAGCATACGAAGGGCAATAATCCTGACACGCCCTGAAGCAGCTGGTGATCAGCGGAAGCATTTGTATGGGCGAGCTTCTCATAGATCAGGTACTGCTGCTTCCTAAATCTCAGTTTGGCAATCAGAACAGCGAGGACGATTGCGAAGCAGATCAGCTGGCCAGCTAGTACAGCAATTAAGACGATCACTGTTGTGCTTGGATTCTTGCTTTTTTTATCGAGTGCCTGGGGCGATACTCGTGATCCGCTCCCAGCATCAGGACTAGGAAAAGTGCTGTTTGTGGTTAATGGCGAGCTACCGATCAAGGAAGAAGCTGAGCCCCAAGCAGCTACGCCAGTGGTACCGTCAATGACTCCGGTAGAGTCGACGTTAGTGGGATCGGAGCTTGAGATCTTTAGAAATACCACATACATTTGCGGAGGGCTAGGGTGAACCGCCAGTTCGAACTTGCTCTTGATCCAACAGTGCCCACTCCCGTCCAGCCAGTAGACAAATCCGACGCACTCGCACATATTGGAACACTGGTCCTTGCAATATGCCAGAGACTTGCCAGTGCCATTGTAATCGGGAATATCATTATGCGGATAGTCGATGTTGCGGAGCACGACATAGTTGGTGGCGACACAGGGGTCTAGTTTGTAGATGGGGCTGCATCCTAAGGAGAGGTCTGCGTTGTTGATCGGTTGAAATCCGGGCGGGCAAACACAGACAGGCTGGGGATTGTATGTACAGATTGCATAGTCGCGCCCGCACAGCCCTGGGATCCTTGTGCATTCGTCGCTGATAGCAAACCAGACTATGACCCATCGAAGTGACCCCTTATCCCAACTGTACATGCGGAGATTGCCGTCTATGTCGAGGGTAAGGCGGCGTATAGCTGCGGTGCCATAGTCGCTGGAGATCTGGAAGCTCTGGACGGATGAAGGAAAGCTGTAGAGGGAAAGATTCCCGATACTGTCGTACCGCAGGAAACCAGAAGAATTGCCATCGGCCGCCCCCAGGGGAGGGTTCCAAGACCAGTAAGGCGTAGCGGGAGAGGCCGCAGCTGAATTACTGAGCTGAAGCTGGAGCTGTCCGGTAGCATTGAAGGAGAGTGAGAATCTGCTGCTAATGGCGCCGAAGGAGGCGTAGGAGCTCTGGGAGAGAAGCTGATCAGTGGCGGGCGAGAATGGCTGGTCAGGAAGGAGGGTGTCCGTGGGGTGTTCGAAGCTCTGCCAAACTGGGGCTGAGGAATTATCGGCACTAGTGTTGGCCAAGAGGATGAGGTTGCCGCTGTCGGTGAGCTGGGCATGGGTGACCCCCACGTTGGCGGTGTCCGTTCTCCAAATGATGTAGTCGGAGGCGGAGGCTGTGGCAGCTGGAGGATCAATGAGGAGGAGCTCTCCCGATGAAGAGAAGTTGAGGTAGGCGGAGGAGGAGACCGAGGCGTTGCGATTGGCCACCCATGCTGGCGGGCCGTCGGGAGAGACAGAGAAGGAGATGGCCAGGTAGTAACTACCGGAATAGTTTCCAGAGGCTGAGGCGCTGAATGGGCGGAAGGAGAGCCGGAAGGATTGAGAAGAGGAGCTGATCAAGGGCGGGGAGGTTACGGTGAGGGAGGAGCCGACTGTCAGGACGTCAGAACTTGCAGCACTAGCAGAAGCAATTACAATGACAGAGGATGATGATGATGATGATAGCAGGAGGAGCAGCTGTACGAGAAGAGAGGACACGATCATGGATGCCCCAAAACCAGCTGCTCTTCTCCCGCTGGCAGGAGCCATGGCGCTCTTGCCCTGTCTGCTTGTTATTCTTTTATTATTGTTATTCTGTAGATGACTCGTCGCGTCTGCGAGAGAGTCGTGCTTTTTAAAACTTCTGCTCGACCCAAGGTCCTCCGAACTTGAAGACTCCAAAATTTTCATCGTAGACAAAAGTGTAGAACGCGTAAATGTCTAATTCGAGTCACAGACACGTCCCGACCGAGGTCATGAGTGGACTTTTATAAGTATGAATTCAAATTTCACTCGCTATACGTCCAGACTCCAAAGAGTGCAGTAAGTAGTGACTCGTGAGCGTGACACGAACCCCTTAGTTTTCTTTTGCCAAACATTTTGGTCACACACTTTGTAATATGACTTTTTCTAAAAAGAAAACCTGGAATAAAATTATATTGTTGTAGTGCAAAGGTTAAATCTGCAGGGGCACAGAGAGAGAGAGAGAGTGTGTGTGTGTGTAAGTGTATCAACTATAAGCATATTAAATAAGATTTTTTATTAGGATTAAAAATAGATTTGTAAAAATTAAAAGTACGATATTTATGTCACATTAGATAAATGATAAACACAAATTTATATACATACATACATACATACATACATACATACATATATATATATATATATATATATATATATATATATATATATATATATATCAAATATAAAAAATGACTTTTTTCATTATACCGCAATGTTTTGAATGCTAAAAATTAATCATAGTATTTGAAATCATAATTTAAACTTTTTAACTTTCTTTATATAGAAGTTGATTTGTCTTTTTTGAAGTGAATATGTGATCTTTTTTTGTACTTGTTGCATATTGTTTAAATAGAATTGGTATCATGTGAAGAATTACATCAAATGCTATAATTTGAAACAATTTCTACATTTTATCTCAAAATATATTTACATAAAGTTTGCCTTGTATATAAAATGAAATACGTCCAAGCTAGCAAATCTTGGACATCATGACAAACTACAAGTTGAGTCCAATTAAATTTACATGTGAGACATTCCTTTTGCGCATATCTTGCTAGTGCATGTTGTCAAGATAATTTGCGCATATGCCAAGAAAATACTAGGTCTCTAGCTATGGGAGTAAATAAGAGTAGTAATGAATAGATAGATGTATATGATATTGGAGAGATTCTTAAGCAAGGATTAATTGTAGTGAGAGATTAGGCAGATTCTTGTATGAGAGTAGAGATGATGATAGAGATTATGTAGAGTAGAGACCAAGTAGAGATGAAACAACACACATGCAAGAGATCAGAGGCTTAAAGAATCCCAAAACCAATCCTTGATTAAGAAAACCTACTTACAATGAGTCTCCCCTTCACCATGTCCTATTTTACACTTTTATGTCCAAAAACTCGCACCAAACACTAGCTTCTACTCTTCTGCTCCGATAGAAAATCTCATGGTTCCGTTGGCTCCGAAAGGGAGCATGTCGCTATGCGGGCACAGTGTGAGAAACCCTCAAGTGCATCATCATCTATATTTCTTATTAATCTAGAGAGTCAATGTCATATTTGTCACCAGTGTTAGTATCCATAGTATGGATGGTTCAAAATTATGAGAGTTTTGGACAATTTTAGCCTATTTTTGATATTTAGGATATCACTTCTTATAAATATCCTCAAAAGGTATAGTAAACTTCTAGAATAGGGTGTCATCCATAAAGTAAGTTGCTTTTCAACTAGTTTTGACAGATTTTATAAAAAAAGAACGGCTCCCAAATTCTCATTGCACACGATCGTAGTTTGAAGGCAACAAATAACACTCCGGATGTGGAAAGTAGAGGAGCGATCTGGGAGAGTTCTGACCAAACATCTTGAGTATGAACCTATACATTCTCTGGTATGTGCCACATGGTTAATCTTCATCTGGATTAATATTCATCTCGTGCCCCTGCAACTTCATCATCCTCTTGATCATCCAAGTTAGCATAAACCTATTCTTCATCCTATACATGTTCTTCAATTGGTTCACTTATATTCTATCTCACTGAAATAATATCCAAAATATCAAAAATAGGCTAAAATTGTTCAAACATCCCGTAATTTTGAACCATCCATACTATGGACACTAACACTATTAACTAATATGACATTGACTCTTTAGATTAAGAAGATAGCCGGATGATGATGCACTTGAGGGTTTTTCACAGTGTGTTCACATAGCAATGGTATAACGTGGGAATCATACCTCGAAAGATACGGATCCCATGCATGTAGTTGGTCTAATCTTTGACATGTATCACACTGACAAACCCATTTTCAAACATCACCATGCATAGTTGGCCACCATGGTCTATTTGTTGAATTTTCCTAACTATGACATCACTAGAGAAGTATTGTGTAGTTAGTCCTTGATGTGCTCCCTCCATGATAGCTTTCTCATTTTGGGAGGGTGTTGAGGTCTCAAAAGTGCCTTTTAGGGTGTAGAGAGAAAGTGCTCTAGACCAATCGAAGCAAAGCATCCATAACTTTTTTTAGAACATTTGTAAAATCTCCCATTCTTTCAAGTTTAAAGAAAACTATAAATCATGACCAACCAATGTGAGGAGAGGGTGACTTGGCCTCACCCTACTTACTACAATACAAAATGATATGACAACTTTTTATATAGAGAATTCCCTTTGCTTCTACTCCCTTGAGCTTGAAATTGGAGCTTCAAACTTACCCAAGGATTAATATATCTATGAGTTTGAATTTAAAATCTTCCTTGGATACATCATTTGCTAAGATTGATTTGCCACATATCCTTGTTGACACACCTTCTAAACTTTAGTATCCATTATCTAGTTCAAAATCTCACATAATAATATTAGCTCTCCATATTCACACTAAGGATACCCAAATTCCAGATCTTTCATGGACTACATGTCTATAAGGGGGTGTGGCAAATCAATCTCTGCAAATGGAATTTCCATGGTATGTACCTTAAATTACCGATGCAAACAAGGTTGCAAGGCTAAAACACATAGCAAAGCACACAAGTTTTTTTCATGATTTTTGACAAGGGAAGCAAGAAGAGAAAGTAAGAAAAATACAGGGAGTTATTGTGTGGATACGTGTATAAAGCTTTGTTTATGAAGGTGTTAAGTCAAGTGTTCAAGTGTATGTCCCAAGGATCACCTCTACTATAGAGTGACCTCTTGCCATAAGGCAAGTCCAGGCTCTTCAAAGGTGGCAAAAACCAATGCCCCCTGGTGAAGGTATTTCACAACTATTCTAAGGGGAGATCTAACATGCTTTTCTTTAATCTTTTTGTAAAATTTTCTACATAATTAGAAGCAATTAGAGTAAGGTTTTAATCAATCTCTTCTTGCATGTTGTGAATATGAGCTTCTTTCTTATGCATGGGCTGCTCTTTAGATTGAGAAGACCCACTATAACCTTCTCTGCAATAGCTTCTTCAATTTCAGCTTCATAGATGTCTTCATCTTTGGCTTCTATGGATGCAATCAATTCTTTGATTGCCTCCAATCGGATTCCTTGAATATTCAACTTCTCTTCATCCTACAAATACACATGAAGAGCTTGCAAAAAAGCATGCACAGATTCTTCAGTTTCTTCACCAACATATTGTCTTTTCCGTTTAATTACATAAATTATTACATCATGAAATCCTCGTTTTGCAATTTCGAGAATTTCATCCAATGTAAATTCAATTTTGCTTCCAAGAATCCTTTCTTCTAGGATCTGCTTGAGATCTATCTCGCAGTCTCTATGTTAGACTGTAGCTTGTAGCCGGGATGTTTTCCTTTTCTCTTTCCTTCCGTCTTCTTTGCTTGTGGGGCATCTTCCATATCATGCTCTGGCGGTGGTGGTGGATTTTCAGTAGCCTTCTGCTGATCCGGTTTACTTCTTGTCACATGTTTGGTTGGCCCTGAAGAGGAGGGACGGGCAACATCTTCATCTCTTCTTCTTTTTTCTTCTACCACAGCTTCTTGATTATTCATTTCAGCCAACCGAGCGAAAGCTGAAAATGAATCAACCGGCTCGGTCCATCCGGTTCTTCCTTGGATGCATTGATTGGCAGTAGTCAAATCATCTTTGGACGCTTTGCCTCACGATCTAAGGCCTGCATCCACACTTTAGATTTTACATCAGCTTTACATGCTTTAACAATCTCATAGGTTGGCTTGATTTGCAGCCCATAGGTAGCTGCATCAACAGTTGCATAGGTTGTTATTGCTGCCAAATCCTCTAGTCTTTTCTTCATGCCACCGTTACCAAAATTTGGCTCAAGAGGAAGCCTAGTTTCGGTCGCATGAATTTTACCATCCTTCCAAAAAACTAAATTTTGCGCCTTAGCTTCACGAAATGCACTCCACTCCCTCTTATCATGCTATAGGCTATCACACCAGATATAGCGTCTTTTGAAGCCTTATCGTATGGGTCTTTGGGCAGCTGTTTGTCCTCTTTCTTCCACTTTCACATCAAGTCTTTTCACCTTGGAATTAGTCTCCGTTAGATTAAGATGATCCCGCATGCTCTTGATCAACTCGTCCATGACATCCTTCTTTGGAGGTGGAACAGTAGGATTTCTTGGTTGCTCGGCCATAGAAAGAGGAGGTTGAGATATAGGAACATGCTCTTTTATGGACTCAGATGGTGTAGAGATAGAACCCCACCTTAGGCGCATCGGCTCTCTCTAGCAATCATATTAACTGCTTTAGTGACATCACCCCAAGTAGTCTTCAATCCCATCTCAGAGTCAAGATCTTCAAGCCAATCAGTCAACTTCTCTTGAAGAAAAGGATCCGCAGCCTTCAGAAACAATTCAATCATCTGGCTCTCCATACTTTGCTGATCATTAGGATCTAGCTGAGCAAATTTACTTTCAAGTTCGCAGTGAAGAGTAGTGGGCAGTTAGTCTCTTATTGGGCCTTTCAACCCATTCAGTGAAGATTTTCTTCATCATGAGGCCAGAATCTTTAAGAAACAATTCTTCTCGAAGAGCCTTCTTGAATGCAGACCATCCCGCATCTTTTTGGAAAAGACCATGAATGCAGAGCCTTCTTGAATGCAGACCATCCTGCATCCTTTTGGAAAAGACCATGAATCCGGTCTTGGAGGCCATGCACGGCCAAATGGGCAAATTATCAGCTCCAAGCATGATGAGGGACCCCAAAGAAGACCATCTTGTCAGTATAGAGGCGGATAAAAGAGGACACATTTTGCCCATTAAATTGCTTGAGCTCCTGCCCATGAGCTCCTGCCCAACTGCTTCCAAAGCTTTAATGGCAGCAGCATCATTCCGCTCTTCATCTTGCATCAATTGTTGCTGCAGTTGCATCTGCTGTTGAAATTGCAATTGTTGTCGTTGGCTCTCTTGCATCAGATGAACCAACTGTTGCAAGGCATCTCCTCCCAAAATTGGTGATTCTCCCATTGTACTTTCTCTTCTACAGCTGACCTTCACATCGGGTTCACCACTGTTGTCGTGTTGGGGGTCGACACCGGGGTTTAGAGTAGAAGAGGAGTAAGAGAAAAGAATGGGGCTTGATAAGTCTTGGGTTTTAGAGATGATTCAGTTGGAGAAGAAGACCTCAAGCTTTTTCATATACTTAGCATATATGAATGGCATCAAAGACTTTGACTTGATTACATCAAATGCCTATGAGGTTAATAGACCAATACATGTAGAGATTTTATCTCAGATCTAATCCTAATACATATGTCAAATGCAATCCCAAACGGTTACAATTTCATGAATGCCAATGAACAACAACTCCAAGATACAAGTATTTGAGTGGTAGATTCCACTACTTCCAAGACATAAACCAAAAGCTCTTGAAATGCACTGACAAAGCTTTTAATTCACTTCAGCCCTGTTTTATAATAGTAATTTTCAGCCCATAAACAAGCTCCAAAAATGCACATAAACTCAAGAATAAGACTCTCTAATCACTCTCAAATGAAGCCCTAATGTTTAGAGGTCAATAGCAACACTTGCAACCACATAGATCACTTGATTTCCCTTTGAGAAGATAAGAATAATAGGATGCCCTTTTTATGATTTCTTTTGGGAGAGCCTATTCAGCCCATACATTGGCAAAAATGACCTCTTGACTTGCCCCAAAGTCACTAAAGTACTTGGGCACAAGAAGGGACTTCCATGGTATACGAATATGGTAAGAGAATGGAAGAAGATGCTCATAAGAGCAAGCTGAATACTTTTACTTTGTTTCTCCCTTTCATGGACTGTCATACCCCTCATTTTTGTGACCAAATGGATGGGTCTTTGGGCAATTGTCCATCCTCTTTCTTCGACTTTCACATCAAGCCTTTTCACCTTGGAATTAGTCTCCGTTAGATTAAGATGATCCCGCATGCTCTTGATCAACACGTCCATGACATCCTTCTTTGGAGGTGGAGCAGTAGGATTTCTTGGTTGCTCGGCCATAGAAACAGGAGGTTGAGATACAGAAACAGGCTCTTTTATGGACTGAAATGGTGCAGAGATAGAACCCCACCTTAGGCGCATCGGCTCTCTCTAGCAATCATATTAACTGCTTTAGTGACATCACCCCAAGTAATCTTCAATCCCATCTCAGAGTCAGGATCTTCAAGCCGATCAGTCAACTTCTCTTGAAGAAAAGGATTCGCAGCCTTCAGAAACAATTCAATCTTCTGGCTCTCCATACTCTACTGATCATCAGGATATAGCTGAGCAAATTTGCTTTCAAATTCGCAGTGAAGAGCAGTGGGGCAGTTAGTCCCTGATTGGGCCTTTCAACCCATTTAGTGAAGATTTTCTTCATCATGAGGCCAGAATCTTTAAGAAAGAATTCTTCTCGAAGAGCCTTCTTGAATGCAGACCATCCCGCATCTTTTTGGAAAAGACCATGAATACAGAGCCTTCTTGAATGTAGACCATCCTACATCTTTTTGGAAAAGACCATGAATCCGGTCTTGGAGGCCATGCACGACCAAATGGGCAAAGTATCAGCTCCAAGCATGATGAGGGACCCCAAAGAAGACCATATTGTCAGTATAGAGGCGGATAAAAGAGGACACATTTTGCCCATTAAATTGCTTGAGCTCCTACCCATGAGCTCGTGCCTAACTGCTTCCAAAGCTTTAATGGCAGCAGCATCATTCCGCTCTTCATCTTGCCTCTGTTGTTGCTGCAGTTGCATCTGCCCATTAAATTGCAATTGTTGTTGTTGGCTCTCTTGCATCAGACGAACCAACTGTTGCAAGGCATCTCCTCCCAAACTTGGTGATTCTCCCATTGTACTTTCTCTTCTACAGCCGACCTTCACATCGGGTTCACCACTGTTGTCGTGTTGGGGATCCTACCCATAAAAGAAGACCATCGGGGTTTAGAGTAGAAGAGGAGTGAGAGAAAAGAATGGGGTTTGATAAGTCTTGGGTTTTAGAGACGATTCAGTTGGAGAAGAAGACCTCAAGCTTTTTCATATACTTAGCATATATGAATGGCATCAAAGACTTTGACTTGATTACATCAAATGCCTATGAGGTTAATAGACCAATACATGTAGAGATTTTATCTCAGATTTAATCCAAATACATATGTCAAATGCAATCCCAAACGGTTACAATTTCATGAATGCCAATGAACAACAACTCTAAGATACAAGTATTTGAGTGCTAGATTCCACTACTTCCAAGACATAAACCAAAAGCTCTTGAAATGCACTGACAAAGCTTTTAATTCACTTCAACCCTATTTTATAATAGTAATTTTCAGCCCATAAACAAGCTCCAAAAATGCACATAAACTCAAGAATAAGACTCTCTAATCACTCTCAAATGAAGCCCTGATGTTTAGAGGTCAATACCAACACTTGCAACCACATAGATCACTTGATTTCCCTTCAAGAAGACAAGAACAATAGGCTGCCCTGTTTATGACAGTTTTTGGGAGAGCCTATTCAGCCCATACATTGGCAAAAATCACCTCTTCACTTGCCCCAAAGTCACTCAAGTACTTGGGCACAAGAAGGGGCTTCCATGGTACACGAATATGGTAAGAGAATGGAAGAAGATGCTCATAAGAGCAAGCTGAATACTTTTACTTTGTTTCTCCCTTTCATGGACTGTCATACCCCTCATTTTTGTGACCAAATGGATGGGGCAAAAAGGACTCTCACCTTATTTGTTTGTATCTCCTCTTTATCTTCAGTTTGCTCTGTGTTTGCATGCTTTGGAGCATTCACCATAGTCTTCAACTCTCCCTCCATCTTCTATAGGTGTGCAGGCCCGAAAAATGCGGGCTGCATTCCTCTCCTTCTTCCACACAAAAAGTGGACCATTCAGGGCACTTACTAGTTACACAAGTCTCTTACAAACACTACTTCATGTCCCATACAAATCAAATGGACTTTGGGCACTCTTCTTGACTTCCAAGGAAATACACCTCATGAACCAATGTGTCATAACCTGTAAACTATCAATCACCACCTGTTGATCAAGTTGAATGTCCTCATAGACTTAATTTTTGTCAATTTACATGAGACAAACTGAAAATTGCATGTCAAGTTACAAAGAAACTTATGAGATTAAATGGCATCTAAGACAAACATAGGGGAATAATGACTGAATTATGTATGAAAGTTTCTTATGTGAATCCTAATGAAGTTATTCTGCAAACATAAGAACTCCATGTTTTATGCCATGAACAAAAAACCCTTTGACAACGTGCATCGCGATGGCAGTTAACAAGTAGCAAACAACACTCCAAAACTAAGAGAAGAAGAAGGAGTGATTAGGGAGATTTCTGAGCAAGTATTTGGGGTTTTATCCCCCTTTCGAAGCCAATCGAACCATCAGATTTGGGTTTCCAACAGCTAAGAAGAAGTTTATGTTTTAATGCATGTTTATGGTCTACGCGAGAGCTCCATGAGATAGTCATTTCTTTGGTCAACACATTGAAATTTCTTTGCTATTTCTAACTCTATATTTTCCACATCAATAGGGGTAACAAGACAATAAATAGGACAAAGAGAAGTGGAGCTAAGAAGAAGGTGATGAGAAGGAGGATGAGGGGAATGAGGATGAGAAGGATGATGAATATGATACCTCCTTAGATGAGATCTAAATGATGTATATAGCATAGTAGGTAGCTTGTTCAATAATACAAGACATAATAAGTGGCTTAAAACTAATGTCAATATATTTGGTATACATTTTCTTATTTTTGCTAATACAAGCTAGCCTTGGTGACTTAGTATCCATATACAATCATGATTGCAATTTTCATCCACATATATATAGATGGGATCATTTGAGTTTCACTATATGCTTTTAATAGTCCCCCCCCTTTTACACACACACACACACACACACACACACACACACACACACACACACACACACATACCTACATACATACAAATACATACATACATACATACATACATACATACATACATTCGTATTTATTTTAGTGGAACCTAAGTCGAAAAAGGCAATACAGTTGAAATGTATAAGGGTTTATCATGATGCTTGGGATCCTAAAGCATGTGCCTTCTACAATATTAAGTGTCTAAAGGATAGATATCCCCTCACTACAAAGGAGAAAATGTGGCTTACTAGAGTGAGTAAAAAGAAAGGCACTTGGCTGGCTGGCACAACCATGGCTAAGAAGCAGTTTATTGATTTTCTTCACATGGCTAGAGGCCTAAAGGTTGGCCCTAAAGAGGCAATCATCCACCTATGACATCACTCTATGCATATTTCTCTGACTACAATGAAAAGTTAAAAGAAACTTTTCCTAATGCACCACTTTAATTGATTCTTCCCCATAGAGCCAATTTTGAGGTCAAGTGTGGCTTGGGTGTTTTTTGGTTTATGCGAAAGTCGTGCAAATAGAATTACTTACTCTTCTTTGTAATATCAAAGATCACATTATAAAAACACAAAACATTGCAATTATAGAGGTAGATTCATGATTACAATTCAAACTTGTGCCACACTTGCTTGCTTGTAAATAAGGGGAAGGATGTTCTTACTTAGTCAAATACATTACACCTATTTGGCCCTAATATACAATATTGAGGCAAGTAAAATAGCTCCAATATTGTAACATGGGAATCATCGAGTGGCAATGGTGCATCTAGTAGAGGTTTGTAAAGAGCTAGTTTTGAGCGAAGAACCTAATTTGGGTTTATTACTAGAACTGCTGGCATTAGAATGATGTGCGTCATTGAGAAACAGGGGAGGGGGTGTGTGATGAGGTAAGGGTAGGGAACCTTCCCGCATTTGCACTACCTTGCTCATGGATGGCCAAAGGTCCGAGTCAACTTGGATGCACCAGTACATCACCTTCATCACAGCCTCCACCTGCGCAGCCACCACTTCCTACACAAGGAGTCGACCACCGCCCCCACACTCCTACCATAAGCCCACACCGAGAAGCACCATCTATCGTCTACATTGAGCATGGTTGATTGCGTGTGAAGGTAGTTGCTGCAGCCACTCACAACCTCCATTGCCAGCATTTCGAAGCTGTAGACGTCAACTTTGGCAGTGATGGGCTGGTTGGATAGCCACTCGAGAGTGAAATATCCCTTGGTTCTCCTGATGGTGGTCACCCTGACTGTGTGCTCTGCTCAATAGGCATGCCGCCCCAAATTTTGCCACCTTGGACACCTGAAGTACCTATCGATGATGCACCAAGGAGAAAAAGCATGAGCAAAGCAAAGATAAATTTGAAACTTCATCCTACAAGTTGCAATGTGACATTGAATTGGCTACAAATGTGAAGAAAGTGTTGGAAGAAAGAATTCTCAATAGCAAGGTGGAGTTTACTTTGGGAGAGGTACTTGGAATTGCTAAATGTGAGTTTCATGATGAGATCATTGATATCATCAAGAGGAAGCGACAAGTTTTAGGAGATCCTAACAATCCCCACTCACAAGGAGATGGAGAGACCTTAAAGTCCCAAGGAATACATGGTTTATAGGAGGTACATGGGGCGGCACATGCACATGAAGATGGAGATGCAAGAAGCATGGTGGATTGTAATTAGTTCTCAAGAAAGATAATGTAAGTTTGATTTGATTATGATGAGGAATCTAAAGTTTTTCGCAAAAGCCATTATTCAAGGAATCATTGGGCCAGGACTACAATAAAGACTTTAGTTAAGGTTGGTGATCTTGATGAACCATGTGTTGCACTCATAGATCACGGTTCAAAATTTAATCTTATGTCAAAGAGTCTCTACTCCAAAGAAAGGTGGCCGATTGATATGAATTATAAGTGAAGAATTTGGGCTGTGAATAACTCATCAGGGGATTTGTATGGTGCTTGTCCTAATTTGAAAGTGATTATTGGAAATGTTCAAGATGAGTATAATTTCTTTGTATAGGATATGTTTTTTTACCCTTTGATTCTTAAACAACAATACATTACTATAGTTTGTATGGAGGCTAAGGTGATGGATGATGGTTCTGCTTATGCTAGAATAAGAAGCCGTGGATGGGAAGCATGTTGTTCAATTCTTGACCATATGTGTGGATCATGAGAGGAATCGAGAAAGTCTTCATGAGCATCCTTTACCAAAGATTAGCAAGGAGTTCAAAGAGCATCGAGATATGATGGGTTTTCTATATGTACTATTGTAAAGCATGACTATGACAGTACACAAATAAAAAGGTTATCCCCTAATTTAGAAGGTAAGGAAGCTTTTTCTAAAGAATTCATAGGGCTAACAACAGAAGGTTCCATATGTGGAAAGTTTCAAGACTTGCAAAGGAAGGAAGAGAAACATGTTTGTAAAGTTCAAAAGAGCTTGAAGGAAAGTAGTATGATTGAAGGTGATGAAGGGATTTCATGAGTTTTTGAAGAAGTTTCTTCTGTTAATACTATTGGAGAGCTTGCAGCCATAGTTCATTCAAATCTAGAGGAAGGTAATCAAGTTGTCAATGTATATTCAGTGGACATGTATAAAGTGATTGAAGGCTTCAAAGAAGACAAGACATGTATTCCAAAGCAAGTGAAGAACCAGAAGTACATGTGGAGACCAAGTACAAAACAATCACTAAAAAGGTAAAACTTGTTGCTAAACCTCTACCTTCTAATAGCAGAGAGAAGATGAATCAAGCCTTTCAACAACCAAACCTATGAGATCGATAAATAATTGGGCATACATTTATACCATGTTAGATATGCTCATTTTCCTACTCTCGTAAGGTGCCACCAATGATCCATGATGCTCAAAGTTATAAGGCCCCCATTATGAGGAGAAGCCATATGTGAGCTTGGACATTTGGTGGGTCCTGACTTGCATGTCGAACGAGGTCTATGCGACTAGATGGCCAAAAGGTAACCATAGCAGATGTAGCCTTTGGGTTAGATAGAGTAGTTAATGCTGGTAGTAACTTGAGTCACACCGCATCAAGTTGTAGATAAGGAAGTTATATGGGACCTCTATTTTAGGTCCAAGGGCTGTTGGCAAGGGGTAGGAAATATTCCCTCGCATATTCCCTGGCCAACTTGCTCTTCTCCCGCTGGCAGGAACCATGGCGCTCTTGCCTTGCCTGCTTGTTATTATTATTTTATGATTGTTATTATGTATAAGACTCGTCACGTCTGCGAGTGAGTCGTGCTTTTTAAAACTTCTGCCTGACCGACAGTCCTCCGAAGTCTCCAAAATGTTGATCGTAGACCAAGTCACGAAAGTGTGGAACGCGTAATGAAAGATGGCAAATGTCCACTTCTCACTCGCTCGTGATTCTGATGAATTCTTGTCACGATCGCACAGACACGTCCCGACCGAGTTCATGACTAGACTTTTCTAAGTATGAATTCACTCGCTGTACGTCCAAAGAGTGCAGTAAGTAGTGAGTGTGACACCACCCCCTTAGTTTTCTTTTGACGAACATTTTGGTCACGCACTCTGTAATATGACATTTTCTAAAAAGAAAACTTAGAATAAAATTATATTATTGTAGTGCAAAGGTTAAATCTGCGAGGGGAGAGAGTGAATGAGTGTGTGTGTGTAAGTGTGTATCAATTATAAGTATATTAAATAAGATTTTTTATTAGGATTATAAATAAATTTAGAAAAATTTAAAGTACAATATTTATGTGTTACTAATTAGATAAAAGATAAACAAAAATCTACATACATACATACATACATATATATATATATATATATATATATATGAAATATAAAAATGACTTTTTTCATTATATCACAATGTTTTGAATGCTAAAAATTAATCATAATATTTGAAATCATATTTTAATAATTTTAACTTTCTTTATATTGAAGTTGATTTGTCTTTTCAAACGTGAATATGTGGTCTTTTTCCATATGAGTTGAAGTTTTTTTACTCAATATGATGTAACAAAAACATTTGAAAAATATCATATCATAAATAGGCTTTATCCTACTTTTTGTGGTAGACCCCACCTAAAATGAAGGGGGTCTCTCTTCTTTTCACCCTAGTAACTACCTCTCTTCTTCCTTCAAGTGATTTGAGCGTGCGGGTGCGTACATGGACGTGTTAATTCAAAACTTGGGTATATTTCTAAGGTATTTTTAAAATTTCAAGCCTTTCTTTTAAAAAATTCTAATTTATTTTTACCCCAAAAATTGATCTTTTTTTAAATTCACAAAAAGGAGCTTCCTTTTCTCAAAAGATACGCAATCATATTTCAAGTTGAAATACTCATATTTAATACACTTTTTCGCATTAGATGACCTCTAAATCAATTTACATTTTTAAAACTCTACACATATGGTGTAGAGAACCCTCTAGAGATAGTTACATAATGACTTTATGCTCTACTTTTTCTCCCAAGTACAAAGTTAGTAGGGTGGAGTAATTTTGATAGTAAAATTTGACTTTTTCTCTCTCCTCTCAAAAGTAATCTTCTCCATCTTTGAATGTGGCTAACCATATTATATGATCATCTAAGTATTTTATATGCTTTCTTTTGCTATCTAATCCTTGTAAATCAATATTATACTAAACAATTTAATCTACACCATTTCGTCTTCTATCTTATATTTCCTAATGGAATCACTTGGGGACATACGCAATAGTAAGAGGAAAGTGGATTTGCATATTCTTGTGGACAAAGAGTATGTTATTATTACAACTACTTATATCAAGCATGGTCTAGATGCAACAACACTATAATATGTATAGCTTATACTGAAGTTTGTAGCAACTTTGTTAATCTATTGAAATTTTTTTCCCATCATCGCTAAAAAGATTGCTATTTACATCATCATAGAAACATCGCTATTTGTGTCGTTATTAGTATTGTTATATAGCAACACTAATGGCAATGCAAAGAATAACGCTAATAGAGACAAAAATAACAATGGCAAAATAACAATGTTAATACTGACAGTTGCAATAAAATTTGCGATGCTAATAGCAGTGGTATTAGGAAAAAAAAAATTGGGATTGCATGGCTGCGTATAAGCAACCTTCCTTATCACTACAACTGATTAGGTCCACAAGGGCCCATATTGATGTTTTTATTGAACTACGAAAAAAAACCTATGGATGTGTCCAATACTATGTAAAATATGTCATCAAAAGATTTGAGGCCAAGCACGCATTAAAATGACAAATCTCCACTTGTAAATTTAAAAATAAACATTATCACATGAATACCATCACTTTCATAGTATTTCAAACATGAACATTTACTTACATTTTCTGTAATCTTCATGCTTAGTTACAAGTGATTATAAATATGCCCCACTAAAAACCTCCAAAAAAATAGGGAGTTAATGATATGGAAAACTGAGCTTGGAGCTATAATTCTACAATCAACAACTCCCTAGGTTTTCTTTTTTTTGGACCTTCATTTCATGTTTTTTGTAAATTGTTTAAATAGAATCGATATCATGCGAAGAACCCCATCGAATGTTATAACTTGAAACAATTTTTACATTTTATCTCAAAATATCTTTTGTAACCTGCCCGCCTATTGGCTATTCGGGCATGTTTTTAGCGGTCCATTGAGAGACGAATCTAAGTGACGTTGCTCGACACTTCCATGGAATGTTATAAGGTTTTTCGCCTAGCATTTCTCAAGTCCGCCTCGCAACAGAATGTTCATGGCAGAACCCACTAGGATCCACTTGAAACTTAGGTCTTTAGTGATATAGGTCTCCTAATAACATTCTAGCGTCAAGTCTTGGATAACCTACTTTACTGGTCCAAATCACATAGCACCACAAATTTCCATCCTTTATCTAGAATAGGATTTTCCAATGCCACAGATGTTGGGGCCACGGAGGTCCTCAACTCCATTTCGGACTTGGCAAGGGGTTTCCCTAACCCACAAGCTACCTCAAAGTGAAACACTATTCCCATGGTTGGCCTTTTCACTACTCGACCTTCGGCCCATGAATTGAGCGGTGCCCTTTTCGGGTTGATCCACGGTGCGATCTTGGAGGTGATCCACCCCTGCAATGAACCTTTCCTTAATTAGATCATTTAAGAATCAAGCACAAACAAGGCATCCAGCCCTAGTATCATCTTTCAGAAAACATTCATTCATCTCCATGGCAACTTGTCATCACAGACCCCTGCCATGAATTTACCATAAATCACAAGCACTTGGAATAATCATCCAAACGAAAAACCAACAATCAGTTGAATGTAAAAGCATTGATGATGTTATTCGATCAACCAACAAAACCAATTGTATCTCTTCCAAACAATGCAATAATAGTCGCGATAACATTTCCATCAGATATTCGCTCTTCCCCTTGGGATCTAAGAGTGATACCATGCAAAAATTTATTTAACACTTCGACTAAGACATATGTTAAGGTCTCATATAACTATGCAAGATGTAAATTCTATTGATCACTTACATTGATCGATAATCCAACCTTCCTCCAACAAGTATAAAAGTATTGATCTTTAGTTTGACTTAGGGTTTTAATCCCAATCCTTGAGCTCTCTACTTGCCTTTGAGGCTTGGAGTTGTTGTTTGTATCAATCTAACCCTGAACTAGATTGCTAAAGGTACTGATTATCTGAGGGTTCGCAAGACTTCTTAGTTTTAATCCTCATGACTAATTTCTTGTACTAGCTCTTAGTCAAAGTCATGAAGCAAACATGAAATTATTCTCATATATTAAACATGTTATAGGCATATTGTATAAATACTTGATAAGGTAAGTGTGAGATTATCTCAAGTAACTAGACTCCAACAAGCC
Source organism: Lygodium microphyllum (assembly GCF_053477565.2). Taxonomy (NCBI): domain Eukaryota; kingdom Viridiplantae; phylum Streptophyta; class Polypodiopsida; order Schizaeales; family Lygodiaceae; genus Lygodium; species Lygodium microphyllum. The sequence goes on along the minus strand of NC_141136.1, from coordinate 38,382,856 downwards.
TTGCATTGAGCTAGAATCTAGTTTTTCTTAATATTTGGGCACTTAGGCTAAGTACTTTTAAAGTATCTAAACTTTAAACTAGAACTTCCTATCCTTAATTCTTGATGTGATATTCTTTAAGCAATTCTGCTATTGGTAACCCTTCACTATGCTTTAACCTAGCACTTGTATGCACATTTCTTAGTGCCATTCTTTTAACCATTATGCCATTCATAACCCTTGACTGATTCTTCCTTGTAATTGCTCTATCAACAAATAAGCCATAATATGCAACTAGGTGCAATTAACTTCCTTTGATACATGCACTCTGCAAACTCCATCTTTCGAATCTTTGCGATGAATTTATCATTTTCAATAACCCATTCTTGTTCGGCATAGTAGTGTCTCATGCGAAACCAAAGCAAGTAGCTAACAACTTAGAAATGTATTATTTACATCCAGTACGGTAGTTGTATTGGTAGTGATACCCTTGCCCGAGGCTTTGTTGCGGATTGTGTGATTCTCACCCTCACTCAACATTCTTCGCTTGGGGGCCATTCTGGATCTTTCTCACTACTAGGTGCAATCCTTGTACGGACTTCAACAGCCACTTGCTCAAGAAGAGGGGGGAAATATGGGGGAAATTGGCTTGAGGGGTAGGAGATAAGCTCGATGAAAAGGAAAAAGAGAATATGCATGTGTCCACCCTCTAAGGAGGGGAAGAGAAGAAGAACCTTGGAATATTCCTTTTCTCTCTCTCTCTCTCTCCCTCTCTCACACCCTCTCTCTGCCTCTCTCTCTTTGTCACTCTCTCTCTGTCTTTCTCTCCCTCTCTCTCTCAACCGTACCAGGGTGTTTCATTCCTCTCTCCCCTTACAATGGGGGGGGGGGGGGGGGGGGGGGGAGGGGTGGTTTATAATGGCGGGAGGTGGGTTATTATGGGAGGTATGACGGAGCCAATGTTGTGTTGGAAGGAGTAGTTGGGGGGGGGGGGGGGAGGAGGTGGCACTCCTCGCCATCGTCATCGTCATCATCCTCATTGCGATCACCTTCAACTTCTTTGTCATCATCGTCTTCTTCCTCCACGTCAATGTCATCTCCTTCTTCTCCTCGCTCATGATCATTGCCTCCTTTCTCCCCCTGTCACCTACTCAACGACGACAGGGGGGAGGGAGGGAAACAAATTTCAATTAATGTTAATGAAAATTAGGGGGGATTCCTATGTGGAGGGGAGGTGGGGATATTACATCTTTATATAGAGTTTGGCTTACATATCAAATGAAAGACGTCCAAACTAGCAAATCTTGGATATTATTACAAACTACAAGTTGACTCCAAATAAATCTACACATGAGACATTTCTTCTATAAATACCTTGCTAGTGCACATTGTCAAGATAATTTGCACATATGTTGGGAAGAGACCAGGTCTCTAGCTATGGGAGTGAATAAGAGTAGTAGTGGATAGATAGATGTATATGATATTAGAGAGATTCTTAAGCAAGGATTAACGATAGTAAGAGATTAGGTAGATTGTTGTATAAGAGTAGAGATGATGATAGAGATTACATAGAGTAGAGACCAAGTAGAGATGAAACAACACACATGCAAGAGATCAAAGGCTCAAAGAATCCCAAAACCAATCCTTGATTAAGAAAACCTATTTACAATGAATCTTTCCTTCATCATGCCCTGTTTTACACTTTTATACCCAAAAACTCACACCAAACACTAGCTTCTACTCTACTACTCAAATAGAAAATCTCATGGTTTTGTTGGCTCTGAAAGGGAGGTAAAACCCCAAGATGTCTAGTTAGAAATCTCCCAAATCACTCATTCTCTACTTTCTACATCCGGAATCTATTTACTAGCTTCAAACTACGAATCGTGCATGATGTGAATTCGGGAGCCATTCTTTTTTTATGAGATCTCCCAAAACTAGCTAAAAAGCAACTTACTTTATCGAAGACACCCTATTCTAGAAGTTTACTACACTTTTTGAGGATATTTACAATAAATAATATCCAAAATATAAACACTATGCTAAAAATTTCCAAAACTCCCGTAATTTTGAACCGTCCATACTATGTACACTAACACTAATGACTAATATGACATTGACTCTAGATTAAAAAGAAAGATAGATGATGATGCACTTGAGGGTTTTTCACATTATGTCCACATAGCAACACAATATCTACCCCCTCCGAACCTACACATCCTCTGATATGTGCCACATGGTTAATCTTTATCTGGATCAATATATTCATCTTCCATCCCTGCATCTTCATCATCCTCTTGATCATCCAAGTCAGCATAAACTTCTTCTTCATCATGCACATTTCTTCAATTGGTTCACTTACATTCTATCTCACTGAAAAATCTTGATCCTCTTCCGTGCAATAGGAATCTTTAAATTTGTACAATCTAGCTCACACAAAGAATATGTCACCTTATCATGTACATGCTTCACAATACAATGACCAAACTATCTCTTAGAAACCTTTCTGAGTGTACTATGTTGAGTGTTAAGACTATTTTTATAGACTAACACCCAATCTTCTTTTGCAATGGGTTTTGGATGAAGCCTGTATTTCTTGTCAAATCTATCTTTATTCTTCAAGCTAGCATCTTTTGAATGCGTGGTTACAATCTTGATGTTTTTGGACCTCCTTTCTAGCTATCGAATCTCGAAGCAAGAAGATCCTCCATGCTCATTCTTCTAAGGTAGCACACTCCAAGTAGTAATAATATCATCAATAGACATAACAAGCTTTTGGCCATACATCAACTCAGTAGCAATCATTGTACTATGTGTAGTGTGATCAGCTCATAAAGCATACAGTAGTAGCATGGGCCACTCTCAAATCTTACCTCTACATAACTTGGCTAAAGTTTTGATGATAGTTGGGTTTCTGCACTCACTTTTTCCATTGCCTTTCAAGGTTGTATATTGAAGTGATGGCAAGCTTTATACCCAACCGCAAGAATAATTCCCTAGATTCTTCTGCATTCATCTCTCCTCGATCTACAATTATCTTTCCAGCACAACCATAGCTGCAAATAACATCTTTGAAAAGAAATTTGCATATTGTACTTGTAGCCTTTGTTCTCAACACCCAACCTTTGACTTGATTTGTTAGATCTTTCTTCGCAAGTGCAATGTAGCATATTTACCAAAGTCCCATATGGATAGTGACCAATTCAACCACCCATTTGTAATGCATTTCTAATGAATAGGTAGGATGTAGATCCCATCATGATATTGTACATTTGAATACTTTTGGCAAGTAGCACATGTCTCCATAAAACGCAACACATCTTTACACATACCTTTCCACCAATATCTTTATTTGATCTTCGTAAAAGTGGCCCACACACCTTGATGACTAGCCCATAGACTCTCATTAAACTCTTTGATAATTTGTTGTTAAGTCTGCTTATTACATATTACCCTCTGTGGAGTCTTGTTTCTTTGCTTTGGATGCCTCCATAGATGGCCATTCTTTAAGAAATACAAGTATGATTTTCTTCGGATTCTCTTTAGCTCTTGATTAGTCCGTCTCTCCTGCTTAGTCAAAGTGCTCAAGTAGTGGCCAATAAGCAACCATTCACCATCATACATATCATCTAAAAATGATTCAAGAGAATATGCACAACAACAATGATCTCTTTGAACATAAAATATGGAGTAGAAATTTGTACCAATACCATCTCTTTCAACAACTATGTGTTCTTCATCCTCATACCTAGCTCTCGATAACATATCCACAACTAGATTATCTTTACCTATAATACGGTGAAACTCTTGGTTCAAGGACTTGATGTACGTAATCCATTGCAACATAGCAATATCTAGAGTTGAGCAACTAGTGATCATTCCAAGTAAAGGTAGACAATTTGTCTCAACAACCAATGATGCACTAATAAAGTACTCTTTATTAGAATTCAATGAAATGATCACTCCCATAATTCCCTCTTAATCTATGGTTAATTTTGTTGTCTTGAACTAAAGACTTTGGCTCCAAACCACATAGCATATCTAGTTCTCTCTTCATCATCTTGTCCAATAGCCCACCCAATTCCTATTGGACTAGTATACACTATAACAATGATAGGCCCTCCAAACTCATAGTTTACTTTTCTTAGTGTGGGTGTAGATAACAACAAATGTTTCAGCTTCCTCATTGCCTTTGTATGTGATAATGAAACTTTTGAACTTTTCTCAACAATTGGTAGAGTGCATCTACTACATGTGCAAAGTGTGGAATCCAAATAAGAAAGAAAACACATGCACCCAAGAATCGTCTCACCTTAGTTATGAAAGTACAAGTCTCCTTCATCTTTCTCATGGCCTCAACCTTTATTAGAGAAGGCATTCAACCATAAGGCACACACATATGTCCCACAATCAAAACTTCCTTGACTCCAAAAGTTGACTTTGGCCTAGAAACAATAAGATTTACCTCTTCTAACCTAGATATGATCTTCTTACAATAAGAAATATGATCAAGCTTGTGACACCCCCTTGAATCCACTGTCTCATCCTTGACCCCTTCTTTGCACCCTTTTATAGGAAATCATTATGAAAAGGCATAATAACATGTGTCATGAAGTCATGAAGGACGTTGTTTATCACATTCATCATATGTGCAATCGAGTTGATTACTCCCTAAGGTAAGGTACGCATCCTTACTAAATCCAAAGGTGTCCTCATAATTGTTAAATCCTTGCTATCCACATCCAATTGAAATTGATCATATCTAGAGTAGAGATCTCCCATAGAATAAATCACCTTTTCTGCAAAAGTTTATACAAACTTGTTTGCAATTGGACTTGTACCAATTTTCGTGATAGTCACTTTGTTCATCGGTTGCATATCTTGTATAAACCTCAAAGATCCATTCTTCTTTGGAACTATGAACCACCTATTTGAATATGGAACACAAAATGGCTCCAAAATACTCATCTCGATCTTTTCATTCAACAACTCAATCAACTTTGGTAAGGGAGCCTTAGGAAGAACAATAAATCTCAAGTTCTATGGCACATGAGGCATAGTGAAAATAACCATTTGAGCAACAACACTTGGATCCACACATCTAATTTCTTGTGGTTGAAAAGAAAAGGCCTTACCATGTTTTGATAGCATCTCTTGGAAGCAGTTTTTCTTCTCTGGTGCAAGAAGTCCCTCACATAGAATCTTCAATTCCCTTAAAGTCTTTGGTGTATAAAAATTACGTGGTACAACAAATAGAATTTGAGCAAGAGATAGAGAAAGAGAGTACACAATAAATAAGAGGAGCACAAAAAAATTCTTGAACTCTAAACAAGCTGATACAAAGATAGCTCCATCCACCTTTGCGCTTCCAATGTGAAGCTTAGATGGAGATCTAGATAGAAGATAGGTGAAAAGCTTAAGGCTAACTAGAATAACTCTGATTGGGTAAAAGGATGGATCATGAAAGTTGCTAGATATGCTCAATGCCCTGCCCTCGTAAGGTGCCACTCACGATCCATGGTGCTCAAAGCTGGTGGGCCCAACACTTGAAGGTAGAATAAGGGGTGGCACATTACGAGGGTAGGGCATTGAGCACTTGGGAAAGCTACTCATGAATATATGTGTGCCTCACATGGACTCAAAATAAGGTATTTTTAAAATATCATTTTTATATATTTTTTACATACAAAAAGGTGTAATATAAATAGATTATTTACAGATTAAACAAAACAGGGTTATGTTTTATTCAAGAAATATTCATAGATAAGGATATTCATAAATAGGCCTTGAGAACACATGTGATATATAGGATATACATATAGTAACTTCCCTGAGATTGAGCATATCCAAAGAGTTAGATATACTAGATAGAATAACTCTGATTGGATGAAAGGTGAACTAACTCCTTGGCCCTATGCTGAATCTCTAAAGATGAACACAAAGTAGATTCTTTGAGAGTGCTTTGATGGTGAAGATATCTACTCCATTCTCCTCTGTTGGACACTAGACTAGCTCCACTATCCCATCCTCGATCAAATCATGCATATAGTGATATTGGATATCTATATGTTTTGTGCTTGCATGAAACACTAGATTCTTGGCAAGGGTGATGAAACTCTAAGTATCACACCTTAGCATAGTCACGTCTTCATCTTGGACTCCCATATGTCATAAGATTCTCCTTAACTATACTGCTTCACATGCAACAAAATAGGCTACCTTGTACTTTGCATTGGTATAAGACAATGCCATTGTTGATTGCTTCTTAATGATCCAAGAGAAAATTCCTAAACCTAAAGAAACAATAACCAGATACTAACTTTTTGAAATCAGTGTCTCCTACCCAATGTGAATCACAGTATCCCACAAGAGAAGTATGAGAACTGTATACAATACCATAGTCAAGATTTTCCTTCAAGTATCTGAGCACTTGCATCCTAGACTTCCAATGAGTCTCATGAGGTTTTTTTGAAAACCTACTCAAAGCTCCAACATCAAAACTAATACATGGCCTAGTGTTGCGCAAGTAAATCAACCTTCTATACCTCCCAATGTCTACTCTAGTGCTGATGTATCCTCAATGGATAACTTTGTATAGACCTCCATAGGTATAGCTATCTCTTTGCACTTAGTCATACCAAGTGCTTTCAAGATCTCCCATGCGTAATTCTTCTGAGAGATGAAGAACTTTCCTAGCTTTTGCTAAACTTCAATCCCCAAATATTAGTGCAACAAGCCCAAGTTTGCCATTTCAAACTTTGAGCTCAAAGCCTTTCGTGTTTGCTTGATCACATCTTTATAGTCACCTATGATAAGAAGGTCATCCACATATAGGATAGTAACTATAGACTTTTCACCAATCCCTATATACATGCAAGTTAGCATCTGAGGCATATCTTTTGAAGTTTAAGCTTAAAAAGAACTTATCTATCCGTTGTTACCATGCTCCAGCGCTTGTTTGAGTCCTTATAATGCATTGTTTAGCTTACACAATGTATTCTTAGAATTGAGGGATTCAAACCCTAGTCGTTAAATTGCGTACACCTCCTCTTTGAGGTCACCATTCAAGAAGATTGATTTAGCATCCATTCGGTAAACTAACTACTTATTGTGGGTGGTCATTGCAAGTACAGTGCAAATAGTGGTCATTTTGGAAATTGCAGCAAATGAATCTTGAAAATCAGACCCTTCAACCTATGAAAATCCCTATGCAACCATTTTTGGCTTTGCACTTTTCTAAGATTCCATCAGCCTTGTACTTGACCTCAAGACCCACTCAGTGCCAATAATATTTCTCTTTGGTGGCTAATCCCGTAGCTCCCAAAATATCATTCTTCATTATGATGTCATACTTAGCTTACATAGCTACCTTCCATGCTCGATCTCCAAGTGCATCTTCCAAGTCAACAAGCTCCTTTACTTCTCTTATAATCTTGACCATCAAGGCCATATTGATAGTTTAGGGGTTGTTTCATGTCCCCTTTCCTCGTCCTTTCTTATCCAATTTTGTGATCTTCAATTGAAGATCCCTCATGTCTTTAACCAATTCATCTAATACATCTTCCCTAATAGTGCAAACAAAAGATACAATCATAGGGTTATCTATGCTTTTTCACTAGTGTAGTAACATCCTTAACATGCCTCCACTCTATTTTAAGTCCTATTTCTATAATCTGATCCTCTAAAAAATTATCAAGCTTCTCTTGAAGCTTAGGATTTGCCACTTTATAAAAACAACTCGATTTTTTGACTTGCAAGAGCTTGCTCTTCTGCAAGATCTAACTTCTCAAATTGACTTTCAAATTTTCTTAATAACTGTGTAGACACAAGATCTTTATTGGATTTTAGAATCCATTTTTGGAAAGTCTTGCGGGTAATCAAATTGGTGTCTTCAATGCAAGATTATTCTTGGAGTGTCTTCTTGAAAGCTACCTAGTTAGTATTCTACATATGCAATTCAATATCTTGGACTTTCAATTCATATAAAGTGACTCTACAAATTATTGGCTCTATGGAAGTAAAGCCACCCCAAAGAACTCCATATTTTAAGCATAGATATGCAAATATGTAGATACATTCATGCCATTAAATAACTTCATCTCACACTCTACTGCCTACAGAGCATTCATCACAATAATTTCTATTTGAGCAAAAGCATGCATCACATGTTGTTGTTGTACCTGCATAAGCATACACATATTTTGCACTAACTACTCCAAAAAACCACTAGAAATTGTTCTTGAAGGTTCTTCCATCCTACCTTTCCTTCCAACGACCTTTGACGTTCGGTTTACCAATGTCGGAGAGGCTCTAATTGAAAGGTTGTATGCATCTGGGATCAAAGAGAGAAGGAAGTAGAGAATATAGGATAGAATAAAAAAAAACGAAAGAAAGGAGATTCAAATGAGTCCCAAGGTTTTTTTATGGCTAAACTCCAGGACAAATGTTTCTTAGATTATGTAGACAATGTTTACTACTACTCAGAAGCAATCTCTAAGCATTAGATCTCCTAGAGCTCCGTGTTATACCAAACAATATTAGCTTCTTCTCTACTACTCAAACAACAAATTTGATGGTTCTGTTGGCTTTGAAAGGGGGGCAAAGCCTTAGGTTACTTGATAAAAATGATCGCTCCTTTTCCTCTCTTCCTTTTCAGAGTGTTATTTGTTGCTTGAAAACTACACTTGTGCGTCACGCAAATTTGAGAGCCCTTATTTTTTTATAAGATTATTCAAAATTGGCTAAAAAACCAACTTTCTTGCTACATGTCACTTTATTCTAGAAGTTTTATGTATCTTTGTAGGATATTTACAAGAAATAATATCCAAAAAATAAAAAATGATCCAAAAATTTCCAAAATTTTCATATTTTGGAGCCAACCATACTATGGACACTAACATTAATGACTAATATGACATTCACTCTCTCAATTAATAAGAAAGTTGGATAATGATGCATTATAGGATTTTTCGCACTATTTGCATAGTGGCATGACATTGTGATCATTCTATATTTTTTTTTGCTAAATATGCCTCTTTTATGACTCTAAGGCTACTTTTTTACTTTAAATTCGACTCCTAAAGTCAATTCTCATTAGACACCATGGAACATGACATTTCTATCCATCAAATCTACAAAACTGATTTGCCCAACCATAAACTATAAGAGCATCAAGTTGCTACAAACAAAAATACACAATAGAGCACAACGGTTGGGACAAAAAATGACACTAGCTCTAAGGCTCTAGTGAGGCCTCTATGCTCAACCAAAACATCGGATGGGCTCGTGGCTAGGAGCGTATGGAGGATACACTCTCTAGTCTAACTTATATACACATTTGTACCATTTATAGTCCAAAAAATTCATTCCCAACTCCTCACAAAGAGTACCCAAACATAATGGTGCCTAACACCTTATAGCACATACACAAGGAGCAAGCCTCAACTGACTACTGTAGCCGCAGATCTCCTACACCTGGCGGATTGGCCCTAAGATGTGTTGTCCAAATGTATAGCACATTTGAAACATAGTCCTCTCTTTATAAAAATCATTCTAGGAGATGAAGTATAATCCTCACCGAATCAATCCCCAAAGAAACAAATGTATTAAACCTTGTGGCCTAGGATTTCTCATGCTCTCAATGTGGGTCAATATTTAGAAAACCAAGTGCTATGCAATCCAGGAGCCAATACTTGTTTGATACTATGTATATGGAATGTAATGAAAAGTGAATGTCCAAGAGTGCACAAATAATTGATTTAATCAAATTAGCAACGTGGATGCATACAACCAAAATTTTCATGATTTTTATACTACTAGCATATTTTCTTTGTTATATAAGGGACAACATTGAGCATACTTGTGCTACTAAACCCTTTAATTTTTAGAATAAACACATCCTATATGTAAAGTGCATTATAAAAATTAGATTTCAGCCTATATTTAGCACTCATGACCCCTCCCCTCCTTACAGTTTAATGTTATGCTTGTAGTGGTAGCTGTAGAGAATGTTTTCATGTCATTTTCTTATCTAAAAAGCAATAAATCATATATTGTAACATGGAAATGGAGCTAATATAAGGCTAAACATCATGCCTTAGGTGCACCATACATCCACAAACACAATTATAATTTTTTGGCACATAATTGTTTTTTTCTTATAAAAGTATTTTTAAAAATTTTCTTGATCTATTTTAAATGAATTATTGTAATTCTCTAATTTTTCAAAGTCCAAAAATTAAATCACACTCTAATCCATCTTGACATTTAATTTTATCCCACATGAACACAATTTGATTAACCCAAATGACAAAAACATTAATTTGCCTTTAAAAACATGATTTTTGAGTTTTTGAAAATTAGTAACTTATAATTACAAGCATGGATTCTGAATTTATGACACAAAACCCTCAAACATATTGCAGCCTAGCATTTTTTTTTTGTTACACATGAACGAGAATTGCATCATAAATTGTCCAAAAAGATTTGAATTTTATTGAAAAAGGGCTTATAATCTTTTCTCAAGTTTTGAAAATTAATATTTACATTTTTGGGAAGCCCTTGAACCCACCATTGATTCTCAAACCATGCGGGGCACATCATTTCTAAGCATCAACATAATCTCATCATGATTTGGTGCAAGTGGAACAACTAGTCTTCATTCCAATCTATTTCCATTTACTTACACGTGAACCATCTTCAAGAGGAGAGAGAGAGAGGAGAGAGAAATATTTATTTTTGAATTCCCTCTAGAGTCCACCATTTTTCACGTAGAGACAAGCGATTGAGAGCAAAAAAAATGGAGGAGGTTGGTATGATCAAATTAGTGGATCATTTATAGCCTCCAAAAACCCCTCCCACACCCAAATCATCATTATCATGTAGGTGGCCGTCTTTTCCTTTTCATGAAAAAAGAAGCTCTCCCAGGATTCGTCAAAATTTATTGGGGGTAGGGCCCAAGGATCATACATTCTCATGTCTCACCCTCCAAGTCACTTTTACACACTTCCTTGGTCCTCTATACCTGGCTTCTAGCCACTCTCACGTCCGGTGCCCGATCTCACTTTCAAAAAAATTTGTGTGTTTGTCTTTAAGTTCCAAACTATCTGGAACTTATCTTTCTTCAATCCAATACTTCAAAAATTTATAAAATATCTACAACCACTACAAGGTTTGTCTTGTGAAGTAATTGGAATTCTAGTATTCCACGACCACTTAAAATTATCGGATCCATATGCTTCTATCAAGCTTTGAATTCTGCCTTAAATTATCCTAATCTAACACTTCTCTAGCATTTTCCCGATGTTTAAATTATGCTCTCAAAAGCATAGCTCTCACCCTATCCTCAGACAAAATCAAGGCATGAAGTCCATGAGGGAAAGACCCAACGTAGTCTCAGACAGAGAGTAGAAGCTAGTTACTAATCAACTGCTCCAACATAGACTAACTAAAAGAGCTATCAAAGGACTCATCCTAAGTAGTGGTTTGACCTATCTACTTGACGTAGGACAACTGGACTAGGAATTCCTACTAGGTGAGTACTCGTATAGCTTAGTCTATAGCAAGTCACATATTTTTCCATTTTACCACATTCTTTTTCCTTCAATACTTTAAACTCAGATATGTAAAAAGGAGGAAGATGAGTGTATTTGTGACCTAAGGAGAATAATGCATCGATCTTAGGTCTTATCATTGCATCCAAGAACCTATTAAGCTCTCACATAGCGACACAATTTTCCTTTTTCTTCTGCTTTCTTTTATTTTCACTCCAACTATACTTACTTTTTCACTACAAGGATATAGGGGAATAGCAACAGGCGATTCCGATGCATATTAGCAGCATCACTATTCGCATCACAAATGTGATGCAAATAGTAACAGTACTCAGACAAGAAAAAAGCAACCGAAAAGCATGGCATTTTGCTGCAAAGAGAAAAAGAGAGAGTGAAATAGATCGTGTGTTTGGGAGGGAGAGGGAGAGAAAGAGAAAAAGAGAGAGAAGGAGCGACACCATTCACGAAGAAGAGGAGGAAGTGCATGAAGGGTGAAGAGGAGCCGCCGTCGCGAAGAGGAGACAAAGAATCTATCCTTGATCCTTTGTGATGAGTACATTGCTCCCTCTTGGTTTGTTCTTGCTCTTTCTCCTTTTCTTTTGTTTGTTTTTGTTGAGAATGAGGTACATTGAGGGAGAAAGAGAGGAAATGAGAGAGGGAAAAGAAGAAAGGAAAAGGAAGAAAGAACGAGAAAGAGGGAATAAACATGAAACATAATAAAGAAAGAGAGAAATAGAGAGAGATAGGGAGGGAGAGGAGAATAAATGAGAAAACACAAGGGGGTAGAGAAAAACAAAGAGAGGGTTTGTTCTTGTTCTTTAATTTCTTCTTTTTTTGTTTCTTTATTTTTACAATGATGTCCATTGAGGAAGAAAGAGAGGAAATGAGATAAGAAATGAAAGAGGGAGGAGAATGTGGTGCATTGAGGGAGGAGAATAGGAAATGAGAGAGGGAGAAGAAGAAAGGAAAATGAAGAGAGAACGAGAGAAAGAGAATAAACATGAAAGATAACAAAGAAATGGAGAGAGAGAGAGAGAGAGAGAGAGAGAGAGAGAGAGAGAGAGAGAGAGAGAGAAGGAGAGGAGAGAGGAGAATGAGTGAGAAAATATAAGGGGATGGAGAGAAAAAAAGAAAAGGGCAACAAAGAAAGAGAGTGAGAGAAAAAAAAAAGGAAATGAGAGAGGGAGAAGAAAAGAAAGAGAGAACAAGAGAGAGAGAAAATAAACATGAAAGATAACAAAGAATTGGGAAAAGAGAGAGAGAGAGGGAGGGAGAGAGGAGAATGAGTGATAAAACATAAGGGAATAGAGAGAAACAGAGAGAGGGGAAACAAAAAGAGAGAGAGAGAGAGAAAGAAAGATAGGAAATGAGAGAGAGGGAGATGAAGAAAGGAAAAGGAAGAGAGAACATGTAATATGTCCACCTGTTTGCTTGCAGGACACGTCTTAGTAGCCCATTGGGAAGAGAGTCTAGAAATCTCCGCTCGTTACTCCCATGGAATATTACGGGGTTTGCAATCTAGGACTTCCCGAGTCTGCCACGTAGCGAAAGTATTCTGGTCGTTCCCACTTAGGACCGACCTGAATCAAGGTTTCCCTAATGGTCAAATTCCTAAAACGGCAGTTAGCATTGAACCCTAGGCGAACTACTTTACGTAGAAACATCAGGGTCGAAGCGGATTCATGCTACACTTGGTTCAAGGAGAATGGGAAACGAGAGGGATGCAAAGCTCGACCTTTCTACCCATAAGGCATAGTCCCATTCCGTTCCCCTAAAAGAACATAAATCGGGGTTCTAGTAACCTAGATTCTAGGTCAACGTTCCTTGCTGTTGATTTCCTTCGAGAGAAGTTCCATGCTGTTCATTTCGCTTGAGAAAAGTTCCCGGCCAACCGAGACCACCCATTCGTAGGACAGACCCATGGCCACATCCACCGCACTTTCCTCAGGGTTGCTTTAGTTGTCTAATTACCTACCACATTTAGTTGGACACGCATAAAACAGCTTCCTTAATTAGCCAGTTAGACACCGGTTCCTTCATGTAATCTTAGCACTTGACATAGAAAAAAAATGTGAAACAAGTTCCTTTTCAACAGGTTATCTTATTTATCTTTGGAATACATCCATATAATCCAGCCCGTAGGCTAATCCATAATCTGCCCGAAGGTAATCCATAATCCACCCGAAGACAATCCAGCAATCCACGGGGATTACTAATCCAAGATTCTGCCCGTAGACTAGTATGCGGGCCTCGAGATGCAATCCCAAGTCGCGCTGGCCTCTTGTGTAGGGTCCGGAAGGCAAGGGATTTATGGTCAGAGCTCCCCTAGCACCCAAGCGTCCCCTGGCACCCAAGCGTCCTCCTGCTCCAAGTAGCGCCCAATGGAGAGACCTCTCGCGGTAGGTTCGGTCCACGTTCCTAGCGCAGCTAACAACCCCCTTGGTTAGGGTCAGGAATGTTGAGATTTAGCAATCACACTCATTGACAGCGTCTTTGTATGGAGCTTCAGGGCCAAGGACATGCAGGCTTACCTATCCCATATGCACAGTGGTGCCTACTGTAGTTTCCTACTTTCCTATAAAGCATCGTACTTGCTTCCTTTTCTTAATGCAATGATAGTACTCTTTTCTTTTCAGTAAAATGTCAGTGTCATTGTCCACATACACAAGATTGTGTTTATGAGTCCAAGTCTCAATCTTGGAACCTAATTCACTTGTGTAACAAACAGTGTCTTTGTCTTCTCCATCATGAGTCCACTCTTCTCCTTTCATCCACCATAACTCACTACCATGTCCTAGATCCCGCATCTTTCACATGATATCAGAGCCCAGATGGGCATGGCACTACTCTTTGAGCTCCATTTCACTTTCATCTGGCTCAGCTTGAGCTCAGTCGAGCTCAAGACTTCATCTTCTACTCTTTTTTCTCACTGCCTTCTTTGGCAGCCATAGCCAAACCTGCACCTACCTGCCTTTGAGCTGTTAGATCTCTTGAACTAGGTAGTATCTCCCCAAGCTCTCTTCTGGAGGATTGTTCCTAAACTTCATGAGCTTCCATTTGTTGCATAACAGTCCAACATTGGGCTCCTATAGCTCCAGCATTGTCATTCTTCTTTGCTTTTGTCCTGTGGCCACCATAGCTAGCCTGGACATACCTTTGATAGAGGGCTGAGATCTCCCTCTACAGGTTAAATTAGCTTATGAATTATTCTTGGAAGATGTTCCTCAACATTAGGCACAACTCCCTATCACATTAATTGATGATATTCTTGCTCTCTGGCCCAGGCATTACAGAAATCGTCTGCGCCTATCCTGATCTACGCCGTTTCTGATCGAGCACTCTACGTGCGTCGTACTGCCCGCGATTTGGTCGATCTCCATGGGGATTTGATAGCCCTTCAAGTAAGCTTCCTATACATGTAAAAAGTTTGGGAAATGATCAACTACAACTCCTGCAATTTGCAAAAAACCAGGCCCCTGTCTCAAAAACCCTAATTCCACCATAGCCAAAATCTCCCAGACTCATTTTTTCTCTCATTTTCTCACTCTTGACACTAAACCAAGCTAAAGCCCACTCTGATCTACTGTCCCAGCACCAAATCAAGGAGGGGAAGGACCTGAGAAGACTAAAGAAGGATCAACGACCCCGAGCAAGGAAGATTCAAGCTCAAAATCGAGTTTCTACATAGTGTGTTTTCACACTACCATTACTTGTGTCTCTTGACACATTGTAATCTGCTCCTTCACCTGTAACATCTGAGAATCTTGGTACTGATTTGCTGCTGCGTCAGCCATCCAACATGGGAAAAGACTCTCCAAATGCTCGGTTCAAGGGAGTCGGGTTTCACACTTGGCAAACCCGCATCAAGCTCATCCTGATGAAGAAGGGTCTTTGGGCCATTACCAATGGCAAAGAGAAGAAACCTCGAGATGCGGACCTTGCAGTTACTTGGGAGAAGAATGATGACAAGGCAGAAGCCATCATTAAACTGGAATTGGACGACAGCTACATCCATCATGTGGATGCCTGTGACACGTCCCATGACACTTGGGACAAATTGGATACCTTATTTGGTGCACAGTCAAAGTTGTCTAAGTATGGTCTATTAATTGAATTTTTCCAACTTGATATGAAGTCTCATACATCCCTGGCATCCCATCTGAACTACATGGAAAGCCTGCTTCCTCAACTTTCAGGGATAAAGCTAAAAATGGATGAAAATGTTTGCATTGGTGTCTTGTGAAAAAGTCTACCTCCTGCTTATGATAATGTATCAACCACTCTAACTAATATGCCTGATCCTCAACTTGTTGATACTAAAGCCTCTCTGCTAGAGGAAGAAAAGAAACTTAAAAGAAAAAAGAGCCTAGCACTTCAAAGGATGAACAAATGTTATATGTAAACAACAGATACAAATGTAAAAAGGAACCACTCTTCTGTGACTTCTGCAAAAGGACTAGACACACTGAGAAGTTCTGTCATACTAGAAAGAGGTCCCAAAAGGCCTATCTTGTAGCTGTGAAAGAAGAAGAAGACCATGGACCAAAAGATAAAGATGAAGATGAAGATGAAAACCACCAGGATTGGAAGGACAAGACTCATCAGTCCTTCTACTCTCATTACTCTGATAGACTATTTTAAAAGCCTTGTATTTCCTTGCCCTAATGCTTCTTGCCATAAGCTTTGTAAACTCCTCATGTAACTTGGCATTACAGTCCATGTACACTTTGTGAGGCCCCTGTTACAGCCTCTGGATGTCCATCATGTTTTGGTGCCCACACTTAGCCTTTTCTGCGCAGCCTCTGGTGTCTATCATGTTTGTGGTGTGCCCACACTCTGCAGGTGGTTCTCATTACAGCCTCTACACACTTTGTGCCTTTCTAAGTTGTGATTGAGGAGGGGTGTTGAGATTTAGCAATCACACTCATTGACAGCCTCTTTGTATGGAGCTTCAGGGCCAAGGACATGCAGGCTTACATATCCCATATGCATAGTGGTGCCTACTGCAGTTTCCTACTTTCCTATAAAGCATTGTACTTGCTTCTTTTTCTTAATCCAATGATAGTACTCTTTTCTTTTCAATAAAGTGTCAGTGTCATTGTCCACATACACAAGATTGTGTTTATGAGTCCAAGTCTCAATCTTGGAACCTAATTCACTTACAAACAGTGTCTTTCTCTTCTCCATCATGAGTCCACTCTTCTCCTTCCATCCACCATAACTCACTGCCATGTCCTAGATCCCGCATCTTTCACAAGGAAGACAGTCGGGGGTAACTGATGCTGCCTCTCCCTTCAGGCCTTCAACCTGAAGCATTAATTAACTTTCCATTTTTAGTTCCTTGAGCAAACAATGCAAACAGTGCTCCTAAACTGTTATAAGCACAATCAATCCAGTGGTCATTTATTTGGCCAACTGCTAAGGAGTAAATCCTTCTCTTCGAATGCATCTAGCATGCGATATGGGATCAATTGTGACTTGGCAAGATCCCCAAGGGTTTGTTCATTCACCCTTTTGTCCTTGGGTTAGGACCATACCCTATTAACCCAACTTAATCAACACCTTATGTTTCATAAATTAACAGTAAATCCTAGCGACCATGTCACTCTGACTTGATTGATCCTTTGCTTCCAAGAAAATACCTAACTTCCCTTAACTTGGCAAATCAGCCGAAGAAGGGTGGTGTAGCAGGATGACTACTCATCCTCTTGCAAGTTAGACTTGCGCTATTACCTGCCAACCTCGCTCCAAGGAATGGCAAATCTATCTTGTGATTAAACCACAAAGCCGCCCGACGTTGCAACTTGTTGCATAAGTGTCGCATCTAGCTCATAGGATCATTTCTCCCATTGAACGGCGTTTCTTGGTCAAGGAATTTGGGTTTAGACAAGAGGCAGGGTTTGGGGTGTCTTCTTACCAACCCAACCCTAATTGTACTAGGCCAACAACGTTGGGTCCTAGGGTTTCCAAACTCAATCCCAGTTTTAGCATTAGTTCAAACAAACCTTAGGGTAGAAACCCTAGATCATTGTTTACATGGGCGTCCAATTGATCCAATCATTCCGTGAATGTGGGTAGGACCTATGGGTTTGAGGGCTTTGGCTTGGCGTCCAAGTACGATAATAGGCTGCATTTGTGACGTGCCAAACCCTAGCTAGTACTTGAGGTGTTTATCGTGTCAACTAGTTATGCCTATACGAAACCCTAATAGTTATAATATCACAAGTTATTTGGGTAAATTGACCTACTTGTCTTGCGACAAAGACGATCCTTTCCTAGAGATGCTAAACTAGTTTGCAAGACATCACAATACATGTAAACATGCAAATCATTACTTCTACGCACCAAAAGGTTTACAATAACCCTAAATTTTCTTGCTAAAGTCATTACGCATGATAATTTGGAGAGTATCTTACATAGGACCTACTAGGTTTTACATAAAAGAATCATGCCTACAACCCTCTTGTCTAAGCTTTAGAATTTCATGCTTTGATAAGCCATGCAATCTTTTCTAAATGCAACTAGATGAAATGAAATTTACGAATATGTAACATGCGACCCTTAGATACAACATCGTAAATGAAGTTCATGCAAGACTAAGGCTAGTGTTGACTTAATCCATTTCCAAGCATCTTTTGCAGGCAACTTGCAAGTTCGTGGTTCCATTCCCATACTATGCAATTGTCTAGGGTTTCATTTTCATGCCGTGCAACGGATGTTAACCACTCTTTCCATGCGAGACATAACAAGGAAGTTATTAACTAAACGCAAAATACACTTGTTTTTTCACAGCCAATCAAGGATGCACTTAACAATTTCAACCTTTTAATGCTAAGCAATATGCGTTTTAGGCTTGTCACTTTGAAATGCATGACAAGGCAAAATGCTACTAAGCTCCTAAGACGGACAAGTAGTTTATGTTCGCAACTTTTTGGAAATGATAACGATCCAATTTTCATGACATGAACCAACCCTTGTCCATCGTTCAAAGAGATAATTTATCAAATGTACTTTTATCACTACCACATGAATTAATGATAAGCGTAAAATGCATTCTCCCTGTGGAATTAAGCGTGTTTAAAGAATTTCTTAGATGTGGGATTAAATTCCTAAAACCTGGGCTTGTGGATCCGCGGGGATGTCCACGTGTAAGTTCATGGAGGAACCTCCGCAGGTGTGCCTTGCGTCTTCTTGGGAGCCATCATTGATGACTTGAACTCCACGGATTCCTAGCTTTGGCAAAATAGTCTCCAAGCCCGCCTACTTTCTCCCTTGCGCAGGAATTACCCTTTTACAAGGTGTGGATATTAAGACCGGGAATTAGATGTGTGCACAAGGCTTAAGAGGATCTCCCTTAGAAGCTTCTAAAGAGCTTCTGTCCCCTAGAACCACGTGGGGAAAAAAGGGTCAATGATTGGGAGGGAAATTTTGACGACAAGAGGGGAGGTTGATGGTGATATGGTGGCAGGAGGCTGGCGGCGGCTTGACGGATTGTGGTGGTGATCTCCTCAACTCCAGCGGTAGTCTCCCCCAGGCTGGACTATGGTGGTGATCTCCTAGACTGTAGGCTGTGGTCCCTCCTTCTCTCTCCACGATCATGTAGCACGGCAACGTCCCCTCGAATCGTGCCTTTGTTTCCTAGCGTGGCAGCGTTCGATCTCCAGACTCCCTCTCTAATCGACCTTAATACAATAGCCTCTCCCTTCAATTTGTGCCTCCCCCCAATGCCTAAGGGGGAGGTTATATAGGCCAAGGGGGGGGAGGTGGTAGCCACCACATGGCTTAAGCATGCCCCTCCCTCCTCATGCTCCCACACACGACTCTACCTTAGGCCATTCCTCCCCACACTTCCTCTCCTCTAGCCATGCATCGGTTGGGGGAAGGGATAATTATTAAAAACAATTGACTTAAATTTATCCAATTGCCCCTTCAAAAAGGGTGTTTCCCTGCGGCTTTTATGGTCTTCCACCGGGGCCTTGATTTCACAATGAGGAGGCCTCATTTTTGCGCGTGCGGGGTACGGATTAAGCTGCCAATAATTACGATGTGGGAGATAACCTTGCACAGGTTTTACACGGCGTGCAGGGAGTCAAGTTTAATAATATTTTTGAGTGGAAATATTACATTCTCTCCCCCTTGATTTGCAAGCGCTTCTTATAATTCAGTTGAATCCTATACTTCTCTCATAATCTCAACCATCAAGGCCATATTGAGTATGTGAGCAGAAGCCCTCCTTTGCTCCTCTATTCTCTGAGACCTCCTTGGTCCGTCTCCCTTCTCCTCAACAGATGTAGGCAGAGGATTATTGTGGTCATAGAGCAGCTTTACCCAATGCAGCAATGGCTTTTCCGGTGGGGTGATGTCAGGTTGGTGAACTTTTTTTCTCATCATCTCAAGATGATGCTTCCTCCTCCTTAAGGATAGGGACAGCTCTCAGGACAGGTTCATAGTGGACTACTTCTTCGCTTGATGATAAAGTGGAAGAAATTGCCTTCTCCTCCTCCACTGTATGTTGCTCCTCCTTGAACACCACGTTGTCAAAGAGATTGTGCAAGAGCTGCAGAACACGGGGTTCAAGGTACAGCAAGAAATGAGGCTAACAAGAAGAACTCAAATATTGGATGTCAAAGTTCACTATATTCCTTGTCATAATCATAGAGTTACAACAAAGAAATTGAGCAAATCCATGTTCTTGATATGCTGTCATGAACAGTTTTGGTATTTCAACAAGTGATCCTCTCTTTGGTAACCAATGATCCTTTTATTTTATTTCAATTTCCACTCTTCCTTAGGTTTTAAAACAGTTTAGAGTGATCTGTAACCACAATGTCAGATGTTTCATAATCTGAGCTACTATCAGAACTATCTTCTGAATCTGAGCTTTTTCACTCCAGTCTGAATCAGAGTAGTCCCCTCTTTTCTTCCTCTTCAATAGCCCTCCTCAACTCTACTCCCCTTAGCATCAGCTTCATACTCATTGACAACTTCGATTGAAGAAAGCGCATGCACACCAGACCGGAATTTGTTTTCAGGTTTTGAACCCTGGCTTATACTAAATGGTCCTGGTTTCAGATCTGCCCTAGACAGACTTCACAAGTATCCACATAGATATTTTAGAGTAGATGTTCATGGCCTCTCTGGCAGCCCAGTAAAGCTCCAACAGCCTTGTGACTTGTCAGTACTGTCCCTTTGTTGACTGTTAGGGTGGCCTGCTCAGATAGCACTGAGTAGTCGCAGAGACAGAGCAGATGAAGCTCGGAGCTCGAGAGGACACCGAGAGCTCCTAAAGCTAGGCCTGCAAAGTAGCCAAGGGTGGCCATGGTGGCTGTGCAGTTTGTCGAAAGAGAGATAGACAGTACTGCTGTGTTGTAATATGTGTAGGGTCTCTCCAGTTCAGCTGCTACTGTTGTCTTAGTGAATATGCCAACACCACGTTCGATTGCAACCTTCGTTAGGAAAAGATCATCCACCCATTTGTTTCCATAGATTTCATGAGCTTGAACCAGTGGTCAGTTGCCGCAGATGATCAGCCTCCACAAAACACGCTTCTTCCACAGTAATTCAGAAAGCTTCTCGATCTCATCAAAGCCTCTCCCAGCCTTCGAAGTGTGCATGAAAAGCAGTGCACATCCGGCTTTCGACAACCTCGAGCGATGAAGTCCAATCTGTCTGCCCAAGATCACCAGCAATTGCAAAAGTTACTGGAACTTGTGGTCCAATTGTAGGTGGTGCTTTGAAACTGTATTCTGTTCCCACACCTCCACATTTGTAGTAGTAAGTTGTGCTTGGCTCAAGGGGTCCGATTCCAACATTGTGGACTTGACTTGATTTATAAAGTATATAGCCGTAAGAACTGCTATCTCCGTCTACAAATCTATCATATGATCCTCGTATGGTTCCATAGTCCACTCTAGATAATGCAGAATTGCTTGTTGTGACCCAAGAAACACGGATATGGTTTTCCCCTGCTAACGATAGATGGACCTGGCTGGGGAGGATGCTATTGTGAGCTTCATAGACGAAAGGATCAGAATGAAAGGAGGGTCGGCTCCTTTCCCGCAGAGAGTGTCCGAAAGAGACAAGCGAGCAGAGTTTGTCAGGCGTCAGCAAGAATCACCATGGCTCCTTCCTTCAGAGTTGTAATCTGCAATTCAGAGTCAAAAGCGTAGAAATGCGATACTTTGTTTTGCTCCTTGATTAGCAGCTTTCCATGGAAAGCTTCTTCAGCGTTATTGACATATTTTTCCCAGCTTGTAGCTCTCAATCCATGGAAGATCAGTAATTTGAGGGAAGGCAAAGGCCTGATGGCGCAGTGGCCAAACAGAAAGCTGCTGTCCTTCTTCTTTGTTATTGCATCTGCCTTATCTTTTCTCGTCTCACCTCCACTAAACAAGAGAAGTGCATTCTGCTCCAAAGCAGCTGATTCGACCCCTGCCTTGATGCGCTGTATCCCCCAAAGTAGTCGCTTGACCCGGGTGCTTCTGGTAGGATTCCAGGAACCATGCATTCTCCCCTCTGCCTTCCCGCTATATCAAGCTTTTTCAAAAAATATCCCCTTTTCTCCCAGAATTAGCATTGCCCCTTCCTTCCTTTTCGAATTTTCGAATTCTCCCCCAGAATTAGCATTGCTTTTTCTGCTGCAGGAATAGCTGCCTCTGCACTATTTCGCCTAACTTTTTACCCCCCTTTCAGCTATAGCATACCTCTTTAGACTTTAGTTCATCCTTAAGTTCAGGTAATAAATGAGGCTCATGAACATCCAAATCTTAGATGCTGATTTGCCTTGAAAGCAAACTTGATGTCCATCATATGTTCTCCAACAATCCATTGCTCTAGCCTTAAGAGCTTTCATTACTAGTTGCAACTGTTTTGCTGAGTACTTTGATGCCTTCAAAACAATACCACCTGTTTGCTTCATTTCTTGATAAACACGTTCTGCCTTTTCCATCTGTCCACTGTTTATGTAAGCCTTTATAAGGATATTAAAAGTAGCATGTGCAAGCCGCACATTCGCATCCTTTGCCCTGTCGAACAAAGACTCCACTTCTTTATAGCACTTCAATTGCAAATACATATCCATGGCACTGTCAAAACATGGTTGGAGTGGTTTGTGGTCAGTCTTCTCAGCTTCAGATAGTAACTCCAGAACATAATCAGTGTGCAATGCATTAAGGGAATATATACATTGGCTGCGGATTATTAAAATGCATCACACAAATAATGAATCACACGCAGAAATTAACACAAATGCACAACAAAAATGGAGGTGTTCACGGCTCAGATGCGCAGCAACATGACATCGGAAACTGAGCAAATCCATGTTCTTGATATGCTGTCATGAACAGTTTTGGTATTTCAACAAGTGATCCTCTCTTTGGTAACGAAAGATCCTTTTATTTTATTTCAATTTCCACTCTTCCTTAGGTTTTAAAACAGTTTAGAGTGATCTGTAACCACAATGTCAGATGTTTCATAATCTGAGCTACTATTAGAACTATCTTCTGAATCTGAGCTTTTTCACTCCAGTCTGAATCAGAGTAGTCCCCTCTTTTCTTCCTCTTCAATAGCCCTCCTCAACTCTACTCCCCTTAGCATCAGCTTCATACTCATTGACAACTTCGATTGAAGAAAGCGCACGCACACCAGACCGGAATTTGTTTTCAGGTTTTGAACCCTGGCTTATACTAAATGGTCCTGGTTTCAGATCTGCCCTAGACAGACTTCACAAGTTTCCACATAGATATTTTAGAGTAGATGTTCATGGCCTCTCTGGCAGCCCAGTAAAGCTCCAACAGCCTTGTGACTTGTCAATACTGTCCCTTTGTTGACTGTTAGGGTGGCCTGCTCAGATAGCACTGAGTAGTCGCAGAGACAGAGCAGATGAAGCTCGGAGCTCGAGAGGACATCGAGAGCTCCTAAAGCTAGGCCTGCAAAGTAGCCAAGGGTGGCCATGGTGGCTGTGCAGTTTGTCGAAAGAGAGATAGACAGTACTGCTGTGTTGTAATATGTGTAGGGTCTCTCCAGTTCAGCTGCTACTGTTGTCTTAGTGAATATGCCAACACCACGTTCGATTGCAACCTTCGTTAGGAAAAGATCATCCACCCATTTGTTTCCATAGATTTCATGAGCTTGAACCAGTGGTCAGTTGCCGCAGATGATCAGCCTCCACAAAACACGCTTCTTCCACAGTAATTCAGAAAGCTTCTCGATCTCATCAAAGCCTCTCCCAGCCTTCGAAGTGTGCATGAAAAGCAGTGCACATCCGGCTTTCGACAACCTCGAGCGATGAAGTCCAATCTGTCTGCCCAAGATCACCAGCAATTGCAAAAGTTACTGGAACTTGTGGTCCAATTGCAGGTGGTGCTTTGAAACTGTATTCTGTTCCCACACCTCCACATTTGTAGTAGTAAGTTGTGCTTGGCTCAAGGGGTCCAATTCCAACATTGTGGACTTGACTTGATTTATAAAGTATATAGCTGTAAGAACTGCTATCTCCGTCTGCAAATCTATCATATGATCCTGGTATGGTTCCATAGTCCACTCTAGATAATGCAGAATTGCTTGTTGTGACCCAAGAAACACGGATATGGTTTTCCCCCTGCTAACGATAGATGGACCTGGCTGGGGAGGATGCTATTGTGAGCTTCATAGACGAAAGGATCAGAATGAAAGGAGGGTCGGCTCCTTTCCCGCAGAGAGTGTCCGAAAGAGACAAGCGAGCAGAGTTTGTCAGGCGTCAGCAAGAATCACCATGGCTCCTTCCTTCAGAGTTGTAATATGCAATTCAGAGTCAAAAGCGTAGAAATGCGATACTTTGTTTTGCTCCTTGATTAGCAGCTTTCCATGGAAAGCTTCTTCAACGTTATTGACATATTTTTCCCAGCTTGTAGCTCTCAATCCATGGAAGATCAGTAATTTGAGGGAAGGCAAAGGCCTGATGGCGCAGTGGCCAAACAGAAAGCTGCTGTCCTTCTTCTTTGTTATTGCCTCTGCCTTATCTTTTCTCGTCTCACCTCCACTAAACAAGAGAAGTGCATTCTGCTCCAAAGCAGCTGATTCGACCCCTGCCTTGATGCGCTGTATCCCCCAAAGTAGTCGCTTGACCCGGGTGCTTCTGGTAGGATTCCAGGAACCACGCATTCTCCCCTCTGCCTTCCCGCTATATCAAGCTTTTTCAAAAAATATCCCCTTTTCTCCCAGAATTAGCATTGCCCCTTCCTTCCTTTTCGAATTTTCGAATTCTCCCCCAGAATTAGCATTGCTTTTTCTGCTGCAGGAATAGCTGCCTCTGCACTATTTCGCCTAACTTTTTACCCCCCTTTCAGCTATAGCATACCTCTTTAGACTTTAGTTCATCCTTAAGTTCAGGTAATAAATGAGGCTCATGAACATCCAAATCTTAGATGCTGATTTGCCTTGAAAGCGAACTTGATGTCCATCATATGTTCTCCAACAATCCATTGCTCTAGCCTTAAGAGCTTTCATTACTAGTTGCAACTGTTTTGCTGAGTACTTTGATGCCTTCAAAACAATACCACCTGTTTGCTTCATTTCTTGATAAACATGTTCTGCCTTTTCCATCTGTCCACTGTTTATGTAAGCCTTTATAAGCATATTAAAAGTAGCATGTGCAGGCCGCACATTCGCAGCCTTTGCCCTGTCGAACAAAGACTCCACTTCTTTATAGCACTTCAATTGCAAATACATATCCATGGCACTGTCAAAACATGGTTGGAGTGGTTTGTGGTCAGTCTTCTCAACTTCAGATAGTAACTCCAGAACATGATCAGTGTGCAATGCATTAAGGGAATATATACATTGGCTGCGGATTATTAAAATGCATCACACAAACAATGAATCACATGCAGAAATTAACACAAATGCACAACAAAAATGGAGGTGTTCACGGCTCAGATGCGCAGCAACACGACATCCACCCCCTCTAAACCTGCGCATCCTTCGGATGTGCCAACTATCCAGGATCATTCAACTCCACAAACAGGTCAAGTCCATCTTCTGATTCTAGTAAACCTGTTTCTCCATCAGCTTCATCATCCCAATGAAATTTCTGCCCCTTTCGAAGCAGCTGATAGAGAACATCTGCAATATGAGCAAAATGAGGAATCCAAATCATGTAAAATACACAAGCTCCCACAAATCTCCGCACCTCTGAAGTAGTTGAACAATACTCTGCAATCCTGTTTATGGCATCCACCTTTGCAGGAGAAGGCTTTCTGCCATAGTATCCAACCATATGCCCAACTATGATGACTTCATTAACAGCAAAGACAGATTTCAGCCCTGAAAGTGTCAAATTTACCTCCTCTAATCGTGTCAAAATTTGCTCACAAGCAATCAAGTGATCAGCCACAAACTGTCTACATCCACGCAAATCAAGATTTTCATTCTTTTCTTCTTCTGCAAAACCCTTGATAGACACATCATCTAGAAAAGGCATGGTATACTGCGGAATATAGTCTCGAAGAACTCTATGCATAGCATTCATCATATGAGCAACTGAGTTTGTAGCACCTTGTGGCAAGGTACACATCCTCACAAGACCAATAGGTGTCCGCATAGTAGTAATATCCCTACTTTCCAAAGCAAGCTGAAACTGATCATAACCTGAATACAAGTCACCTAGTGAATAGATGGCTCGTCCTGCAAAAGCCTCAGCAAATTCATCCACAACTGGACCTGTTCCCACATTCCTGATTGTCACTTTGTTCACGGGCTGCATATACTGAATAAATCTCAAAGTACCATTCTTCTTTGGTACAGTAAACCACCTGTTAGAATAGGGTGCAGAAGAGGGTTCCAAAATCCCCATTTTAATCTTCTCATTCAGCAACTCTATCAGCTTTGGCAAGTGTGCTTTAGGCACAGGTATAGGACGTATATTCCATGGTACATGAGGAACAGTGAAGATGACCATAGGTGCAACCAATTCGGGACTAATGCAGCCAATTTCATGTGGAAAGAAAGCAAATGCCTTACCATGACGTCCAAGCATCTCTCTAAAACATTCTTTTTCCACTGGAAGCAAAAAATCATCATTTCCAATCTTCAATTCTGCAAGAGTTCCAGCTGTAAACTTATGTCCAATATTCGCAGGATCCCTCAACATAGGCTGCTTCATAGCTTTTTCAATCTGCTCATCACTATCAGAAGGAAGCGGGCCTGCAACCGGCTTAACCTTCTTATCAACTGTTTTATATTTTGTGTCAACCTTGGCATCATTCAAGCACTCTTTCCTTTGCTGCAATTTCTGCAAATTTTCAGCATCTTTCAACTCTGTTGGCTGAAAAATTTCAGCCTTTAGCTCTATAGACTGCATGGGTGCAGCCTGAAACTCTGTATGCAGAAATTTTTCTGCATTCAACTCTGTTGGCTGAATGAATTCAGCCCTCGGCTCAATGGACTGCATAGACGCATCCTAAAACTCTGTATGCAGAAATTTTTCTGCATTCAACTCTGTTGGCTGAATGGATTCAGCCCTCTGCAATTCTGTTAGCTGATTAAGATCAGCCATAAATTCAGTTTGCTGAGTTTTCTCAGCCTCTAACTCTGTTTGCAGCATAAAACCAGAAATTTCCTGAAACATTTCCAAGGTTTGCACAGGTATGAACTTTGAACCTTTGCATACATCAGTTTTCAGCATTGCTCTCATCTCAAACAATGTATCTGCATAAGACATCCCTTCATACAATCCATCCACATGCTCTTCTGCTTGCAAAATACCTGCATTCTTCAACTCTTTCTCCTTACGACCAATGTACTGCCTGGCAGCTCTAGGCAAATCTGAAATTTTCTGATAACTTACTGAACTATCTAAAGTAATCCCAACAAAGTTATTGGAGAAAGACTGGCTGCCAGGAGGCGAGATCTCCTCTTTTCTCCGCTCCGTACCACTGGCGTCTCGCAAGATAGCGGTACCTAATGAAAATCCAACTCCTTCGCAGGTAGTGGTGCCTCACGCAAGGAGTCCCTGTTTCTCGGATGATTTACCCCAACAGTCATAAACTGAACAGCTCGCATACCATCTTTACTGCGTATCTGCGCATAAGCTGACCCATCATCCATCACTTTTGTTTCCATTCTTGCTTCTGTAATGAAAGGCTGTCCAAGAATAATCGGATAAGAACATGAATCCTGAACAAAGCAATGATAATCCTCTTCAACATTACCAATAGAAATTCTAATACTCGGACAAGCAGCATACATATCACCAGAAGTATTGTTGGCGGCTCTCATGCACCAGCCATGCTCTGCATCCATAGGCCACTTGCCACTCTCATAAACACCTCGAGCAATAAGATTAATCTCAGAGCCATGATCAACTAAAGCAATCAAGGGAATTTGTTTCTCTCCAATCCTTACCACTGTCTCAGTGGTTGCTCTAGCCCAATGACTTCGTGAAAAATGGCTACGAGGAATGAGAATAGGGGACTCATCATCTTCATACTGCATAGGCTGCACTATTTTCTCCAAGTGCGGATTAACAGAAGCATTCTCAAGCATCACTGCATCATCATCATGCTCTTTCTCAAGAGCTCCATGCCACAATCCCTGTAAAGCAGGTCCTTCCATCGCATGTCATTTCCTCCGCAAAAGATCCTGCATTTGTTCCTATATTTCTCTTCTAGCAATCCCAAGAGCCTCTCCAACAGTAAAAGTGACTTCACTATTCAAAATTCTTTCATGAAAAATCTTACTCATATCCGTTTGCATATCAAGGTCTGACAAGAGCTTGAATCCTGGTTCTTTTCTTGGTTGCTTCTTTTCTTTCTGCTTGTCTTCCATTGGTTGATCGGAACCTGTTTGAGTTGGAGAATTTGACATAGGTGGAGCTGTAACAGGTGGTGAAACAAAGTCACCCCCTCTAGTCTTTTTGGAGGAGCTAGGACCCTTCTCATCTCTTCTTCTCTTTTCTTCAACCATGGCATCTAAACCCTGCATTTTAGCCATATAAGCAAAAATAGAATACCTGTCAACAGGAGAATCCCATCCTGTTTCTCCTCGGATGCTAGAGCCCACACAAGTCATAGTAGAAGTTTGAACTTTCCCTCTTCTCGCTATCTCCAAGGTAGAAGACCACAAAGCAGAGTCTCCATCAGATTTCTGTTCAAGCTGGACTCCAAAAGCTGAAGCATCTCCTCTAACACTCACATAAGCTGATCGCGCAGCCATATCATCAACAAGCTTCTTCATACCTCCCTTACCAAAGTTCGTGTCAAGAGGAGCGCCAGTCTCTGTCAGCCATATCTTTCCATCTTGTCCCCAGAACACTACATTCTTCTTACGTGCATCCTGAAAAGCATCACAATCTCTGCAGTGTTGGTGCTCTGTACTATCACACCAAATACATCGTCGCCCTTTCCTTTGACCAGCTGGAAAAGCAGTCACTGGAGCAGGTGCTACAGCAGGTACTGTCATAAGTTGCTCCTTTAACTTACCAACTTCAGCTTTGACTGCTTCAATTGTCAAATCCGCCAAGCCTTTAATAACATCATCTACAGATAAGGGCACTGGAGCAGCAGGAACTGGTGGATTCATAACAGGAGGAGTAGGCTTAGGCAAAGAAGCAGCAGGGGTAGAAGAAGAAGTCTCCAAAAATTTCTCAGGAACTGATCCTGTATTTCGATGCAATCTGACTCTCCTGCGCTGCTTCTTGACAAGAGCATTCACAGCATCAATGACATGTCTCCACTCAGTCTTTAAACCTGAATCAGTAGCTTGATCTTCCAAAAGATCATCCAACTTTTCCTGTAAATCAGCATCTGCAGCTTGCAGAAATAACTCCACTTTCTGCATCTCCAAAGCTTGTTGTTCAGTCCCATCCAACTGATCATAACGGCTTTCAAACTCTCGCAGAAGAGCGGTAACAGAAAGTCCCTTATTAGGCATAGAAACCCATGCTAAAAAATTCCTGCGATTCATAAGACCTGTATCCTCCAGGAAATATTCATCTTTTAATGCCTTTTTAAATTCAGCCCAACCTGCATGTGCCTCTTGAATTTCTGCAATTCGACCTTCAAGAGCGCACACCACGATCCGCAAGAAGTAGCGGCTCCAAACATCTTGAGAAACCCCAAAAAACTTCATCTTTTCTTCATACAAATGCAGGTAAGTTGACACTTGCTGGCCATTAAACTGCTTCATCTCCTGTTGGACAACTTTCAAAGCATCCATAGCATCACTGTCACGTTTTGCATGAGCTTGCTGCTGCATATACATGGTAAATGACTGAAACAGGTTCTTCATAACATTATCATCTGTCATCTCTTCTTGCGAGTCTCCCATCTTGCTGATGACGCAGCACTTTCACGTCGGGTTCACCAAAAATGTCAAAGAGATTGTGCAAGAGCTGCAGAACACGGGGTTCAAGGTACAGCAAGAAATGAGGCTAACAAGAAGAACTCAAATATTGGATGTCAAAGTTCACTATATTCCTTGTCATAATCATAGAGTTACAACAAAGAAACTGAGCAAATCCATGTTCTTGATATGTTGTCATGAACAATTTTGGTATTTCAACAAGTGATCCTCTCTTTGGTAACCAAAGATCCTTTTATTTTATTTCAATTTCCACTCTTCCTTAGGTTTTAAAACAGTTTAGAGTGATCTGTAACCACAATGTCAGATGTTTCATAATCTGAGCTACTATCAGAACTATCTTCTGAATCTGAGCTTTTTCACTCCAGTCTGAATCAGAGTAGTCCCCTCTTTTCTTCCTCTTCAATAGCCCTCCTCAACTCTACTCCCCTTAGCATCAGCTTCATACTCATTGACAACTTTGATTGAAGAAAGCGCATGCACACCAGACCGGAATTTGTTTTCAGGTTTTGAACCCTGGCTTATACTAAATGGTCCTGGTTTCAGATCTGCCCTAGACAGACTTCACAAGTATCCACATAGATATTTTAGAGTATATGTTCATGGCCTCTCTAGCAGCCCAGTAAAGCTCCAACAACCTTGTGACTTGTCAGTACTGTCCCTTTGTTGACTGTTAGGGTGGCCTGCTCAGATAGCACTGAGTAGTCGCAGAGACAGAGCAGATGAAGCTCGGAGCTCGAGAGGACACCGAGAGCTCCTAAAGCTAGGCCTGCAAAGTAGCCAAGGGTGGCCATGGTGGCTGTGCAGTTTGTCGAAAGAGAGATAGACAGTACTGCTGTGTTGTAATATGTGTAGGGTCTCTCCAGTTCAGCTGCTACTATTGTCTTAGTGAATATGCCAACACCACATTCGATTGCAACCTTCGTTAGGAAAAGATCATCCACCCATTTGTTTCCATAGATTTCATGAGCTTGAACCAGTGGTCAGTTGCCGCAGATGATCAGCCTCCACAAAACATGCTTCTTCCACAGTAATTCAGAAAGCTTCTCGATCTCATCAAAGCCTCTCCCAGCCTTCGAAGTGTGCATGAAAAGCAGTGCACATCCGGCTTTCGACAACCTCGAGCGATGAAGTCCAATCTGTCTGCCCAAGATCACCAGCAATTGCAAAAGTTACTGGAACTTGTGGTCCAATTGCAGGTGGTGCTTTGAAACTGTATTCTGTTCCCACACCTCCACATTTGTAGTAGTAAGTTGTGCTTGGATCAAGGGGTCCAATTCCAACATTGTGGACTTGACTTGATTTATAAAGTATATAGCCGTAAGAACTGCTATCTCCGTCTGCAAATCTATCATATGATCCTGGTATGGTTCCATAGTCCACTCTAGATAATGCAGAATTGCTTGTTGTGACCCAAGAAACACGGATATGGTTTTCCCCCTGCTAACGATAGATGGACCTGGCTGGGGAGGATGCTATTGTGAGCTTCATAGACGAAAGGATCAGAATGAAAGGAGGGTCGGCTCCTTTCCCGCAGAGAGTGTCCGAAAGAGACAAGCGAGCAGAGTTTGTCAGGCGTCAGCAAGAATCACCATGGCTCCTTCCTTCAGAGTTGTAATCTGCAATTCAGAGTCAAAAGCGTAGAAATGCGATACTTTGTTTTGCTCCTTGATTAGCAGCTTTCCATGGAAAGCTTCTTCAGCGTTATTGACATATTTTTCCCAGCTTGTAGCTCTCAATCCATGGAAGATCAGTAATTTGAGGGAAGGCAAAGGCCTGATGGCGCAGTGGCCAAACAGAAAGCTGCTGTCCTTCTTCTTTGTTATTGCCTCTGCCTTATCTTTTCTCGTCTCACCTCCACTAAACAAGAGAAGTGCATTCTGCTCCAAAGCAGCTGATTCGACCCCTGCCTTGATGCGCTGTATCCCCCAAAGTAGTCGCTTGACCCGGGTGCTTCTGGTAGGATTCCAGGAACCACGCATTCTCCCCTCTGCCTTCCCGCTATATCAAGCTTTTTCAAAAAATATCCCCTTTTCTCCCAGAATTAGCATTGCCCCTTCCTTCCTTTTCGAATTTTCGAATTCTCCCCCAGAATTAGCATTGCTTTTTCTGCTGCAGGAATAGCTGCCTCTGCACTATTTCGCCTAACTTTTTACCCCCCTTTCAGCTATAGCATACCTCTTTAGACTTTAGTTCATCCTTAAGTTCAGGTAATAAATGAGGCTCATGAACATCCAAATCTTAGATGCTGATTTGCCTTGAAAGCAAACTTGATGTCCATCATATGTTCTCCAACAATCCATTGCTCTAGCCTTAAGAGCTTTCATTACTAGTTGCAACTGTTTTGCTGAGTACTTTGATGCCTTCAAAACAATGCCACCTGTCCTATCACATTTATGACCCCCATACATGTACCAATAGGGAAGAGTGCGTGGCGTCAACCACCTAATAATAATCCTGGTAATTTCTCTCGGTGCTCCATTGTAAGTTTCAGCTTTTCCTTTTCTGACACAAGTTTATTTACACCAATCATGGATTGTATGTGGACCTTGACATTTGAATCCACAAGGCATCCTCTTGCTAGCATTTCCTTTAGAAGCCTTTATAAGCATATTAAAAGTAGCATGTGCAGGCCGCACATTCGCAGTCTTTGCCCTGTCGAACAAAGACTCCACTTCTTTATAGCACTTCAATTGCAAATACATATCCATGGCACTGTCAAAACATGGTTGGAGTGGTTTGTGGTCAGTCTTCTCAGCTTCAGATAGTAACTCCAGAACATAATCAGTGTGCAATGCATTAAGGGAATATATACATTGGCTGCGGATTATTAAAATGCATCACACAAACAATGAATCACACGCAGAAATTAACACAAATGCACAACAAAAATGGAGGTGTTCACGGCTTAGATGCGCAGCAACACGACAACGTCACGACTCGCGATGATCTTCTTTGCCTCTTGGTCATATAATTTATAAGCCTTCTGCTTATCACTATAACCCAAGAAGATACATTTTTTGCTTTTTGGTTTTAACTTGTTTCTCTTCTTATCTGGAACATGTGCATAACATTCACATCCAAAAATTCTGAAATGTGAGACAGATGGTTTCTTACCAGTGTAAGTCTCATAAGGTGTTTTTTCCTTGAGAGCCTTTGTGTAGCTCTGATTTAGAATGTAGACTGCAGTATTAACAGCTTCAGCCCAAAAATGGTTAGGCAATCCCTTGCCCTTTAGCATGCATCTTGCCATCTCCACAATGGTGCGATTTCTGCGTTCCACAACATCGTTCTGCTAAGGTGTGTGATGCGTCGTCAATTGACGCTTGATCCCTTTGCTCTTGCAAAAGTCTTCAAAATCCTTTGAGTTAAACTCACCATCACCATCTGTTCTAAATTTATTCACACTTTTCCCTGTTTCATTCTCAACAAGTTTTAGCCATTCTTTAAACTTACCAAAAGATTGAGCCTTATCACGAAGGAAGTACACCCACATCTTCCTACTGTAGTCGTCGACAATCAATATAAAATAAGAAGATCCCCCTAAGGCCTGTGTAGGCATCTTACCACACAAGTCAACATGCACCAACTCTAGAAAAGCATGTGCTCTATTCTTGCTTTCTTGTGGAAATGCCTTTCTCTATTTCTTGCCCATCATACAAGCTTCACATGGTTCCTTCAATTCAGTTATTGTAGGTAGGTGAGTAACCATACCTTGCTTTTGCATCTCCTTCAACACTGCAAATCCGATGTGTCCAAACCTTTCATGCCAAAACTTACTTGTGCCCACTCCAGCGGTGGCTGCAAGAGCACTTAGCTCATACAGGTTGTTCCTTCTTTCTCCTTTGCCAACAGTTGTGCCAGCACTATCAAGAATCTCTGCACCTGTCTTCTTGAACCTCACTTCATGACCAAGATCAGTGTTGGCAATTGATAATAGATTTCTCCTGATTTCGGGAACATACAACACATTTGAAAGCTTTTTTACTTCACCATTTGCAGCAATAAAAGAAATAGTACATGTGCCTGCAGCAGGGCATTTAGCATAATTTCCAACCGTTACAGTGATGGATTCTTGTAGAGGCTGCATAGAACTATATAGACCTTTCTTGTTGGTCATGTGATGGGAGGCCCCACTATCCAACACCCATGAGTCAGTGGTGGATTCTTCTTGCGCCGAGGAGCACACTTCCTCAATGGTCGCCATCAATAATTCCAACTCTGCTTTAGCCGTATTGGCTGTTTCTTTTCCTTTACTTTTAAGGGTACCATTCTTTTCATCTGCCTTCTTGACACAACAATCTACAATTGCATGTCCTTTCTTCTTGCAATAGAAGCACTCTCCTTGAAACTTCTTCTTGCCACCCTTCTTCTTTTTGTCACCATCATTTTTGGTGGAGGACTCACCTTTGCCTTTTGCATTGGCACAGAATGCAACATCACATCTCCATTGTTGCTTCCTACTCCTCCTCTATCAATAATGCACAAAAATCCTCAAAAGTCAAAGCTTGAGGTCTCACTTGAGTATTAAGGGCAGTTACTAGTCCATCAAACTTTTGTGGACAAATCCGAAGACACCTCTGAGCTAGCTCTTCACTAGTCTTTTGTATCCCAACGCCATCCATCTGGTCACGTAGATTCTTAATCTGAGTGATGAATGATTCAACCGTCTCTCCTTCAGCAAACTTCTCCGCTCCTAGTTGATTCTCCAAGTTTTGAATCCTCGTTTGGTTTCATGTTTCATACTGACTCCTTAGTACATTCCAAGCCTTTGATGCTTTGGTTGTATGTTGAATCAAAGTCTAAACACTGTCAGAATGGCTTGTAACTAAGGCACACAATGCATCTGCATTCCTTCATTTCCAAGCTCGTAGAAGATCTGCATTCGGAGGAATCATCACACTAGAATTTGATGGGTCAGGGGTAGGCTGTGGTTCTGCGTCAGTCCCCAGCATAGTCTTCAGAAGCTCATAAGAATCAAGGATAGTTGTAATTTTTAACTTCCACAAGGTGTAGTTTGTACCATCTAACTTGCCTTCGCTGAAGGTTGGTGGATGAATCCTCAGTGTTTGAATAGCCGGTACAGTAGCACCACCTCCTACATCGCTTCCTGATGCACTAGAAGCGCTTTCGAAAGTCGACATAGTTTCTCTTTGCTGTTGAAGCCTTTGCCTCTTGCACACTCTATGATCTCTAGAGCCCCTTGGGCTCTGATACCATGTAAAAAAATTTACATGTGCAGCGAATAGAATCTGAGAAAGAGATAGAGAGTACACAACAGATAAGAGGAGAATTAGTAAAATTCTTTAGCTCCAAACAACTGATACAAAGATGGCTCAATCCACCCATGCGCTTCCACTGTG
The DNA here is from genome assembly GCF_053477565.2 of Lygodium microphyllum. Classification (NCBI taxonomy): domain Eukaryota; kingdom Viridiplantae; phylum Streptophyta; class Polypodiopsida; order Schizaeales; family Lygodiaceae; genus Lygodium; species Lygodium microphyllum. The sequence goes on along the minus strand of NC_141136.1, from coordinate 38,347,626 downwards.
TGAAGCTTAGATGGCAATCTAGACAGAAGATAGGTGAAGAGCTTAAGGCTAGCTGCAACTCTCACTGGGTGAAAGATGAATCATTGATGGCTGTGAAGGGGTTTAGCTTTTATAGCCCACAAAGGCCGTTAGGTTGGCCTGACCGACCTACCATATGAGCCTCCACTAGTCAGTCAGGGAATATTCCCTTTACCATCGGGCCTCGGTCTAACCCAAAGATTAGACCCACAACGGTCACCTTTTTTCCATCTGGTCACATAGACCTCATCTGATATACAAGTTAGGACTCAACCAATGTTCGGGCTCACATTTGGCTTCTCCTCATAATGGGGGCCTTACAACTTTGAGCACCATGGATCATTGGTGACACCTAATGAGGGTGGGGCATTGATCATATCTAACACCTTTCTTACAATGCTTCCTCTTCACCCAAAGAATGGTTTAGAGCAAGTAGGTAGCTCAATCTCTAAAGGTAAAACATACTCCTTCCCATATACTAATTTAAAAGGGATGTGGCATGTAGCTCATTTGAATGTCGTATTACAAGCTTAAATAGTGGGATACAAATTCTTATCCCAATCATACTTACCTTTCAACATTACGAGAAATATGGACTCTCTTTTTTGCCCCTTAAGGGGTTTCACTCACCTCTCTCTCTCTCTCAAAAGAGATTCCAAAATAATATTATAATAAGAGATCTTCTACAATCAAGAAAATCTTGTATTTGTATTTTCAATAGATTTCACCTATGAATAGAAGACAAGATTGGATGCTTATTAGAGGTAGATTAAAAGCTAAGATTACAGGTAGATTAGGGATTGATTAGAATCTATCATGACTGAAATCAAAAGAAAGAAACAAGATCCAACTAGGTAAAAAAGAACACAGATATAGTGAATCAAAGGGGTGTAATTGTGTGATTTGAATGTTAATCCAAGTTAAAATTGACATATATTTTTATTTACAAGATGCAAGTGCAGGATGTACCAAGAGAAAGAGAGATATTCACGTTCAATTGGAGAATAAATATGCACCAATGTTCAAAAGAATATTCGAAAGGGATGATGCAATAAGATACATGATGCAACAAGAAAGAAATGCAAGGAAAACAAATGTGGACCTTTGAGTTGATGGGTGCATTTATCCACCCTATCTAGTCACTTAAAGGCCACCACAATTGGAAGGGCTTACATCATTTGTAAAGTTTGTTTGTGAAGGCAATGAAGGATTATATGGATACACATATAGACTTCTCACACAAGGATTAGCAAGGGTTCATCAAGCCTTGACAAATATGCAGACAAGATTATAAGGGAATATGCACTCTTTGATGGAAAATGATAGATTATTGGCTGAGAAGGATAGGGAGAACAAGAGCCTACAACAAGCAATGTCTGTCATTGAAGATGCTATGTATGCTATACACATGTAGAATATGTAGCTATAGTCTAAAGTTATGGACTTGGAGAAGGAGAATTGAAACATAAAGAGGAAGCTCAAAAAAACTTTGGAGATTGGGCCCACTTTAAAAACCAATGAAGCACCTTGGTGCATCCGATTAGTTAAACTAATTTACTAACTAACCAAAGGAAGTGGACAATATCATAGATGTATATATGCTCATTAATGTACTACAATGAGAAATGTATCCCCTCATGAAGAGAATGATACTATTGTCAAAGTCCTAACCAAGGATATGGTAAAAAATACATTGGAAAATTGTAAATTTAGGGACATTGTAGATGGTGTCGCAAGTGAACATCTTAGGGATGTGAGCAACTTGTTTACTGCTACACATGCTCAAGGATTACGTTGTCGTCGTGTTGTGGGTTGAAGGTCTTCCTCCGGGGTTTAGAGAAGAAGAGGAGTGTGGGATTCAAGGTTAGGAGAGGGAGAAAAGATTGGGGTTTGATAAGATTTGGGTTTTTGAGATGACTTAGTTGAAGAAGAAGACCTCAAGCTTTTCTTTTTTACTTAGCATACATGAATGGAATGAAAGACTTTGTCTTGATTACATCAAATGTATATGCGCATAATAAGTCAATACATTTAGGGATTATCTAAGATTTAATCCAAATGCATACTTCAAATGCAAGCTCAAACGGTTTCTATTTCATGAATATTAATGGACAACAACTCCAAGATACAAGTATTTTGGTGGTAGACTCTACTACATCCAAGACATAGATAAAAAAACTTATGAAATGCATTGTCAAAGCATAACATTTACTTCAGCCTTGTTTTAAAACAGTAATTTCCAGCCCATAAAAAATCTCCAAAAATGCTTATAATCCCAAGAATAAGCTTCTCTAATCATTCACAAATGAAGCCCTGATGTTAAGAGGTCAATTCCTTCTCTTACAACCACATAGATCACTTGTTTTCTCATCAAAATGGACAAGAACAATGGTCTGGCCTATTTATGACTGGTTTTTTAAGTCCAAAACAGCCCATACACCTTCAAAATCCACCCCTTTGCTTGCCCCAAAGTCACTCAAGTACTTGGGTACAAGACGGGCTTCATTGGACCATGAATATGGTAAAAGAATGGAAGAAGACATACATAAGAGCAGGGTGAATACTTTTTCTTAGGTTGCCCCCTTTTATGGACTGTCATACCACTCATTTTTGTCATACCAAATGGACGGGAAAGAAGAGCTCTCACCTTCCTTGTTTATATCTCATTCTTTAGCTTTAATTTGCCTTGAGTTTGCATGCTTTGGAGGATGCACCATAACCTTTAGCTCACCCTCCATCTGCCACAGGAATGCAGGCTCTATTTTTGTGCCGAAAAATGCAGGCTACACTCCCTTCAGCTCCCACACTTCAGTTTGATCATTTAGGTCAGTCTTAAGTCATATAAGTCCATTATTCCAGGTCCCATACAAACCTAGTGGACTTTTGGCACTTCTCTCGATTTCCAGGAAAATTTTCCTCTTAAACTAATGTGACTTAGCATATAGATTGTCAATTACCTCCAATTGATCAAGTTGTGGGTTCCCATAGACTTAATTTTTGTCAATACACATGGTACAACTAAAAATTGCATGACAGTTACAAAAGAACTTATAAAATTAAGTGATATCTAAGTCGGATGTTGGGTAACAATGACTGAATTATGTATAAAAGTTCCTCATGTGGATCCTAATGAATTTCTTCTGCAAACATAAGAACTCTATGATTTATATCATGAATAGAAAACTCTTTGACAACGTGACAAGGTGGGAATGAGTTCTGAGTCATACAATATGCTCTGTCAACAATTCGATACAGGATTTAGGCAAGTCTTAAAACTAAGCGAGTAATACCTCTGCCAAAACCATTTCACGTGAAGAAGGCTCAAAAATAAATAATGAGAAAGTTTTAGAGCTAATTGGTGACCTAACACATTTGAAAAATACACACATATTGAAGTATGGTTCCAAAGAACTTGCATTTGTATTGAATGCATCTAGCAACTTTGTATTGGATATATGTGGGGTTTAGATTGTTATGGTCAAGTTTTACAATATGTCTATGAAAGAATGTAGAGGCAATTGTCCTCAAACTTGATGAGAGTGAGATTATTAAGGGGCAAAAACTTGAACATGTGAGTATAACACTTATGAATCGAGCATTGGATCCCAACATTAATGAAAACCATCCTTTATACTTCAGTGTACAATCAGAGAATGAAATATGGTGGCTTGCAACATTTGAAGTACCAAAGGAGGACCATGAAGTACTTAAAGTTTTTTTAAACCTCACTAATATACCTAGTGTTATTTAACAACAAAATAATGGAGAAATTTTACACATTGAGGGATTTGGGGACTATCAAGTTGAATGGCATCTTGCAGATGACTTAAAACCATTGAAGTGTATGTTTGGATTATCAAATATAGTGAATGAAAAATTTTCGTGCATATACTGCATGTAAACTAGGAAGAAAGGAAAAGATGGAAAGAAAGAATGTCTTGCTAAGGTAGGGCAACAAGGTGCTCGAATACGTGATAAAAAATTCATAAGAAATGGAATGCTAGTTCCAGTGGATCCAAACTGGTGCCCTATTTAGGAAATACCACTAAGAAGGGTTTACTTTTGCACATTGCATTTTTTGGTTAGAATAATTGAGAAGCTAGTATATGAATATATAAGCTTTGCATACAAGATGCATCTTGTGTCAGAAGCGAATGCTACATGCAAGAAGGTAGACCAAGTCTTCTCTAAATTTGGATTGCACGGGGGCCAAGTAGAAATAAAAAGGACAAGGAAAAATCAAGAAAGAGTGGAAACATCCCTTGTAAACCATGCTTTGGCAAACCCAAGGCTGGGAAGTTTATATCTCCACCTCGAGATGAGGAAGGTAATATACTTGTAAAACAACCAGAGAAGTATGAAGCATGGAAAAAGTTGCACCTTGCTATTCTGGATTGGTGCAATGGGGGATGAATGAGGATTGCAAAGGCACAAGTGTGGATACACCTAGATAGATTAGTAGCTCTCTTAGAAAAGTTGAGGTTTAGGGATGGTGATTCCAATACGTTTAAAGAGGTAGTTGCTAAATTTCATATGTCCATGGTGCAGGCATAGACTACAAATAGTATAACACACTAATGGTTAGTATTGTCACCATTACAAAAAAATATCATCATTTTGAATTAGTTTGTGTTTAGGAAGCGACACATTTTGCCCTAGTAGTTCCTGCCTAATGACATTGGGGTCTTGAACACCAGCAACCATGCCACAGGCCACCATGGAGAAAAGTGGCCCAAACCTAGTACTAGAGAATAAGTAGAGGAGCTTCGAACATCGAAGCAACACTACTTTCTCCAAGCTAGAGTTCATTGGGATGGTCTTGAAGGGCCCAACATTCATTAATGCCCTCAAGTTTAGGAAGTTCTTAGCAAAAGCTGAAGGAGCTTTGAACGTCGAAGTAACAATACTTTCTCCAAGCTAGAGTTTGTTGGGATAAAAGCGAGCATTGCAAGAGTCAATGGAGGCCAGGCACATTGGCTCTTTGTGAGATTTTCCATTACTGGAAGATCACACACCTCGTGATACCAACGGCTCCATTCCAAAACCTAGTGAAGGAGATTATGGATGGCATACTAATTAAGAATAGTAGGAGGCACTTCCTAGATGGATCACGCTTACAAAAGCTCTCCTTGCACTATAGAAAGTTGCCAAAGCTTACCTCATGGACTTGCTCAAAGACTCGCTCTATGCAGTAGTGCATTCAAGGAGAGTCACCATCACCGATAGGGATTTGCAGATAGTGAGATTCTTCCTGCGATGGAAGGATAGTCGTCACACAGAGATCAATAACGATAGGGGTGTACTACTAAAACATATATAGAGTGTAGCTTCCAAAGAGATTTTGTAAAACCCTGGTTGTAATGGATCCCATGTGAAATGTTATGAGTAGAAATACAATTTTTTTGGTGCATCTTATTTTTTTTAATTCACTTGTTATTTGTTTTATTTATGCCTTTGAGTTATTGTTACATACGTTCCAAGTAATACATGTTGCGCACGAACTCGATAAAGCACTACGTATTAAATTTAGGATATGAATCATATTGTGTATAAATTTGATAAATAGACATAATATTCAAGTAAAAAATAATAATAAACGATGCTTATGACAAACTACATTGCATGCAAATCCAATCAATATCGATTTTCATTACTTCAAGAGAAGATTACAAAGTGAATTACATTGGTGATGAGATATCATTTGGCAATAAATACATCTACTCTCTCCTAGGATTCTTCGAGCTACACTTCCCATGGTAAGAACTATTCTTGATCATAGGCAACAATACATTTTGCCTTAGTAGTTCCTCTCTAATGACATTAGGGTCTTGAACACCAACAACCATACCACGGGTCACCATGGAAAAACGTGGCCCAAACCTAGTACTAGAGAATAAGTAGAGAAGCTTCGAATGTCGAAGCAACACTAGTTTCTCCAAGCTAGAGTTCATTGGGATGGTCTTGAAGGGCCCATCCTTCATTAGTACCCTCAACTTTAGGGAGTTCTCAGCAAAAGCCAGAGAGCATGTTTCACAGATGATTTTCAATGCCGAGAAGTGCTTAAAAATAGCCAAAAATTACGAATATCAAGGGAAAAATAGACTGCATCGAAGGCTGTGGTGGCAATCAGTACGATTTTCAATGGCAAGTCCCTAAAGCGCTAGTGCTAATTTTCATGGAAATCAAACGGTGGTGGATAGCCGAGCTGGAGTTTATCTAGATGCAAAATGACTTCAGGAATCCAATGCAAGTCTCGGATCTCCATTCCGAGGTCGTTTGATCCCCCATTTAATCCCCGCAAGGTTCAGGGTTGTGAAGAAGCAGCTACTGGATCTCGAAGCCGGGAAGAGCATGACAGGGCCAAACTTTGTAGATTTCGATGCCATGGAGCCACTTGTCCAAACGGATCTCGATTTCGATGTCGTTTCCTCCTCAAAACTGAAAAAGCCACTTGTCAGAAGTGTGAATGCAAAAGTCATGGACTAGATAAGTTGATTAAGAGTTTGGAAGCTCTTAACAAAGAGCTTAGCCAACAAAAATGCACAAAATGAAATGATGGGGAGGGGGATACAAAAAGGCACAAAATGATACAAAACAACCATTTACACCTATGCACCACAGCAACACCTAAGTTGTAAGAGGGGGATGAAGTTTGTGGAACAATCTAATTGCTGAAAAGATACAAATTCTCATAGAATTTAGGGATTGTTCCATAATTAAATATAGATGACTAGTAGCACGGAAGTTGTGATGCTAGTCCCTAAAGCAGCGTAGCATGTAACACTTAGATAAAATTCATGAAAGGGCTATTTTCCGCACCTCACATGGCTGAATTTTTAAATCATAAAATGGTTGTGCACAATTGTCATACACCTTGCATCAAGCATGCCACATGGTATCTCCTAGAATGCATTGCACTTGTTTGATAAAACTTTGACCAATGCTGAGAGGACAGGAAACCTAAGCTGTAGGGTTAGACGGGTGCTTCTGTTAGGGAAAGTTTTGTGAGGAAAATCAAAATCTTCTGGAATGTTGAATTATGAAAGAGTGGAGTTTGTGCAAATGTTATATGTGTTAGCGACACATCTTGGGGCTAATCCTTGAGGTGTAGGAGAGTCATAGTGTAGCCGTGGCAATCAGCCGAGAGATGCTTCCCTATGTGTGTATTATGAGGCATTATACCTATATGTTATGGGATCTCCCTCTGAGTAGAAGGGAATGTGAATGTTGGACTACATATTGGATACAAATGCAAAATCGTCATAAGCATTTAGTGGAAAGTGAGTTTTAGACGCTCCTAGCCCACAAGGTCGTGTGGTGGGGTTGTCTGTCGTATGCATGAGGTCCGGCTAGTGCCATAGCCAGTGCTAGTCCATTTTAGATCCCATTAATGGTGCATCTACCGGGAGCTACCAAGAAGTGGTGGTTCTCGAATCTAGGGTTTTTAGGAACCAAACAGTTGGTTTATGTCCTCTGACAAGGATCGTCAAGCCGAAATACAAAAAGTAGAACATGCTGAGAGGGCTAGACAACGGTTGGAGATTATAAGATGCTATTCTCCTCAAAGGAGCAGCTTGTTACACATAAGTGGCAGTGGTTCTAGTAACCTAGGTGTTATGAGTAGCTCTTCGAGTGCAAGTGGAAGTCATGGTACTTCCCTATTTCTAGTTAATCAACCCACGACAAGTGGGGGTGTAGTGTTGCCTACACAAACTCCTGTTGTCAATCCAGTTGTAGCTATGGCAAAACCTATCGCAATTCCAATAGGTAGACCGGATTTACTGACATTAGGAGCATCGTTGCCCATTTTCCATGGCTTAGCAGAAGAAGATGGAGAACTCCACATTAAGGATTTTCAAACACTCATGTTCAACTATCGAATCCAAGACAAAAGACACCTAATGATGTTCTTCAACATGATGTTAAAAGGAAGAGCGGCAATGTGGTATCATGGTCTAGAAGCCGGAACCATAACTAGAAGTGCCCAATTCTTTACGGCTTTCTGTAGAGAGGTTTCCCCTGAGAAAGGTGGACAATATTGGTTGCGTGTTTTGAATGTAAAAAGCCAAGAGCCAAATGAGAATGTCCAGGCATATGCCAAGAAACTAAAGCAAGTTCTTCACAAACTTAACGCTTACACTCCCATTCCAGCGGCTCCAGAGTTGCAATATTTCCTACATGGATTGGATTTTAATATCCAGGTGCAGCTGAGTAGTGTTTCTTTGGTCGATATTGACACTGCCATTACCCAAGCAGGAGTAGAGTTGCGCTTGCAAGCAGCTTATGCAGCAAGGATAAATTGGAATGGTAAAAATTTGGCCTTGACCAATGGGAGTCAAGGGGACCCCATGTTAAATCGAGTGGCAGAGGGAGTATTATGTCAAATTTGCCTATGTTACCAGCTCCTCCTAGCATGAATATGCCTATGGCTAGTCAGCTGGCCTCACTAAATAGTGGTGGAAACCAAATAATGAATCCTAATGTTGTCCCAGTTGGTTAGCGGCTAATTCCTAATCAAGTGGTTAGGCCCATGGGGTGACAGATTGATGATCGCGGCTATGAGTTGAGTGCTTCTAATGTCCTTGGTGAAGTTAAGGATATGATCAAGCACTACACTGATATGATCTCTGAACAGTATCAACAAATAGATGTGGATGTCAATTTCCTTAAGAGGCAACAAAATTTGATAGGGAGCCAATGCCCTGAAGGGGGTACCCCCTCAAGATTCAGCTGTAAGTGGTGTGGGGGCCAACATTTCCCTAGGAATTGCCTGAATGTCAAATGTAATATTTGCAAGAAATCTGGCCACTTAGCTACTACATGTTGGAGTAAGATCAATTCTCTCGAACAAGGGAGTAAATAACCAAGTCCAGTTAACCATCGCGCACAAGGGAATAATCTGGACCAAGGCAAATACTGCAAAGAGAAAAGCTTGTTGTAGAGGAGTTACCTCATGGCAGTGGAGTCAGCCTTATTGAGGCTGTACGTGTCAATGATGCTGAAACTTCTAATCTACGAGCCGTAACAAGAGGCCAAAAGATTCAAGAGGGTGACAAAGGAATTGTAAAACTTGTCGAGGGAAGCCCTAAGAAAGATGCTAGGGAAAAGCGAGTCTTGAACCCTGATAAGGAAGATGGACCTTTAAGACCTGCTGGTAGTAAATTCGACCCTGAGGAGGATAAAGGATTGCCAAGAAAGAAGGTAAAGGATAAAAAAGAGGCACCAAAGTCGATGGAAAGACAAAAGGAGAGAATGGTTTGGTGCAAGAAGAGAACTTTGGCTAATACCACGACTTTGATCTAGAAAGTTCCCTTTGCGAAGTCAAACTAGATGTGAATCTCATGTAATTGATTAAACTTTCTCCAGGAGTACGCAAGGAATTCAAGAAAATATTGCATATAAGGTATATAGTAGAACCTTTGGGCATAGCTAGAGTGGGGGAAGATTGGTTCGATCATGTTGAAAAGCATTGCCCTAGGGTTCCAACATATGCGGATGGAATATTAGTGGAGCACGCTATCGTGGACACTGGATCCTCCGTCAATATCATAAGTTTAGACTTGATGGAGAGATTAGGTCTAGAGATCCAAAAAGATGGCTGCACACTTCTTAGGATGGCTTATGATAATTTAAGACAACCAGAAGGTTGCATTACTAAAGTCCATGTTACAGCTGCGAGCATGGAGTGCTATCTGGACTTTAGGGTGATAAGGTTTGTAGGACGTCCTAGCTATCGAGTTTTGCTAGGTAGGCCATGGATTCTATGGATAGATTGTCAAGTCAATATACTTGCTGGTCAAGTGATTCTAGGTCGAGGTGCCCATCATGTAATAGTGGATGCTTACCCTGAGTCTCCTCAGAGTGAGAGAGCTCCCCTATCCTCCACCCACTGAACTAGAAACAATAGATGATCCATCTAGTAATGAGATGTCATCGAGTGATGGATCTAAGGAAGGGTCCACTAAAGAGGATATATATCAGATAACCTTGAATGAGTTGATAGAGCCTCATGATCGAATAAGAGACATGGACGTTATTGAGCTGGATCTTGGTACGCTAAATGATTCGTGGCCAATTAAATTAGGGTCCATGCTCAGTTTGGAAGAAAGAGAGGATTATGTGTCCTTAATTCGAGAGTTCCACGATATCTTTGCTTGGAGCTATAATGAACTTTGGGGTATTCCTCCCAGTCTAGTTGTGCTTACTATTCCTGTAAAGGAAGGTACCCACCTGGTACGTCAGAAAGTAAGGTGTATGCCTTTTGAATTAAGGGACGAGTTATATAAGGAACTATAGAAGTTATGTAAAGCAGGTTTGATCTTCCCTGTTCAACATATAGAATGGTGCTCACCAGTTGTGATCAAGAAGAATAATAACAATCAAATCCAATAAACTTTAGAGAGTTGAATAAGTAGACTATTAAAGATTACTACCCGTTGCCATTTATCGACCAAATTTTGGATCAACTAGCGGGTAGGGAGATATACTCGTTTATGGACTGCTTTGCAGGGTATAACCAAATGGCAATTGTTGAGCAAGACAAGCTAAAAATGACGTTTATTACAGTCTTCAGTACCTTTGTGTACCATGTGATGGCATTTGGGTTGTGTAATGCACCTTGTTCGTGGCAAAGAACAGTCGACAAGACCTTTGGTGACATCTCCCCAGAGGAGCTAAAAGTATTCATTGACGATCTAGGGGCAGCCACCATAATGGATAGACAGTTGGTCATTTTGTGGAAGTGTTTTGAGCATTGCAGTAAATTTTGCATAGATCTTAACCCACGGAAGTGCGTCTTCAGAGTCCCTTATGGGCTCTTGTTAGGCCATGTGGTCAGTTGTTCTGTAGGAATTACGACTGATCTTGAAAAGATCAAGGTCATAGTCACCATGAGTCCACCACGTACTCCAAAGGAAGTGCATAGCTCATCAGTAGGGTATTATGGGAGGTTTATCAATGCCTTGGCAGAAAGAACATTGCCGGCCGGCCGCCGCTGACAAACCTATTGTCCTTTAATTGTCAATTTTCATGGAGTGATGCTTGCAAAGTATCTTTTGATGATGTGATGCAGGAGCTTGCCAAAGCACCTATTTTAAAAGCACAAAAAAGGGATGGAATGCTCTATATATTTTCAGCAACAAACATGTATAGTATCAGCTATTGCTTATCGCAAATTTTAGAGGAAAAGTGGTACCATCCGATAGCTTTTGCTAGTCTGAAGTTGGGTGTATCAGAAATTAACTACACTTATATGGAGAAGTTGTGCCTTGCGATGGTATTTGCAACCAAAAAGTTTAGGTACTACATTCTTTATGAGAGGGTGGTTTTTTATACGAAGGTGGCAGGGCTTCGATTGTTGTTGAATAAGTTACAACTGCCTGACCGTTTAGCAAAGTGGTTAATCACTTTGCAGGAATTTGATTATGAGATTAAGAGCTCAGGGGGGTCACTCATGAATATATGTATATATAATGTGAGTTCAAAATAAGGGGTTTTTAAAACACCATTTTTATACATTTTTTACATACAGAAGGGTGTCATATAAAGGGATTACTTACAGGTTGAATAGAAAAGGGTTATGTTTTATTCAAGAAAATATCACAGATTAGGATATTTATAAATAGGCCATGAACGCATGTTATATAGAGAATATATATATAGTGAACCCCTCGAGATTAAGAGCAAGCCACCAAAGCTTTAGGGCATTGTTGAGTGTCTTGTGGATTTCGGAGAGCCAAAAGAGGTCTTGGCTGAAGGAAGTGACATGGAGACTTTGTTCAAGATTGATACAACATCTATTCCCTCCAAGTATGCTGCTATAACGCACTATCTTTGTACGGGAGAGACTGGAGCTACTTTGTTAAAATCGGAGAAGAGGAAGATTAATCAACAGGCATTAAAATTTTCCTTGATCGTAGGAACATTATATTGGTAGGGTGTTGATGATATCTATTGCTGATGTGTGATGCTTGACGAGGTTCCCTTTATTTTGGAAGAGTGCTATGACTCTGCTTGTGAAGGGCACTTTGCTGGGTGGTTAATGACATAGAAAGCGTTAAGAGCTAGATATTGGTGGCCGTCCATCTTCCAAGTTTCTTTTGAGTATGTTAAGAGATGTGATACATGTCAAAGACATGATAGTCGAGAGAATAGGAAGCATCCACTTACACCTATCATGGCTATCATTCCATTTGAGAAGTGGGGCATTGACTTTGTGGGTCCTATCAACCTGTCGTCTACTACTTAGAAGAGGTATGTTATAGTTGCAACTAATTACTTTACAAAGTGGTTAGAAGCATGGGCGATGAGGCAAGACAATGCAAAAGAGACTGCCAGTTTCCTACTTGAGCAAATCACTTGCGGATTTGGTCCACTAAGAGAAATAGTATCAGACCGTGGAACTCACTTTTTAAATAAAGTGATTAAAAGTCTGACTAAAGCTTGGAAAATCAAGCATAACAAGACGACCCCCTATAATCCGCAAGTGAATCGACAAGTCGAAAGTACCAATAAGTAGCTTGTGGGTATCATATCCAAGATAGTCTCCAAGAAGAAGTGGGACTAGGATACAAAATTATATGTGGCAGTTTGGGCGTATAATATAATGTTTATACGAGCCACTAGCCACACCCCATTCAAATTAGTTTACACGGAGGAGTGTGTATTGCCCTTAGAAATTGAGTTTCCGACCATTATATTTGCAATCAATCATTCTTTGGGTGATGAAGATGCCCTATTTGAGCGGTTTACGACTGTAGCCCACTTGGATGAACTCGAATTGCAAAGTTTGTTACACCAGGAGGTAGCTAAACGTCGGATGAAATGGTTACATGATCTAAAAGCAAAGAAATATACTTTTAAAAAGGGAAAGTTAGTCCTATATTACGATGCGCATAGGGAGCTATTTCTAGGAAAGTTGGAACCTTGATGGGATGGCCCTTACAAGATAGTTTGGATAGGTAAAAATAAGTCCACAGTTCTATTAGCTGATCTACAAGGAGTGGAATTTAAGAATAAGGTTAATCTTAATAAGATTAAATCTTATTATTTCTAAATATGCTAACGCGCTAAATGCATTGCAGGTCCATGATAGGGCTGATTGGAGACCTGTAGGAGAGCTTAAATTGGTTGATGGGGCGGTTAATCCCTTATTTGGAGCACCCATATCTCAAGCAAAGGTATCATCAAGAGAGGCTTATCTAGTGGAGCAAGGGATATAAAGTGATTGAGCAAGAAGACGGCACCTTTGTGTGGGAAATTAAAGTTTTCTGCGTTAAACTTTAATTTCCCACACAAAGGTACCGTCTTTAATTTACAGCTCCATCGCACCTTCTTCATTAATGAATTGTAAACAGGGATCCCTATTGAGTTTAATGAAGAAGGTGCGATGGAGCTGTCAGTTCATCCTCTAAATATGTCGAACTTTGACTATCATAATTACGAATAGGAGAGTTCTTGATGGCTGGCTGTGTAAACCCATTATGAACGTATACGTTATATTTTGATGGAGCATCCAAGGGCCCTAATAGAAAATGAAGTGTTGGAGTAGTTATCCGAGATTCCAAACGTAGAGTTGCAATGAAATTAGCTGCTTATCTCAAGGTAGGATTTACTAACAACATGGTCGAGTATAAATCTCTGATTATGAGATTGAATATTGCTAAAAAAGGTGGTATTAGGTGGTTGTTAATAAAAGGGGATTCCTAGCTGATCTCAAATAAACTCAATGGGACATATACAGTCCGAAATCCTATTCTTCGTATGTATCATCGAACTGCTATAACCCTACTTGATGAATTTGAGAGTATATCTCTTCAGCTGATTCCACGTTATTGGAATCAGTTTGTGGATTCGTTAGCTAATTTTGCTTATGAAGAGGACCTCTTTTTCAACTGTCATCCTAGTTCAGATGTCATTATTGATACTGAGATAGGACCTGGCAGCTTGTGGGGAATGTTATCAGACCATGTGTTATATGGTAGGCAATGGTTGATATGGGTAATGCAAAGAGTAGCCGAGACCCATCTACCACTATTATCTTGGACCCATAGGTTGATCAAACGACATGTTATGTGTATGCTTCTTGCTATATATGCAGGAGGTATGGGCCATAATTTGATGCATTTAGTTTAGGGTTGCGAGCCCTATTTTTTCCCTTGGAATGGAGTGTATTTGCGTATATCTACCTTCTTCCAAGGAGGGATTTCTATGAGCTATTTTGTTTGATTCCGTTAGGCCAAGAGGGCCAGTTGCTTTAAGTAGTTAATGTGTGATTTCTTTAGGCCAAGAGGGCCAATTGTTTTCAGGTTTTAATAATCTATTTCTTTAGGCCAAGAGGGCCAGTTAGTTCGCAGTGAAATGTGTTATTTCTTTAGGCCAAGAGTTGAGGATTAATAATCTATCTCTTTAGGCCAAGAGGACCAGTTAGTTTGCAGTAAAATGTGCTATTTCTTTAGGCCAAGAGGGCTCTATTTCTATTTGGTGTAGGTACGTTTAATGCTTTGTTGTTTTAGTGATTGCACCATACAGGTTGACAAAGTCGCTGGAGGGATCCTTTGTTGTGAAGAAGCTTCTTATGGCCATTCTAGGTGGTTTCGTCCCCTTTTCTAGTTTTTCCCTTAAGCAATTAATAATATATGTGCAGGTGAGGATTATTTTCTTTCATGTTGGGGACCGGCAATCAAGGCATGAAGTTCCAGGTTTAGGTTAGGTATGTCTGGAGGAGGTCTGAGTAGTCCTTGCCTCCTGCAAGGCATTGTCAGGCATTGAAAGACATGTTTTAGATGGGAGTTATAGTGACCTTGTTCTGCTGGCCTGCTAGGTGGCCATTCTAGGAGTTCCTGTTAGTTGTGAGGCAGTTAAAGAAGCCTACTAAAACAATGATGGAAAGAGACAAAACCCTAAAGATCTGAAAGACAATCATGAATATATGGAGGTGTGTAAAAAGGGATTTTAACCCCTATAAGAATAGAAAAGAAAGAAAGAAAAATCATTGAGTTGTTGTTCATCGCCTTGCGAAGGCCTCGTAGGTTCCTAGTGTTGAGAGAGAGAGAGAGAGAGAGAGAGAGAGAGAGAGAGAGAGAGAGAGAGAGAGAGAGAGAGAGAGAGAGAGAGAGAGAGAGAGAGAGAGAGAGAGAGAGAGAGAGAGAGAGAGAGAGAGAGTACAAGAGAGATACACAAGACATGCTCCCAAAGAATGATTCATATTGATGTAGAGCTAGTATATATAGGTGAGACCCAAGTCAAGTGAGAGATGATATATATAGTTGTAACATCCCCACTCAAACAAAGGTCTCTGGCTGCGATGAGTGAAAAAACCCTTGGGGAGAACAAGGGAAAAAACCCGAGCCCCTACACATACCTACAATACGAAAATGATTTACTATAAAGTTTTCTTGAATACAATGATACATGCCTCAATCAGTGAGACAAGAACTTGGAACAATACCAAGTGCATGCCTTAATGAACTAAAGCGAGCTTCACTAAGAGATTTTGTGAAGATGTCTGCAACCATTTGATCACTGTGACAATGCTCCACCATAATGGAACCTTTCTTGACTTCACGTTGAACATAATGATAATGAATAGCAATATGCTTTGATTTACTATGTTGTATATAGTATTTGGTAAGACTAATAGCACTTTGGTTGTCGCATCGAAGAGGTGTACTGGATGATGAAGGATGTCCCAAATCTACAAGTTGTCGAAGCCAAACTAGCTCGCGAGTTGCTAATGATGCAGCAACATATTCGGCCTCAGTTGTAGAAACCGCAACACATCATTGTTTCTTGCTGGACCAAGAAACCAAACATCCATTTACAAAGAAAAAATTCCCACTTGTAGATCGCATGGATAAATGTGAACTTGCCCATCGGTATATCGAATAAGTTCAAGAGAAGTTGAAGAAGATAAAGAAGAATCCTCTCAATCTCGACGACAAAAAATAAGACCAAACTTCTTAGTACCCTTGAGGTACTTAAGAATACATTTTGTAGCACTCCAATGAATAGTGGAAGGGGAAGAAAGATACTGTCCCAAAAAGTTAGCCTTGGTAGAGCTCGAAAGAATGGGAGTGTTGGCAGAGTGTGCATTTGTCAACCCAAACTTCTCAACAATATCATTAATAAACTTTGTCTTGCGAAGAAGAAGAATGCCTTGTTGTCGATGTCGTTGAACTTGAATACCCAAACAAGAATGTATCTCACCAAGATCCACCATTTCAAATGCAGTCGATACAAGCTTCTTCATAGCATCCAAGTAAGCAATATTACTTGACACAAGAATAGTATCATCAACATATAGAGCAAGAATAATAAAACGTTTGTCCTCCCTTTTGATGTAAAGATTTGGGTTAGCAAAACATGCAACAAAACCTTTAGATGTGAGGAACTGATCAATCTTAAAATACCAAGCACGAGAGGCTTGCTTCAATCCATATAATGCACGATGAAGCTGGCATACAAGATGCTCCTTTCCTACAATCATAAAACCTTCAAGTTGGTCTATATATATTTCTTCTTCAAGATCTCCATTGAGAAAAGCCGTTTTAACATCCATTTGGTGAATTTCTAAATCAAATAGTGTTGCAAAAGCCAAAAGCATACGAACAGTTGTGGAGCGCACAATGGGAGAAAATGTTTCTTGATAATCTACTCCTACAATCTGCGAGTAACCTTTTGCAACAAGTTGTGCTTTGAACTTATCAAATGAGCCATCAGCTTTGGTCTTGGTTTTATAAACCCATTTACATTTGATAGGAACACGATCTAGGGGCAGTTCAGTAAGAATCCATGTACCTTTGGAGATTAAAGAATCATACTTAGCTTGCATAGCTTCTTGCCATTGATCCCTTTGAGACGAATTGATAACTTCTATATACGATATTGGATCCTCTTGAACAGACATAGCATCATGAAAGACATCATATTCAATAGAATAGAATCCATGATCTATCTCAATAGGAAGATCGACATATATCTCCAAATTTTCATCAATCTTCTTTGGAGGTGAAGGAGGTTTATGATCATCAGAATTAGTAGACCCACAAAGCAAGTAAGAAAATGCACTAATCAAAGACTATGTATCATCTGAAACATCTGACGACCATGTGCCACCCTTAGTCTTCTTATCAAATATAGCATCACGACTAATGATAACCTTTTGAGTAGAAGGATCATAAAATTTGTAACCTTTGGAATGATCTGAATAACCAAGAAAAATAACCTTCAAACTGGAGGATCCAACTTATGTTGAGTGTCCTTGGGCACATGAATATAAGCAATGCAGCCAAATGTGCGAAAGTGAGAGACTGAAGGTGTCTTCCCTGTTCAGATTGTTATAGGAATTTTACCAGCAGGTGTAGTTGTTGGAAGATGATTTTGAATAAAAATGGCTGTTAGAAGTGCTTCAGTCCAAAACTTTCGAGACAAACCAGAGTGTATAAGCATGCAACGTATAGCATTAAGAGTAGTGCGATTTTTGCGCTTAGCAACACCATTTTGCTGAGGAGAATAAGGAACTGTAAACTCATGATGAATACCTTGATCCTTACAGAAGTCATCAAATAGATTGGATACATATTCACCGCCATTGTCACTGCGAAGAGTCTTTATAGAGAATCCAGTTTGAAGCTCCACACTTATCTTGTATTGTTTAAATATAGATAAAGCCTCAGACTTATGTCAAAGAAGATAGACATGTGTATACCGTGAGAAAACATCAATGAAAGCTATAAAATATCGATATTGAGACTTTGAAGCAGGAAAAGGACTGCAAATATCGATATGAACCAAATCCAAGAGAGCGCAGGAATATGATGAAGTAGAAGTGTGGAAAGGCAAATGATGGTGTTTTCCAAGTGCACAGTACTCACATATTCTCATACGTGGATAAGATTTACGATCCATACCTTGCACAAGACCATGACGATGAAGATCAAGAATTTTGGCAAAATCGGAGTGTGCAAATCGTTGATGCCATAATTTGCAATCTGCATCTCCAGGGGCAGTAACAACATTTGCAACCATATCGTTCAATGATAGCTCAAATAGATTACCATGTCGAGGAGCCACTACTATAGTATGTATGTCTTTCTCTATACGACATTGATTATGATCAAAGCCAACAAACAAACCAAGATCAACTAGACGAGCAACAGAAAGAAGATTTCTTTGCAAATCTAGAACGTGAAGAACTCCTCTTAATATTCTAGTGGATGAAACAGTCCCCAGATATAAATCACCCACTCCTTGGACTTGACAAGTCGTATCATCCACAAGGTAAACAAACTTCTTGACAGGAAGAGAATGATAATTGTGAAGCCACTGCGATTGGTATTTCATGTTTCTAGTGGCACTTGAATCAACGATGAATAGAGAACCATCATGAACATGAAGTACCTTTTCTGAAGAGATATCATCATGGACGAAATTAAGCTCCTGCAAATGAGTATGATCATCATCAGTTGTAGTTTGTTGAAAAATATAAGCTCGAGAATGTTCTTCATCATATCTACATTTATAACAACGACTAGATGGATGATCTGCATGTGCACAATAATCACAAGGAGGAAAGCTTTTGGACGAGCGAGGTTGCTTTGTAGTAACTCCATGCTCCTCATCTTATTGACATGCCCAGCACAATCAGAAGCCACATGGCCTTATTTATCACAATAAGAACAATGTTTGTTAGGATAAGCAAGACGAGAAGATTTACCACCTTGATTAGGGCGTCCACCCTGCTAAAAATGTGAAGCGGGACGCTTGCGAGCAACAAAAGCAGCATCAAAATCCCTTTGTTCATGAGTGACCAAAATAGCATCAGATTTTTCCAAATGATGCTCATGACATTGAGAATATTCAATAAGAGATATACATGCTTTGTCAAAGTGGATATAATCCTTGTTAGACAAAATAGTGATGATATTGTCATATAAAGGATCTTTGATGGTATGAAGAAGTTGAGTAACAATCTGATTTTTAGCAACAGGAGCGCTAGCAGCACTAAGCTGATTGATAATGTCTTTAAAAGCCTCGATATGAGAGTGCATAGAAGTACCAACCTTATATTGAAGATTCTTCAAATGAGTTTGGAGATATAAAATTTCGGTGACCGATTTCTTCTCAAATGTTGAGATAAGATACTCCCAAACAACATGAGAGGTTTCCAAATGAAAGACATCCAACATAAGTGAGTCAGGAAGTGCAGACAATATATAATGACGAGCCGCTTTGTCATGATGGCTGCAATCAGTATGATCAATTTTCCATTGTTCAAATAACGGGCCATCAGTCAGAGAATTGTCATTCATCACATCAATAGGTTGAACTGGGCAAGACAGGTCACCCAAAACAATATCAAATAATTCATCACCTTCAAGAATTAGCATCATCTTTGCTTTCCACCCAGGAAAGCCTTGTCCTTGGAAGAAGGGAACCGAATATTGGCCAGACGGATATCCATTAAAAATTATGCAATTGGCCATGCCTGTATTTCGAGAGAAAATAAATAAGATGAGATCGTAGAATCTACAAACCATGAACAAGATGAGCGTAGTTGAGACACATGACAATCAAAATAGGGAGATGCACATAAGAATGACGAAAAGTATTGAGTGACTAAAAAGAAAGCCCGAAATAGAGAGACGTAATGTGAAGACGAGATGACGCGTATAAGAAAAGTACTATTTCGATCGAACAAAGAACATGAACAAGAATAAAATATCGCTAAAAATAGCAAGATGTTTGCTTGTCGTAATCAACGTCGTTAACAAAGACAAGGGATTAAATAACTGTAATTGGGGATTAACTGTAATTAGAATTATAGTTTTAAATAAAGAATCGCAGATTCGAGCAGAACTACTATCTTGAATCCTGAACTTTTGATCCAGAACTTCGATTAACAAGCAGTTTTGACAGGATTCGAGAGCACGACGAGAGCTACGCACCCAAACTAATACTTTTAATTTGAACAAGTTCATGTATCAAATCATCACTTGTGCAAATAATTCAATCAAGTATAAACAATGAAATAACTTATCTTCCTTGTTGTTGCTACGCATCCATAGCTTTGATACCATGTTAAGTGAGAGAGAGAGAGTACGAGAGAGATACACAAGACATGCTCCCAAAGAATGATTCATATTGATGTAGAGTTAGTATATATAGGTGAGACCCAAGTCAAGTGAGAGATTATATATATAGTTGTAACACTTGGGGACGAGTAAGACCCAAGGCCGATGCCTTGTCTTCCTTGGGATGACATCTTGCCATAAAATAAAGAAAATAAAAGAAGGTTGGAGTGAAAATAAAAGTGAGCGTTAGAAAAGGATAAAGTGTCGCCTTGTGAGGTCTTGGAAGGTTCTTGGGTACCGAGACATGACCTGAGGCCGATACCCTATTCTCCTTGGGTCACTACGGTCAACTCCCTCCTTTTTACATGCCCAAGTTTGGATAATTAGACGCTAAAAAGGAAAAAAACTGTGCTAAAAAAGATACTACCTTTTGATCAGGCTATAGGAGTCCTCACCTAGTAGGAGCTCCTAGTTGAGTTGTCCTTAGTTAGGCAGGTAGTTGAGACCACCACTTAGGATGACCTCTTTGATAGTTCTTTTTAGCTTGGCTGTGTTGGAGCAGTTGGTTAGTGAGTAGCTTCGGACCTTCTGTTAGATTATGCTAGGTCTACTCCTTGTGGATTTCATGCCTTGGTTTTGTCAAGGGGTAGGGTGTGAATTGTGATGTGTTGTGTTGTGTATTTTTTGTATCAGCTTGATGCTCCTTTTGTTGTTTATATGTAGATCTATTCGTGGGATTCAACGGGCTGAGTTGCCCTATCTCGTGGTCGCCAAGACAGATGATTTTTTATGTCGAGAAGTGTTTAAAAATAGCAAAAAATTACGAATATCAAGGGAAAAATAGACTACGTCGAAGGCGGCGGTGGCAATTAGTAACATTTTAAGCGGCAAGTCCCTAAAGCACTAGTGCTAATTTTCATGGAAATCAAATGGTGGCGGATGGCCGAGCTGGAGTTTTGCTACGTGCAAAACGACGTCAGGAATCCAACGCAAGTCTTAGATCTCCATTTCGAGGTTGTTTGATCCCCCATTTAATCCCCGCAAGGTTTTGGGTTGTGAAGCAGCTACTAGATCTGGAAGCCGAAAAGAGCGTGACGGGCCCCAGCTTTGTAGATTTCAATGCCACGTAGCCACCCGTCCAGACAGGTCTCGATTCCGATGTCGTTTGCCCCCTTAAAACTGAAAAAGCCACTTGCCGGAAGTGTGAATGCAAAAGTCATGAACTAGATAAGTTGATTAAGAGTTTGGAAACTCTTAACAAAGAGCTTAGCCAACAAAAAGGCACAAAATGAAAGGATGGGGGGGGGAGGGGGGAGCATCAGTTTTTTGCACCCCATTTTTCCCCCCTCATAATGATTTTTTGATCTAAGGAATGGAGAGGAATGCTCCTGGGCCTGGAATGCTTCTATCCTTTGCCCTCCATCACCACAAATGGATCGAGGAACGATGCACTGAGTGAAGAGATTAAAAACGAGTCTTTCTCTCTCCTCCCTCTCTCTCCTACATGGAGGCAATTCGTGTGCAAGAAATCAAGAAGAAGAGGGGATGAAGAATGCTTGTCCAACTGTGATCGAATTGCTTCAAGATGAAGTGGAGGCTGAGGAAAGAGGTTTAGCATTGAATAATGGTTGCTGGTCAGTCTATGGGTTGCTCAAAATAATCATTAAATAACTTGCAACACGCAAGACACGGTATGCTTCAATTTTACAAAGAAATTTGATTGTTTTTATTATTTCATGGTCCAAATGTTATTCATTTGCAATGGAATTTTGTTTGAACATTTTTTACATCATGATTGAGGGCTGTAACTATAGAAATACAGAACCCGTAATGATTTAGAGCCATTATTAATTATTTAAAACCCACAAAATGTCATTTTTAATGGAAATTAGTGGTTTTTTTCAATTTTGAGTTGGAGAAAAGGGATGAAAATGGAATAAAATCAAAGGAAATGTTAAGTTTCGGTCATAAGGATAAGCCAATACCAATTTTTCATGAATAATAAATAGGAAAAATATAAAAAATAGAAAAAATTAGAGTTTTTGCACTTAGAAATTGTGAAAAATAAGCTTTATGTGCGTGAATGTTTGGCAAGGTTAAAGCATGAGGTTAATCCTTAGTTTGGCCTTGCCCTTTGTGTTATAGTCTGTGTTTATTACTTTCTACATACAAAAATGATACAAAACAACCATTTACACGTATGTACCGCAGCAACACCTAAGAGGTAAGGGGGGGATGAAGTTTGTGTGACGATCTAATTGTTGAAAAGATACAAATTCTAATTTCCCTCTTTGTGCATAGAATTTAGGGATCATTCCATAATTAAATATGGGTGACTAGTAGCATGGAAGTTTCGGTGCTAGTCCCTAAAGTACCGCAGCACGTAAACCTTTGATAAAATTCATGAAAGGGCTGTTTTTCGTACCTCACATGACTGATTTTTTAAATCATAAAATGGTTGTGCACAATTGTCATACACCTTGCATCAAGCATGCCACATGATATCTCTTGGAATGCATTGCACTTGTTTAATAAACTTTGACCAACACTGAGAGGACATGAAATCCAAGCTGTAGGGTTAGATGGGTGCTTCCATTGGGGAAAGTTTTGTGAGGCAAATAAAAATCTCCTGGAACACTGAATTATGAAAGAGTGGAGTTTGTACAAATGTTATATGTGTTAGCGACGCATCTTGGGGCTAATCCTTGAGGTGTAGGAGAGTCGCAGTGGAGCTGTGGTAATCAGTCGAGAGGTGCTTCCCTATGTGTGTATTACGAGGCATTATGCCTATATGTTATGGGATCTCCCTCCGAGGAGAAGGGAAGGTGAACGTTGGACTACATATTAGATACAAACGCAAAATCTTCATAAGCATTTAGTGCAAAGTGAGTTTTAGACACTCCTGGCCCATGAGGCCATGTGTGGGGTTGTCTGTCGTATGCATGAGGTCTCGCTAGTGCCATAGCCAGTGCCGGCCTATTTTAGGTCCCATCAATGTTTTATAAAATATAATAATGTCACTCACAAGGTGGCTGATATATTCCTTCAATGCCGAGTCCTATACCCTTCCTTGGCTACTAGATCCTTATCTAGATTAAAATTCATCTATAGAGACAATACCGTGCATCACACTAGTTCAATGTCAGACTCACTCTATGCATGGAGTGTGCCAAAGATATATACATCCGTTTCACTTGAAAATTTACCAGTAGGGCCTCTAGGGCATTGGGAGCATGGAGATTAATTTTTGCAGGGATCCGAGGGCTGCTCTCTGCAGATTCAGGTCCCCGAGATGCGAGCCTCTAGGTAGGATTGCTCTAGGGGCCCAATCTTGACAAAAAATCAGCTCCATGCTCCCGATGCCCTAGACACCCTACTGGTAAAATTTTTCACGAATCTGATAACATTACCTTCTCTGCATCATCTATCTACTACTGCAATGGATCGTCAAGGTCTACTCCTGCAACTGGGCCACCCTCATATCTCTCTTGCAAAGGTACTACGTAGTCGGGTCAAGGTCCAAAAATGCTTTCTTACAATTGCTTGAACTCATCATCTGAGATCTCATATTGTGGTGCCACATTCTCAATCTGCTCTTCGATGCTCAAAATGGCAGAGATGTTATCGACACTCGTGCTATCATATCGAGCCACCTCATCAACATGTGTTGGGGCATCTTCTATATCAAAATCTATAAAATCATTGGGTGCATCACACACCATGATGTTGAGATTTACAATCACACACCCATTGTGGCCTCTTTGTATCAGACAATTTTGGGCTTAGGACATGTAGGCAGACTGAATCCCATATGCACAGAAAAGGAAACTGCTACCCATCCAACAACTATAAAGCATTGTACTTGACTACCACTTTTTGATATATGATAATACAATATCATGATGCTTTTCCATCGCACTTAGTGACTTGGTCATTGTCAAACTCACACACAAGATTGTGTTTATGAGTGCAATATTTTTCATCTTGAAACATAATTCACTTGAGTAACAGGTCAAGTCTTCAGTCTATCTCATCATGATCATTCTCTTTGTGTTCCATCCACCATAGCCATGCTCTAGATCCCGCATCTTTTCACATGATATCAGATCTTAGTTGATCATGGAACTGCCTCTCTAGTCTCTTCTCACCTCTGATCATCTCTGCCCAGCTCACATCCAACTTAGAACCTCATTTTCAACTCCATCTTCATCTTGACCTTGAGTTTGCCATAGCCAAACAACACATACCTCTATTGGAGCTCCTTGATCTCCTCATCTAGGCCATAACTATTGAAGATTTCTTCTAGAGATATCTTTCCCAGGTCAAGCCACTCCTCCCTGGCCCATCAAAGCTTGACATTACTCGTCGCACAGCCTGACATTGCATGAAATTTGCTATGCTGTTCAGAATTGTGCCCACTGTTGTCGTACTGCTAGGGCGTTATATGTGTAGGCTGTGATTCAGCATGCCACCATGGGGCTTTGGTAGCCTATCTAGCAAGCTTCATTCCCATATAAAAAGTTTTAAAAATGATCAATTATCTAGCTCATATATAACAAAAAACCAGGGCTGCTTAGAAACCCTAATCCTTCCACCATAGCCAAAGTTGACTAAGCTTCATTTTTCACTTCATTTTCTTATCTTTGCTAGTTGGAAGACTCAAGGGACCCCCTCAACTCTCATCTACTCAATGCCACTGGTTAATCAACAAGGAGGACATGTCTTTGATAATTTTTGAAGATTTCAAGATCTTAAGCTCTGTTTCAACCTCACTCTTCCCACTCTTCTCATTGGAAATATTGCCTCTCTCTCTCTCAACTGATTTACCAGCAAGATTTTACCAGCAAGGAGGGACTCAAGCATTGAAGTGTTCACATCAAATCATCAAGCAAGAAGAATTAGCATCAACACAAAGCTCATCAAGATAGTATCTCTTGATAATGAGTTAGTGCACTTGTGCTCCTTAGCACATTCAAGATTAACTCTTTGCTAGTCACTTGGAGCCAATATCCTATTATGGGAATGTCAAATAAGAAAATTTATATATGGCTACTTCCAACAAAGAGTAACATGACTCTTGTTGCTCATTTCAAACACATAGAAGATGTGCTTGTATTACCTGCAGGGAATGATGGAGTTGTGAGAATTCAAGTGCTATCACTATTTGAAAAAATGCCTCCTACCTTGGAGAAAGTGCAAGAGTTTGAAGTCATTTCTGCTACCTCAAAGATGATACCTTTTCTCGAGGGGGACATGAACATGAAGACTAACACAACTAATGCAAGCAAAGGCAATAAAGAAGAAGACCAAGAGAACCTAGAAGAAGAGGACCAAAAGATCAAAGTGGTAGACACTAAAGCTGCAAAGGAAAGTGAAGAAAAAGTACAATATCTAAAAGAGAAAATTGGACTACATCGACAAGAAGATATACAATGAATTGAAGATCTATGCCAAAAGAAATGCTGAAAATTGCAAGGGGCTGCCAGCCCTTAACCCAAATTTTTATTAGACTTTTTAGCCTTGTAATGCCCAGCCCTAATGCTTCTGAAATAAGCTTGTAAACTCCTCATGTAGCCTTGTCCTATAGCCTCTGTACACTTTGTGAGGCCCCTGTTATAGCCTTTGGATTTCTGCCATGTTTATGGGACACACACTTAGCCTTTTCTGCAATAGCCTCTGGTGTTTTGCCATGTCTATGGTGTGCCCACACTTTGCAGGTGTTGCTTTCACTAAAGCCTCTACATACTTTTGTACTTTCTCATTGTGATTGAGGAGGGGTGTTGAGATTTACAATCACACCCACTTTAGCCTCTTTGTATGAGGCAGTTCTGGGCTTAGGACATGCAGGGAGAGATTGAATCCCATATGCACAAAAAGGGAAACTATTACCCATCCAACAACTATAAAGAAATGTACTTGACTGCCACGTTTTGATATATGATAATATAATATCATGATGCTTTTCCATCTTAGTTAGTGACTTGGTCATTTTTAGTCTCACACTCAAGATTTTTTTTATGAGTCTAAGCTTTTTCATCTTCGAACCTAATTCATGTGAGTAACAGGTCAAGTATTCATTCTATGTCATCATGAACATTCTCTTTGTGTTCCATCTGCCATAGCCATGCTCTAGATCCTATGTCTTTTCACACATGATACAATATATTCTTCTTCTCTTAGCTCCAAAATTTCTAATACATTTGTGAAATGGTTTGTTGCTATAATGATATAATGCTTATGTGTAGTTGACAAAGGATATATAGGTCCAAAGAAATCAATGCCCCACTTCTCAAATGGTAGCATAGTCATAATAGGGATTAGTGGATGCTTTCTATTCTTCCTATTATCAAGTATTTGATATGTATCACATCTTTTGACATATGCAAATGCATCCTAGAATATGGACGACCACTAATATCTAGCTCTGAAATCTTTCTATGCAGTCAACCATCTAGCAAAGTGCCCTCCACAAGTGGAGTCATGACACTCCTCTAAGATAAATGTAACTTGATCAGGCGTGACACATTAGTGATAAATATAATTGATCCCTTACCAATATAGTGTTCTTGCAATGAAGGAAAATTTCAAGGCTTGTTGCTTGATTTTTCTCTTTTTAGCCTTTGAGAAAGTAACTCTAGCCTCTCCTATTCATAGATAGTGCATTACAGTAGCATACTAGGATGGAATGGTGGCCATATTTATTTTAAATAGACCGTCAAGGTCATGATCAATCACTTTTCTAGGTGGTCAAGTGGTTCTAACTTATTCAACAATAGCCTTGGTCCCTCTGTCGTCTTGGTATAAAATACTACCTTTTCATAGAGGATGTAGTGCCTGAATTTCTTCGTTGTTTGCAAAGACCATCACAAACACAATTTTTCCATGTAGCTATAATTAATCTTGGAAAGTCGCAATTTGCAACTGGCAAATGCAATCATATGGTACCACTTATTCTCCTAAATCTGGGCTAAACAATTTACAACTGATACTATAGATTATAGGCATTGAAAATATATAAAATCTCTCATTCCTTTTAGGTGCTTTCAAGAGTGACACTTTTTCTAATTCCTACTTCACATCTTTGAATGATACTTGACATGGATCACTGCAAAAAATATATATAGTAAAAGAAAAAATGATTCATAAATGGAAATGTTCTCTCAGCCAGTGCATTAATAAAGCATTGACAATATCCGATTGACGACAAAAAGCTATGCACTTCTTTAGGAGTACATGATGGCAGACTCATAGAGACAATGATCTTTATCTTTTCAGGATTGGTAGAAATACCAGAAGAGCAAAGCTAACTATATGGCCCAATAGCAATCCATGGGACACTCTAAAGAATGATTTCCTTAGATTGAGAGCAATGCAAATTTTCATGCACTGCTTGAAACATTTTTCCAAAGTAATCAATTATTCTCTCCCTTGTTGAAGAGAGCTAATCTTACTCCAAAAAGTACTAGCTAGATGGCTAGACTTCCCATATATGTCACATTTGATATTAGGATAGTTTCTTGGAAAGTGTTGACCACCACAACACTTATAGCTAAATCTTAATGGACCACCCTCTTCAAGACATCAAATTTTTATCAAGTTTTGTTGCTTCTCTAGGAATTTAACATCCATGACTATTTTTTTATATTCTTTTGTTATCATATTACTATAATGATTCATCATGTCCTTGACTTCGCCAAGAACATTTGATGCACTAGACTCATAACGGTGATCATCCGCTTGCTATTCAGCTCGCCTAATCACCTAATTAGGGATCAATTGTTGATTAGTTGGTATGATATTAGGGTTCATGACTTGGCTTTCATTATTTAGTGGAACCATTTGGCTAGCCATCGACATAGCAAAATTTAAAAGAAGCCAATAGCATGGACACATTCTGGATTATACTTTCTCTTTCATTCAAATTGCTCATAGGTGTACTAGTCACACCTTGATTTCCACAGACCAATGCCAAATTATTTTTAGGACCTAGACTTAAATTTAGGTTTACCTTAGATGTGTAGACTACTCAACTACACTTGGATATTGAAGTCAAATCCATGTTAAAAGTACTACAGTTGAGAAACAAGGTGGAATAGGAAGAAAGGTTTGCAATTTGCAAAATACCTCTTTCAGTTTCTTGGCATATTCTCTAGCATTTTGATGGGGCTCTTGATGTATCAAATTCAAAACATGTAGCCAATATTGACCACCTCTCTTAGGGGAAGACTCTTTTCAAAAGGTTTTATAAAATAGATCTATCATAGTTATGGTTCCAGCTTCCAAGCCATGATACCACATTGCATCTCTTTCCTTCAGAGTCATGTTGAAAAAGATCATGAGATGTCCTTCATCCTGAATTCAACAATTGAACATTAATTACTATAACTCACTGATATGAAGCTCTATATCTTCCTTTGCTAACCCATTAAAGATGAATAGAGGGAAACCTAGGGATAGCGAATCCGATGTTCTTGCACATACTATTGCAATAGGTTTCACTGTAATGAGAATTGGATTTGCTATAAGGATCTGTGTTGGTGGAACTACATCCCCACTCAAAGCAGGCTAACTTATTGGGATAAAAGACACACTAGAACTTCTCCCTTCCCCCAATGGGCTGGCTAGA
The DNA here is from genome assembly GCF_053477565.2 of Lygodium microphyllum. Taxonomy (NCBI): domain Eukaryota; kingdom Viridiplantae; phylum Streptophyta; class Polypodiopsida; order Schizaeales; family Lygodiaceae; genus Lygodium; species Lygodium microphyllum. Next base: position 38,318,910 of record NC_141136.1, on the reverse strand, counting down.
ATAATAGGATCAACAAGACCTCTCTTCCTTAAGGATATTAGACTATTATGCTTAGGGAAATATCTCCTAAGTATCTGAGATTGTTTTCTAGCCCTTTCCTCTCTTTCTTGACATTGGATCTCGGATTGACAGTGTCTATTAGGAAATAATGGATCTATTTCAATGCTCTTAGTATATACTAAACAACTGGTCCCTATTAATCAATATTCTTAAAATGCCACTTATTAATAGCTCCTAAAAAATGCACTACCTGTCGAGAACAAAAGTGGGTCTAATGCTTTATCTAAGACTCTAGCTGGGCGGGCCTTCTATGCTCACCAAACCACTCTCATCACGGCCTTGCAACCAAGAGCATCGGGAGGCTACATACTAATGTAGCTAAATCACTCATTTGTATCGATCTATAGTCCAATGATTTTTTCCATCCCAACTCCCATAGGGGGAGTATACCACACATAGAGGTGATCAACACATCGTTACATACACATATAAAGTATCCTCAGTCAATCGTTGTCACCCTTAATATGGATCTCCTACACCTTAGGGCATTGGCCCTAGGATGCATTGTCTAAACATAAAACACAATTGTAACATTGTCCACTCTTTTGATAAAGCATTCCAAGAGATATTTTTGTTTCCTCGCATAAGATTCCCCAAAGAAAATTATTCTATTCTACAGCTCGGGGATCCTCACATGCTCTCATTCTTAGTTAATAGTTTTTTTAGCAATCAATTGCAATGCATCAAATAGACTTCCTCTTTTGTAATACCATGTGTAATAATGCAAATGCAAGCTGTAATACCATATAGTGCTTAAAAAAATTAATCACAAATAAGCCAATGTGCTGTGTGAAAAATATTCTTTCAATGATTTTCTTTCTAGCAGATTGCTAAGTTACTTAGAAATAATAAATATTCAGCCTAGTGTTACACAAGTAGATGTGGCAACCAACCTCCTATACCTCCCAATGTTTGCTAATACTAATGTATCCTCAATGAATAACTTCACATTGATATCCATAGGTGTAGCTATCTACTTGCACTTGGTCATGCCAAATTCTTTAAGATCTCCCACGCATACTTCTATTTAGAGATGAGATTTTACCAAACTTCAATTCCCAAATAATAGTGCAACAAGGCTAAATCTATCATTTCAAACTCGAAGCTCAAGGCCTTTTGAGTTTGATGGATCATATCTTCATAGTCATCTATAATAACAAGGTCCTCCACATATAAGAAAGTCATTGAATTTTTATCATTCCTATAGACAAACAAGTTATAATGTGAGGCATATATTTTGAAATTAAAACCTAGAAAGAATTTATATATTTGCTAGTACCAAGCTCTAGGGGCTTGTTTTACCCCATACAATGCATTCTTCAACTTACAAACTTTGTTCTTAGAAAAGGGGGTATCAAACCCTGGTGGCTAAGCCATGTTTACCTCCTCCTTGAGGTTACCATTTAAGAACCATAATTTAACATCCATTTGGTAAACTTGCCATTTCTTATGAGTAGCTACTACAAGTACTATGCAAATAGTAGTCGTTCTAGCAATTGGAGCAAATGATTTTTGAAAATAAAATCCTTCAACTTGTGAAAATCTTTGCAAAGATAATCTAGATTTGTACTTTTGTAAGATGCTATTAGCCTTGTAATTTACCTTCGAGACTTGGTACTACCAATAATCTTCCTTTTTATTGGCTGACGGGACCTAAAATGGGCCGGCACTGGCTATAGCACAGCTGGACCTCATGCTCATGACACACAAACACCCTCACGGCCTCGCGAACCAGGAGCGTCAATCTAAGGCTGAAGGACAAATTGCCCTAAATCTTAATTTATGCGTTTATAGTTTATAGTCCAACATTTCCCTTAAACTCCTCACCACAATCACACACATATAGGAGGCACTCCACCGACTAATAGTCGGAGGCCCATTGCAGCTCTTCTACATCTCAGGGATTGGGCCTTTGATGCGCTACCAAACATATAACACAAATGAGCACAAACTCCTCTCTTTTATATTTCTCGTATTTCTAGGAGATATATCATGCTTCCTCACTTCACAGTCCCTTAGGAAACTGACCCTCTACCCTATGGCAAGGAATAACCTCACACTCTCAATCGTGGGTCAAAGTCCTAAGAAAACAATTGCTATGCAGTCCAAGAGATTTTTCCTTCGATACCATGAACCATGCATAGTACATAATGTGAATGGTTTAGTGCACAAACAAAAGAAAATCAGCATTGTGCATCATGCGAAACCAATCTTTTCATGATTTCCATGCTAACGTTTATGTATTGAACCGAGGAGAGACACCGAGCCTTACGCTCATGCTGCATTTTCCTTTATTTTGAAACATGTTCTATAGCCATGATGCAACACATAAATCAGGTTTAAGATTGTACTTTGACTCTCAAACTCCCCTCTCACCCTACCGTTTAATGTTGTGCAATCGTTGATAGGTGTAAGGGTCGTTTTATATGTATTTCTTTGTAGAGAAACCAATAAATACGGACAAAAACTTAGAAATGAGGGTAAACAAAGGCTAACCTCGTGCTCTACCTTCATTATACATTGCACAAACACTTATGTGATTTTGTGGAATTTTCCTTTTATCGTTTCCTCATTTTTCCCCATTTAAAACCAAAGTTTCACCATTTTTTAGTATTTTTTCTCTATTATTTTCAATAAAAATGACTAGAAATTAAGATGGATTATGGACTGTGGCCCTTAGGTTCTTTGACAGCAAAATTTCAAGTTTTATTGATGTTATATCTCATATTTTCCCTTTATTTTGCAAAAAAAACTCCCATTTTGCCTCTTAAATGCTTGTTTTACGGGTTTTATACCATTAATTTCAGTCATAACACTTATGATTTTCTGATTTTTTGAGCATAAACTGATCAAACTCATAGCAAACAACAACAATAATTCATAATCAGTCCATGGGAACAATATTGCATCAACCAAATAGCATGAAAACTCATTTTTTCTTCATAAAAATTGAATTACCGCTTAGGCTTTGTGTCTCGGGATCTCAGTTTTGCTATGGCACTGCGTGTCAGCCCTCATTCAATGTCCAGCATCTTCAAAATCAGCACTCTTCATGTTTTCATTCACCTGGAAGCAACCCAGTCTCATCCGGACAAGCTTTCCTCCATCATTCTTCATTGTCTTCAGCCACACAAGAACAGTCCCTTAGGGGAGAGAGAGGGAGGAGAGAGAAAGACTGAAATCAGAGATTTCCATTGAGGTCACCATTTGAGGAGCGAAGGGCAGTGATAGACTTGGCATCCAGAGAGGATTCACTACCAATGATCACTTGGGTGGGTTGCATTGAGGCCGGAGATTGATCATCCACCCATGGAGCGCATTTTTCGGCCACTTGCAAACGTCGTGCTCCTCCATTTCTTCACGAGTTTTTTTCATCCTAAATCTCAAGTGGCATCAAATGCCCCAACTCCCCAAAGGTCATGACCACTTGACCACTCTAATGTCCACCTCTTCAAATCTTGACTAGTTTCTTGGCCATTTCCCCGTCCGGACTCCGAATTGAGCTCTGAAAAATCCTGGGCGTCCGGCTTGATATCCCGCATTGGCCGGTAACTCTTGACAACCCGCACGGAAGTCTGAAAAATGATCAAAAATCAACAAGTGTCGCTCGGGCGCCTTTAAAGCACTTTGACGCTTAAAATCTTCCTAGGTCGAGCCGCCGCCTTCGACGTGAATATTTTTCCCTTGATATTCGTAATTTTTTGCTATTTTTAAGCACTTCTCGACATCGAAAATCCGCTCTCATTGGCCAATCCATTAGCTCCCAAGTACCATTCTTTATTATGATATCATACTCAACCTTCATAACTACTCTCCATGTAGGATTAGCAAGAGCTTCTTCCAAGTTTGATTGCTCCTTTACTTCTCTTAAATTTTATCCATGACAAGGCCATATTCACTATGTGTGTAGAAGCCTTTCTTTACTCATCTATTCTTTGAGACATCCTTATTTCATGTTCCTTTTTCTCAATTATGGTAGGCATAGGATTCCTACAATCACAAATCTATTTCACCCATCACAAAAATGGATTTTATGGTGGCGTAATTGTAAGTTGGTGAACTTTTTCCTTATCATTTGAAGATGATGCTTTCTTATCCTTGAGGGTAGGGAAAACTCTTGTAATAGACTCATAGTGGACTACTTCATTATTGGATAACAAAGTGAAATAAGCTATATTCTCGTCCTCCTCTATGGCTGCTCTTTGAACACCTCATGACGTCTCACTATGATCTTCTTTATCTCTTGGTCATATAATTTGTAAGGCTTTTGCTCATTCTTATAACCCAAGAAAATATATTTTGTGCTTTTTGGATTTTACTTGTTTCTCTTATCCTTTAGAACATGTGCCTAACATTCAAAAGTCCTAAAATGTGAGATATGATTTCTTACCATAATAGGTCTCATGAGGAGTTTTGCCCTTAGGAGTCTTTGTGTAACTCCATTTAAGAATGTAGACTACATTATTAACAACTTCTACCCAAAACTAGTTAGATAATCCCTTACCCTTAAGCATGCACCTTGCCACTTTCACAATACCGTGATTTTGGAATTCAACAATTCCATTCTACTAAGATATATGAGGCATCGTTAACTTACACTTAATCCCTTTGCTCTTGAAAATTTCTTTAATCTCCTTTGAGTTGAACTCATTAATGTTTTTTCTAAACTTCTTCACACTTTGTCCTATTTTATTCTAAACAAGTTTTATCCATTCTTTAAACTTATCAAAAGCTTAAGCATTATCACAAAGAAAGTACACCAACATCTTCCTACTAAAGTCGTCAACTCTTAAAATTCAAACCTAGAGCACCCAAACTGTGTATATATTGTGGTGTCCATATTATGTGAGTGCATGTGCATACTTAGATATTACATAGTTAGAAGACCACTAGTTTGGTTCCTTGAAGTAATGGGTGGATGAAGCAAGGGTTCAATCGGGTTGACAAAGTTAAGATTGGTGAGGAAAAGTATGCCTGAAGGCATTTGAGCCTTTTTTTATGATTTAAAAATACAATGTAGCGTGATTGCGCCTAGTGACACCTTACTTTTGATAATGGGTAGCAATTGGTATTGCTTGACAAGTACGATCTACTTTCCATGGTTGTTCATATGTTGCTTACCACAATCGATTGCAATGATACTAAGGCGGAGTGCAAAAAGGAATCATGTAAATTGGTCAGGGTGACAGGTCTAACCATAGGCGAGAGAAGCTCCCTAGGTATGTCCTACCCTTGATGTGCCTTGAACAATTGTAGGGGATGTGAAGAGGGCTAGGGGACTAGGGACGGAGCTAGCCGACCAAGGTCACTGGGCATACCTATTTTGAGGACCCCTAGGTGTTGTGCTATGATTGTGAGTGTTTTTTTTTTGTTTGTTTGTCTCTTTTCTTTTTCTTTTTTCTTTTTATTTCTATTTTTCTTTAAATAATAATAATAATAACATGAGTACAACCATTGCAATATGTTGAGGCTATCAACCTTTCAATTGGAGTGGGAAATGTCGAGATTCAAAGACTGTGAAGATGGATATTACCAAGAAGATTGTGTCCTAGCCTCATTGCTAGAGGAAAAAATGTTGAGATGGGGAGATACATTGGATATTTTACAAAACCTCTTTGTAACGTGTAATGTTGGTACAATTGAGGTGACATCGGCCATGAGTACCACGTGTAGAGTTTGACCGAGAAATGTTGAGATGGGGAGATACATTGGATATTTTACAAAACCTCTTTGTAACGTGCGATGTTGGTACAATTGAGGTGACATCGGCCATGAGCGCCAGGTGTAGAGTTTGACCCAGAAAGAGAGAGTGGCAAACTAATCATGCTTTGGGCCATGCGATGTGTGCCATCAGAAAGGGTGATTTTCTCTTTTGACGCTAAGGCTTCCGCCATGGCTCTTTGTGAGGTTGGTGGTCTTGTGGTGACGTGGGCATTGAACACTTTCGTACAAAAACCAGTATCAACTTGCATCCACTTAACACTTCGTGAGAGTATATGCAAGTCACATGCATCAATTATAATGAGAAAATGCAACGCAAGAAGATATTACTTTATCTAAATCCTATGGTATTGATGATTGCGATGCATATCATCGACGCTTGTTAAAGTCATGACATGTATTAGTAGTCGGTAAGGGAGGTTTGTGTAGTTGGGGAGCCTGCCCCCTTTAACCAAAAAAGTTATCGCAAGATGGCATTCAACAAGTAACTTATACAACATAGGGCCTATTCTATTTATATGAGGCGGGGTGAGTCCATGTGATGAGGTGACGGGGGCGTTGCTGGTGAGGGGCTCCTATCAAGTTGGTGTAAAAGGGGTTTTTGTCAAAAGGTCGAATCCACAGGGGATCAAAAGTAGAAGGAAGTAGAGATAGGACATGGAAGAGAAGATAGAGAATACCCAAGTGGTAAACACTATAAAGACAAAGCACAATGAATTGAATCAATAAGTATTGAAAGAACCTAGAATCTTTACACTACTCAAAAGCAATCTCCAGGCATTAGATCTCTTGGAGCTTCTTTGTAGGATAAAACGTGCATCAAAATTATAGCTCCTTCTCTACTACTCGGAACCCAAATCTGATGGCTCCATTGGCTCCAAAAGGGGGGGCAAAACCCTAAGACACGAACACCTGCTCACGGATCTCCCAGATCACTCATTCTTCTTCTTTCAGTTCAATCTGCATTTTTCAACTTGTTTTCAGTGATCATGACCCGCGCAATTTTGTCAATCTATCCCTCTTGTGAAAATCCCATAATTGGCTGAAAAAGCAACTAGCTTTTTGCATGCCATCCTAATCTAGAAGCTTTTTCTAACTTTTTCAGATTTTTACAATAAATAATATTAAAAAAGGCTAAAATTATAAAAAAATCTAGTATTTTTGGATAATCCATGCAACTTACGCTAGTACTAATGGCTCAGATCACATTGACTCTTTAGATCAATAAAGAAGTCAGATGATGATGCATTCCATACTTTTTCACACTGTGTCCTCATAACATCATGACATCCACCTTCTCTAAACCTACACATCCTCCGGTATGTGTCAAAATCCTAGTTGTCACTGGATTCTGAGTCCTCCTCATCCTCTGCAACTATATCCTTTACTTCGTCATCTTCCATATCTTCCTGGCTAGCGTCTGTATCATGGCCACTATTTTCTTTCAATTCTGGCAACTCATAGGTAGTAGATTCCCACCTTTTGAATAATTTGATTCTTTTTCTTGCTATTAGAAGTTTAATGGTTGTCCCATCCAGCTCATTTAATGCATATGTAGCATTATCAAACACATATCTTACCACATAGGGTCCAAACCATCTTTTGGAAACTATACGCATAGCACTATGCTGGTTATCTAAACTGCTATCATAAACCAATACCCAATCCCCATCTTGTATGGTTCTTGGTCTCTGTCTATGTCTTTTGTCAAACCGTTTCTTTTTCTGTATCCTTGTTGCCTTTAACTTTGCAGTTGCCGCCTCTATGTCTTCTAACTTTCTTTCCAATTGTCTAATGCGTAAGGCCAACAACTCCTCTCGATTCAACTCCTCCTCCCAAGGTAACACACTCCATGTGACTGTCATCTCTTCTATTGGCATGATAGGTTTTTGACCATACATCAATTCTACAAGCATATATCCTGTAACAGCACTATGAGTTGTTCTGTCGGTGTAACGTGTCCCCTAGTATCATCCAAGACACGTCTTAGCAATCCATCAGAAAGGATGTCTAGAAAGCTCCGTCGGCACTCTCGTGGAATGTTACGGGTTTTGCAATCTTTATCTTTCCGCGTCTGCCACGTAGCAAAAGTATCCTGGCCGTTCCCACTTAGGATCGACCGGAATTAGGGTTTTCCTGATGGGTCATCAGCTAACAGCAACTAGTGTCAGACCCGAGCGAACTACTTTACGCAGAAACGCCAGGTTCGAAGCGGATTCACGCTGCACTTGGTTCAAGGAGAATGGGAAACGAGAGGGATGCAAAGCTCAACCTCTGTGCCATAAGGCATAGTCCCATTCCGTTCCCCTAAAATAGCGTAAATCGGGCAAGCCGTAACTTTAGGTCATCATTCTCATTATTCGTTTTGATGATGATGATCATTCCGCTGTTCTTCGAGATTTTTGAGAAAAGTTCCTGGCTAACCGGGACCACCCAACCGTAGGACAGACCCATGGCCCATCCTCCGCACTTTCCTTGGTTTGTTTTAGTTATGTAATTATCTAACACATTAATTTGACATATAATAATCAGCTTCTTTAATTAACCTTGTTAAGCACTGGTTCCTTCATGTAATCTTATCGCGTGACATAGAAAAACAACATCAAGTAAGTTCTTTTAACATTTTATCATTTTATCTTTGAAATACAAGGAGTTTCGCCCGTAGGCTTGTCCATAATCTGCCCGAAGGCTAACCAGTAATCTCCAGGGATCACTATTCCAAGCTTCCGCTCGTCAATTAGTATGCGGGCCTCGAGATCCAATCCCGAGTCACGTTAGCCTCTTGTGCAGGACCCGGAAGGCGAGGGATTTATGGCCAGAGCCCCCTTGGCACCCAAGCGTCCTCCTACTCCAAGTAGAGCTTAATGGAAAGACCTCTCCCAGCGGGTTCGATTCACGTTCCCGACGTGGTCAACAACCCCCTTGGTTAGGGTGAGGCAGGCAGTCGGGGGTAACTGAAGTTGCCTCTCCCTTCAGGCCTATTAACCTGAAGTATAGGTACTCATTTAATTTGTAATTCATAATTCAAATAGAGCCCTAAGATCTCTAGCAAGCACAAACATTTCCATTAATCAACCCAGTTGTATGGCAAATCGCTAAGGAAGTGTTCTTTCCTTTTTGAGTGTATTAGCACTCGTTCCCAAGGTGTCTTGTAAATTGGCAAGATCCTTTTACATTCCGGTGTTAGGGCATACCCAACTTGGTTAACCCTAAAGTGTTTTAGATATACTAGTTTCCGGTTTACAACTTTCTTTATTTAGAAGGATATCCAAAAATACGTCTTTTTGCAAGATAACTTGCATAAGGATCTACCGTCCTTGATGAGGGTTTTTCCCTTTTCTCCTTGTGAATCAATCACAAGACTAAATGATTTCATACATGTTGTGCAAGTCCTGCGATGGAATAATCTGTTTAGATTCTTTAAGCTGACGTATGTCAGGCCTAGGGTTTCTTCATTTAAGAACCTTAGGGACAAACCCTAATTTCTTATCTTTATGAATTTATTGTCTCTACGGTAAGGAAAGTAGTCAAGTGTTTAGGGTATGAATGTTTCTATGTTTAGATTGGTTCAGTTATCTTTTGGAAGGTAATATTAATCGTCTTGTCATGGTTTACTATCCTTGTGACAATTTACTTTCCCAATCAATACAGTTTAATTTGGCATATAGTTAATGCCAAGGTGATACAAAGAGCGACAATACTCCTTGGAACAAAAAGGCCTAGCTGTGAAATTGGTGTATACACACTTTATTAGTCCCCCCAAGTCCTCAAATAGCAAGGAAAAAGTGTTAATAGAGTGTCATCTAGCAATCCCCCATTACATTTTCTTTCCAAATGAGTTCGTATATCTAATTTTTATACTTGTTAATTCCTAACATTTAACTTCCGTTTTCTTTAAAGATGAACTCATGCCAAATAACAACAATTTCCTTGCTAAGATGTGCAACTAGCAAAGATAACTCCCTAGTAATTTGAGCATCGAAAGAAACCTTTCTTGAATTTAGCCATTTACCATGAATCGTTGCGAAAGGAATAAGACTAATGGTGCAAGATATAATTTCTACACCTTAGGAATATATTACTATAGTAAATGGTTAATCTTGCTTGTAATTTTATAATGCTTGATGCAATTTGAAGAAAGCTAAGTTCTACACATCGTCATTCCTAAGCTAAATTCCTTTGTTACAAATAACTCGAACAAATATATCCTATCCTTAACATTTTTCCTTTGCGTGATCGACTTAAAACCGAATTAAATCCAAGAGAAAAAAACCTGGTTTTGGGGTGAGATATCCACATGGATACCGGGAGATGACCCTCCCGCAGCTACACCTTGGACTTTCTTAGGCGGCATCGTAGTTGTAGTCTTTCCGTCGTGTAAGTAGCTTTACAATTCCTTTTGAAATTCCACCATGGCTCCCTTTTGCAATAACTTGCACCTTCCGTCGAAAGTAGTTTTAGAAGGCTTCCTCCTTGAAGTAGGGAATTCGGAAGGGGGTGATTCACAATCTTTTGCGGATAAGACCCATTAAAGCCATAGGAGGGGCTTAATGGCCTTGTAAAACTCGCACAAACAAGGAATAAAATAAAAGTGTGGAATCCCTTACGAGGGTTTTTGAGTGGGAAAGGGAGGTGTTAAAAAGACCCTCAACACTCTCTTTCCTTTTACGAGTGGGGGAAAACAAAAAACAAAGGCCCAAGGGTATTTTGCATGGGGAAAAAAAAGGGGCTAAGGGGGCCCTTAGGGGGATTTGAGATACGGGGGAAAAGAATAAGGGCTTTTAAGGTAAAAGATTTTGAGGGGGTGAGAAAGGGCCTAAGGGGTCCAAGGGGGAAATTTGAGGGGGGGGAGAAAAAATGGCTAAGGGGGGGCCCTTAGGGGGGAAATTCCAGGAGGGAAAAAAGGGTAGCCTTAAAGGCTATGGGAAAGGGGGCCTAAGGGGGTCCTTAGGGGGGTTTAAAAAAAATAGGGGGATAACAAGGACCTTTAAGGTCAAACTTTTTTGGGGGGAAAAGGGGGCTTATGAAGCCCTCTTAGAAGCTTCTACACAGGGGGGGGGGGGGGGGCACGAGGAAATAATTGTCAGTCGGCCGTCATGGCATCTTGGGATGGCACTGGCGCATGGCTTCAGCGCAGTGATCAACACCTTCACTCCACCTTTCCCTTTCACGACAGAGGGACCTCTTGGCTCGACGGCAGATGCAGCATCGCATCCACCCTTCTCTCTCTACCTCACAGATTCAGAGCGTCTCCTCTCTTCTCACATGGCTCAGCCTTCTGTTTTCCCCAGCGGCCCCCCCCCTCATTTAAATAGTGGAGGGGAGGGGGATCTTTCCTCCCGGCGTGTCATCACGCATGGTTCCCCTCCCTCCATAAGGCTCCACCAAGGAGCTTATAGCTCCTTCTATTCCCCTCCCCCTCCAGCTCGTCAGTCGGCTGGAGGGATAAGGGGGGATTTTTTTTTTCATAAATCCCATTCATTTCTTTAACGCGGAATATTACAGTCGACCCACAAAGCATAAGGGAGCAATCGTGGCCACTCTTTTACCTTCTCTCCACATAATTTTGCTAATGCCTTCATAATAGGTGGGTGACCTCTTTCACTTTTTCCATTTCCTTCAGGGTTATAGGATGAAGTTAAAGTAAGCTTTATCCCCAACCGTGCAAAGAAATCATGAGCTTCATCTGCATCCAACTAACCCATTTTTGCTATAATTTTTTCCACATAGCCATACCGGCAAAAGATCTAAGAGAAAAGTACACACATCATTTGTTGTCTTAGTACGTAAAGCTTTCCCTTCCACTTGATTAGTCAAGCCTTCACAAGCAAGCACAACATACCTCATTTTCCAAAGACCTGTAGGCATTGTGACCAAATCCACCACCCACTTAAAATGAAGAGACAATGGATATGTGGGTTGCAATCCATCCCGATGTCTCGCAGATGAAAATATTTGACATGTCGTACATGTTTCCACAAAGTGAGCAACATCCTTATACATACCCTGCCACCAATATCTTTCTTTGATCTTTGTAAAAGTGCCCCAAACACCTCTATGACCAGCCCACAAGCTTTCATGAAATTCTTACATTACTTTTCCTTGTGCAGCTCTATCACCCAAAACTCACAATGGCATACCCTCTTTCTTTTTAGCATGTTTCCATAAGTATCCATCTTTAAAAAAAACCCATAAGCTTTCCTCTTGAATTTCTTAAACTTCTCATCTAACCATTCATCTCTCTTTGTTAATGTACTGAGGTATTGACCAATTCTCAGCCACTCTCTTGCATATTTGTCTTCCAGAAACACTTCTACACAAGATACAAAACATCTAAAGTGTCTTCTCTTTCTTGTCAAAGCCTTCTGTTAATGCTATAGCAACACCTTGCATTGCTAAATTCACTCTTGCAACATCATTTTCAACCATAAGAAAGTCATCTTCTTCCTCCTCATCCATCATCCCATCTTCATTCTCATAACATGGTCGAGATAACATGTCTACCACTAGGTTATCTCTTCCTGCAATGTGCTGAAATTCAGGGTTCAAAGATTTGATGTATGCAATCCACTAGAGCATAACAATGTCCAGAGTAGCACAACTAGTAATTATACCCAATACACAAACAGTCAGTCTCAATGACTACATGAGCACCCATAAACTACTCCTTATCACATTTAAGGGCTGTTACAATTCCCCATAGTTCTCTTTTAACCTGTGGATATCTTCTCTGTCGTTCAGTCAATACTTTAGCACCAAAGCAAATTGCATATCTTTCCCCTTTCTCATCATCTTGCCCAATTGCCCATCCAATCTCGATTGGGCTTGTATCAACAATAATAATAATAGACTTTCCATGTGAATAGTCAGTCTTTCTCAATGTAGGAGCAGATTTTAAGAGTTACTTCAATTTCTTCATTGCTTTTTTATGCTTCCTTTCCCAATGAAATTTCTGGCCTTTTCTTAGAAGCTGATAAAAAGCATCGGCTCCATGTGTAAAGTGAGGAATCCATATCAAATAGAACACACATGCACCCAAGAATCTACGCACCTCTGATACATTCGTGCATACATCTTGCATTCTATCAATCCCATCTATTTTTGCTCGTGATGGACTTCGCCCATAAGGCCCACACATATGCCCAACAATCAAAACCTCTTCAACTCCAAAGACTAAATTTTCTCTAGAAAGAGTTAAATGCACCTCTTCTAGAAGTGTCAAAATCCTCTCACAATCATCTACAACAAATTGTCTGCATCCATGAGCATCCATCTCTTCATTCTTTTCATCCACTGCACACCCTTTGATTGGAACATCATCCAAGAAGGGCATAGTTAATTGTGGTATAAAATTCCTGAGTACCCTATTCATAGCATTTGTCATGTGTGCCACTGAGTTTGTTGCACCCTGTGGGAGAGTACACATCCGTACTAACCCCAAAGGAGTCTTCATGGTTGTGATATCCATGCTTTCAATTACAAGCTGAAACTAATTATAACCCGAGTAAAGACCACCCAAAGAATAGATCACTCTGCGTGCAAAAGCCTCTGTAAATTCATCAACCATAGGACCTACACCCACATTTCTTATGGTGACTTTATTGATCAGTTGCATGTCTTGAATAAATCTCGAATCCTATAATGTGTCCACTTGTATCTTCAGGACACGTCTTAGTAGTCCATCGGAAAGGATGTCTAGAAAGCTCCGCTCGACACTCCCATGGAATGTTACGGGGTTTGAGATCTAGGGCTTTCCGCGTCTGCCATGTAGCAGAAGTATTGCGGCCGTTCCCACTTAGGATCAACCTAAATTAGGGTTTTTCTTATTGTTCATTTCCTAACAGCAACTAGCGTCGGACCTAAGCGAATTACTTTACGCAGAAACGCCAGGTCCGAAGCGGATTCACACTGCACTTGGTTCAGGGAGAGTGGGAAACGAGAGGGATGCAAAGCTCAACCTCTCTGCCATAAGGCATAGTCCCATTCCGTTCCCCTAAAACAATGTAAATCGGGATCAAACATAACTCTAGATCAACGCTTTTGTTGTTCGTGTTCTTTGATGATCTTTCTGCTGTCGCTCGTGATTTGAGAAAAGTTCTCGGCCAATCGAGTATCGGACTTCTTTATTGATCTAGAGAGTCAATGTGATCTGAGCCATTAGTACTAGTGTGAGTTGCATGGATTATCCAAAAATACTAGATTTTTAGATAATTTTAGCCTATTTTTTATATTATTTATTGTAAAAATTTAAAAAAGTTAGAAAAAGCTTCTAGATTAGGATGGCATGCAAAACGCTAGTTGCTTTTTCAACCAATTATGGGATTTTCACAAGAGGGACAGATTGATGAAATCATGCATGTCACGATCGTTGAAAACAGACTGAAAACTATAGATTGAACAGAAAGAAGAAGAAGGAGTAATCTCGGAGATCCGTGAGCAGGTATTCCATAGTTTTACCCCCCTTTTGGAGCTAATGGAGCCATCAGATTTGGGTTCTGAGCAGCAGAGAAGGAGCTGTAATTTTGATGCACGTTTTGTTCTACAAAGAAACTGCAAGAGATCTAATGCCTGGAGATTGCTTCTGAGTAGTGCAAAGATTCCACGTTCTTTCAATACTTATTGATTCAATTCATTGTGCTTTGTCTTTGTAGTGTTTACCACTTGGGTATTCTCTATCTTCTCTTCCATCTCCTATCTCTACTTCCTTCTACTTCTGATCCTCGGTGGATTCGACTTTTCGAAAAAAACCCCTCCAACATTGGTGAACGCGACATGAAAGGTCGTCAGAAGAAGGAAAGGCAAGATAGGAGAATCCTCGAATACATTCTCTAGTGATGTTTTGCAATAGTTGGTACAAAATATGAATATGCTTATGTAGGTACAACAACAACAAAAGGTGATGCAAGCTTTGACTCAAACAGAAAGTGTTGTGATGAATGCTTTGTAAGCAGTTGAGCGTGAGGTGAAGTTATTTAATGGTAGGAATGTATCTGCATATGTATATACCTATGCTCAGAAGATTGAATTCTTTGGGGTGGCTCAATCTGCATGGAGCCGGTATTTTGTATGTGTTACTGTTCATGAACTGAAAGCACGGATTACTGAATTATACTTGTAGGATGCTGACTAGGTAGCCTTCAAGATGACACTCAGGGAAGAATTTTACATTGAGGACACCAGTTTGATTATGGACAAGAATTTTCAAGAGTGGTTTTTACAACCCAATAAGGGTCTTGTGGCTACGAAATTGTTAAGAGAATTTGAAAGTCGATTTGAGCAGTTCGATCTTGCAAAACAGCAAGCTCTTCCAAGTTAGAAAATTGAATTGTTTCTACAGGCAGCTGATCCTGAGCTTCATGAGAAGCTTCAATGATTTGCTGGAGGATCAGACTACAGATACAGGTTTGAAAACAGAGTGGATACATGTCAAGGAAGCTGCTACTACACTTGTGAAGAAGCATAGAAGAAGAGAAAGATTGCATGTCTCTAGCTTGCCCACTATTACGGGCAAGACAGTTGATGTATCCAGTAAGCCACCTACTTTTGTGGCTAACTCTATGGTTGTATTGTTCCCTCTGTTAGGGAATATGTCTTAGATAAATTGGTCAAAGGCATGCGGGATCTTCAATTGAAGGTTGCAAAATTGGACAAAAAAGGAAAAGAGAAAAGGGGATGGGCAGCAACCCCTAAGCCTAGAAAAAGATGTATGTGATGTGATAGTTTGGAGCACGAGAGAAAGGATTGTGCTGCCTATCAGGAGACCTTGGCACGACAGCTTATCTTTTGGAAAGATGGCAAGATCCATGCACAAGAAACGGGATTGCCTCTTGCTTTGAAATTCAAAAAGGGAGGTATGCAGAAGTTGTTGGAAGACTTGGCTGTCCAAAATGCTTATGCGGCGGTACATGCTTCTACTTTTGGTCTACAGTTGGATAGAATGCATGGCCAAGTGATGGTTGGTCCAAAGGTTGAAATATGGACACATGATTTACATGCAGCTGAAAAGAGAAAGGTCACTAATAGTGAAATGTCTCATTCACGTCAAGACATTCGTGGCATAATTGGTTGGGAATCATCAGTAGATGCATATTCAATGTATGCATATTTAGCAAAGGTAAAAAACACAAATGTACTTGTGGAAGAAAAAAAAAGAGATGAAGATATTGTAGGGACATCTAAAAGAATGACAAGAAGAAGTGTGGATCAACCTAAAGCTGCAAATCAACCACCTCCTGAGCATGTTATGGAATAGGTCAGTTAGGAGCAAAAATAGGATAATAAACAAGAGGGTAAAAAGAAGGGCAAACAACCAAGATATAAGTTGCAATCTAACATTGAGACAGCCACATATCTTAAGAAGGTTCTTGAAGAATAGATCTTAAATCGTTGGGTGGAATTTACCTTGAGAGAGGTGCTTGGCATTGCTAAGCGACAATTTCATGATGAGATCATTGATATAATTAAAAGGAAGCGTCAATTTCTTGGTGATACCACTAATGCATTGCTGCAATTTGAAGAGGAAACTGGTTTGTTGGGTATTCGGGCTAAATATGAGCATGAAGTAAGTACATGATTGTCTATGCAAGATGCTACTAATCAATGGACAGCATGTGGAAATGAGAAGAAAGTGACTGAAAATGCATTGTTATGTAGCAATATGCATGGTGGAGTAAGGAAAATGCAACAATATGGAGAAGAGACTCTAGGATTTATTCCTCGAAGTCACTACCCAAGAAATCATTAGGCTAGAGCTACCACTGAAACGGTAGTGAAAATAGGGGAGCGTGAAACTCCTTGTGTTGCTTTACTTGACCATGGGTCTGAGATAAATGTCATTGAGTGTGGATTGTATGAAAATGGGGCATGGACTATAGACACTGATCATGGTTGGCGAATGAGGGCTGCAAATAGTTCTTCAGGGGAGCTCTATGCTGCATGTCCTAATGTAAAAGTGATGATTGGTGATGTACAGGAAGAGCAACACTTCTTTGTGTAAAATAATTCCTCATATGTAGTGATTTTGGGACATCCCTATATTACAGGTGTGCGTATGGAAACAAAAGGTACTTGATGATGGTTCTGCTTATGCAAGAGTCAAAAGCAAGGATAGAAGAAAAGCAATCGAATTTCTTATTGTTTGTGTTAATCATCCTAGAAATCGAGATACACTTCGAGAGTCTCCTTTGGTTCCAAATGCAAGGGAATTCAAAGACTTGGATTTTCATTAAGCACTACTATAATGCGGGGCTACAGTAGTGCTATTCAGTGGGTGTACTTGTCTCTTGATGAAATGAAGCATGTATTTACTATTGGTAGTTTTTAATTTACAGCAAACAGTTTGTGTTGGTTTAAGCCTATGGAAGTTATGTGTAGGGATGAACGCATATCTATGAAATGGGCTACTAAGAAACTAAGACCATTGGCGTTGTTAGCTGAAAATGATGTCATTTTAGGAATCTTTTATGGGCTGAATATTTCTGACACTATGGTTGAAATTTCAGCAACTATACATGCAAAAAATGAGGTTGAAAACAGAGTGTTGTCAGTATGCTCTTTGGATATGTATGATGTTATAGCATTGTTTGCTCAGCAGGAAGGATTACAATGGGCTAAAGCACTTGTGGAGACAAAGTATAAGATAGTTGAAAAAAAGGTGAAACCAATTGCTTTGCCACTTCCACCAGAAAGTGAGGGTATGTATGAAAAAGTATCAAGGCAGCCAAGCTTACGGGATCCTAAAGATATAGGTTATCAATTAACATATGAAACATTATAGGAATTAAAAGTTGGTGCAGAAGGGTTTCTTTTGCCTACTAAGAAAGACTGTTTTATGCGGATATTGGCTAGACATGGGAAGGCATTTGCATTTTAGCCAAGTGAAATAGGTTGTGTGGATCCAAATGTTGTCTCTCCTATGGCCATATTTACTGTGCCACATGTACCATGGAACTTGAGGCCTATTCCAGTGCCTAAAGATTACTTTCCAAAGCTGATGGATTTGCTAAATGAAAAGATTCGCATGAAGATCTTGGAGCTTCTTCAGTCCTGTACTCAAATCTTTGGTTTATAGTGCCCAAAAAGAATGGGGATTTGTAATATATCAAACACTGCAAATCACGCATGAACCCCCTTTTTAGGTAGTGGGGATAATGATGTAGTGTTTTGAAAATTTACTAAGGATAATGGAAATTTTTTTCCTTATCTTCCCCCCCCCCAGCCAACGGTCATGTTGGAGGGGGAGAGGGAAATAGAATGTCAAGCAAGCTCCTTTGCTGGAGCTTGCTCACACTTGGAGCCATGCCTGTCAACACATAGGAGAGGGAGGATCCCCCTCCCCTCCCCTATTTAAACCAAGGGGGGCTGCTACCATGAAGGGAGAGAAGGAAGGAGGGAGGGTCGCCCAATGCCACTCTGAGCAGTGGGTGAGAAAGAGAGGGCTTGAGGGAGGGATAAGCCGAGGAGGTTGCCACTCTGCACGAATGAGGAGCTGCTGAGCCAATAGCCGCCTAGACATTGCCGCCAATAGACAACCTCCAAATCTCCCCCCCCCCCCCCCCCCCCCCCCCCACGTAAGCTTCTCGAAGCTTAGAAGCTTCCAAGGGGGGGCCTTCTTAGCCCCCTTTCCTTTGGGCTTGAAACGCGCCCCCCCGCCCCCCCCCCCCCCCCCCCCCCCCCCCCCCCCCCCGTGTTTAAACATTCCTTAGTCCCCTTCCTTTGTGGCATATTGAAACCCCCCTTAAAATTCCTCTTTAAGGCTTCCTTAGGGTTTCCCCCCCTCAAAGAGCTTGACCTTAAGGGTCCTTTGCCTCCCCGCGATTCAAATTCCCCCTAAGGGCCCCCTTAGCCTTTTTACTTTCCCCATGCTAAATACCCCCTTGGAGCTTTGTTTTTTTCCCCCATTCGTAAAAGAAAAAGAGAGTGTTGAGGGTCTTTTGACACCTCCCTTTCCCACCCAAAAGCCCTCGTAAGGGATTCCACACCTTTTTATTCCCCATTTGTGTGAGTCTTTACAAGGCCATTAAGCCCTTCCCATGGCTTTAATGGGTCTTATCCGCAAAAGATTTTTGAAGCACCCCTTCTTTCGAAATCCCTACTTCAAGGAGGGAGCCTTCTAAAACTACTTTCGACGGATAGTGCAAGTTATTGCAAAAATGGGAGCGACGGTGGAATTCCAAAGAGGAGTTGTTAAGCTACTTCCACGACGGAAAGACTACAATTGCGATGCCTCCTAAGAAAGTCCAAAGTGCAGCCCCCGCTGTCGAAGGATTTCAAAAGCAAAGTCACGTCCACAGAGGACCTTGACTAATTTCAGGATAGAAAATCAATCAGGCGAATAAGCAAGATGAGAAAATGATGCCGAGTAATATTTATATTACTGCCATGAAGTTTGCAAAATACAAGATGACTTCAAATCTGATCAGTCCACTGATTTTAGGCCACCCAATTTAATTTTGCAGAAGGTTAGGTTTGTCTCTAACAAGCTTTCTAACACCAAAAGATACATATAAGATTTCCAGCAAGGGTTGTCACTAGCATGCTTCACTTGTGTTAAACTCTTCACTGTTTTACAAAGAGCATATTACTTCAAAATCTAATTCTTTGTAATCATTGAGAAGTGATTCAATGTTCTCAACCTGTAAATCTCCAACTTTAGCATATAGAAAAGTGATTTCACTTGCAAGATGATCTGCTTTATTGGCTTCTAGAATAGCACTAGATCCATCAGTCTACAACTCTTCCAATCTGCTATCAAAGGTGATACTTCTTGGGTGTGATGAACCTCTTTTGAAGCATCTAGTCTGACAGAATTCTTCACCCTCAAAGCTTATGTAAAGAACAGTCTTCAATGTTTCATCTTTCAGCACTGCTTGAACAGTCATCGAATTGTTGTAACACCAACTTAAGGCTTCTTCAATGTAAACATCTGGAGGTCCTCCACAGCTTTTTGAAATTAATCCAGTACAACACGAACGCATTTTGTTTCATCCAGACTTCTCGAGGTTAAAGCTTCCTGCATTTCCTGGGCTGCAACATGCGCATTTGCGGGATCATCTTGGTGTATATTGGCCGAACAAATGGTAGGTGGCACTGAATGACACTGTATAAAGTCCAGGCTGGAAAAGCATCTCAAATTGTCCCTGCACTTTAAACCAGCATACAATTTTCAGGTAAGCATCCTCTTAAAACCATGAATTTGCAATAGGTTCCCACTTCCAATAACGCAGATCCTCAATTCAAAATTATGGACAATGCTCTGGCGAGTAACATGAAGCATCCTTTACATGCATTTCGATCAACCCAATAAGCTAGACGACCATCATTGAGGACGATCCCAGAGAGCAACTGCCAAGTACAGATCCTCTGCACCTGAATTCTGGGACTGCTCGCTGTGAAGAAGCCTGGGTCGATGCTATTGATGATACCCAATATCTGGTTTCTTTGATTAGATGTGCTGTTGAGAATCTCTTCAAGTGCCACCAATGGCGATGGTTTTGTGGCTGAGTTTCCTTCCTCTCTTCCATCCCTTCATCCTCAGCTAGATGATTCCTGCTCTTGGGCGCCGAATTGTGCTGAGGTTTTTCCCGCGCTTGATGCTGGTGCAATCAGCCTAAAGCTCTGGCCAATACAGTTTCTGGATCCATGTGCAAAGGGCAAATATGCCATGGGGTGCTTTGCTCCCTTGCTTATCCCCTCAGCTTCCTGTTCTATTGCGTTGATGCAACTCGACCAGTCCCACACAAAAGAATCATCACAGTCTCGACCTCCTTGTAGTTTGATGATGCATAGATGGGGCAACATAGGTGTTCAATAATCTCTTCCCCATAATAATCTTGTTCTTTTATTTCATCCAAATACTCGTGAAAGGGCAAATCAAGTTTAACCATGTCATACTCCTTGAGCATAACTTCCTGAATATAATCCGCAACAGCATCCGCAATCTCCTCATAATGTGCCTGTTTGATTGTGCCGTAGCTGCAGGTCGGAGTTGAATTGGTAGTTGAGGCATCTGAGAGCTTCCATGGCCTTTGAAGGAGCCGCCTTCTCAAGAGGCCCGCTATTCACAAACTCCATTCTTCCCCATTCTACGCACTTCTTCCTCCACTTCTTTTGTTTTTTCCTCTCTTTCAAACCAGAAAAGCGGCCCCTTTCTTTCTCTCATCATCTTCCATTCTTGCTTCCCTCCAAAAAGCCCTCATTCAAAAATAGTCATCCCCTTCTTGCTTTTTCTTTCAGCTCCTCTATTCCTACCCCATCATATACAACCAAAGTACCTCTATTGTAGATGCCTAGAGAAGATATAGCAGCAGTCATAGAAGATCTAATATGGAAGCTAACATGCATGTCATTCTGAAAATATTGAACTTCACAAAGAACTCCACCAACCACACCTATGAATATCAAAACCATATACATAACCAATCTCAGAATCTGTGCTAGTCTCAGCCACATCTCCCAAGGTCTTGTGAGCTGTTGATCAACACCTCCTTGTCTAGGTTGACTGACCACTTGGCAAGACATGCCAACTAGAGCATTATTGATAAGTTCCTCTTGCTCCAAACCCTCTTCCATGCAGAACAAAAGTATAAACACAACAACTAAATATGTACAAAGTATGAAATCCCACACACAACTTTTGGGTGGATTTCACACCTTCGATGCACAGCAGTACAACATCCACCCCCTCTAATCCTACGCATCCTCCGGATGGGCCAACTACCCATGATCATTATCATCAAGATCCACAAATAGATCAATCTCTTCATTGTGCATTTCCGGTATATCAACAAGATTATCTGTCATATCATCTGTCTCTTCCATTGGAGTTTCTTCTTGTTGCTCTTTTCTTGCAAATTCTTCCAATGCATAATCCTCATCATCTCTTTTCTTAAAAATCTTGATTCTTTTTCCTGCAATAGGCACTCTAAGCACTGTCCCATCCAATTCGATCAGCTCATATGTTGCATTGTCAAAGACATGTCTGACTATGTACGGCCCAAACCATCTTTTTACCATCTTTCGAAGTGCAATATGCTGATTTTCAAGGTTGCTATCAAAGACTAATACCCAGTCTCCCTCTTCTATTGCTCTAGGCCGCAAGCAATGCCTGCTGTCAAACCTGTCCTGATTTCTTAGTCTAGCAACCTTCAACCTGTCAATAGCTAGCTGAATATCCTCTGGTCTTCTCTCCAACTGCCGAATCCGAAGAGCTAAGAGCTCCTCTCTTGTCAAATCCTCTTGCCAAGGTAAAACTGACCAAGTCAAAGCAAAAGTCTCAATTAGCATAACAGGTTTCTGACCATACATCAACTCTGTAGGCATATATCCTGTGGTAACACTGTGAGTCGTACGATCAGTCCCAAAGCAAATGGTAGAAGTCTCGGCCATTCTCCAATCCATCCTTTGCATGCTTTGGCTAATGCTTTCACTATCGGCGGATGCCCTCTTTCACTCTTCCCATTTCCCTCTGGATTGTATACTGTAGTTAGAGCCAACTTGATTCCTAGTTGAGAGAAAAACTCCCTAGCTTCATCTGCATCCAATTCACCGTGATCCGCAGTGATCTTACTCACACAGCCATACCTGCAAAAAATTTCTTCTAATAAGAACTTACACACTGCACTAGTGGTCTTCGTTCTCAAAGATTTGCCCTCAACACGATTGGTAAGATCCTCTCTAGCCAAAACAATATATCTCATCTGCCATAGACCCATAGGTATAGTAAGCAAGTCAACTACCCACTTATAATGAATGCATAGCGGATAGGTCGGATGAAGCTCATCTGGATGACGCACTACTGAATACATCTGACAGTCTCTGCAAGTCTCTACAAAGTGAGAAACATCTCTATACATGCCTTTCCACCAATATTTCTCCTTGATTTTCTCATAAGTAGCCCACACTCCTCTATGACCAGCCCAAGGACTCTCATGAAACTCGCTCATCACCTGTAATTGAGTCTCTCTATCGCAGACAACCCGCAAAGGTAATCCGCCTCTTTTCTTTGGATGCTTCCAAAGAAATCCGTCCTTGAGAAAGTAACCATAGGCTTTTCTTCTAATCTTCTTGAACTCTTCATATGTCCATTCATCACTTTTGCTTAGTGTACTAAGGTACTTGCCAATCTGCAACCAATCTCCAACATAGAGTTCTTCTATGAAAGCCACAATATCATAGACATGACAAACATGATCAACCATAGCGGCTGAAATTTTTGCATTATCCTCTTCTGTAAGTAAAGTCTCCTCATCATCATATCTGGCTCTAGACAGCATATCTGCCATTGGATTATCCTTTCGTGCTATGTGTTTAAATTCCGGATTTAATGACTTGATGTATGCAATCCATCTCAGCATAGCTATATCCGGAGTAGAGCAACTCGTAATCATACCAATCAATGGCAAGCAATCTGTCTCTACCACAACTGAGGCTCCAATAAAGTACTCCTTGTCACATTTGAGAGTTGTAACAATCCCTAGTAACTCCCTCTTGATTTGCAGATATCTCCTTTGTCTCTCATTTAGGACTTTTGCCCCAAACCGAATAGCATACATGTTTCCATCTGCATCATCTTGACCCACAGCCCAACCTATGCCAATTGGACTAGTGTCAACTGTCAATACAATAGGCCTTCCACAATTATAATCCACTTTCCTAAGAGTAGGAGCAATCTGCAATAACTTCTTCAATTTCGGCATGGCTCTAGTGTGGCTCTCATCCCAATAAAATTTTTGCCCCTTTCGAAGCAACTGATATAAACAATCTACTATGTGTGCAAAATGGGGAATCCAAATCATATAAAACACACAAGCTCCAATGAATCTCCGTACCTCTGAAGTGGTAGAACAATACTCCGTAATCTTGCCTATAGCATCCACCTTATCAGGTGAGGGTTTCTTGCCATAATATCCACACATATGTCCAACAATGACAACCTCATTTACTCCAAAAACAGATTTTTGCCCTAATAGTGTCAAGTTCACTTCTTCTAGCCTGGCCAAAATCTTTTCACAAGCTGAAATATGATCAGCCACAAAGTATCTGCATGCCTGCTCATTTAGACTCTCATTCTTCTCTTCTTATGCACACCCCTTAATGGGCACATCATCCAAGAAAGGCATGGTAAGCTGAGGTATATAATCACAAAGAACTTTATGCATGGCATTCATCATATGCGCAACAGAATTAGTGGCACCTTGAGGCAAGGTACACATCCTGACAAGCCCAATAGGAGTTCTCATGGTGGTTATGTCCCCGCTTTCCAAAGCCAGCTGAAATTGATCATATCCTGAATACAAATCACCTAGAGAATAGATGGCATGTCCAGCAAATGCTTCTGCAAACTCATCCACAACTGGACCTATACCAACATTCCTGATAGTAACTCTGTTTACTGGCTGCATGTCCTGTATAAATCGGAGAGTACCATTCTTCTTTGGAACCGTAAACCACCTGTTTGAGTATGGTGTAGATGAAGGCTCAAGAATTCCCATCCTAACTTTCTCATTCAACAAATCAATCAGCTTTGGCAGGTGTGCCTTAGGCATTGGAATAGGTTGGAGGTTCCATGGAATATGAGGAATAGTAAAGATCACCATAGGAGCAACAATATCTGGATTCACACATCCAATCTCATGCGGAAAAAAAGCAAACCCCCTTCCATGTCACTCAAGCATATCCTGAAAGCATTTCTTCTCTGAAGATAGCAAGAAATCACCATTTCCAATTTTCAATTCAGCAAGAGTCTCTGCTGAAAATTTATGGCCTATATGCTCTAGATTCCTCAAAATTGGTTGTTTGGCAGCCCTCTCTATTTGCTGATCACTGTCAGGTGGAAACGGTACAACTACCGGCTTCACCTTCTTATCCACAGTCTTGTATTTCGTGTCAACCCTGGCTTCCTCTATATTACTTAAATCTTGCTGTAAATCAGCAATTCTGCACTCCAATGGTTGAATATCCTCAGCCCTCTACTCTATGGACTGCACAGGAATAGCCCTAAACTCTGGATGCTGAAATATTTTAGCAGTAAACTTTGTTGGCTGAAAGTTTTCAGTCCTCTGCGTCTCTGTAAGCTGATCATAATCAGCCGGAAACTCTGTTTGCTAAATTTCTTCAGCACTCAATACTTTTTGCTGAGCCACCTCAGCCTCTGACTCAATCTGTGACACAAAATCTGCAATTTCATGAAACATGTCCAGGGATTGCACTAATACATTACTGTGACATCTCTGCATATCAGTTTTGAGCATTTTTTCCATCTTTGTCATCGTATCTGCACAAATCATGCTGTCATACATCCCATCTATGTGCTCATCATCCTCTAAAATTCCTGCATTTTTCAAATTTTTCTCCTTCCTACATATGTACTGCCTAGCAGCTCTAGGCAACATAGAAGTCTTCTAATAGCTCATCGAACTGTTTCCTGAAATCCCAACAAAACCGAAGGAGAAAACACTGCTGCCAAGAGGCGAGAACTCCAATCTCCTCTGCTCTGTACCACCGTCGTCTCACGAAACGGCGGTACCTAATGAAAACCCGAATCCCTCATAGTGGGCAAAGGAGCATCTCTAAGAGTATCCCTGTTTCTAACATGGTTCACACACAGAGTCATAAACTGAACTACTCTCATGCCATCTTTACTGCGAATCTGTGCATAAGCAGATCCATCATCCATTACCTTTGTTTCCATACGCATCTCTGTGATAAATGGCTGTCCAAGAATTATGGGATAAGAGCATGAATCCTGCACAAAGAAATGGAAATCCTTCTCTACATCTCCAATAGAAACCCTGACACTGGGACAAGCAGCATACAAATCACCTACAGTGTTGTTGGCGGCTCTCATACGCCACCCATGCTCTACATCCATAGGCCATCTGTTACTTTCATAAACTCCATGAACTATGAGATTAATCTCTGAACCATGATCCACCAAAGCAACATAAGGCACCTGTTTCTCTCCAATTTTTACCATCATCTTTGTAGTTGCCCTAGCCCAATGACTCTGCGAAAAGTGACTACGCGGTATCAAGACAGGCTCATCAGTTTTAGCATAATGCATAGGCTGAACCCTCTTCTCTATCTGCGGAAAAACAGAAGCATTCTCAACCATAACCTCATCCTCATCCTCATCCAACTCCCCAATCAAAACTCCATGTGTATCAAGAGTAGGCAATGCATGTCTTTTCCTCTTCAGGACCTCTTGAAACTGATCTTGAAACTCTCTTTTCGAGATGCCCAAAACCTTAGAAATAGTGAAAGTCACCTCACTGCCAAGTATCTTGTCATTAAAGATTTTCTTCATGTTTGTAGATGTCTCAATATCGGACATCAATCTAAACCCTGGCTGCTTTCTATCTCTAGGCTCTTGCCTCTTTTCTCTCTTTTGAGCATCTTCCATCTGTCGTTCTGGCCCTGGTCTCAAAGACGGTCCTGCAGTAGGTGGACTAACATAACTCACCCCCTCTAGTCTTTTTAGCTGCACTTGGATTTTCTTCATCCCTCTTACTCTTCTCCTCAACAAGTACATCTGCTCCCTGAGACTTAGCCAAGTAGGCATAAATAGAGTACCTGTCAATAGGCGAATCCCAACCTGTCTCAGATCTGATGCTAGAGCCTGCACTAGCCAAAACAGTTTGCTGAATTTTTCCCCTGTTTGCAGTCTCCATAGCATAAGTCCATAATGCTGACTGATTCTCTGATCCCTTCTCAATCTGAACTCCATATGCAGAAGCATCTCCTCTAGCTATCACATAAGAAGTACGCGCAGCCATGTCATCCACTAACTTCTTCATTCCGCCTTTCCCAAAGTTGGTAGCAAGCGGAGCTCCTGTTTCAGTCAACCAAATCTTACCATCTTGTCGCCAAAATACCAAATTCTTCCTCCTTGTATCCTGAAAAGATTCACAATCCCTGCAATGCTGATGATCTGTACTATCACACCAAATACATCTTCAAGTGAAGTAGGAGCACTAGAAGAAATAGTAGGCGCAGTCGAAGCAAACTGCTCTTTCAAATTTCCCACCAACTCCGCTTTAACTGACTCCAGTGTCAAATCCGTTATGCCTTTGATTATGTCATCAAGAGAGGTAGGCATCGACGGAGTGGATGGTTTTGGGGCAGAAGGTGCTGTTATCGGTCGTGGAACAGGAGGAATAGGAGGAGTAGAAACAGTAGGCACTGGCATAGGCCAAGAAACTGGCTGAGGAGGAGAAGAAATAACATGGATAGAAGCAGGCATAGGAGCAGAAGACAGTGTCGGTGTCATAGAACCATTCTATAGGCGGGTCTTCCATATCCTCCTCTTGGTCAAAGTCGAGACTGCATCCTGGGCATCTTGCCAATCCGTTTTAAGTCCCATAGGCTTCGTGCGATCCTCAAGAAGCTCTCCTAATTCTTCCTGAAGAGCAGGATCTACAGATTGCAAGAAAAGCTCAACTTTCTCAACATCCAATGCTCTTTGTTCAATGGCATCAAGCTGACTATACCTTTCTTCAAATTCTCGAATCAACTCTGAAGCAGCTAAACCTTTGTTTGGCATGTAGACCCACTCTCGGAATGACCGCCGTGTAGCCATCCCAAAGTCCTCAAGGAAATACTCATCTTTCAGGGCCTTCTGAAAATCTTGCCAATGTGAATTTTGAATAAAAAGATCAATCACTTTTGCCCTCAAGGCGGGTGTGACAAGACGAAGGAAATACTTACTCATAAGTCCAGCTGGAACTCCAAAAAACCCCATCTTGATCTCATATGTCTTCAAATACGCTAAAACATTATGGCCATCAAATAGCTTCTTCTCATTCTCAACTGCTTCAATTGCCTTAGTCGCGCTGATTGCATTTTCCTGCTCCGAATATAGTTGCCTTTGCTGAGACAACTGCTGTTGATGCAATTGCTGCTGCTGCTGCATATACAATTGTGTCTGCTAATTTTGAAGCTGCATATACATGGACATATTCTGCAAAATCTGCTTTTAGATCATCTGTTGAAGTACTTGACGCAGCAGTCATTGATGGAGCTGAAGTAGAGGACGCAGCTAGAATTGTAGAAGAGGCTGAAATGGATGTTGAAGTATCTCCCATCCTGAAATTTCTGCGACGCTTTCACATCGGGTTCACCAAAGATGTCGAAGGATTTCAAAAGCAAAGTCACGTCCACAGAGGACCTTGACTAATTTCAGGATAGAAAATCAATCAGGCGAATAAGCAAGATGAGAAAATGATGCCGAGTAATATTTATATTACTACCATGAAGTTTGCAAAATACAAGATGACTTCAAATCTGATCAGTCCACTGATTTTAGGCCACCCAATTTAATTCTGCAGAAGGTTAGGTTTGTCTTTAACAAGCTGTCTAACACCAAAAGATACATATAAGATTTCCAGCAAGGGTTGTCACTAGCATGCTTCACTTGTGTTAAACTCTTCACTATTTTACAAAGAGCATATTACTTCAAAATCTAATTCTTTGTAATCATTGAGAAGTGATTCAATGTTCTCAACCTGTAAATCTCCAACTTTAGCATATAGAAAAGGGATTTCACATGCAAGATGATCTGCTTTATTGGCTTCTAGAATAGCACTAGATCCATCAGTCTACAACTCTTCCAATCTATTATCAAAGGTGATACTTATTGGGTGTGGTGAACCTCTTTTGAAGCACCCAGTCTGGCAGAATTCTTCACCCTCAGAGCTTGTGTAAAGAACAGTCTTCAATGTTTCATCTTTCAGCACTGCTTGAACAATCATCGAATTGTTGTAACACCAATTTAAGGCTTCTTCAATGTAAACATCTGGAGGTCCTCCACAGCTTTCTGAAATTAATCCAGTACAGCACGAATGCATTCTATTTCATCCAGACTGCCCGAGGTTAAAGCTTCCTGCATTTCCTGTGCTGCAACATGCGCATTTGCGGGATCATCTTGCTGTATATTGGCCGGACAAATGGTAGGTGGCACTGAATGACACTGTATAAAGTCCATGCTGGAAAAGCATCTCAAATTGTCCCCGCACTTTAAACCAGCATACAGTTTTCAGGTAAGCATCCTCTTAAAACCATGAATTTGCAATAGGTTCCCACTTCTAATAATGCAGATCCTCAATTCAAAATTATGCACAATGCTTTGGCGGGTAACATGAAGCATCCTTTACATGCATTTCGATCAACCCAATAAGCTAGACGACCATCATTGAGGACGATCCCGGAGAGAAACTGCCAAGTACAGATCCTCTGCACGCCTGAATTCTGGGACTGCTCGCTGCGAAGAAGCCTGGGTTGATGCTGTTGATGATGCCCAATATCTGGTTCCTTTGATTAGATGTGCTGTTGAGAATCTCTTCAAGTGCCACCAACGGTGATGGTTTTATGGCTGAGTTTCCTTCCTCTCTTCGGTCCCTTCATCCTCAGCTAGATGATTCCTGCTCCTGGGCGTCGAATTGTGCTGAGGTTTTTCCCGCGCTTGATGTTGGTGCAATCAGCCTAAAGCTCTGGCCAATACAGTTTCTGGATCCATGTGCAAGGGGCAAATACGCCATGGGGTGCTTTGCTCCCTTGCTTATCCCCTTAGCTTCCTGTTCTATTTCCTTGATGCAACTTGACGAGTCCCACACAAAAGAATCATCACAGTCTCGACCTCCTTGTAGTTTGATGATGCATAGATGGGGCCACGTAGGTGTTCAATAATCTCTTCCCCATAATAATCTTCTTCTTTTATTTCATCCAAATCCTCGTGAAAGGAAAAATCAAGTTTAACCATGTCATGCTCCTTGAGCATAACTTCCTGAATATAATCCGCAATAGCATCCGCAATCTCCTCATAATGTGCCTGTTTGATTGTGCCGTAGCTGTAGGTCGGAGTTGAATTGGTAGTTGAGGCGTCTGAGAGCTTCCATGGCCTTTGAAGGAGCTACCTTCTCAAGAGGCCCGCTATTCACAAACTCCATTCTTCCCCATTCTGCACACCTCTTCCTCCACTTCTTTTGTTTTTTCCTCTCTTTCGAACCAGAAAAGCGGCCCCTTTCTTTATCTCATCATCTTCCATTCTTGCTTTCCTCCAAAAAGCCCTCATTCAAAAATAGTCATCCCCTTCTTGCTTTTTCTTTCAGCTCCTCTATTCCTGCCCCATCATATACAACCAAAGTACCTCTATTGTAGATGCCGAGAGAAGATATAGCAGCAGTCATAGAAGATCTAATACGGAAACTAACATGCATGTCATTCTGAAAATATTGAACTTCACAAAGAACTCCACTAACCACACCTACGAATATCAAAGCCATATACATAACCAATCTCAGAATCTATGCTAGTCTCAGCCACATCTCCCAAGGTCTTGTGAGCTGTTGATCAACACCTCCTTGTCTAGGTTGACTGACCACTTGGCAAGACATGCCAACTAGAGCATTATTGATAAGTTCCTCTTGCTCCAAACCCTCTTCCACGCAGAACAAAAGTATAAACACAACAACTAAATATGTACAAAGTATCAAATCCCACACACACAACTTTTGGGTGGATTTCACACCTCAGATGCGCAGCAATACGACACCACGGGAGGGTCGTCTCCTAGCATCCACGTGGACATCTCACCCCAAGCCCAGGTTTTCCTTCCTAATTTTTATTTGGTATTGTTGTAATTCAATCATGCAAGGTAAATTGTTGGAAGTAGGATATATTTTTGTCCTAAATGCTCAAGAGAGAAACTTATTCATTAATACTTTCAATAAAACATGCAAAATAAAGAAAGCATAAATGCATTTCTAGCAAATAGCTTTATGCATGGAAATTAATTAAAAATTAGATTATTGTCTATTAAAATAGTATACTTCGCTTAAGCCTAGAAGTATAAATTGCATATCGCACTATTAAGCCATACCTTCTTCGAAATGAATCATCATGGAAAGTGCAAGGCATACTTCGCTTAAGCCTAGAAGTATAAACTGCATATCGCACTATTAACCCATATCTTCTTCGCAATGAATCATCATGGAAAGTGCAAGGCATGAAATGATTCTTACGATGCATAACTCTAGGAAATTATCGCTTGTCAACTATTTAAATTATCAAGAAAAAGGTTGCTTGTTTAGCATAAATTTTGTTCGCAAAGTTATAGGAAGATTAGCTCAAATTATCCTAACCTATGCCTGACCTTAATCGATAAGTTAAGGTTGAAAAATTAATTTACACATAGACAACGAGTCATGCGTTTATGAAAGGTTAAACGTAACTATCTCCAAGAGATAAAAAAATTGGCACAAACCTAAACACCTTAACCCCAGAGTACTCGTTTAGAATGAGTTAAATTCCAAGAAATTCACTAGGAAATTAATACGTGACCTAATCGTATGTATTGCTAAAAATTGAAACTCCTATACCTTAAATACTTACCCACATTTAATGAATGTAGGGACAATGAAATGTAATTGGAAAGTGAACTAGGGATGTCCCTAAGAATCTTACGAGATGGAACAAGAACTCTAGGACTGACGACGTCAACCTAATGTAATAAGAAACATATTGTTTCATGACTTCGTTCAATGAGTAGAATAAGTCTCATACTTCGATGCGACAGTCCCGTAGTAAGTGGGGAGTCATAGGATCTTGTGATTGGATCACAAGGGAATGGCCAAATTCTTGCAATGAGGTTGGCAGGTCCTTATGCAAGTTATCTTACAAAAGGATGAATAATCATCCTAATTTAGTATCTTTCTTGAGTAAAGAAGATTGATTGGAAACTAAAGACCAGCGACAACCTGAAATAACCGATGAAACTTAAGGTTTGACCAAGTGGGGTTAATAGGGTACGCCCTAACCCAGGATATAGGGAATCTTGCCAAGTTGCAAGTCATCTTGAATCGACTAGTGAATGCATTCGAAAGGAAGGATTCATTCCTTAATAGTTTACCAACAAAAATGACCAGTGGAAATGTTTGTGCTTGCTACAAAATTTAGAGAAATGTTTGGCTTTGTTTGCTCAATGAATTAAAAGATAAATGAATATTTATACTTCAGGTTAAAGGCATGAAGGGAGAGGCAGCTTCAGTTACTCTCGAGGCTGCCTACCTAACCCTAACCAAGGGGGTTGTTAATCGCGCTGGGCAAGTGGACCAAACCCACCACGAGAGGTCTCTCCGTTGAGTGCTACTTGGAGCAAGAGGACGCTTCGGTGCCAGGGGGGACTCTGGCCATAAATCCCTCACCTTCGAGGCCCTGCACAAGAGGCTAACGTGACTCAAGATTGGATCTTGAGGCCCGCATACTAGTCTATGGGTAGAAAATTGGTTTAGTGATCCCTGTGGATTGCTGGATAGCCTTCGGTGGATTGTGGATAAGCCGAAGGGCTGGACTCTTTGTATTTCAAAGATAAATATGATAACCTATTAATAAGGAACTTGTCTGATATTGTTTTTTTATATCAAGTGATAAGATTACGTGAAAGAACCAGTGCCTAACGGGTTAATTAAAGAAGCTAATTGTTATATGTCCAACTAATGTGTTAGGTAATTAAATAACTAAAACAACCCGAGGAAAGTGCGGAGGATGGGCCATAGGTCCGTCGTACGGATGGGTGGTCCCGGTTGGCCGAGAACTTTTCTCAAATCACGAGGGACAATAGAAAGATGGTCAAAGAACACAAACAACAAAAGCGTTGACCTAGAGTTATGATTGATCCTGATTAACGTTGTTTTAGGAGAACAGAATGGGACTATGCCATATGGCAAAGATGTTGAGCTTTGCATCCCTCTCGTTTCCCATTCTCCTTGAACCAAGTACATCGTGAATTCGCTTTGGACCTGGAGTTTCTGCGTAAAGTAGTTCACTTGGGTCCAACGCTAGTTGCCGTTAGGAAATGACCAATAAGGAAAACCCTAATTTAGGTCAATCCTAAGTGGGAACGGTCGGAATACTTCTGCTACGTGGCAGATGAGGAAAGCCCTAGATCGCAAACCCCATAACATTCCATGGGAGTGCTGGCAGAGCTTTCTAGACATCCTTTTAGATGGACTGCTAAGACGTGTCCTAAAGATACAAGTGGACACATTACAGTTGGTTTCAGAGCCAACCAACAACGGAATTATTTTTATGAAATCTTAATAAGATGAAGTAAAGAAAATGTTGCTGTCCAAACATTTCCTTACCTTCAATGCTGTCTTGCAGAATTACAAAGCATGGAATAAGTTCTTAGTATTTTGAATCATGTTTATGACTGCAATGCATTCTTCGCATTATCGACAAAGGGTTGAGATGATAAACATCCTAGAGAAAATCTATAATCCATCACCTTTGTACATGGAACGAAGATGGATGGGTGCTTCAGGAATCTACTATATAGCTGCCCACCGGTTTGCTTACCTACAAACCAACCTAAAAAGGATCAAGTGGTTGGAAGACTTGAAAGTTGTGAAGCTGTTCATTTTTGTGGAAGCTCACGTAAACTCAACTTCACATATTCAAGGTCGGAGGGTTGAGATGAACTCATATCTATATGAGGAAGTAACCCATGTAATCCCCACTGACAGGATTAAAGTGTTAGGGGGCCATGAAAAGAATGGGTTCCAAAGGAAAGGATACCTTGAACTTCCAATGATTTATCGATTCCTGAAGATCCATGACCCGGAACCATACTATTATAGAGTTCTTGTAGATAAATGTAATACAATGTTGTTCTCCCCAAACTAAATGTAACAGTTGGCTTATCATCACAAGAAATGTTGTATTCCGAAAGGACTATGCCCATATAAATACAAATAAGACTTCTTTTTTATCAATGTCTGATTGTGCATTAGAATTGATAAAAAGTTGTGGTTAGATTGCTTGCATAATAGCAGAATTGAAGATGTAATATAAATCAATAACGATTATCGTATAATAACATTAAGAAATCTTTATCCAAGGACAACCCCAGGTATAGGTTCCTAGTTCGCCTCCTATATCAAGTACTGCTGTAATCCAGGAGAAGAAGTTTCTTCTCAAGCAGATTAAGCCGCTCGAGTTTGATGGGAGAGGCAGGTCCATCCAAGTAGATGCTGAAATTTGGATTGAATCCATGGAGGATTACTTCAAAGCAGCCGGTACTGCACTCACTAATCAGGCTATGCTCGCCAAGCTGAAGCTCATCGGCGAAGCCAGGCTTTGGTGGAAGGAATGGTGTAGGGATCAAGAAAACGCGAAGGGTTCTACGAGCTAAAGTAGTTGGGACTCACTCTTGACGCATACTATTTTAAATTTGTCTCACTTCTTAAGTATGCACCACAGATGGATATGACACAACAGGTGTCCAAATTTTGTGCGGGTTTAAATCCACCAGTAAATACCCGTCTCGAATCTATGTGTCCATCAGATCTTCAGGACGCACTCATTCGAGCTGCCCTTATAATTCAAGAGGTGCAGACTAGACCAAGAGGCAACAAAACTTGGTCTTATAATGACCCGAACATAGGAGCATTCAGACCTCAGATGAAGAGAGTTCAAGGTCATAATCAGGGACAAAGAAAGAAAGCAAGGACTAATAACGTCAACAACTTTGTTCCTATTCAAAGAAATGGCCAAAACCTCCGTTGTTTCCACTGCAACGAACCCAATCACTTCAAGAGGAAATGTCCCAAGCTTGGTGGAGGACATCACCAAGCACCTTCCCAAGGGACAGGCCATGGTCAAGGAGCCGCTACCTGAGGCAGAGGAAGAACTACCTACGTTGCCAATAGAAAAATGTGCGAAGAAGAAGAATAAGAAGATCCGACCATGGAATTAGAGTTTGAAAGGGCGACAGTCCATGCCGCTCTACACAAGAAAGGCCTGAATCGCCAGTTCTCAGTGATTCAGACACTGTCGGACTATCAAGGTAAAAGTTTCAAGATCTTGATTGATTGTGGCAGTACACATTCCTTTATCTCACCAACATATGCAAAAAGATTAGGAATAGCCACAGTAGAAGCACCTACCTTGCTTGTGGAATTGGCAAATGGTCGTGAGGTTACTTGTACCAGGAAAACTGCTAAGGTGGAAGCATTCCATACTTTTTCACACTGTGTCCTCATAACGTCACGACATCGGGCAGGGGAGATATCAACTGGGATGCAAATGGTGTAGTCCCTAGCCGTTGTAATTTCAAGAATGCTTTTAAATAATTCATCAAATTCCCTCTTGTTTCTACCTGTCCTTTTCTCTTTTGAGCACCTGGTGCCCAAGCATTTGGGGAGGGCCTACACAACAGGTGTTGCTACACCTCGAGTGCTCCCTTGATCCTTTGTCCTCCTGGCTTGGGGATTTTTTGGCCTGTGTCTTGAGCGGTGTCACTTGGGGCCTTTTTTCAGTGCATACATATTTAAGGTAGGCACATAGCGTTTTGGTAGAGGTGCTCGTGCCTTATGCTCCCTCCAACGGCAGAGAGCTTTCTTACATGCCAATTGCACTGTGTGCTCCAAGATGGCTATTGTGGGGGAACCTGCAAAATGTGAACCAAGGGTTAGGCCCTAAGGATAGAT
The DNA here is from genome assembly GCF_053477565.2 of Lygodium microphyllum. Classification (NCBI taxonomy): domain Eukaryota; kingdom Viridiplantae; phylum Streptophyta; class Polypodiopsida; order Schizaeales; family Lygodiaceae; genus Lygodium; species Lygodium microphyllum. The sequence continues at coordinate 38,283,646 of NC_141136.1, read as the reverse complement.
AGAATTACTCGCATGAAAGGGATTAAATAATGGATTATTAAGCGCATATGACGAGGAGGGGTGAGGTGAGACATGCAATGTTTGTTGTAAAGGGACGGCCCCTATGATGATATTCACCCTGCCTCAAATGTGGGGCAGATTCTAGCCAGTAGTAGATCTTGGCTTATACTAAGTTGCGTGGGGTGGTTGTGATGGAGTGGAGCAGGGCTCATCCCCAAAAGGAGAGACCAAAAAGGGTAAAGGTGTATAGAAGGGGGCCATGCCCCACCTATGCCACCCTCAGAGGTGTTGGTCAGGGCTTCCTATGGTGGTAATGAGGATTGCATGCCCTCCCCTAGGGAGGCGGGAATGGTCACAAAACTTCTAGAGATTTGGTGAGAGGGGGTCCTAAGGAGCTCAGCCTGTCAAACCCAACTTTTCTCCATATGCTTGACTATCATTGCTTGTGTGTGTTGGTATTATCTATACACGGTCACAAAGCTCATTGTTTATTTATGTACATGGATATGAATCCATGTCACTTCATGAGGATAAAAACCAATTTTAGAACTTAGGATTGTACTGGAGTGTGGCACACGCATTCAGTACTCGTGGTAGCCTACTCAATAACAATAGATATTTTGCAATATCAAGTAGCATGGTACCTTGTCCGAGTCTACTAGCAACATGTAGCTCCTCCGCAGTGAGAACCTTATCAGTCAAAAAGTTTTCTTGGCTAGTTCCAACTAAGTCCATACCCCGAATGGCAATCAGTAAACTCGAAAGGAAGTTGATGCCACATAGGTTGGGTCTCTTTGAGATTGCCATTTGGCCAATTTCTCCTTTGAGACCACCACAATCTAGGCTCCTAATTTGGCCACTGTAACATAGTTTTCAAATCAACATTTTTCAAATTGACTTCAACCCTCTTATTATCACTTTAGTTGCTCTATCTCTAAGAGATTCTGTTGGCAAAGCACGTCATTCAATGTCACAATTAAGCATATTTCATCAGCTTCCTCGTCAAAGATGAGTCACATGCGTTTATGTAGGAGCTTGTCATAGTGCTCGTCAAGATATTCTTACTCTTTCCAGGATAGGGAAAATGGCAATTATTCCCCAAGTTGCTCCTCAGGGAATGCACCCATGTCTAGAAGGATGTTGACACATGCAAATACTTTGAGTTTAGCATCCAACTTAGTTAAGCATTCTATGATACTTCTATGTTCAATGAGGGCTTCTGTGGTTGCAAGGTCATGCAAGGTTCTAGGAGTTTTTCTAGGCTTAAGCATAGCTAGAGGGATGGGCCTAGATGAGAAGATTGGTCAATGCTAGGATTTCTTATGTTCTTGGGGTTTCTGTGTTTTTCCTGAGGTTTTTCTATTATTTTTTCATGGTTCTCCTTGGATGTGATTGGTATAGTCTTGTCATCTTGTTGTGACAGTGTTGCATCCACTCTTGATTGGTTAATGCGAGTTCTGTTGTCAATGGATTGAGTGTTGCAAGCAACTGTTGATGGTAATGGTTCCTTTGATTTTTCAGAACACACGGATGTGTCTAAGGTTTCATGGTTGTTAGGAGAGTTGGCAATGGGCTCATTGGTGGGTGGACTTGATGCTTCATTCCTTAGCTCATCAGCATTGTTGGCCTCAATGTTCTTGGTATCTTTGGCCACTAGCAACTGCCATTGTTTTCGTTGTTTTGTCCTCTTTTTCTTGGGCAATTGCGGTGTCTCCTTTAAGGACTCAGGACCTTCAACTAAGTCAATCATTGATGTGTTTGGTTGGGCCTTAGCATTCTCTTTCTCTAGTGTATCCTTATGGGACATGGCTTTGGTCTCTTGAATAGCCTTGCTAGGTTGTGAGGGTACAAGCTAAGACCCCTTATTAGAAGTAGTAGTGGCTAGTTCAGAGGACTAGCCACTATTGGTCGAGTGTGATGTTGAGTCCTTAGGCAGATTGGAAGTGGTCATATCTTTTGTTGCCCTTTGAGCATTCACTAATGCAGACCAATCCATTGAGCTAGTCATGATGGATTGCACCGGTATAACCCTAGGTTGAGAGCTAAGGGTGATGTCATGATCCACCTTTGGGACATTCGGAAGCTTAGATGGAGATAGAGTTTGGAATTGGGTAGCCACACTGGACAACTACTGTTGTACTTCTTGTATCCATTTAGGGAAAGAAGGTGTAGGAGATTTGGAACTCCTAGGTGGACTTGGCACTAGCTGGGAGATTTGCTCATGGTTGTTGGACAATTCTGCCATTTGCTTTGTTAAGCAATCAGCCTTATTATGAGCAGCATTGTGCCTATGGTGCTCCTTATCCTTTTGGGAAGTCAAAGGCTCCTTCGGCACTAGTGGCTTTTCTACACACTCAACGGTTATATTTGACATCCGCTGCCTGAGCATGCTAGGATGAGAATCTATCTTTCGAATAGTCTTGCTTCGTTTCTTGATTTCAATTGTGAGGGGCTTAGCCACTCCAATGTTGTTGACCTGAGACTTGGATTTTTGTTTAGATTTTTTCCTGTGCTTCTTTGCTCTTGATACGTCATGGCCTTCAATTGACAGAGGTGGTTTAGTAGGGGGTTTTGGTACCTAAATCCATCGATTACCTGTGTAATACCCTTGAGCACTTAGCAACACTTTAGATATCCATTACAGTGTTGTGTTGGCTCTCCGTCAATGCCTTCATCTATAAGTCTTGGGCTTATTTTGTGGTTTTCTTTGATATATGTAAATCCAAAGCCTATCATCGGCATTGTCTCCTAACCTTCTTGTTTCTAGCACGGCCTCACTCACTCATCCTCTATGTTCAACATGTGCTTGTATCAACTCTTCCAACAAGTCCTTGCTCTCATTAGTAGGCTTGCGTGTTATGTCAGCACCTTCCTTGCCTTTCCCTCTAGGTTCGATGAGGCCACCCTTGCTAAAGGTTGTGACTATCCTCACACCTGATAGTGTGAAGTGTATCAGCTGTGCTATGTAATTATCCTCACACTTTGTTACCCTTTTGAAGGGTCTTCCTAGGAGGGTTTCTTTTCCACAATTAGCACTATTTGGAGGAACGTGGAACAGGATAGGAAAGCTTTCCATTTCAATAGTTATAAGGATTTCGCACTTTCCTATAAGTGCTTGTGAGTGTCCCCCATAAGAACTAAGAGTTGCATTAGTTGGTGTGAGCTCTGGTTGGCCTAGTACGGTCTATGTCTCATAGGTCAAGATATTAAAATCAGCTCCTTCATCAATGAGAGCATTGATAGTGTGCTCTCTTTTTGCAGTGAGTTTGACCCTAAGATAAGCAGGTGGTACTATGTCTTCACCTTTCTGGTCTTGTCTTGTAAATTTCAACCTTCTCATGCATACCTTTGAGTCCCCAACTGCACAAGCAGGTGTGGATTCTCCACTAATGCCTTGGGTCATTTGTGTAGTGCCATTCAAGGTGCATCTATTGTCATGGGACTGTCATGTCTAGTCATCCGCGCAGTTGTAGCTTGACATTGTTCTATTCCGCTTTAACCAGATGCATTCTAAATGCAACCTAGACATGTTTTTGTGGTGTGGCCTTTTTGCCCTTGTTGGCTAGATTTCCCCATTAAAGTTCTAGGGTCTCTTGCTATTTCGTCTTACTCGTTTTAGGTCGTTTCTAGGTCTATGAATCCACTTGCTGTGCCGTTAAGGCACTAACTCTCTCGACAACCTAGTCAAGCTACTAAGCGGTTGTGTCTCATAAATTCACCTATTCCTTACACCAGAATTGAGTTTTGGGTGTTAGGATGGCTCACAAAGGTTTGCGCCGTTGAAATCTAGCTGGGTTTGGAGAAATTCTCCAAAAAATTTGTATAGATTTGACTCAGCCAACATGTTCGAATTGCAGGGACCGAGTGGTGGATTCGGATGGCGAATAAGAACACTCGCCAAATTTCTGGCTCGGACGGTCGAATGGGCATGGCTGAGACTGAGTTGGTTAGTGGGCCGAGTCGATCGTTCGGATGAGCCAAGTAAAAAAGGGCCAAGTGGAAATAGCCGAGTTGGTTTGGGCTGAGTCAAGTTGGCCAAGTTGTCCATTCCGACGGGCTGAATTGGCCAAATGCAAGATGGTCGAAGGTCAAATAGGGACAATGGCCAAATGCAATTGGTCCAAGTGTTGAACTTGGACAGAGTGGAGATGTCCAAGGGCCAAATCAGGTGGGCTGATTTGGGTGTTGTGGGACTTGGCCAAGAATCACTGTCGCTCGGACAGGCTGAACGCGACACATTTTTTACCGGTCTTGCACAAAATTCACCACGCCTGACAATCGAGGCCTTCCTACTGGTCAAGTACCTCTAGATCCTAGCTACTCATGTAGGAGAGGGTGTGGGAGTACCTATAGTGGGAAAAAACTCCCCAAGGGAAATATTGAAGTAGGTCTCTCTTGGCACTCCTGGTCTCTTATTACCTTGTCCATGCCTGCATTCACCTTAGTCTTGCTCCCCTTACCAATATTTAACCCAAAATTTCATTTTTTGCTATTCTTTTCCATGTTTCAACTTGTTATATAGCAATAGAAAACCCTATTGCATGCTCTAATGTTTTTCTCCTATCCTACCCAAATGCAAGAAAAATCACAAAGCAATTACCTACACTACTCCAACATGCTTTTCCAAATCCAAAAAATCAAAAACCTACTTGCTAAGGAGCTCAAATACCTCTTCAAAGTCCCTTGCTTCCTACCTATCTACCTCAAACACTGGTTCAAGTAAAACCCTACTTCAATGCTCGAATTCGAAGTACACAAGTGCTCAAGTCTTGAATTCGTAGAGGTGATCAACCGCCAAGACCCACGGACCGCTTATTGCTTCAAGTGTTCAAAGCCGAGCACTAATGGCTACCTCTCACATAGTCGATGTGCTATCTATCTACAAGTGTAGTGAGATTACCTCCATGCCCAATCGAGTTACCTCCTCTCCCAAGCACTCCGTTAGCTCCATGATCCAACTACAATATTCAAACATGCTCCATCCTCAAGCTCCGTGCTCCAAGCTTCATTTCTACAAGCAAGAGAAGAGAAGAGAAGAGAAGAGAAGAGAAGAGAAGAGAAGAGAAGAGAAGAGAAGAGAAGAGAAGAGAAGAGAAGAGAAGAGAAGAGAAGAGAAGAGAAGAGAAGAGGAGAAGGTGGAGAGCTTCTCCTCCCTGGTCCCTCACCCTCACACATCACTTCCTCACACTCTCACACTCCCTCTCTCAAGCACAAGCTCAAGAAAGAAAGAAGAAGAAGAAGAAGAAGAGGGGAGCCACTTTTAGCCACACACATGAATGAGCTTCTAATTCACTTTTCAACTTTATATACAAAACCCTAAGTCCCTTTTGGTCGGTCATCCCCTTATCCCCTTTTTTACATGGCCAGCCGTGGCCCTTTTTTCCATTGTCCTCCTATCTTCCTAGCTTCCTTCCTACCACCCATCTACCTTTACAAATTGCACAGGAGAGAGCCCCACACTCTTAAAACAAATCATGGTGTGCATTGCACTTTTTAAAAAAAGTATAGACTCACACTTTTTTCTCATGCACCTTTCTCCTTGATTCAAGACTTTTTTGCACTTTTTTGCGCCTTCATCTTCCGTTTTGCTTTTGCCTTGGCCTTGTCTTCTGCTTCCAATTTTCCAAAATTTTCACCTTGTTCGTTTGAGGGTTAACATATTTAGTCTATGTTCTCTTATTATTCTTACTCTACAATGGTTCCTAGCTTCTTTTCTAATAAATTTTATTTGCAAGCATGTGCTAGTTGAGAGCGAGATGACTTTCCTATGCAAGCATGAGGCTCAAGGACATCGGTTGCGAGCAACTCCAAGACAACATGCCACAAAGATAAAAGGATACTGCTCTCTCACAATGCATCAACAAACTGGATCATACAAAGATACATGTGCACAAACACAATGTTGAATGATGTATTATAGAGACAAACTATGTATTGATGTGAGTAAATCACTTTAGTGTTACAAATTATAGTTTTTTATAGTGAATATTCTCTAGAAATTACAAAGCTCCCCATTTTTGTGCTTAAGGTGCTAACCAGGTTTTTTGGAGGTAGAGAATGCAAAGAATATAATTTTGGTTGAAAATCTGCATGCATTGTGGGTGTTTAGCATTAGATATGGATGCCAATCTTCGCGGGGCCCTTACTATATATCATATACTAGTAATGCCATTGCAGTGGGGGTTTGAGAACTGGGTGACTTGCATCCTTATGCAAAATCAGAATTCTTCAGGTGGACAAAGTGCACCCCTCTAGGAGTGCTAGCTATAGAGTCATTGTCTTAAATGGAGCCAACACCCCTTATACAACTACCAATCTTAGGTGATAGGCACGAGGAAACGCAAGTAAAGAAGATGAAACCTTCCCCTTCGAGCCCACTTAGTGAGGAATGGATACTTGCTTATCTACTTCTTAAGCCCCATCTCTAGCCTTGTCTCTCCTTAAAGGCCACCCATTGTATATATTTTTCATTTTCACATGAGTTATTATATGCTTCTTATCTCTTTTATTTCAACCTTTTTAATGTAAGATGAATATTCAAGTTTCAGGATGCCCTTTTTGCTTCTACTTATCTCATTTTTTGCCAAATTAATCTATAAAATTTTTAAAAAAATTCTAGTAGGATATTTTCCTTTTGTGCAACACCATGGTGTCTTGTATACTTAAAGTATCTAATCCTTGCTTGGTAATGAGACTTCTCTATTCGTTGGGTAGACCAAATTGGAAAACTCTCATTTTCCTTGCAAATCAAGGGCCATGACTATATAAATAATATGCTTCGCATTAGAAAAGAGATGGAATTAGTTTCTTTTTGTGGCATGTTGTCTAGGAAGGTACACTACCAAGAAAAAAAAACACGTGCACTATTAGAGATGAAGGGTCCCATATCACTTGGTAGTGACCCCTTTTGCAAGTGTCACTGAAGCCTCATATTTACTTTCTCTTTCTCCTGAAAGTTTTTTTAAAGTCAAAGGAACTTCCCAAGGAGTCCAACTTATTGAACATGTAAGATACCATGTGAGTTCAAAAGAAAGGGTATTATATATAGTAACATTTATAGGATTATATTTACAAAAGGGATTTTTGCATTATAATTTGAAAAAAATCCGTAAGTTTAATAAAGTAAAAGGGGCCATTTAAAGGCCTTATAGTATGTAAAGAAAGGGTGTTTCTTAATATCCTTTGAATGCACGTTATATAGATGATTTCTTATAGGTGGACTTCCCGGGAGGAACTTCCTTACCATGTATTGAATGAGATTGTTTTCTCCCCAAGTATCCTTAATGGAGGATTTTAACTTGTTTAGGGTCTTCTTGAAGGTCGAGAGGTCCTCAATACACCAAGATGTTTTACCACAATACAAGAACACTGTGTTGAATGCCTCCCAAACTTTGGCCTTCCTATTCCTTGCTTTTTCATAATTCCCATAGTCTTTGAATGCATTCTATGGATCTTTCCATTGGTTGTGATGAATGTGAGAATAACCTTTTCGGGCTTGTTATGGAAGCCCAAAAACCTTTTACCCTTAACCCCACCTATCAAGGAACTCCTAGGAATACTATTTCCATTTTTAGATCTCTAAGGATCTACCTCAATCACACTGTCCTCCTGTGGATACCAACATCTGATAGAACCCTCTCAATACCCTTGATAGCACCATCCCCAACCTTATGGGGTTGCAATTTCCATGAAAATCCAATGTATAGATGCACAATTTTCTCAACTATTTTGCACAAGTCATGCAATGTGCACATGTGGACATTTGTTAAGTGGATACCTAGAACGACCTAAAATTTTGGATCTTTGGTGTGTCTATCGGGTGCCTTGTTTCAATTAGAAAATTTGCATTCCTTGGACATGGCCATGTAGTAAGTTAGGAGAAAAATTTAAACACCAAGAAAATGCCAAACAAGTACCAAATCATGAGAATTTAAGATGGAATTCAAAGCTTAAAGAAAGCGGATGATGCAAAATTTGATAATTTTCAGTGGCTATGGAAGATGGGAATTCAAAATACTTCAAAAGCCAAACTTCACAATGATGTAAAAACTTTCATTTTTTTTTTGATGTGGATGGAAGTAGTACAAGTTCCAAGCAGTTTGATACTTGAAGCGGACATGAATAAATTTTCGGAGTTGAAATTTGTCACTGGACACATAAAAGCTACGAGTAGCTGGGCACTTGGGGATGTATTGGCTTGGAGGTTTGAAGGGGTGTAGCCTTTGGGCCCTCCCCAAGTAAAAAAAAATCTTGATGTGAGGGGAGGGCGGGGGGGAGGGCATTTTTTTGGCAAAAAAAAAAAGATGTGGGGGGGTGTAGCCTTCAAGAGGCTAAAAAGACTGATGTAATTCAAAGATGCCTGCCTAATTCTCGACTTCACTCTATTTTTCTCATCTCCGATCAAGAAATGGTGGCTTGTAGAGAGCGAATAGAAATCATTTTCTCTCTCTCCACCCTCTCTCTCCTCTTAAGGGATGTTCATGCCAGTGATTCTTAGAAGAGGTTGGAATAAATACCGATTGTCTGACTTACACCGGATCATGAGGAGATCATGTGGATGCTGAAAAATGATGACCAACATGGTTTGCGGATTAATGGTGGGCTATGTGTGGCTACCCAAAAATGCAAGTATTAATTTCCCAAACCTGAGAAAAGATGGTAAGCCCTTGTTCAATATGAATAATTTAGCAGTATGTTTGAGGACTATGTGTCATAACATTTAGACCCTATATTTGTAATCATGAATTATTAATTTTTGAAAACTCCAAAAGCGTAATTTTAAAGGAAAATGATGTTTTTGTAATTTTGGACAATCAACTTGTGTTCATGTGGGGTAAAATTAAATGTAAATTTGGATTAGAATATGACTTAATTTATTGACTCAAAAAATTAGAGAAATATATCAATTTATTTAAAATAGATTAAAATTGTATTTTATAGAGAAAAAATAGATTTTATGTGCCAAAAAATTATAAATCTATTTGTGGATATATGTGGACCTAAGGCATGATGTTTAGCCTCATTTTATTTCCATTTCCATGTTATAGTATGTGATTTATTGCTTTTAGACAAGAAAATGACATGAAAACATTCTCTTTACCTACCACTGCAAGCATAACATTAAATGGTAAAAATGGGAGGGGTCATGAGTACTATATATAAGCTAAAATCTATTTTTTATAATGTGTTTTACATATAGGATATGTTTACTTTCAAATTTAAAGGATTTAGTAGCATGAGTATACTCGATCCTATCCCCTATGCAATAAAGCAAATACAATAGTAGTATGAAAATCATGAAAAGAATTTGTTGTGCACATGCACATTGCTAATGTGATTAAATAAAATTTTGTGCACTCAAATTCACCTTTGGATTGCATCCCCTGTACATGGTATCAAACAAGTATCAACTCTCCTCGATTGCATATCACTTGGTTTCATAAGTATTGACCCACGTTGAGAGCGTGAGAAGTCCTAGGTTGTAGGTTTAGTATGTTCATTTCTTTGGGATTGATTCAGTGAGGATTACACTTCATCTCCTAGAATGATTTTTATAAAGAGAGGACTATGTTTCGCATGTGCTATATGTTTGGAGACGACACATCTTGGGGGCAATCCCCAACGTGTAGGAGAGCCGTAGTGGGGCTGAAACAATCACTCAAGGGGTGCTTCCTATGTATGTGCTATGAGGTGCTAGGTATCATTATATTTGGACACTCCATGTGAGGAGTTGGTGGAAAGGGAGCCGTTCAACTATGAATGGTACAAACATGTGTCAAAGTTAGATAAATGTGTGTAGCCTTCATACACTCCTAGCCACAAGGTCATGGGGTGTTTTTGTTGCGCATGGAGGCCTATCTAGAGCCCTAAAGCAAGTGTTAGACTGAGTTTTGGTCTTGACAGGTGGTCTTGACAAGTGGGGCTTATAAAGGACACAGGTACATGCAATCACTTTTTTTACACAATAATACAACTTTGTCCTTCTTCTCTCTCTAGCTCCTCCTATCCTTTCATGGCTTGCAGCCATTTCTCTTCTTCTTCCCAATCTTTCTCTCTCCTATTCTAGTATTTCTCTCTCCTCATCACTCTCTCTCACTTCTACACTTCTTCTTTACTCTATTGTGTAGTCTTCTCTCTCATCTTTCTCTCTCTCTAGTTCACTTCTTGACAAGTGGTATCAGAGCATTGGTCTTTGATGTATTTTTCTCTATTTCAGTTCAATTTTTCTCCATAAAAACCAAATTCAAATAAGTACTACAAGTACTTGACATAGACAGTGACTAGTAGTGGCTTGCAGGATATCTACAACTAGAAGAGGACTATATCTGGAGATCTTTGGGACAGATATGGCAGTGGAAGGCTAAAACGATAGGTCATCATCAACTTTTCATGCAATTTTGAGGTACTCAGGTCAAATGGGAGCTAACCAAGCTTAGAAGGGAAATAAATTATGGTTACTTTTCAAGAGAGTCTTCTCTTTACTCTTTCTTCAAGCTTTGGTTAAGCTTTCACAAAGTTTTTCTTGAGATATATAGAGAGAAGATATGTAGAGATGCGAGAGGAAGAGAAGAGACACATCTTATACACTCCTAAAGACTACATCATATTGATCACAATATACATGTATATAGGTGAGACCTAGTCTAAATAGAGTGAGCTATATATAGCTCCAACACCCCACTCAAACATGAAAGGTTTCTAGCTACAGATGAGAAAACCTTCGGGGAGCACAAGGAAAAAACATGAGCTCCTATATAGAAATGTGCACACATGATCAAGAAGGGTTATTCTGTGCAACTAAAGTGAATCCATGCATGTGAAGTAAAATTGAATATGTATGTACAAGTATGACCAAGAGGTCTTAGGTGTATGTGCATATGTGAAGTGTATGGTGCCTACAAAGAGTATATGCAATGTCACAGTGGATTAATTCCCAAAGATTGAAGTTGAGACAACTCTAAGTTTCGAGTGTAGCAGAGTAAAGTGTACTTCATTTAGTCCTTTGGTGAATATATCTGTAGTCATCGGATCACTTGGACAATGTTCAACCATGATTGCAACTTTCTTTACTTCATATCAAACATAATGATAATGCATTGTAATACGTTTAGACTTGTTATGTTGAATATAGTCTTTAGCAAGACTAATAGCACTTTGGTTATCACATCGAAGTGGTGTGTTAGAGAGAGGAGGATGACCAATATCTAATAGAACTTGTGGAAGCCATACTAACTCTCAAGCCACATATCCAGCCTCAGTAGTGGAAACAATAACACAATGTTGTTTCTTGCTAGTCCAAGAAACAAGACAACCATTGATAAAGAGACATTTTCCACTTGTAGAATGCATAGATAAGTGAGAGCTTGCCCAATCTATATCTGTATAACCCAAAAGTTGAAGTGAATGTAGAGAATTAGAGTTTTGTTGGTGCTGATAAACCCTCCAAAATCTTTAGTGCCTTTTAAATGCTTCAAAACTCATTGAGTTGCAGTTTAGTGTTTAAGGCAAAGAGAACTAAGATGTTGTCCAAGAAAATTTGCAACAAAAAGAATGTCAGGACAAGAATTGAAGCTAAAATTTGAAGATATCCAACAAGATTAGCATAAGGTTTATGTAATGCTAATTGTCCATCATTCTACGGAAAGTGAGAGGTTTTGGTAGAGCTCACAAGACAAGGAGTACTAGCAGGATGTGCAGAATCCAAACAAAATTTTTGAATAATATCTTCAATGAACTTTGTTTGATGTAGTAATAAAACACCTGAAAACCTGTCAGGTGGTCTCTCCCTAGGGGTGGTGCTAGTCTCTGTATTGTGCACAAGACTTAGTTTGGGAGACATGTCGAACTCTGAGCAAGCTGAGAGTGTTGCCCTGCACTTGAGGACCCAAACTATGAATTAGTTCTGTGTAGGTATTATATGAGTGTCGTGCGTGTGCATACCTAAGTATTACGTAGTTAGGAGACTGGGCGACGGGGGCCGCGTGGAGCAGAAAGGTGGTAATGGGGAGATAAAGTACACCTTTGACTGTGTTCAGGTTTTTTTTTTTTTTTGCCTTGGTTACATGGGGCAGCAATACAAGGGATAATGGGAGTTCTACTCCTCATCATCCGAATTATGGGGAAGGGTCGGTGGAGGCCGTGGGGCCTTGTTGAGGAACTTTCGGCTTAGCAAGTAGCCTTTAGTATGGAGGCGGGTTTTAAGGGTGGTGGTGGAGAGAAAGGGGTGATTGCACTGTGTGAACTTGTTGTCATTCATGTCCTCCAGTAGTGCAACACAAAAGGATGGCAAAAGGGCAGCATGCATCATGAAACGAGTCATGGTGGTGCTGTCTATGGCGTTGGGATCAAAATAAAGGGGCGGAAGGTGGCGCTCTTGGGGTGCAGGTTCCTGGTGTACTAGTATTCTAATTAATCTAAGGTAGTTACAGGTGGTGATGAAGGCTGGGTCAGGACAAGAAGAGAATTCAGTAAGGAATTTATTTATGGAGCTATACAAGTCGGGCAGGGTGAAGAGAAGGGCACTCCTATGGGAAGTGGAGTTGGCATTGTAAATAATGGGAAAGTCAAACCTGTCGTGGATGGGTGGGTTAAAATCCACTCCTACCCTTCGAGGGAACGGCATAAAGGTGGGGTCGTTCCTTTCCGAAGGGAGGGTGTTGCAAAATGCCATCCACGCCTCCAGGTTGACGTAAAAAATGTGCTGCCTCCAGGTAGGTTGGGAACTATATCCTTGCACGGTGCGGGGTACGTGGAGGACTTTGTCTTGCCAAAATTCGCGGTCCTCGGTCCCCCAAGCAGTTGGGTGGGCCTCACGCTCTTCTAACCATCTAGCCTTGAGCCGGGCCCCCATGGCGATGACATCCTCCACCAACTGAATGGGCAGCACCCTATTCAGAGCGGTGGGCAACTCGAAGCATAGGTCGAAGGGGTCCCGGCTATACTCCTGCTGCTCCCAGATGATCATCTCAGCACGGTACTCCGCGGGTGAGTCTTGGGTGCACAGCAGGAAAGGGGCGGGTCTGGCCTTGAGTTTTCTTCTTGCCTTCTCCACTAGTTCCTTCCTTCGAGTGGTGTGGGCTGCTCTTCGTTCGGCGGGTGCGTCATGGGGTGGCACTTCAGTTTGTTGGGGTTGAGGGGGTGGCGGGGCATATTCCTCGTCCTGAGGCCCTAATTCAAGCTCGGGCTCACCCCCTTCCGCTTTCTCCTCCTCCTGTGTTTTTTTCTTCGGTGAACCCCAGATCATCCATTTCCAGTGTTGTTAGTCCTGCTTGTGCCAGACATTTCCTTTGTTCCTCCAGGCTCTGCGGAGGGTCTCCTAGTTTGCAGTGGTACGTGCAGGCCTACTGTAAGGGCCTTGCGCGCAGTGGTTAGCTTTCTCTACAACTGATCATTGGTCTCTCCTGTTTCTGATTGGGTGGTGGGGAGTAGCGTGTTGATGAAAGTGTGCTGCTGAGCCATCATAGCAAGTTGGGCTGCCTCTGCTTGGTTTTCAGCCATCACTTTGTTGCCCTCAGCTTTGGCCAGCCGGCGTGCTAGGTCTCGCACTCTCTGCTCGTTGTGATTTGCCCACTCCTTTGCCCGCTTCTCCATGTCTTCCAAGCTCTCTCCTTGTCGGAGGGTCATCGCCATGAGCTACTGTTGTTGGGCTTCGAGCTCCTGGTGCAAACGGGACTGCTCGCGGTGCTGCTCTACAATCTGCTCGTTGAGTTGGTCCCGTGTCACCCGGTTGAAACCTGCGCACCTGTTCTGCCCTCAATTGATCCAGCTCTGCAACGTCTTCTCTAATTTTTTCGAGCTGGCTCTGTGCCTCCAAGTTAGTTGCAGATAGCTGGTCATTTCTACGTTGAAGGTGGGCATTTGTCTCCCTTTCCCTGGTGAGACGCTCCATCAGAATTTTCCTTCGTCCTTCCCAAGTAGCATCGCGCTTCTTCAGGGTTTTCAGCTCCTCCACCTCCTTGGTACTGGCTTCCTCCTTAAGCACATCAATTTCTTTTTGATATTCTTTTATTTGTCTTACTCTGTCCAGTTGGAGGGCAGCTTGCAATTCGCGCTCCACTGCCAGCTGTTCCACCACCACCCTCCTTTCCTGCCTAGCTATTTGCAACTGCGCGAGCAGCTCCTTTACATAGTCATCATAGTGGCCTACTGGGGGTGGGGAGTGGGGCCTGATTGTAGTAGTGGCAGTCTCCTCCACCTTTTGTCTTTTCTCCTCCGGCCCCTACTCTAGCTCGGTCGTCGCTGCCCTTTTGGCCCCTGAGACTGGGGTGGCCTTGGCTGCTTCCCTTGCCAACTCTTGTTCCACTAAGAATTGTAGCCAGGTAACTATATTGCTTTCATCTACCTTTGCGGTGTGCATCAGGGCGGCCGTGTCAGGGGGCGTCACCTTGAGGGGAGTGGCTTGCGTGGTTGGTGCGATGGGAGGGGAGACGGGTCTGACCGGGTCTTTTCCCTTCCCTTCTGTAGGAGGCGGCGGCACGGGTTCCGGCGCACCAGTGCTGGGGCCGGGTGCTTCAGATTCGGATTGGTATGCCCTGCTCTCTCCCTCTATTTCTTTCCTACACTGTTCCTCGATGGAGCGACGTGTTGCCAGCTCCAATTCTTCTTCTTCTCTCCTCCTCAGCTCTTCCTCAGCTCTTTTTCTTCTTTCCTCTTCTTCTCTTACCGACTCTCTTTGGGCCCGTTCGAGCTCCTCTTGCTCTTTTCTCCTTCGCTCCTCCTCTCTCTTTCTAGCAGGGCTTTGGTCCGTTGCTCCGCTTCCCTTTCTGGTGCAGCTTGGCGCTCTTCCTCCTTGTCGGTGTCCGTCTCTGTTTCATTTGACTGTTCCTCCGGCTGGGGCTGGGACTGCGACGGCGATTCGCCTCCTTTTCCGTCGCCTCCCTGTTTGTCCTCTTCAGCACGTCCTTGCCCTATTGCCTCATGAAGGATCGCAGTGAGGACACCTCCAAACCCCACGGTGGAGGCCTTGGAGGACGAGGCCTTACGGGTCGATCGAGGCGAGGGGGATTCTCCTGCCCCGGCCCTTCCTCCTGTTGCCAGGGCCTTTGCTGAGGCCTCGATCGTCCTTCTCACGAAGCCATTGAGGTTTACCTCCTCCAGTGCCTGAGCCGCTATGCTTTCGAGTAAAGGCACATTTATCCTGGACATGATGCTATTGTACTGTTGACTCGAAAATAGGGCATGCATAATTTTTGCTTGCAGCTGGATCTCTGGATTAGGGATGTCGGCCAAGTTGACTCCATCGTTGGTGTGGACTTTCACCTTGTCCATTCCCAACATGGCGTAGACGTCCCTTTTTGTCTTCTTCTCCACCTTGTTCGGAAGTTCCAGAGCTCGTTCTACCAGTTCAGGGGGTCAGCTCAACCTGCACCTCTTTGGTGGCTCTTGCATCCCGTACTGTGATGGTGCCTCTGTTTTTGTTGAAGGTGCGTAGGAACTCTGCGCACAGGGCATAGTCTATTCTCCGGCCCACTGCTTCCAGGCACCGTTGTAAGTGGCATTGTTCTATGATCCGTCACACCACTGGTTCCTCAATAACCACATCCTCCAAGTTGAATATATGGCGGAACTTCAGTTGATTGAATGCTCTGGTTTCCACCGTGAGGCCATACCTTGCCTGTTCCTCCTCCGAAAAAGGGAGTTTGCCCACTTTATCTTGGCCTGCCATGGTCACTACCTGTACATCCAGTCAACTCGCTCCTTAGTATTTTTTGGCAATCACTTTGTAGGACAACCATAACAGATTTCATCATTTATAATCATGATTTTTATTTTTTTTTCAACTTCTATCACATGTTCCTACATGGCATTTTAATTTGGAGCTTTTCATGCGTGGTTCACTTTTAGTTTTAACTTTCATGCTTGGTTTGCTTTTTAGATTTACTGATTTACTACCCCACTGATTTCCTGCCCACCTTGCCCCGGAGGAAAAGAAAAATCCGTCCCAGGATTGGGGTGTGGGCTCCAGGTGTTCAGGTTGTTTTGTGGAGGAGCCAATTGTAGAAGTTGGGGTTATATTTGAGTTGTGCATCGTGGTCCAGGTCACAGGGTCGGATGCCTATGTGGGTGATGTATGTGAGGACATCGGTAAGGAAATCTCCGGAGTTGATCCGACTTGCGATGTGGAGCTCTTCTTCTATCAGGATGCGATGGAGATAGGGGTGTCCTAGGATATGATCATCCATGGTTCGACCTCGAAGAGTGGTTAACACTCGATACGAGGTGGGCGCGACGTATGTGGGATCATACTCGGCCGTCTTGATGGCTCGGCGTTGTTCGGAGTTGGTCATTGTGCGGCATCCTTTTGTTGCCCACTTTAATCAAAGAGTGTACCATTGCTTCAAGAAGGGAGATTCGGTGTCTGCGAGGTGGGACAACCTTGCTGTTTCTTGGTTAGTGAGGCTGGACATCGTGCATGGGTCAAACGATGGGATGAGGCGTTGCCTAATGGCTTGCTCTTGGGAGACCTCGCGAGCGAGTAGCTCAGCGGGCGGCAGAGCGTAAAGCTTGTGCAAAGGCGAATTTGAAAGTCTCCCAAGAGCAAGGCATAGAGCGCACTCCATTGCAAGGGGTTTCGCTAACAGTCCCAAGTCTAGGCGGTCATAGCTAAGGGCCAGTGCCACAAAAGTGGCGTCGAGTTGTTTGATGCAGTCCACAACATCAACCCCCGTAGCCTCGGCGAGGTCCGCGGCCAGCGTTAGGAATGACTTCCATTCATAAGAAGGCTTAAGGCCGCCGGGTGGTTGAGGTTTGCTGGGGCTAGAGGTTCGGTCAGCACAGAGCTGCCTGTGGGGGACCTGTTTGAGTCAGCAGCTCGGCCAATGGTTGAATGGACGGGTCGGGGTTGGTCTTAGGAACCATGCTAGGGTGGTTGGCAGGGCTCCTGGGTTGCGGGCCAGGGTGGTTGGGTGATACCGCCAGCAGTAGTGGCCGGTGCTTGGGCCGTTGGGCGTGTATGACACGTGTGGGATGACTCTCAAAGGAGTCGGACGACTGGGATGGATTGTGCCGTTCGTGGTCTTGAAGTGTCAAAGGACCGGACTTTGCGATTGACGTAGGAGCAGGGCCTGTGTCAGTTGGGACCTTGGGGATCCACAGCAAGGCATTCCCTTCATAGTAGCCTTGTGCACGCAGCAGGGTTTTGGGGACCCATATTTTCTTAACCACGCAGCGCTTGTGATGATGGCATTTCCGCGGCTTTTTTGGCACCCAATGCAAGCGAGTCTGTTGGGGTTTTGCCTTAGGTTTGCTGGGTTGCGGTGCACAGGGATCTGCGTGTAGTAGATATACACGGCCCTCTTTCTTAGTCCTGTGTGCAACTATTTCTAATGGTGGTCCGTTGAGCAATGCTAGGGTTACGAGGCGCTGGCTGAAAGTCATGACAATTGCCACATTTTCGATTGTTAGGTGGATGCGTTGTAGCTCATAATCAACATTGCAGCGGGTCTGCTTTTTAAAAGTTCGCCCAAGCAGTGACTCTGCGCCTGCCTCCCTGGCATCGGGTAGGACATAGAACAACATGGGAATAGTTTCAGTCTCGACAGAAACTGCAACCCTGCATGTGCCCAGGAGCGGGTAGGATTGGGCCCCATATGGGTTCAATCTGGCTGCTGTGGGATGAAGTGTTGGAGCGCCAAGTTGGGTCCAATGCTCATGCGTCAAGATGTTAAAATCCGCCCTCTCGTCGATCAGGGCGTTGAAGGAGCACGTTTGCTTGGCCGTGACCATGATGCGGAGGTAGGCGGGTTCTACGAGCTCATCCTCATTTTCTTCGATTTCTGTAAGTGTGGCTACTCGTATTTTAACGAGCATTTCCACCATTGGTTGTTCATGCAGTGGGTGCGTGGGCGGATAGTACTTTTTGATTCGACTGCCGTTAAAGAAGCCGATTCCCTCTCCATCCAGTGTTTCCAGCTCGACATTACCAGTACGGCTGATTGTGCGGACCTTAAAGGGCCCAAGACCTCTGAATTTCATCTTCTGTTTGTGTCCTTTAACTGAATAGAGGAGCACTAGATCGCCCGGCTCAAACTCTCGTTGCTTGACATGCTTGTCAAACCAGGTTTTGCGTCTAGCTTTCTCACAAATAAGCTCATGGGTGGCTAGCAGACGTACCTTCGATAGGCGTTCTAGCTCAACTAAGCGTTGCGTCCATGCCTCCCTCCCCTCCCCTAGGTCCACAATAATTGCCTCCGTTGTCCTGCCATGGTGTTCGTACCGGGCGTGCGCATCGTAACTGCTCACCATTTGCTGTATGACTTCCGGAAACGTGCTAACATCTAGCTCCCCCGCAAACTAATGATCTGGAACTCCCTCTGTCATGATGAAATCCTTAGGCCTGGTTGTCAGTCAAATCCTTGTCGTTGTTGCTCCTTGCTTGATCTTGCCCTGCGCTCTGTGCGTCTGTCACGCTTAGATTTTCTCCTAGTGGTTTTGGCGATTTATTTGAGTGAGTTCTTTTCAAATTTTGAATGCAGTGCTCAACTTAGGGCCACTCGTAATTGTATTATCCTTGTGCACTCGTGCTCAAACCGGCTTTCGACTTTCCTAAGTGTTCTTCAAGTGCGGAAATTTGATCAAAGTGCTGTGAGTGCTTTCCCTGTGTCTTGCCCACTCTTATTGGTTTTGGGCCTAACAGGCCTTACTACTCTATTCCTGGCCGCCTCATGGGTCACAGTGCCCCATGCTGCTTCCTGTTGCGCACATGGGGGGTGGACCACTGGGGAAGTGCCCCAGTGTGCTCCTAGATGGGTCAGGTTTTGTTCTGGGTTGACTCTGGGAATCAGACGTCCGATTTACCAGTGTTCCGATTTACCAGTGGTCCGATTGTGGGGATCAGACCAGGTATGTCCGGGCGAGGTGGGGGTCTTAGGGTCCGCGCGTCTGATTCTCAAGAATTGGCTGGGCGAGTGTGCGAGGAATCGATCCGATTCTAGGAGGTCCGATCGAACATGGTCCAACTGGTGACGTGTATTACTCCGTCCGATTGGACCGGGTGGGTCCGAGTCGGGGCGTCTGAGTGGTCCGAGTGGTTGAGTCAGACGAGTTGGTCCGAGTGTCCGATTTTAACAAAAGGGACTGGTCGGTCCAAGTGCCACGTGGCACATCCAATCGGACCAGTTAGTCCGAGTTAGTGATTGAACAGAAGTTCCGATTGGATGATTGTCCGTGTGTCCGATTCTGGATGGGTCCGATTTCCTCGATCGGACGAGGTGTCTGATCCAACAGGTTGGTCCGAGTTCGAGTGGTCCGAGTGGTCCGATTTCCAAAATCGGACGGGTTGGTCCGAGTGCCACGTGGCACGTCCGATCGGACCTGTCCGATTCTGGGACTGGTCCGATTCCGAACTGGTCCGACTCCAAACTGGTCCGATTCTGGGACTTGGACGGCCTGGTCCGACGGTGCAGACGACGGCCTGCGAGTTGCACGCGATGCCTCTAGGATGACGTCTACTACACCAAATCGTCCAGCGCCTTCCAGATAGGTGCAAGACACTACAAGGGAATGCCAGACATGCCTAGAACCACTGTGGTGCTTGAATCGAACGGCACTCCAAGGATCTGTGCCCCTATTTCCCTGTTTTAGCCTGTTATACACAAACAGAGGGCCCTATTGTTTGTTTCTTTTTTCTTCTTTTTCTTTGTTTTTTCCTACCCTATATGCATCCAAATCACAAAATAAATACCTATACTACTCCATTCCACAACATAAATCACAGAAAGCAAAAAACCTACTTGCCAAGGAGATCGAATACCATCTTCAACCCCCTCCCTTCCTACCTATCTTAAGCACCAGTTCAGGGAAACCCTTACTTTGATGCTCGATTCGAAGCGTGCAAGCGCTCAAGGCTTGAATCCGTAGGTCCCGGCAATGGAACCAAAATGTGGGAGCTTTCACTCAACCGCCAAGACCCACGGACCGCTTATTGTTTCAAGCGTTCCAAGCCGAGCGCTAATGGCCACCTCTCACATAGCCAACGCGGCATCCATATCTATGGGTGTAGTGAGCTTACCTTGATGCCGTTCGAGTTACCTCCTCTCCCGCACACTCCGGTAGCTCCACGATTCAAGTAAAAGCTTCAAGCAAGCTCAATCCTCCTCCATCTCCAAGCTCCAAGCTCCATTGCCGCGAGCAAGACAAGAGAAGAGAAGAGAAGAGAAGAAGAGAGGAGATGATAGAGAGCTTCTCCTCCTCGGTCCCTCACCC
The DNA here is from genome assembly GCF_053477565.2 of Lygodium microphyllum. Lineage (NCBI taxonomy): Eukaryota > Viridiplantae > Streptophyta > Polypodiopsida > Schizaeales > Lygodiaceae > Lygodium > Lygodium microphyllum. The sequence goes on along the minus strand of NC_141136.1, from coordinate 38,263,444 downwards.
TCACATACTCACTCCCTCACACTCTCACACTCCCTCTCTCAAGCACAAGCTCAAGCAAGCAAGAACAAGAAGAAGAAGAAGAAGAGGAGAGCCACTTTTGGCCACACACAAGAATGAGCTCTTCATTCACTTTTCAACTTTATATACAAAACCCTACTTCCCTTTTGGGCGGTCATTCCCTTTTTCCCTTTTTTACATGGCCGGTCATAGCCCAAGCCCTTTTTTCCATTGTTCTTTTCTCTTCCTTGCTTTCTTTTCACTACCCTTCTATCTTTACAAATAGCACGGGTGAGAGCCCGGCACTCTTTTACAAGATTTTAGAGTGCGATTTTTATGCGCCTTTCCCTTTTTATGGTTGCCTTGGTCTTTGACGGTTGTCCTTGCGCTTTTGGGCTTTTCTCCTTCTTTTCCTTCCGTTGGGCTACCTTCTTTTCGCATTTTCCCTGCGTCTTCTCTGCCTTCTTTCGCTCTTGTCGTGTTGGGGTTAACACTCTCTCATACGAGCCATCACCCTCCTCCCCTCATCATTCATGATGATGGCTCTTGTCCTATCATCTACAAGGTATCCATACCCCTGTGGGGTATGCCTAAGATGTGTCCTCTCCCACCTGCGACCACACTCCTGGGTATATCCAGGAGACCCTTGTACATCAGGTGTATCCATGGGGGTAGTATCTCTTGGAGTAGCACCCATAAGGATGCCACCTACACGAGTGACTGGAGTAGATGTCCCCACAGGTGTGACAAATCCCATAGGTGATTCAACTTCAATAGAATGACGAGACGAACATTGCGTCAGTACCTCCACATCAATGACCTGAGCCATGCTCTCTCAAACTGCCACGAGAGCGAGGAGTAGCACCTATATCCTGAGCCAACTGTGGGCTCAGTGCATCCATGTCTCTGTAGTAGCATCTCCCAGAACTACTCCCTCCATCAAGCCTAAGTCTACTGGAGCGTCGACCTCATCTATTGGAAACTAAAGCATCAGAGCGCACCAAAGTAGATCCAACAAAACGGCTTGATGGTGTCAAAGATAGCTCCTAGTCTGCCATATCTTTGAATCAAGCCATCTGAGAATATCTCTTGTAGCTCCTCGTTCCTCATCTCTTGACTCATCACGCTGATCAAAATATCAACAGAGGTCACCTACACAGACAAAAATTGATGTTAGCATAATCAATATAGATCAAGCAAAGCACATTAATATAAATCTTAAAAAAATGATCTTACTTAAAATGCATATCTTATGTACCCTCATAAGTAATTCGTCAATGAATTGAGTAGATGGATGCTCCAAGTATGAGGTACCCTTTTGTTCCATGTCAATCTCCTAACACAACTCCGCATACACTAGAAGGTCGATAGACATGTCACCACAAAAGGACGAGTCCACCTCGTTCTCAAAGAATTCTTGGACTCCTATATTTCCATCATTATTACCCGATTCTGGCTCCTCTACATGCTCCAAGCTTTCGGTGGCCTCCACCCCTTGCAATATCGACCCTTCTATTTTCATATTGTCCTCATCTACACTAGAAAAATCGCTTTGATCATATACTTTCTCACTTCGAGGAGATGAAGGTGTAAAATACCACCATCGAGGTTGTCGGGGGTTTGGATAGAAAATTACATGTTCAAAATCACGTACAAGAGAGATTTAACTTTTGTGACCTATACCATGTCGTAATAAAATTTAAAAAAACATGAGTTTATGCATATGTTTACAATGGGCCGGTACCATAAACATATCGCAGAAATCCGTCCATCTTTTTTTGGAATCTATTTTGAGAAATCTAGATGGACCTCATTGAACTGCTGCTCCAGCTCCTTCAAGTGCCACTTCGAACCATTGCACATCAAATAGGATCATGGAGAAGCTATGGTAATCCACCGTGATAATACGTTGCAAGTTCCCAAAATAATCCATCTCATTTATGATCGTGTTTGGATCCATTGCTCATTGTTGGCTCTCTTGCTCAAACTTTGCCATGATACCACAATCTATTATGGAGCATATTTTGTTGATATACTCCATGCAGAAATATTGTTCGCACGTCCACATCGCACTATATATATTGTAATGTACATTGAGACACTCAATTAGTTGTCACATATAAAATATATATATTAAAAATCCTAAACACGTCATCACCTTTGGACTACATCCCTTTGAGAATTCCCACTCCTCGATTGAGATCTCCGCCCCTTCGGGAGACGCTGCGGGGTCAAAGCTCCATGCAACCATCACGTTGATATAAACCACATCATCTCCTCCATGCCCTCGAGATATTGAATTGGTCAATGGCATATACTATGTCGAAATTCAGATCGCGCTTCTTCTCAATCTTTCATAGCTTGCTCGTACCTAGCGAGCCACGTCTCGATGGAGGCATGGTGCAACATACAAAAGCACTTCACTTTCTCCTCCATTGCAGCATCCATTCTTTTTTATACCCCATTTTCAACCACCACATCTCCGGTCAAGTCTATCATTGTTCTTCAACGACCATAGTATAATGTTGTCTAAATCCACCGCTGGTATAGCCACTATGAAATATGCACTAACGCCTCTGACACCAACCAATCTTTAGCCATGCTATCTTTTGGTTGAGCTCATTGTTACACCAAGCCTTTTAGGGTTTTCATGAAGCACTCCAAGAAGAACATCCATCGCGTATGGGCCCGTCCAACAAGCTTCACTTCATCTACAAGATTCACAAGAAGGTAGATTTGTATTGTGAGCATGCTAGTGGGCATGTATTTCTCAAAGAGACAGACCGCCTCCACTTCTCCCGACCTTGCAAATTCAATAGAGAACATCTTAATCTTCTTTTGTGAGATCCATTGCATTAAAGTTGAAAACTTGTAAACCACCCTGCGTATTTCTTGAAGGCATCCTGCAATCATCGCGATCCGTAGTACAAACTACCACAAATGAGGAAGCATTATGAACAACGACTACACTCCAAATAGCAAAATACGCAGGCCACTTACAATCCATTCGTAGTACAAACCTAGCATATCTTATGTTAATCATGGGATTTTATCCCTGATAATTGGTCATCTTTAGAAAATGCGGACTTGAGAGAATGCATCATACCCATCGGAGTGCGGATAGAATTGCTAATTTTCTTCACAATGTGCACTCTTCTTTAGCGAAAAAAACCCAAGGAGTGCGAGGTAGCTGCAAACGATCATCAACACTCGATTGCAGCTCCTACATTGTCTCTATTTCCTATTATGTGATCCCATAGTAGGCTGCCCACGTTCTTGAAAATATGCATAGGATCCAACAAGTGGTTGATCTGTAAGTGGGTCCAATACCGCAACTTGTAGAAAATTGAGAACCGTAGAATTTCATTTGGATGTGACTCCGTGTGAACCATTTTCAGCTTGTATCAGTTTTAGGCATTCATACGTGCTGGCGATCATCCAAGAAAACCTTCCCTGAGTTCATGACCCTCTGAACACCATATTGGGAAGTATGGAAATTTCCCATATGTTTAGGACACGTGGTCAAATCTTTGGATTTGTCATAACTTGAACACTATAACTCCAAATCGAGCGCTCTATAGCTCAATAGATTCCATTTTTCAAGCGCTTTCCAATGATAGGTCATATCATATGGTTTTGAGAAACTTATGGGCATGTTATCTAGGTGCCACCTTTTTAGTATTCAAAAAATGGGAATTGGAAGATTCCCAAACTCACCAATATTGTGTTTCTGGCAAGAAAGCGGCATGTCCTTGATATACCATATTCTTTATGGTTCGTGACCTAATTGTGACCCACACAATGGACATGCATGATAACCTGAGGTAACTAGACCTGTCCCAACACCTCTATCTAGTGAATACAAACTTGAACAAGCTATGATAGATATTACCAATAAGAATAGAAGCCTACTTACCTGAGCACTCCCCGAATCCCGAAAAGTCACGCATGGTCCACATGAGAATGGCTCAAATATTGGCGGACCGTTGACCATCCCGCTTGAATCTTCCATGATGATCCCCTCCTCCCAAAAATCTTAAGCTCATCAACTAATGGACAAAGATGCACGTCCATATTTTTGACTTTGTAGTGGGAACGAGCAAGCTAAGAATGAGATGTCCTTTCTTCATAGAAAGCCATGGAGGGATGTTGTAATTAACAAGGACTATAGACCACACATTATAAGAAGTTGAGCGCAGACCGAATGGGTTCACGCCAACCATAGCAAGACTCAGAAAAAGATTCCTTGGCTCTTGGGCAAAGCTTGGAAAGGTAGATTGCCATGCCGGACGTACGAAACATGTGGTTTATGCAGGGGATAAGCAGAAAGTGTCTAAGAACTTTTTGAGAATAGTTTTCCCTTGCAAGTCCTATTGATACTTGTGAGCACCACACTTTGGACATGTCTCCATAATCTCGTATTCCTCTCTAAATAGTATGCAATAATTGGTACATGCATGGATGCTGTTGTAGTCCATGCTGAGCTTTTGTAAAACATGTTGTGCATCATCACGAGACTCAAACGACATAGTATTTGCAAGTGGTAATATATGATACTTTAGTAACTTGAAAAAAATCATTAAAAACCTTGAAAAAGCATAACTTTTTTAATGATAGTATCGAAAAAAATCAACGAAGCGTACGTACAATTTACATAAACCACTCGGTCACACTCACATCGCTCCACCCATATTTTGCTTGCACACTTAGGAGTGTAAGCAGTGTCTTCAGGTAAGATACTCGACACCCATCATATAATGGTATGGATGCTTCCTCTCTAAGCAGATCATATGTCTCGACATCCATGGGAATCAATGCATCGATCATTGCCTCCATCTTAGGCTCCAAGATTGTGGGAAAGTCTAGAAGGTTGCCTATCTCCTCTGGTATTGATGGTATAGATTGGGTACTACCTTCCAAGTGGTGGATTGGCTCAGGCACTCCATCCATTGCACGCCCACAAACTATTCTAACCGGCCACAAACGGCACACTCCTCCTTGGGACGAGACGTCACCTCCCTGGATAGAAGATTTTTTGGCCACACCCAATGTTTTTCTATATAATATTCAATTAGTTTGCGAATACAATGCATGATTGATATGCACTTTTCTTACCGTTTGTTTAAAATAAGAGATCACCTGATCAATGATCTCTGATTGAAACTCACCGAAGCGTCGTACGTGTTCTATAGACAATCGACGTTTTCATCTAACTGCTAGCTTATATTGAGAGCAAAGACATGGGATACTCTCATTAAGATATGCCTCGCGATCTTGAACATCACAACCTTCATCGTTTTCCATTTGGTCTACGTTATGACAAACTATTTATTTTTATTATCATTCTTTTTTTCTTTCTTAAATTGTCAGAGAAGGGATTTCTTCTCTTGTAACTCAACAAAATTAATGCATGTAAAGTCTCTGCCCACCCAGAATTTAACGTATGTCAGAGTGTTTCTTGTCTTGTGGTATTGCACCGGACCTCACTGGACCTCGCCGCCACCGCCGCCACCACCACCACCACCACCACCACCACTACTACTACAAACAAGAAAAGAAGAAGTTAAAGAATAAGATCTTACCCTCTCTTTGTTTTTTATCCATTCATTCTCTTCTCTCCCTCACACTCTCTCTCTTTCTCTCTTTCTTTATTATATTGTATGTTTATTCCCTCTCTCTTTCGTTCCTTCTTTCTTTTTCTCTCTTCCTCTTCCTCTCCCTCTCTCATTTCCTTTAACTATATATATATATATATATATATATATATATATATACTCCTACTCCTACTCCTACTCCTACTCCTACTCCTACTACTGCTACTACTGCTACTACTGCTACTACTGCTACTACTACTACTACTACTACTACTACTACTACAAACAAGAAAATAAGAAAATAAGAAATTAAAGAACATGATCTTACCCTCTCTTTGGTTTTTATCCATTCATTCTCCTCTCTTCCACCCTCTCTCTCTTTCTCCCTTTCTCTATTATGTTTAATGTTTTTTCCCTCTCTCTCTCGTTCTTTCTTTCTATTTCTCTCTTCCTCTCCCTTTCTCATTTTCTCTCTTTCTCTCTCAGTACACATCATTTTTAACAAAAACAAGCAAAAGAAAAGGACAAAAAACAAAGACAAAGCAAGAGGGAACAATGCACTCACCGCAAAGGCCCGAGGATGGATTCGGCGGCTCCTCTTCGCCCTCCGTACACTTCCTCCTCTTCTTCACAAATGGCGGTGGTAGCAATGAGAAGCTCTCCTTCTCCCTCTTTCTCTCTTTCTCTCCCTCTCCCTCTCAAATGCAAGATGTAGTTCACTCTCCCTTTTGCTCTCTCTTTTGTCATTTGCGCAAAATGCCGCACTCGGGTTTTGGCCCACTTTTTTTCGCATGAGTACCGTCGCTATTTGCATCGCATGCAAATAGCGACGCAAATAGCGACGCCGCTAATTTGTGTCGGAATTGGCCATCGCTATACTCCTATATCCTTATAGTGAGAACATGACAATATATTGAAGTGAAGATGATTGTGACTTAGAGAATCACAAGTCTTGTATCTCTAAAAGATTTGTAGCAAAAATAGGGAACTGATCAGAGTCAAGGACATTCAGAGTATGAGCAGGTAGTACAAGCAATTACACACCCCTACTTTGAGAAATCTTTTGAAAGCTACATGGATTTGTTAATGTCTACACTACAAACATACATAATCTACTATAGCTCTCTGTGCAAGAAAAGTTGAAGGAGGTAGACATGTTGGAGCCATTAGCCAACAAAGAGTTTGTATGGTTTCAAGTATTAAGGGTGATGTGTACTAAGTTGTGTGGATAGATCTCTTAAATCAGTCAAGGTATCACTTTTTCTTCCAATTTGTCTCATAAAGATCTTGTGCTCAAAGCATGCTAGATTACAATTTTGTGATCAAGTTGCCTTTAGGAAACAAGAGAGAGAGATTTCCTTAGCCAAGGCCTTGTTGTGCAGATCTCAACTGAAGACTCAACAGAGAAAAGGATAGACTGGTAGTTCAGTCAAAAGGCAGAAATGCCTAAGTTTTGCATAGTGAGTCTAGCAAAACTAGCTTTGTCAAAGGCTGTGTCAAAAGTAATTGATGTTACAATCCATATTAATGAATATAGTTCTAAAACTATAAACTCTCAACTCCTGATATGAAGAAAATTGAATTTACACAATTGCAGATTATTTGATATTATAGTTCAATGTTGCATTTGGCGTTTTCAATGTTAGTGCAAAATGACCATTAGTGCTTGCATATTTTGGAGTTGACCCTTCAACAATGGGTAATAATTGCTATTAGCCTTTTTCTTTTGGAAGGACCAACCATCTCCTTGGATGGGACATTTAATTTTTTGAGTTCTGAGTAGACAATAAGATGGATTGGATGGTTATGATGCAGTAGAAGTGCAGGCTCAAGGTAAAGATGGCAATGAAGGAGAAGATCATTCTTCTAGTGGATCAAACATCTAACATTAAAGTCTTGTGCTCTATGCATAGGAGAGAGAGCACTTGAAATATTTAAAGTAAAACACTTTGTGAAAATTTTTTAGGGAGAGGTAAGGAATAAAGTAAAAATTAAGGAATCAAGCACTTTTGAGGAAGGAGTAATGGTTGCAATTGAAAAATAAAGAAATTTGAGAAAATAAAAAAGAGAGAACTATTTAAAACACTAAATATTGAGAGAAAGAATAAACTTTGCAAGGGGATATACAAAACTATTAGCTATTGGTAAGATAGAATGCTCAAGTAGTAGTTAAAGAAGTAGATCAACTGTTTGGCAACTGCAAAACATGAGGTTGGGAGCTTTAAGAGGATGGTCTTGGGGAAGAGATCAAAGTGGGTGAATCCATAGCACAAACAAGTTCAATAAATTTAGAAATAGGAGGAAATGAGAGTGGTTAAATTGGGTGACCATTGACTTGTTATTCCTATGTAGAAAATGCCATTTAAGTACAAATTATCCTTATCCACCTAGAGCAAGAGGGGATATGTATCGATTACCCAAGATGTCTTATCGGATACACTACATTTGGGGGTTGTCTCTTGAATTTTTCAATTACTTTTATCCCATGGGTTGGGTTAATGCATTCTTTGTACCATCGTTGAGCACTAGCATGGCATGATTCTCATTGTAGCTACATGCAATAAAACTTGGATGTATATGCACTTAACAAAGCACTGTTCATTGTGAACACACTATTCTTGTATGCACGAGAGTTGGGATATCACAAAATTTGGAACCTCACGATGAGCACAAAAGTTGGTTGGGTGAGTTTGGGGGTCATGAATGACTCCTTCAGTTGTGAGATGGGTTGTTTACTTAGTCAACCTCATGAGCACCATCATTTTCCTAAGTGTTTGTGAGATTTGGGAGGGTGGAGTGGAGAGCAAAATTTCTATCTTCCATTGAGTGATGAGAGGTGAGATTAAGGATTGTAATTTAATTAAGGAATTATGTTTGCATCTTACATGTTACATGGATACTTGTAGATAGGCTAAGCACTAATCTTTCAGTTCATTCATCATTTTGCGTATTGCATTGATTGTGTGATTGCAGAGCATGGGTTTGGATTTTGCACTTCTTCTCAAATCATGTGTGATTGAGCACCAAGTTCATGTTCAAAGCCTATATTTTGGATATGACACATGGTCTAGAGCCAAAAGCAAGATATTCCTATGATTCTTGGTGTATATGTATAATAAGGAAAATAGGAGACCATTTGCTATGGACATACTAAAATGACTACTTATTGCAAAGATGCTAGAATGAAAACTGCAATAGTAGAAGATGGTGCGACACAACAAGATATTGCAGCATGTGAAGTCGAAAGTACTAGTTTGTGTAACCAAAAATAAATCTGAGATTTCTGGGCATGATGATAGAAGTTCCAGGAGAGGAGATTCTTCCATGGAAGATTCCCAAAAATAATCTACTTTAAGTAGTGATTCTAAGCTGAATGGAGGAGATGTGCAAGAGCTAGTGTCTCTTAGGATGTGATAGACTTTATAGTTGAAAGTGATCTCAACACTACAACTCATGAGGAACCGAATAAAAACAAAAGATAATGCATTAAGATGGATCCAAAGAAAGAGATTGCTGAGTGAAGTAATGCTCCAATAAAGAAGTTATCTTGGATTGACCAGATGTACTTAAAGTTCGAAAACATGTGTGTACACATTGATAAAAATCAATCTATGCTTGTTCAAGAGAAAACTAAATACAAGGAAAATCAAATGAATATAGTTGGTACAAATGCATGGAAGTTTTGTGTTTAATTGAAATAGGTTTTACTGCCTTCATCTAATATGGCTTTCAAGAAAAATGATGCTATAGTGGGTTGCATCTATGATCACACAACACAAGAGAAATTAAAGTAAAAAATGGTCAATAAATCGTGGACGTTCACTCATGGTGGAGATGAAGCAGCTATGGAAGGGAAACTCGAGTCAGCATATCTGTAGTTGAACTAAGTAATAGAAGTGTTTAGAATTGACTACAATATTTTATGCTGCTACTAAAGATATTATAGTTTGTTGGGATGCATCTAGTGATAGATGTTGGTGGCGTTCTACAAGCAGATGGATGAGAACCTAAGGAAGCATTCTAGCTTTAACGGTGCCATCGCTGTCGCGACCACTGTGTAGAAGAAAGGGTTGCGGCAGCCAAATTGGGATGCTAATTCTAGCTTAGTTATGGCACGAGCTCTAGGAAACTTCCGCCTCAAAGAATATGGCTTAAGGTGGCCTACACACAAGTAGCGACCGAGTAGGTAATTTGGAGTTCGAATTCACAGGGGGTCAATGTGCTTTATCATGGTTGTTTACAATGCAAAAGGTGGCGGCCTGCATTTGAAGTAAAAGCATCATATATAAAATATTCAAAGCTTTAATGCTTTTAATTTAGAAAAATGTAAAGAAAATCATGTCATGTGTTTCTTAAGGGGAAATAACTGTATAAGGGAGAAGAATTAAGAACTAATGGCCCTTCTCTTGCCATAACAAGTTTGTTTGTGTAAAAGAGAGAAGAGTCACATGCAAAAGAAAATTCAGAGACACGAAGTGTAAAGCCTATCGTGATGTGGAGGTTTTGTCACACTATGAATCTAATGGTTGTGAAATTCGGTTCTTATTCAAAGAGGTACGACATTGTTTCTGTGCAAAGAAGTTTTTTCATTGAACTCAAGACCTTCAATGTTTGTTTGTATGGAAGAGTATATTTTTTATTTTACTCGTATTCTCGAGTTGGAAGAAGCTTTAGTGTTATCATTTTGCTCATGTTTGATAAATTTATTTTGTTGAGTTCTACACTTTGACAAAGTCATTCAATTTTCTGGTGCTCCATTTCTCTCGTATCTTCGGGTTGTGTGAGAATATTTTCTTCGATCACCACTCGTGTGGCAGTGAACAAGTGCACAATAATTTTTGTTAATTTTTCCATACTAGTATAAAATAACCAAAAATGCTCTTTTGTTCTTTGATCCTGAATCTCTGGTCTATTCTTTTCTTTTAGAAAATTTTATCTTTCAACAAAGATTGTAGGAAGTCTCAATCTCTTTCAATCTATTAAGAAATGCTTCCTTGGAAGCTTCATACTCTAAAGGAAGTTGGGGATTTCTCAGTCACCATGAAAATAGTCACTATTAGGCAAAAATTTTAAAAACAAATTTACTTTTGACCCTCCTTAGTGGAGGCACTAAAAAACATATCACATGAGCATTGATCAAAGAAAATATTCTAACATAGCTTGATTTAGACATGAGAGAAAGGGAGTGCCGTAGAATTAAATGACTTTGTGAAAGTGTAGAACTCAACAAAAGAAATTTACTATACGAAAGCAAAATGACAATATCAAAACTTCTTACAACTCTAGAATACAAACAAAATAGAAAATATAGCATAAATAATACAGACGTAACAAGCTCCACTCTTTTTTTAACCAATCCAGGAGATAGAATTTCCTCACTTGACAATTTCCCAAAGATTCAATCGTCTAGCCTATAGCTTGGATTTCCACACAACTCATCGTAGGCCATAATTGTGGCATTGCTAGAGTCTAGCACCGAGTTTCCTCGTGCTACTAGTCTCTCTTAAATTTAAATATTGATTGGCCTATATGCTATGCATAATCAAATAGATCAGAATCAAATTTTTTTAAAGAAACCACTCACTTTTACAACTCCTCTTCCCTCCTATTTTTTACGTTTTGCATTCATTGGATAGATGCATCGTTCATTTTTGTGTAGTTTCTCATGTAAAAATCGATAAAAATCATACTCTAGCATAGAAACAAGACTAAATTGGGGCTTATCCCTCATGCTCTAGCCTTGTTATACATTCATGAGCATAATATATATTTTTTCCTAAATTTTTAGTTGCATAAAATATTTTTTCCTATTTTTTCTAATTTATTTATTCATAAAAATATGATATTTTATAATTTATATTTCTTTCCTGATCATATTTATTAAAATTTTATTTTTATCAAATTTTTATCCCACTTCATTCCCCAACCTGAAATAGAAGAAACCCTCATTTTCCCTCTTAAAAGATGCATTCAAGTTTTAAATTATTTATTACGACCATGTGTGACTACAAGTTCTACATTTTAGCATGTGCAGCCCTCAAACATACTTCAAACATGATTCATACAAATTTTCTTTCCATGCACACATCATTTAAGCCATCAAACATCAAAATAATGAAATTTCATTTGTAAAAGTGAGCATGCCACTTATTTGCATGTTGCGTGTTATTATAAATAGCTTGATGGTAGCCAACAAACACATTATCAAATCCCCAACTATGTTGGCCATCGCCTCTTAGGGTCCTTTTGATCTTGTAGCAATATGGTCCATTCTAGACAAGCATTCTTTATCCTCCTTTCTTCTTGATTCTCTGCGTGTGATCAGCCTCTTAGAGGAGAGAGAAAGATTGAGTTTTGATCTCTTCCCCCGGTCACCATTTCATGAATGGAGACCAGCGATTGAGAGGCAAGAAAAAGGAGAAGTTTATGGCTGAGATATGTTGCATAGGTTGTGTGTAGGCCTCCTATGCCCCCCTTCTAAGAATCCTCGTCACCATATGGGAGAGACAATAACATCTCACCACGGTGTTTGAAAAATGCCCTGCAAAAAGAAACGAAAAATTTAGGGGACTTTGATCCCCCCAAAGGGCCCATGCCCAAGTCTTTTTTTTTTTTGCCATTTTGCCTTTGTCATATCCGGCCTCCCGCATTTCGACCCCGTGTTCCGACCTCTAAATCGAGCTCCCAAAATTTCTGCCTACCCGAATTGGGATCCTACAAGAACTACTCGCCACTTGCACTAGTTTGACCAAGCACCTAGAAAAATTATGAAAAATCCACAAATGCTCTTCAAAATTGCTTTCAAATCTAGTCTTCCGCGGCTTGTAAAAATTGGCAAATCCGTCTTTACTACTTCGAGGTTCAATTTCCGCCTTGGAGTAAAATATTCTGGCACATTTTTGACACTTTTCGGGATTTAAAATCCATCTCTCATTGGTGAACACATGATAGGGTGACTTAGCCTATCAAATCCCATGAACTAATCTGCACAAACATAACCATAAAGAGAATCAAGCTGATACAAAAAAATACACAACAAAACACATCACACCTCTCATCCTACCCCCCCAACAGAATCAAGGCATGAGAATCCACAAGGGATAGGCCCAACATAATCTGAAAGAAATCAACAGCAAGTCTAACCAACTGCTTTAACATGGACTGGCTAAAAAGCCTATCAAAGAAGTCATCCTAGTGGTGGTCTGAACTACCTACCTAACTTAGGACAATTGGACCAGGGCCTCCTACTATTAGGCGCTGACTCCTATAGCCTGGTCATCATATTTTTCTTGGAACAGATGTTATTCCCAAGGTTTCCAAACTCAGGCATGTAAAAAGGAGGGAGCTGAGCATAGAGTGACCCAAGGAGAACAAGGCATTGGCCTCAGGTCCTAGTTTGGTACCCAAGAACCTACCAAGCTCTCGCGAGGTGACACTTAATCCTTTTTTGTCACTCACTTTTATTTTCACTCCAACCTTCCTTATCTTTTCTTTTTGGCTAGCTGCTAACCCCAGGAAGAGAAGGCATCGAGTCTGCTGACGTGTCCCCATGAACCTACTAGGCCCTCGCAAGGCAATAATCAACTACTTGTAGGAATTTTCTTCTTTCTCCTTTTCTTTTCTTATTGAGGGATTAAAACCCCTTTTTACACTCCTCTGTAATTTTACCTTGATATATATTCAAAACATGCTATTTTTTGATATTTTGGTAGGCTTCTCTACAGCCTCACATAAGCAAGGATTCCTAGGACAGCTACCTAACAAGCACAAAGGATAGGATCACAAGGAATATCCTCTATCACAGGTCTTTATCGCCTGACAATGTCCTAACATGAGGTAGACAACTTTTCGAATCTCCCCCAGATATACCTAACCCAAACCTAGGACTTCATGCCTTGATTGCCGGTCACCAACAAATGAAGAGAAAATAACCCCCTACATACACATATAGCACTTATTAGCTTAAGCAAAAAAGCTTGAAAAAGCAATGATACCACGTGGAATGGCCATAAGAAGCTCCTTAGTAGTAAAGGCTCCCTCAAGGCACTTCATTCGACCTGTGTGATGCAGCCACTAAAATAGAAAACCATTAAACATACCTACACCAAACAAACATATGGCCCTTTTGGCCTAAAGAAATATAACATTTCACACCCAACGACCCTCTTGGCCTAATGAAATAAAACATTAGAACTCAACAAAAATGACCCTCTTAGCCTTATGAAATAAAATATTTTAGTGCCATTCTGTTGAAAATCAGAGTTTGCAGCAGTAGAATGTGTGCACAAGAGGGAGAGAAGAGCTCAAAGTACAAGAATGAAATCTTGCTTACTAAGTTGCTTAGAGTACAACTTGGGTACACTCTCTCACAAGTGATAGTGACCCATAGGCTATTTATATAGCCCTTTGCCAGCTAGGGTTAGGGTTTCCCCTGCCCTTAGGGCTATTCACACCCATCTACCCTTATACTCCCTTGCTTACAGTGGGTTTCTATGCCCATCTTCTAACACCCCCCCTCAATGCCAGGGTGGCATTGGATTACAAGACATGTAAAAGATCCCCCCCTTTTTGGATGCCTTTATAAATCAGGCTTACAAGGTTGTTCTAGGTAGATGATTTAAATAGTCAAAACAGTCGATCTTCAGATGAATTGGAGACATAGTTGGCCACCAATTCTTTGGGTATTTCAGGAGTGTTGGGGCATTTACTTGTTATATGCCCTGTCTTCTTGCATTTGTTACATTTCATCTTCTCGGGATACTTCTTCCAGCAGTTGTTTACAAGATGTCCTTTTTTCTTGCAGAAAGAACATTTAGTGAGAACTGTATGAACCAATACTTGTTCACGGGAATTTGAAGTTGCCTGACTATTGCTGCTTTCTTTGTGGTTCCTCTTTTCTTCATCCAAACACGATTGAATGGTACTTGCCAAAGTAGGATCTGGAATGTTTGTGAGAGTGGTTACAAGAGTAGGGAACACCTGTTTTACAGCTTTTAGGAGAATAGCAATAGCATCTTCTTCAAGTATTGGAGCTTGTACAGAAGCAAGTTGTGCCATAAGTCCCTTCATATGAGAAATGAATTTTCCCAAATCTTCTCCTGAACGGTATTCCAAGCTGAAGAATTCAATTTTAAGGAAGATTTTAGTATTCTTCCCAATGGCTCCATAGAGCTTTTCAAGCTCATCCCATTTTTCTTTAGCAGTGTTTAGTTGATCAACATGATGAATCAGGGATTCATCTAAGTGTAGCATTATGATTGCTTGAGCCCGTTGGTCATCCTCTATATCAATCATATTTGTAGAGTTTACAACTCTATTGCCTTGAATAAGAGGCCAATACCCTCTCTCCATCATTTTGTATTTTATAAGTACTTGCCATGGATGGAAATCCTTACCATCAAACTTTCGAATTTGAGGACGGACATCAGTATATGTTGTAGTCATTGGGAAGGTCTTACCACTTGTTGGGACAAGGGCAGTGTCTAGTCCCTTACAAACCTTTCACTGAATGCGGAAGCAATTTAGACAAAGTGAAGTCAAAGTTGTAATGAAGAGAAAGGCTGAAAATCATATAAGTGTAATATTTCCAGGTATGACTTTGGTGGTCCTTTCTTATGTGCAAACTTCTTCCGTGGTTTAATAGTCTTTTTAGGTTTTAATGAAGTAAACCTAGACTAGACTTCAGGCTCCTCCTTGTGGCACGGCTTAGTGGATGAGGCTTGTGTTGGACACGGTTTGTCTATGATCTCAATGCTTGTTGCTGATGACTCTGAGGAGAGTATGATAACACTCAAGCTATTGATTTTACTGACCAAAGTACTTGAGACAATGTCACTTACGGTATGCAATACACTTCTTGTGCATAATGGTTTATGTGTTTATTTTACACATAACCTTACAACAATGTATGAAGAGGAATAAAAAAACTCACTGGTTTTAGTGAATGTCCAGCAAGCTATTCAACTGATGATTTATGATTAATGTTAAGAGAACACTATTGTCAAGCTTAGTGAAGTGCTTGAATGGAACCCGGTTTGAAGTCGGCTTCCCGATGCTTGGTGATGTCCGTTAATCATGCCCAAGAGCTTTAGACTCTGGAATAGGATTCAGAGACTCTGCTTCAGTGATTAGAATCACTGTTAATGAAGCTCAGAGTGTAAAATCCCAAAATGTCAAGCTTGGAGCTTGTTGGCTATGGCTGCCCAAAAAAACACAGTTAGGGTTTGGCTTGTAGCAGCCAGCAGAAGAGGAATTTCCCAGAGCCCTCTTGGCTGAGGATAGCCCACTTGGGGGGCTATCAAACCCCCATGATAGTTGCTGGGATTGCGTCGTCTGTTGCCCACGATTCAGCCCGAGATTCACGCCTGTCCAGACTGTGCCGTTTTTTCAATGTTGGCAATGCTGGCTTCACGTGTGGACAATGTCGGTGCTTGAGCTGACAGGGAGCTGTGCCCTGATGTGGGGAAGAAGTCTCCAGAAGAAATCTCATGCTAATATGGCCTCCTTTGTCCTCCTCAAGTCCTCCAATGGAGGTAGGTTGTAGGCAGCTATGGAGGAAAGAAGGGTAGAGTCAAGAAAATGACAGCTAGTGTGCACTTAGTGATGACTGATGCTGAGGGAAGCTGAGGAGATCAGAGATGGCTGTGATGCCATGTTGAAAATCAGAGTTTGCAGCAGTAGAATGTGTGCACAAGAGGGAGAGAAGAGCTCAAAGTACAAGAATGAAATCTTGCTTACTAAGTTGCTTAGAGTACAACTTGGGTACACTCTCTCACAAGTGATAGTGACCCATAGGCTATTTATATAGCCCTTTGCCAGCTAGGGTTAGGGTTTCCCCTGCCCTTAGGGCTATTCACACCCATCTACCCTTATACTCCCTTGCTTACAGTGGGTTTCTATGCCCATCTTCTAACACATTCAACATAGCGCACTTGTTCAAATAATCCCTTGGTCCTAACGGTACTCCGTTAAAGCACAAAATGGACCAAGTATAAGGCCTCATAGGCCCTACACTAAGTGCATTAGGTTATTAGCTAACCCCCCTGTATAAATAGTAAGGGTGTCCAACCAATATGATGGTATATAATCCTATGTGTCCATGACCTAACTCATAATCAAAACTAACCATTGATGGCCAAAATATGACGTATTCACAAGAATCCTAGGGAGGTTAGTCATAAATATATGTATGTAACACATGGGTTCAACATAAAGGATTTTTAAAATACTATTTGTACACATTTTTTACATACAAAAGGGTCCCATATAAAGGGTTACTTACAGATTGAATAGAAAAGGGTTATGTTTTATTAAGGAAAAATTCATAGATAAGGATATTTATAAATAGACCTTGAATGCATGTGATATAGAGGGTACAAACATAATGAGTTACATGCGGCAAGAAGACCCCATAGTAGTCAAGGGCTAATGTTAGGATATAATTGTAAGGGCTCCCCTAGACCAAAATTGAAAAAGACATCTTCCACAAAAGCATAGTTAGCAAAGGAATCCGCAAAGTGATTCCATTGTTGAGGAACTAACTAACAAGTCACCATCTCAAAGATATACAATATATCTGAGACTACACGACGGTACATCCATAAGATGGGATCCCACACACTATAGGTCCCATTTAACTGATTTGATTACTAATTGTGAGACACCCTCGGGGAAGTTACTATATGTATATCCTCTATATCAGGTGTGTTCAAGGCTTATTTATAAATATCCTTATTTGTGAAATTTTCCTAAATAAAACATAATCCTTTTTTATTCAATCTATAACTAACCCCTTAAGCTTACACTCTTTTCTATGTAAAAATATATATAAAAATGGTATTTTAAAAATACATTATTTTGAACCCATGTTATGCACACATATATGTCAAGATTGTGGGAGGGAAGGAAGGAGTCTCACTTGTAGCTTTCTTGCTTGCACAATGGGGAATACACACAAAGGTGGAGGCTGAAAACAATTTTCCTCTTCTTAGTTGTGTAAGCCAAAAAGAGCTTCAGTACAAAGAAATAGAAGAACCCTATATATGGGTCTCAAACCAAACTCAACTAACTAAGGTGGCATACTAACTGAGCCACGAACTAGAGTAGATAAAGATAGCTGTCATCTAGCTATTATTCATGGGCGGTGTACCAACTGCATCTGCAACTGACAAGTCGGTGACATAAATGCACAACGGTTACCCTGGCATATCACAAGTGAAGCTCGATATCTCAACACTCCCCCTCGAGCTCAATCCCAATTCTTGCACACCAAGCAGGTCTCTGAACTTGTGCAGCTTCTCTGTGCCCAATTCCTTCGTGAATATGTCAACTACCTGATCCTCTGGGCTGACATAAACTAGATCAATAAGACCTAGTAAAACCCTCTCCTGCACATAGTGATAATGCACCTCAATGTGCTTTGTTCTAGCATGATAGACTGGGTTATTTGCCAAGTGTATACTACTCATGTTGTCACAATAAATGACAACTGGCCCATCTGTAGGCTGATGCATATCATAAAGTAGCTTATGCAACTAAGCTACCTCACATGCAGCCATTGCTGCACCCCTGTACTCAGCCTCTGTGCTTGATAAGGCAACTGTAGGCTGTTTCTTGCTGCTCCAAGTGACTACAGCACTCCCAAAAGAGAATACATATCCATTGGTAGATCGTCTATCAGAAATACTACAAGCCCAATCAGCATCAGTGTATCCACAATTGTATTTGAATCCCAGTTTCATAAAATAGTCCATACTGCAATGTGGACTTCACATATCTGAGTATGCATCTAGCCGCATCCAAATGTGGTTTCCTTGGAGCCTACATAAAGTGACTTACCAATCCAACAACATAGCTCAAATCTGGCCTGGTAATAGTCATATAAATCAAACTTCCTACTATGCATCTGTACATAGTAGGGTCTTCTAGAAGCTCACCTGCATCTGCGCTCAGCTTCACATTCTGCTCCAAAGGAACTGAAATAGGATTACAGCCTGTCATCCCATATCTAGACAACATGTCCAATCCATACTGCCTCTGCAAGAGTCGTATCCCACTTGGTGATCTAATCACCTCCATGCCCAAGAAATAACGCAGCTCTCCCAAATCCTTCATCTCAAACTTCTGCTTCAATAGCATTTTCGCATGAAGGATATCTTCATCACTATCACCTGTGATAATCAAGTCATCAACATAAATGACAAGTAGCATAATACATTTCTTTGTTTTTCTCACATAAAGTGAGAAATCTGCCTTGGAAATTTGAAAGCCAATAGTGACAAGATATTGTCCTATCTTGTCAGAACATGCTCTAGGTGCTTACTTCAAGCCATACAAGGCTTTCTTCAACCTGCAAACAAACTTAGGATGAACAGCATGCACATAACCTGGTGGCTGCTCCATATAGACCTCTTCTTGCAAATCACCATGCAAGAAGGCATTCTTTACATCCATCTGATATAAAGACCATCCCTTTGATGCAGCTATAGCAATGACTGCTCTTATGGTTGCCATCTTTGCAACTGGACTAAATGTTTCTTTATAATCAATGCCATATGTTTGTGCATACCCCTTGACTACTAATCTTGCCTTGTATTTGTTCGCAAAACCATCTGCATTGTGCTTCACCTTATAAACCCACTTACAGCCAATTGCATTCTTACCTTTAGGCAAAGGTACCAATTTCCATGTAGCATTTGCTTTCAAAGCATCCATTTCTTCATCCATGGCTTCTCCCATTTTTCGTTTCCCATGGCTTGCTCAAAAGAAGTGGGTTCTGGTTCCTGTATCACTTTGACCATATATGCATAGTGAATGGCTATAAATCCATCATATTTCAGTCTATCCACAGGATACTTAGCTCTGGTAGACCTGTGCAAAGTAGGTTCACTCCTAGGTGCTCTCAAAACATCCCTGGTCTTCCTTACTCTAGGTGTAATGATAGAAGGAATACCCAACTCATCATCAATGCTCTGTTCTGAGCCACTGGATTCACCATCCACATAAGAGTGACCTGCATTCACATCAAACATGGGCTGATCTACCTTCTCTTTTCCTTTTCGTGATACCTGCATACCACTATCTGCATTACTTTGAGAAGATTCTCTTGATCTCAATCTGCCTATCCATGGTGAAGAATGTGAACCACTGCTAGAGGATGCTCCAGATCCACTAATATCTTGTGACTGCTGCTGTGAATTCTGTGCAGCATTACCATTTTGTACATCTACATCATCAATCACATTTACTGGTTTATACCACCTACTCATCTCATCAAAAACAACATCTCTGCTCACTGTAAACTTACGAGTAGAAGGGTTATAGCATCTATATCCTTTCTGCTCTGAAGAGAGTAACCAATAAAGATGCACTTCTCAGCTTTTGGATCCAACTTGGTGTTCAAAGAGTAGAGAGAGAGAGGGAAAGACTCCATATCCATGAGCCTTCAGGCTCTCAAGCTCATTCCTTCATTTCCACACACTCAACTAAAAAGCACACACACACTACA
The DNA here is from genome assembly GCF_053477565.2 of Lygodium microphyllum. Classification (NCBI taxonomy): domain Eukaryota; kingdom Viridiplantae; phylum Streptophyta; class Polypodiopsida; order Schizaeales; family Lygodiaceae; genus Lygodium; species Lygodium microphyllum. The sequence goes on along the minus strand of NC_141136.1, from coordinate 38,243,347 downwards.
AGATAAAGTGACCTAGTGTAAATGTAGACTAGACTGACTAACTCTAGTCAGGTCACTGACTGACTACTAACCCGACTTATTTAATGTAGTCACACATGTAGACAGCTATACACACTAGCTGTCATAGATGTCGGTCATAGATGAAGACACACTGACGGTGAGCTTGATTTCTAACACTCCCCCTCAAGCTCAAAAACAAAACTCAAATCATCTGCATCACTCCAAGTAGCTGTCTAAAGTGAATGAACTTATCTTTACCAAGTGATTTGGTAAAGATGTCTGCTACCTCGTCTTCACTCTTCACATGCTCCAAGTCAATCTGATCTGCTAAAACCATTTCCCTGATGAAATGGTAGTGAACCTCAATGTGTTTTGATCTTGCATGATAAACAAGATTGCTTGCTAACATAACACTACTCAAATTGTCACAGTACAGCTTGACTTTGCTGTCCAAGTGTACTCCCAAGTCATTCAGTAACTTCTGTAACCACTTAGCTTCATAGGCCGCTAAGGCCGCACCACGATACTCTGCTTCTGTACTAGACAATGCAACTGTAGGTTGTTTCTTATTCTGCTAACTGGTCATGCTACTACCCAATCCAAATGCATAGCCAGTGGTTGACCTCCTGTCATATGTGCAACCAGCCCAGTCAGCATCAGTGTACCCCATCAAGTCAAGGGTTTTCCCATATGCATAAAACAACCCATGATCTGTGGTACCCTTTACATATCTCAGAATTCTTCTGACTGCATCCAAGTGTGGTTTGCGAGGCTTCTGCATGAACTGACTAATCATCTCCACAGCATAACTCAAGTCAGGTCTAGTGATCGTGAGATAGATCAAGCTGCCTACCATCTGTTTGTACATAGTAACATTCTCAATCTCTGTTCCAACATCAATCTGCAGCTTGACATTCTGCTCCAAAGGCGTATCCATAGGCTTGCAATCAGCCATACCATATTTCTGTAACATGTCATGAGCATACTGCTTCTGTAGCAGCCATATGCTTCAAGGTGTAGAGACAACCTCAATCCCCAAAAAATATTTTAGCTCTCCAAGATCCTTGACCTTAAACTCAACCTGTAAACATGTCTTTATTTCTGCAATCCCATTTTCATCATCTCCTGTAATGATTAAGTCATCAACATAGACAACTAGAAAAACATAGCCACTATCTGTCTTCTTTGCAAACAGACTATGATCAGTATCTCACAATCGGAAACCATGGTGCTGTAAATAACTGCTGATGCAAGCATTCCATGCTCTGGGTGCATGTTTCAACCTATATAATACCTTTTTCAGCCGACATACATGTGCTGGAAATTCTGGATGTACATAGCCTTCAGGCTGTTCCATGTAAACCTCTTCCTGTAATTCCCCATTGAGAAATGCATTCTTTACATCCATCTGCCATAGTTTCCAGCCTCTAGCTGTTGCCAAAGCAATCATAGTTCTAACTGTAGCCATCTTTGCTACAGGGCTGAATGTCTTCTCATAATCAAGACCATACTGCTGCGCATACCCTTTTGCAACCAGCCTGGCCTTATATCTTTCCAATGATCCATCTGATTTACATTTTACCTTATACACCCACTTGCATCCAATAGGTGTTTTGCCCTCAGGCAACTGTACCAAATTCCATGTACCATTTTCAGCCAAAACTGAATATTCCTTATCCATATCAGCACGCCAATTCTCATCTGCAACTGCCTCATCAAACTTACTTGGTTCTCTAAAACCTATTACTTTCGTCATATAAGCATAATGACGGGCTGAATATCCAGTGTAAGTATACCTGTCAACAGGTCGTCTGACCCTCTTTGATCTCCTGAGCTGTGGCTCACTGTGAGCTTGCCTCTCATGAGGCGGCACATAACGGCTCTGTCTGGCACCTGGCGTCATAACAGGCGGAATCCCCAATTCACTATCTAAGCTGTGACTGCTAGATGAATCATAACCTGCAGTGAGTGGACCTGTTACATCTTCAAAAACCTTTTCTTTTCCCTTATTTGTTCTCCCCCTCACTGACATATCCGTGTCAGTGGATGCAGTAGTGCGACTCTGTAATCGTCCTGTCCAAGGACTCACTGTAGATGATACATCACCTGTCTGACCAGTCATGGAAGTACTCTTTGCAGGAGTATTTTCAGCATGACTCATACTGGGTGAGCCATCAATAGGCACTGCAATAGGATTCCCATACCAAGATGCTAACTCATCAAATACCACATCTCTGCTTATGAGTGTCTCATGCATAGATGGTACATAACACTTATAAGCTTTCCATTCATGTGCATATCCAATAAACACACTTTTCACTGCCTTAGGATCCAATTTCTTCCTCTTCTCATCCGGTATATGCACATATGCAATGCTGCCAAATACCTTCAAGTGTGAAATATCAGGTTTATGACCATACAGCCGTTCATACGGAGTGACATCATGAATCCCTGCTGTAGGGGTTCGATTGAGCACATATACAACAGTCACCACTGCTTCAGCCCAATAACCATTTGGCAAACATTTTTCATTCAGCATGGCTCTAGCTGACTCCATCAAAACTTTATTTGTCCTCTCTACAACACTGTTTTGCTGCGGTGTATAACTGCATGTGAGCTGTCTTCTGATCCCATGTTTAGCAAGATACCTGTCAAAGTATTTTGAGACATATTCACCTCCATTTGATCTCAAACATGATATGTAACAACCCAATTCATTTTCAGCATGTTTCTTGAAGTCTTTGAATGCATCAAACACATCATCCTTATGTTTCAAGATATAAAGCCAAGTGTACCTGCTGAAATCATCAATAAATGAGACATAATATCGTGCACCGCCAAAAGAAGCATTATGTGAAGGACCCCAGACATCAGAGTGTACCAACTATAAAGTCCTAGTGCTGTTTTTTACATGTCTCATGAAAGGAAACTATGCTTGCTTCCCAAACTGACATGCAGGGCATACATGACCAAAATCATTATACTTGAATTTAGGTAATCCAAGTACTACTTCTTTCTGCTGCATAGATTTCAGCTTTTGTACATTGACATGTCCGATTCTCTTGTGCCTGATCTCTACATCTCTGATGGCACTCTCATCATGAGCAAACATAGCTGCTTTAAGTTCAGGAATGGTCGCTTCCAAAGTAAACATCCTGCCATCCCTTCTGCCCTTGGCAATTAGCTTACAGCCCTTTCCATACTCCTCAATGAAACATCCATCCTTGTTAAACCTCACTTGCAGATTCTGTTCTGCCATTTGACCCACAGACAACAAATTCTTTGTTATGGTCGGTACATGTAAGACATCATGCAAGCCTTTCTTCTTGCCATCAGGAATCATCAATGGAACAATCCCTTTATGCTTTATGTCATGTTGGGTATCATCCCCAGTACATACATGACCATGTGTACCTGCAACCATCTCATCAAACCACTCTCCATGCGGGGTCATGTGGTTTGACGCTCCAGAGTCAATGTACCATCTGTCATCTCTATCATGTCTCGATGCATTTTTAGATACATGCTGCATGGAAAAGAGTCTATCAACTGACTCATCATGAGCACCACTGGAAGATGCATAGTGCCCATGCTGTCTGCCCTTTGCCTTCATATCTCCTTGCTTCTTGTAACAATCCTTTACAATATGCCCATACCGGCAACAATAATGACAGTCCTTGTCCCTGTTGGACTGATCAGACGACTGCCATGAACCAAAACCACCACCTCTACCTCGGGGTGATCTCCCCCTGCCTCTAAACCCACCAGACCCATGCTGGCCTTGTGTATTTGCACCATGCCAATTAATCTACTGTTGCTGCTACTGTCCATAAGTATTACGAGTGTCACCACGACCTCGAAATGAACCACAACCTCTAGATCCTCTGCCACGCTGGCTAGAGTACAACACAGTGTCTCTACTCTGAGATGCACTAGAACCTATATTCAAACCAAGTTTGACTTCCTCATGCAGCAACAAAGCAACTAGCTCTTCCCAGCTAGGGGGCTCTTCTCTAACAGAAATGGAAGTGTCAAAAGCTTTGTACTCTTTGCCTAAGCCATTCAAAGCAACAACAATCATATCATCTTCTGATACACTTGAGCCAATAGTAGCAAGTTGATCAGCTATGGTCTTAATCTCTGTGGTATACGTCTGGATGTTCTTGCCATTCCTAGACATGTTGTTGAACTGCTGTTTCAACTGGATCTTTCTTGCATGTGTCATGGTTCCGTAATTTTTCATCAGTATGTCCCAAGCATCCTTCGGAGTCTCACATCCAGTGATTTGAGTTACCATAGCATCAGATATACATAAGGAAAACCAATGCAGCACCTTGCATGCTCTTTCATTCCAAAGCCTATAGGCTCTTTTCTGTTCATTTGTTGGATTGTGTGCAGGCAACTCAGGAGCAACTTCATCTCCTGTACATAAATCCCAATAACCTCTGCCAACCAGAAAGTTTTTCATTCTGAATTTCCATAATGTAAAGTTCTTATTATCCAACTTCTCTCCAACTATCTGAGTGATATTGTCAGTCCCATGTGCATTAGCCATGATGCAATAGATTGTCTATCAAGTGCCTGACTCTCTGCAGTCCAATATGTATGACTGACTAAGTTCAGTCCGTAACAGTTTATGACAATTTTCTGCACTAAATTGCAGAAAAAAACCAGGGTATTTCAGCCCACTGACACCCCAAAACAACCCTCAAACAAGTGGTCTCAACTGTAGATATAACTGTCAATACATAAGCTATGTGTTTGCTTCAGCTTAAGCTTATGTAACCTCACTGCCAGGGTACATACATGCAGTCTGAAAACTGTAAACTATGAGTAACCAGCAGCAATTTCAAGTCCAAAACTGAGTGGTAATCATGTCATACATGTTCCAAAATCTCCCAGGTAGCTGCTAGTACATTTGGCAGTCAAGACATGATCATAAGCTCATAGAACAGTGCATAACCAGCACATACAAGTGTCAACAAATTCAGTTTCAGGTTGCATTCAACCAGAATTCAGCATATCAAGCTCCAAGCAGCTCCAAAATGTCTTTTGACCATGTCATACATTTACTTTGTAGTGGCAAGTTCAATACATGAGCTGTTTGTAATTAACCAAGACAGTGTAACTTCATTTACTTCAACTTCAAAATTCAGTTTTCAATGATGCTCATTGCTTGCTTCAATTCTCCATGCATTCAGCATGTATAGGCCAGTTCATATAGATGATGGAACCCCCAAGATGACCTGTATTGCTTCAGTAATGCACAGTACTTGTCATTGACTGTGTATGACAGTTTTCATCCTGTCATTGATTTTCAGATCTGAGTATTCTGAGCAAGTATGTATGACAGTTTTCAGCCTGTCATTGATTTTCAGATCTGAGTATTCTGAGCAACTGTGTATGACAGTTTTCAGCGTGTCATTGATTTTTAGATCTGAGTATTCTGAGCAAAAGATCTCAGATCCAAGACATTTGATCCAATGTATACATGCTTTGACACATTCTTGTGCTCCAAAGATGCTTTCTGAGTGTAGTACAAGGCTCCTGTGTGTGAGTAATGACTGAATGCATGCTGTCCATTCATGTTTACAGTAGTTCAGAAATGATTACAGGTCTGTGTCTGTCACTCTAGCTCATAACAGAGCTCCCACACAAACATTTACTCCTTGCACACTTCAAATACCTTCACTAGTGAGCATACATGCTCTATGAACCTTATCTAGGTGCCCCACTGAAGATTGACAGGTTGCTGTCCACTCAGATCAGCAGGCGTAGATTTTTAGACCAAGGGGCGTAGATTTTTCAGGCACAGGTTGCTGTCCACTCAGATCAGCAGACGCAGATTTTCAGATACAGGTTGCTATCCATTCAGATCAACAGGTGCAGATTTTCAGATACAGGTTGCTATTTTTCAGGAGGCAATCCACGATTTTCACACACAGGTTGCAGTCCACGATTTCAGGACACAGGTTTCAGGAGGCAGTCCACGATTTTTAGAAGGTAGTCCATGTTGATTCCTTCCTTTGACTATGGCTTCATTTGCAAGTGTCCAACTTCTTCCTCATGCTCTAGGAGGTCCACCAAGTAAGGCTCTGATACCATGTTCAAAGAGTAGAGAGAGAGAAAGGGAAAGACTCCATATCCATGAGCCTTCAGGCTCTCAAGCTTATTCCTTCATTTCCACACACTCAACTAAAAAGCACACACACACTACAAGATACAGTGACCTAGTGTAAATGTAGACTAGACTGACTCAGGTCACTGACTGACTACTAACCCGACTTATTTAATGTAGTCACATGTAGACAGCTGTACACACTAGCTGTCATAGATGCCGGTCATAGATGAAGACACACTGATGGTGAGCTTGATTTCTAACACTTGGATCTCAACTCATCTGGCACATGAACATAGGCAATGCAACCAAAAATCTTCAAATGAGAAATATCTGGTTTCCTACCAGTATACCTCTCCTCTGGAGTCATCCCATGTATTGTTGCAGTGGGAGTCCTGTTCATTATGTAGACTGTTGTAGCAACTGCTTCAACCCAGCAAAAATCTGGCAAGTCTTTTTCGTTGAGCATGGCAGGAGATACCTCTCCAATATGCATGTTTTTCCTTTCTGCAATTCCATTTTGTTGTGGGGTATTACTGCATGAATATTGTTGCTTTATGCCATGGTCCTGCAGGAACCTTGCAAACTCATTTG